>NW_025765625.1:0-1200000 GCF_003918875.1 Haliotis rubra | reverse complement strand
ATGTGATTTAAAGGTAGAATATGTGTGATTTTCAGAGAGAATGAGTATAATATACAGGGAGAATAGATGTGTGATTTAAAGGTAGAATATGTGTGATTTAAAGATAGAATATGTGTGATTAAAGTTAGAATGTGTGTGATTTAAAGGTAGAATATGTGTGATTTAAAGGTAGAATATGTGTGATAAGCAGAGGGAATGAGCGTGATATACAGGGAGAGTATGTGTGATATACAGATAAAGAATGTCATAATTTAAATTAAACAACGAAGTTGTATTAATGGAGTGTTTACATTTGTTTTGCTCGAGTTTCTTTTATTTTCACAATCAATATACAAAATATTGAAGATCACTTACGCCTTCTTGTTTTTTCAGCGGAGTGCGGTCGGACAAACCCGATTCACCGCCGGAAGAGGATCGTTGGCGGAAGTGTTGCCGAGCCAGGGGCGTGGCCGTGGCTGGTGGCCTTGAGATCAGCGCTTGGAGGTCACGTGTGTGGCGGTGCACTGATTGGTCAACAATGGGTTGTTACAGCTGCTCACTGCTTCAGACAGTGAGTAACAATGAATACACTTAATGTTGATGAATGCACTTATTGAACATGTGAATGCACATTGTGTAAAGGTTGGAAGAAAGCACATCATATTTTTATGTCATGAACATAGAATGTATGGCGTACCCTGCAAACGTCACGTTGGCCAGTCCTTGTTCATTTCGGTTTCTTCAAAATCATCTTTTGCCACCAACAACCACTACAGTAACAACATAAAGCGGTTGCAAGGATGGCCGAGGATTATATTTCATAAACAGAACAAAACTATGCAACGTAAACGCAAGAGAAAACCCAGTATCGTTTATAGCCCAAAACAGATTCCATTCTGCCTACTGTAAATGTCTAAATAAGGTGAAAATTAAACGAGAGGGCTGCTGCAACCCATAGGTGACACCACGTATTCACGAAAAGGGGTATCTCCTGTCCTGTCAGTAGTACCCGCCACTGGCCGAATTTGGACAATAAATGAAGGTACCATGTCCATGCCAGTAGACAAACCACACGATCAGGTGACCAGAGGATACCGTGACACGAAAGCCTTGATACTAATTTTGTTGAAACGATATGTTGTTGTTTAGTGAAGAGACATATGCTGCTTAGTGCTTATACGTAACGAAAAAGAGTTAAGCAATGCGTGCATGTTTACAACAGAGTAAGGTGGCATTACATTTCCTTTGCAAGTGACCCAGAATCGATAAATGCTCCTGAACTACTGTAAAGTCAGTACTTAAAAATGACTCTGCCTTTTTTTGACCCGTGAACATCAGGGTAAGAATTGATCTTGCTTGTCGTAAGACGCAACTAACGGGATCGGGTGGTCAGGCTCGCTGACTTGGTTGACACATGTCATTGTATCCCAATTTCGTTGATCGATGTTCATGCTGTTCATCACTGGATTGTCTGTTCCAGACTCAATTATTTACAGACTGCCACCATATAGCTGGAATACTACTGACTAAACTCACTCACTTGTGTTTTCTTTTTTCAGCTAAGAAACATTTTGATAACGTTTTTAATTCTTTGGTGCAATTGTTTAATTTCTTTTGCCTTACAATTCAATTAATCTCTGAACACCGTACAATGAATTATTTATTTCATCGTTTTAGATTTATGTCTCCAAACATGTGGCGTATTAGAACTGGAGAATATCATCTCTTACGCACTGATGACAGCGAGGAAGATCTTCCTATTTCCAATATTTTTGTGGTGAGTAACATTGTTAAATTTTTATTTTACATCGTATTCATCTTCCGTCATTCACTTGTTGAAACATAAACTCATTAACTGCCAGTGTTCTGTACTGTTACATCCCCTGACTATATAATGAGTGTAACAAGCATGGCAATCCTATGTGATCTCTTTAAACACAACCTCTGCCAATAGATGATGTTCATGTTTTCACATTTGGATGTAAGACAGATACATTATTTGCAACTTGTAGTCACAAACTTAAAAAGGTTCATGCCTTTTCTTGTAATGAGGGGCGGTATGGTAGCTTGGAGGATACAGCGTCAGCTCGTCTCGCCAAGGTCCCTTGTTCGAATCTAACAATTACAATTTACAAAAGCCATTCCTCTTGTCCTGGGCCGTGAGATTTCTAGAATAGTGCTAAAAGCAGCGTAAAAACATACACTTACTCACTCTTGTCATGATATCGAAACTCACTCACTAACCCATGTCATGAACAAATCCCCTTCTTAAAATGAAAATGTTCGTCTCTGGTTTGCAATACATTTGCTTTCACGACGATTATTTTTCAAAAACGCACTGTTCTTTACGATGGTCCCCATTCGGAACCACCTGACATAGCCCTTCCCTGCTTTCAAATAACCACAATAGTGAGATAATGCACAGTGAAATCCTGTTGTTTCAGACGTTATCTGTTCTGGAGTCACTGATGCCATGGTTACGGAAGCATAGTTCTCTGTATAAATGTATACGTTCAACTCCAAAAGTACATAGAAAGCGGAGTTTCCGGATAAACGGCACTACTTCTCTCTGACGTACATTTTCATGTTTACCACTGAAATTGGTATTAGTTGAGATGTGTTTTATAATCTGTATACTTTTCCCATGCTATTCTATTAGCTGGATTTGAGCATTATAACATAATCAGTTATATAACTGTATCTTGGAAGATATTCCAAAGTCAGGCAAGTTTTCGACATTTTACCTCGACATTTTACGACCTCAGTGAAACCTACAAACATGAGTGAGTGAGTTTAGTTTTACGCCGCTTTTAGCAATATTCCAGCAATATCAAGGCGAGGTACCCCAGAAATGGGATTCACACATTGTACCTATGTAGGGAACCGAACCTGGGTCTTCGGCATGACGAGCGAACGCTTCAACCACTAGGCTAACCTACCGCCCCCATACGAACAAGATGCTATCGAAGACTCATAATTAGAGCGAATCTTGGATTCGAACACGCGATCGCAGATTTCTGGAATACCGTTTACTTATCAACGACAATGACATGCTTATAAGCATCAGTTTCTTTGATATAGGTTAACTTGGCGTTCACAACATACAAATTATGAATATGCATTTAAGGTCTCGTTATGACTGAATAGTGTCCCTTTATCGAAGCAGCATCCTTCTATATTTTATCATTTCTCTAATATACGAGAAATGTAAATCATCAACGCCTCAGATTAACCCGTCTCGATATTCGCTGAAACTGATTTCATTGGAGGTGAGGTGAAATTGGGTTTAACGTCGTGCTGGAGAATATTTCGCTCATATGACGACGTGCATGCGTGTGTATGTGTATGTTCGGCTGCTTGTACTAGCCCAGACTTAAGCCAGTTTTATAGTGCTAGCCCACTGAGATACCATGCCGCAGTGAAGCATGAATACCCCACTCAGACACATTATACTGACTCCGAGCCTACCAGTCCTTCTTGTACCCATTAATGCCGAGCGGCAGGCAGGGACCAACAAGTACCATATTTTAACGTCTTTTGGTATGACGCGGTCGGGGATCGAACCAGCGACCTTCCGCTCTCCGGGCGAACCGTGTCCTTTCTTACCTGACACTTTTGGTGGAATATATGTTGTGCTTAAATGGTATCAAGACAAAACGTAACTCTCTTTTTCAGTTCCCACAGTATCAGTTTAACCCCAGTAACTCCTCCGACGACAACAGCACTAACCAGTACGTCCGCTACAAACACGACATCGCCTTGGTCAAGCTCAGAGAGACTACCAATACCATGCCCATATGTATCGCGCAACCGGATGTTGGGGACCCGGATGAGAACCATTCCGGCTCCGGTCCAAGTGCTGGTTCCGGTGTTGATCCGTTCCTGACCATGGGGAGAATTGAGAGGAGAGGCGACTGCTGGGTGACGGGATGGGGATATACAAATGGTACGACACAGATGGAGTATATGTATCTATCGTAGGTTGTTTAAATCATTCATTTGAAGATTGTTTGGTTTCGGGTTGTTTTTGGTGGGTCGGAGGTATGTGGATGAGGGGTTGGGGTGAGGTATTTTTGTTTTATTTTGGGTATGGTTTGGGGTTTTGTTATTTTCGATTGTAGTTTGTTTTGTTTGTTGGTTTGGATTTTTTTGGTTGATGTTAGTTTTTTGTTGGTTTGTTGTTTATGTTTGTTTTGTTGTTTTGGGGGGTTAGGGGGGATTGGTTTTGGATATGGTTTTTTCTATTTTTTTATTCTTTTTAATATTTGGGGTGGTGGGGGGTGAATATTTTTCTATCTTATTTTGGTGGTGGTGGAGACGATTGGGGAGGGGATTGGATGCTGTTTTTCGCCATATCGTCGTTTGTGGTAGTTTTCTGTGTAATCTATGCCACTGTATAGGTTTCCAGTTGTCTGAGGCGTCGGAAATCGCTGAGTAGTGTTACGATCCATGAGCAAACGAGAAATATTTGGTCATGGGCTCCAACACCGGATATCCCCGGTTATGTATTCTTTGTTTGTCAGCTTTATACCCCGGCATAGGGGCAAAATAAGTGTCTGGCAAACAAATGGTTCTCCTCCCATAATATGGTGACACGACGTGCTATACATGAAACACCGTTAAACTGGCGTCAACCCTTTCTCACTGTCTGCCATTGTTTTACTGTGCCCGAAATACGTATCTGTGTCCAGTCTCTACACCACTTCACAAAACGGTAGAACAGCTGGTCATCTAAATGAATACTATTTCGTGGTCTCGTGAGCTCCAAACTGAATCTTAAGTAGTCGGGATACACTAAAACATATTGTAGTCCCAGAATATTCAATTGTTATAGCTCAAAGGTGCGTCCTTAAAGAGCGTAATTGGACCTTGAAGGAGGATACTAACAAACCCATATGACTTAAATATAGACTGGATGTCTCAAGTATCCACAAGATGGTTGTTTATCGACTACTGTTGTCAATTTAATGTCATTTTCATCTAATATGATGCTCAACAGTTTTGTAAAATAGGTTTTAATTTTTTAAAGATAATGTCTAAAATTCTTAGAATACAAGGACGCACCACCGTGCAAGAACAACTGGCTGTGCACGATATTTCTGTATTATAAATCATGTTCTGTGAATACGTGTAGGAACTGAATAGGCGTGTACAGAGAGACGTGAAATGTCTTTAACTGTATCACGAAGTTTGATGACTAATTAGTGATTTCTCATTAGTTAAACTCTGCTGTGACATCGCTGTTAAGCACCACATGAAAAAAAATTGGTTGTCAGTTATTCCTACATTATCGTGCGCCCGCATTCAATTAATATGCACACGGAATTGACATTTGACATTCAAATGTCGGTTCTTGCGTAAGAAGATACATGTATTCTTACATTCTCGTTAACCGATGGACCCGATCTGGGTTAGAGCTGGTCTTCAGTAACCCATGTCCTAAGTGGTGACTAACGGGATCGGGTGGTCAGACTCGCTGACTTGGTTGACACATGACATCGTATCCCAATTGTGTAGATCGATGCTCATGTTGTTCATCACTGGATTGTCTGATCCAGACTCGATTATTTACAGACCGCCGCGCTATAGCTTGAATATTGTTTAGTGCTGCGTAAAACTAAACTCACTCACTCACTCACTCGCTCACTCATTAACCGATAGACAATCTTGCTGCCAGACCGTCAATAGACAATGCGCTTCTACCTTAAGTGAGTGTGTGGGTGAACCACCGCTTTCAGCGGTATTCCAGAGGTGATGCAAGTCGCACACCAATGTCCCTTCTTTACATCCTCGTGGGTAAGGTGCTGACAAACCTAGAAACACAACGGACCGAACTGGGATTCGAACCTACCATCAAAGCTTGCCTAAAGGACGCATCCCTGTGCAACGACTTACGGCACCTTAGACAGGTCAGCCACAAAGCCACTTCTACGTTAAGTCTGTGTTAAAGTAAAGGAGTTGCGACAGGCTTTGTACTAACAACCCGTAAAGATCCTGGTTAGAATTGATCTTCAGTAACCCGTGCTTGTCATAAGATGCGTCTAACGGGATCGGGTGGTCAGGCTCGCTGACTTGGTTGACACATGTCATCGTATCCCAATTGCGTAGATCGATGCTCATGCTGTTGACCGCTGGATAATTTAGAGACCGTCGCCAAATAGTTGGGATATTGCTGAGTGCGGCGTAAAACTAAACTCACTCACTCATTTGGTACTAACGTCGCTTTCTAAACCAGGCTCCAGTGCTGAAATGTAAGTTACATTTCTGCATGTATCGCGCAAATTCAGACGTTCAATATAATTTGTAGAACTCTTCGAAGTGTTGACAGTGGACGTATTGTTTATTCATGAGCAGATGATACAAGCGACATGGTGATGAGGCAGGTCCATGCAGATCTCGTTGGACACCGAGACTGCGGCGAGATGTGGCACACACAGCTGGATGATGACATGATCTGTTTTGGAGATGGCGTGCACGGTCCGTGTCAGGTACGCCAGACACTCAGTCTATCGATATAGACAAATACCCTTGTGTCGAAGTTTGATGTGTCGAATTTAAGGTTGTCTTGAAGTCGAAATCAAATTCGCGCATGATATTCATATTAATCATGTGTGAGCTGTGACGAACCACTGTTTACTCGAAGTATATACAGAGGTACATCTAACTTCGACACAAGGATGTTTGGCTATATGAGAATAACATAAATCTCCACTATACCCTGGATGCATCTACGGATCGGCTGGATAATTTTATTACCTCCCTTTGCTGGCTCCATCTTCTCACAGTAGCCAATCAGATAAGCCGTTACAACCGAGCTTGCCAGTGTCAACAAAGATGGTGGTCGCAGCCGCGAAGGTTTGCTCGCTGTAAGAACTCAGATTTAGGAAAAGAAATCATACAGACAAATTGACAGGTCTGAAAAAAATATATATGCAAGAACTCCTTCTCCCTCTTAATATTAATGTTTACCGAAGAAGCGGAAGTGAGTTATGGTAAAAGCTTTGTGATTGGTACGCTCAACTTCCCAGCGTAGACACCTTATTGGATAAAAAACCAGCAAAGTGAGGTAATACAATTATCAGACCGAGCCGTAGATGCATAGTATAGTAGAAGATATAGTGGAGATACATCGGAACGTATACCCTGGAGATTATCGAGGATGCTGCTTGTGCAAACTTCAGGTTCAGTCTGCCAGTCCGTCTCTCTCTCTCTCTCTCTCTCTCTCTCTCTCTCTCTCTCTCTCTCTCTCTCTCTCTCTCTCTCTCTCTCTCTCTCTCTCTCTCTCTCTCTCTCTCTCTCTCTCATTCTCTCTCTCTCTCTCTCTCTCTCTCTCTCACTCTCTCTCTCTCTCTCTCTCTCTCTCTCTCTCTCTCTCTCTCTCTCTCTCTCTCTCTCTCTCTCTCTCTCTCTCTCTCTCTCTCTCTCTCTCTCTCTCACTCTCACACTCTCTCACTCTTTCTCTCTTTCTCTCTCTCTCTCTTTGATGTCAACCTCTATCTCTTCCTCTCTACGTCAACCTCTATCTCTTCCTCTCTACGTCAACCTCCTTCGTTGTCTAAGTAAACATCCATACAGCAGTTGGCATCAGCTGTTGTCAGATTTCCAATGAATGGCGTGTACCTTGGGTATTTAACTCATTTTATAAGGGATGAAAAGAGGAAGGCTGAAAAGATGAATGGTGACCTTTAAGCGGCTCTGGATGAAAGTGAGCCGTGTATTGATTGTGGCGCGTATTCGTTTGTTGTAGTTTTCAGTATTTCGACTTTACACCGTTGATCTCTTGGTAGTTGTGATGAGGCTCAGCGTTTCTGTGTGACATATAGAAGGCCAATACTTCTCACTTGAACCGCTTCTCACCCATTCATTAATTTCGTTTTAATCGATCTGCTTTACAAAATAGTGCATTATTTCAACCCGTCTTTGTTAAACAATGTCGCCAGAGTTTATTAATGATAGGACAAAATTTTATTTTTAAAAATCAAAGCAGTGAGGCAAAACATGAATCAGTTTAATGACTAAAGGATCTAAGGTTTAAGCCACTTTTTTACGAAAACTATTTTGGATGATCATCATCGCTATAAATGTTGACGTCACAATTACGCCAAGAGTTCATTCCTAATTTGACTTTCAAAGGTCTGTTGAAAGGGTAAACTCTTCGCAAGTCCTATCGATTTGTTCGGGGGCGACATCAGTTTTGAGTTATGATTGTTCTTCAGGGCGATTCCGGCGGTCCCTTGTCTTGTCGGTACAATGGCAAGTTCTACCTCACTGGAGTCGTGTCCTGGGGGACTGAGAACTGCGACGTCAGTGGCTACCCAAGCGTTTTCACGCGTATCAACGCCTACCACGACTGGATCCAGAATGTCATGGAAGAAAATAGGGGGTGAAAGACAGTTGTGCAATCGGAGTTAGCGTTGATGAAGACCATGGCCATAGATTGATGCTGAAGAAAGTCTCCTTGAAGAATTCTAAACGGTTTGGAACAATCTCAATTCTGGATATTCTACAAGAGATTCGTTGATATCTATGGGATTCAAGTCACATTACAGCTAAACAACGAGGTTAAAAATATTTCAAAACGATTTAGCTGATATATTATAAAAACGGGACAGTCGTGGGAATGCTTGAATATAGTTCTGTGTGATCGGAAAGACTTCAAATTGGAAAGGAACCGAAACGTTCCTGAATGTGTTGAACTTTACGAAAGAACTTTATTGGTTTATGAAATGACTGCATTCAAAAATACCACAACACAAAATATGAGTCTTTCCTACAATCACAAGGCATATCCTTCTGGATAATGTACGATTTGGTCTCATGATCGACTTACACGATGACATCCGAAAGACTGCTAAAACATACACGTAACTGCAGAAGGCATACATAAAGGCAATCAGTTCTGTTATACGTATCAATTCTATGCGACAGAAACGTAACACATGTTTCTTACGTTCAGCTTGTTTACAAGTATAATTATATATAGCGTTAAGAGTTTTCGTTTGAAAACATGAAACATGCATACTCAAATATAACAATACTTCAAAGGCACACTTACACCTGACAATGCTTCAAAGCTGATACTGCATGGGGAAAATATGCACGAAATATGTTCATTATCTTTGTGATATTACCCGCGAAGGATTTAACTGCAGTTAGGACAATTTTAGAGACGTCAAAATCTTTAAAATAATTTGTATAGAAGCTCAAAGCTATATTTCATTCTATTAGTGCAATTGTGTAAGCACCCATATCTCAAGGTATATTTCTTTAGTGTGTTCGCCATGTATTTGGGTTTCACTTTCAAATAAACATCATACACGAAACGTCACTTTATTCTGATTAAGACATTCGTCATGAAATAGAGCAGTATCAATGAAAGAACGAGCTTTAAAATTGTAAATTTAATCAATTAAAACTTATCCCTACCCGAAGTATGTTTTCGTCCTGTAATTTAAGTATGATATTGTTTTTCCCTTTAAAAGAAGTCTATTTTTGTTAAATTGAAATATGACATTGTTTTCCCCTTCTTGAAGTATTCTTTCCCTCCAATTGAAATATGACATTGTTTTCCCTTCTTGAAGTATTCTCTCCCTCTAATTTAAATATGACATTGTTTTCCCCTTCTTGAAGTATTATTTCCCTCTAATTGAAATATGACATTGATTTTCCCCTTCTTGAAGTATTCTTTCCCTCTAATTGAAATATGACATTGTTTTCCCCTTCTTGAAGTATTATTTCCCTCTAATTGATGTATGGCATTGTGTTCCCCTTCTTGAAGTATTCTTTCCCTCTAATTGAAATATGACATTGATTTTCCTCCACTTGAAGTAATTTTTCTTTATATGAAATATGACATTGCTTTTCCCCTGCTGACAGTATTTTTTAATTGGAGTACGACATTGTTTTCCCGCTACAAGAAGTATGTTTTTCCTCTACTTAAAGTGTGTTTGTGTCCTGGGTTAAACAGGTTATCAACAAATGATAACTTTAGTTTTGTTTATAGTCTTAGTTCCTGTTCAAATATCAAGTGGGCGTACCAGCCAGGATAATTTATCATGTGATGAACGTGGAAACGTCAGTAAGATTCTGTCAGACACATGACATTATTGTTTATAAACGGGCATAAACTAAGGTTATCGTGTTTGATACTTTCGGAAATGTGTTAAGAATTATTACAACATTTCAGGTTCCTGAATGTGACAGTGCCAGGAGATTAGTCTGGCGCGAGATAAGTATTCCTCGAGGAATGTTATTTACTTACATCCCCGTTGATCAGACTCGTGCCAATCGTGCTGTATATTTTCTGCAATGGTGTACATACTTTTACAGAATCAGTTAATTTATTGACACAACGACCACATGGTCAGAACCAGAGTGTGACGTAGTATTTATGAACATTCCTGTATTCTACTGATAGGCAGTACGGGTGGAACCATATCAAAGTAGGCACTTATCTATTTGACGGACGGTACGTACATGTTCGTAATTAGACATCTGGTGCATATTAATACGTGAATGAAATAACAATATAAGCATGTAAATTACATAACTTCTTCTCAAAATACAAATACAGCATATCGCCAGATATATTAAAACGATGCTCAATGGCAATTTGTTTTGTTTTTATTTAATCTAAGAAATAGTTTTAAATGATCACGTACAGAAAGCCATGAAATCATTTTCTTATCCAACAGCAGTACCTGTTCAAACACAATCAAGTGTTTAAACCTTTTCATAAGCATGTGTTTATGAATCAATATCACACTATGATGTTCACGAAAGAGTGTGATTATCTTGCCCCACAAGAGAGAAATTGTGTGTCCCTAAAGGTAAAACATTTTTCAAAGTCAATATTCCGTATACATAAATGTTGATGCCAAAATATTATTTCTATTTCGTTGAATGCTATATACAGTGTGAGACATTATCGTGTGATTCAGACTCACGATTCTGTCGTGTAGACCGATACTTGAAAGCATTTCAGATATACTCGCCATAAAATGGGGATAAAACGCCACACACACACCATCACCACCTTGAGATAACTTCATCACTCAAAACTTCATAACTTCATCAAGACATTCGTTTATAAGGCTTGGGCCGGACAGAGTCATTTTCCCATGACAATTTGAGAGAGTCTAAACCACTTCTCTTGAAGTTCCTGGGCCAGTTCGAATAACGTAGAGGACTTTGACATTGGCGCATACGTCACCTGCCGTCCCAAACGTGCTCCACGGCGCGGTTGGGATA
Organism: Haliotis rubra; assembly: GCF_003918875.1. Classification (NCBI taxonomy): domain Eukaryota; kingdom Metazoa; phylum Mollusca; class Gastropoda; order Lepetellida; family Haliotidae; genus Haliotis; species Haliotis rubra. Next base: position 1,188,771 of record NW_025765625.1, on the reverse strand, counting down.
CGGGTTGTTGATTGGTGTGGGTGAGTGAGTAGTTTTACGCCTCGTTTAGCAATATGCCCGCAATATCACAGCAGTGGACACCAGGAATGGGCCGCAAACACTGTACCCATGTGGGAAATCAAACCCGGGTCATCGACGTGACGAGCGAACGCTATAACTACTAGGCTACCCCACAGCCCCTTGTTGGTGGGAAGTATGGGCTGAGGAAGGACAGAGCAAACCCTGACCGGTCTGATTAGTGTGGTTTTGCGTACAATGTGCGATGTCTTTTTCTTCTTCCTTATACATATGTGGAATTTAGAAGAGGAACAATAATTATGAATAGACAGCTTCTTTATGTTAGGATCTACACCGAAACGTCGCATCTAGTGCAATAAAGTTGTCTATCCATAATAAGTGCTCCTCTTCAATGTGCAGTGTGTCCTTGATATAGGGGAAGTCGTTTTTCAAAGGTCGTCTTTATTCTCATAACCGATCCCTTACTTATCTTGGAGAGCATATATACAGCCCTGCCATACTACATCGTTCATGTTTCACACATATCAACATACAGCATGGTTAAAAAGGGTTGTCACGCGAATGTGTTTTGTGATAATAAATAGCCTGGGTCTTTAATAATTATAGTATTTAATGAGTGTTGTCGACATAAACGTTCAAAATAGGCAAGGAAGGGTACAACAGCTGAACCATGCCATGTCCAGACTGCTCTTGCAATAATCCTAATCCAATACAAAACACCCTACAGATGAGCGTTTTGTGGTTGTTTCCATGGTAGCAAAACTACGCGAAGTTACCATGGTGTATTTTCAAATGCAAAGAATGAGCACTTCATTGCAACAATTCACAAGTTTCCTCAGAATCAAAATAGACATGGCGTAAATGCTTGACCAGGTGATTCTTTCGCTGCTTGTTTTGGAAACCATGACTGTTTATCTTGTGCAGATCGATCAATATCAATATCAATATCACTATCAGTCCAGAGTGCACTCCAAGGATCAGGTCATTAGCATGTCGTTACGATTTTCACAAACATCCAGTTGTTAACAGACATCAGATTCTGATATCATTTTCATTTTCACGGACAATTTTACACCCCATGGAATCTGCGCCGACAGATACTAATCGATATTGATCATTCTCCGGCTTTGAAGTTTCAATTTTCAAACAGAAATATGAAAGGACTCACCTGGTTCATCCTGAATTGAACATATCGAAACATAACATGGACAATTGTCGTTCATTCTTGTGGTGGAGTGTGTGAGTGAGTATGGTTTTACGCAGCTTTTAGCAATATTTCAGCAATATCGCGGCGGGGGACGCCTGAAATGGGCTTCCCACATTGTACCCATGTGGGGAATCGAACCCGGGTCTTCGGTGTGACGAGCGGGCGCTTTAACCACTAGGCTACCCCCATCGCCTTCTTGTGGTTGAGGGCCATATGGACACGTTAGTTCAGAAAGGGATTGGATTTGTTCCAAATGAGTTTGTGTTTTGTTTGTTGTTTAACGCCTACTGAACAATGTGGATGATGGTTCAATGACCCTGAATATTCGAGTCGGTAACACAACCCAGTGATTGAAGTCATGGGCATCGATTTATGCAGGATACTATAACAGGCCTCCGATTCCGCGATCACCTCCTGGGACAAGCAGGGGCTGCTTAACATCAATAACATCAATTCTAACCCGGATTTACTGGACTCACAAAAGAAGATAACAGTTGAAAGTGTGGGTACTGAGTGAGTGAGTGAGTTTAGTTTTACGTCGCACTCAGCAATATTCCAGCTATATGGCGGCGGTGTGGGTACTGAGGACGAACTCAAGCATGTTGTACACAGAACACTCAAGTGAACGTTTTTCACAATAGGAATAACATTATCTTTCTTTCAGAAGGAGTCGGCAGGCAGCTTAGTGGTTAAAGTTATCATGTGAGTGAGTGAGTTAGGTTTAACGCCGCACTCAGCAATATTCCAGCTACATGGCGGCGGTCTGTAAATAATCGAGTCTGGATCATACAATCCAGTGATCATCAGCATGAGCATTGATCTACGCAATTGGGATACGAACCAAATCAGCGAGCCTGACAACGCAATCCCGTTAGTCGCCTCTTACGACAAGCATGGGTTACTGAAGATCAATTCTTACTCGGATCTTCACGGGATTAAAGTTATCAAGACCAGGATTCGATCTTAATGTGCTACAGTATGTGAAATCAAATTTCCACCACCTGCAGCTGCCTTGCGAACATTCTACAAAGGTCAAGGTCAAGAGTACGTTGAAATTATACATATTCCCTTAAACCACAAAATACATTAAGAGGCTTCTTACATGACATCTACAGTGGGTATTCATGTTCTACGCCGCAGTGTTTCAGCAGTATTTCAGTTTTTAGGATGTTTTTCATTGACGCAGGCTAGGTATTAAACGTTTTGTCATACAAAAGATCTTCACAGGGAGGAATGTGGGATTCGAACTACTAAAGGTCGCAACACTCCACAGCGAACTGTGGCTCCATGGGTCATGGGCACAATCTATGTATTTTCTGGCAATAAACCTGTCTGTTTTAACATGCCTAAAACATTACTCTCAGATGTAGTGTTTAAAAAGTATTCTTGTTTCCTTCTTAACAATATTACCCGTGAAGATCAGGGTTAGAATTGATCTTCAGCAGTAACCCATGCTTGTGGTAAGAGGCGACTAACGGGATTGGGTGGTCAGGTTCGCTGACTTGGTTGACACGCCATCGCATCCCAATTGAGTAGATCGATGCTCATGCTGATGACCACTGGATTGTCTGGTCCAGACTCGATTATTTACATACGGCCGCCATATAACTGGAATATTGCAGAGTGCGGCGTAAAACTAGACTCACTCACTCACTCTTAACAGTATTAAGAAGACAGTAGCCTCCCTCCAGGGATAATGTACTCGATAAAGATATATATTTGATGCAGCTAAAAACAAAGGGGGAAAGGGGCGAAGGGTTGGCCAACTGGTGAATGGGTTCACTCGTCACGGCAATAGCCCGGGTGCGAATTCGGTTTGTTTTGGAACAATGTGTTAAGCCTATTTCTGGGGCCCCCCTTTTTCTGAAATATTACTAAAAGCGACGTAAAATCCTACTCAATCCACGTAATGAAAAAGCTTCAACTTTCACAGCGATTGCAACTGCGACTTTGAGTACATCAAAATACTCATCGCAATACAGTAGTGGTTTAGTTCACATATACAAGGTCATTATTTTCTTTATTTCCAACATATACTTTACTGCATAACATAAAGTGGTGAGAATATTCGAGAGCTATGCACTGGATTTTAACATAATGCAACACCCTCTGAAGTATAACCTCACCGCTTTGTGTCTATTGCAAACATCGCTGACGTAACAAGGCTTAAAACCCCATAAGACATCCATCATTATCAGATACACAACCTTCATAGAGTAACGATTTTCGGATAAAGCTATTTTCGTAAACATTCGCCACAAATGCGAATTGCGGGCACCATATTTCACCTCATCTGAGACAAGAGATGACAAATGGGAACCAATTTAGGCTAATAACAAAACGTCATGACGTCACGTGACAGCAATTACCCTGAAGACTTACCGTCAGTAGGGATTGGGTTTTCATTAATTATGACAGATGTCCATTACATAGTTGATAAGATGCGTTTAACGAGGAGCTATAGTTGCTCTCCCATAAAAAAGCCACTTTTAGAGACTTTGATTAAGTTAAATAAAAATGTCTTTCAAGCTTCAGGCTGTGAATACATATTATTAGAATCTATTTATGTTTGACACGCGTTAGTGTGTTTTTTACCAGTTACTAATTTTTTGACACAATATTAGTTTCATATTTTAGGAAAGCCCAAAGTTAAAAACATCCATCTCAGGTGAACCCCGCTGGATGGCTATGGGGCTGACAGTAAAACACAACTTTGCAGATTCTGATACCTTTCGGTATGGACTTACCGAAACAAAGCTTCAAAAAATGCAAATTCAACTTATAAAGTTGAAAAATAACGCGATGAAAAAAAACGCGCGAAATCGGAGTTCAAACGTTTCACTAATTTTCCCCAGACTTTTCTGGGGAATACGGGTTTCAACAGCTGGGCTGCGCTCACAGCACGTGCGCAGTGAAATAGGTTCGCGCAACTTGGAAGAACTTGGAAGCGGGCTGTCTGGTGAATACTCGGTGAAGGCTTTGGTGTGAGCTATTTTCATAATGTTTTGTTGATATCTCACAGGCGCGAACTTTTTTATATGTTATGACAGTAAATAAACTGTTTATATAATTTCATTTGTCTATTTCACCACACGTTCTTCTTACCTAGTCACTTTCTCAGTTCGATACTTAAAAGCAATGTCATTATTTAGCGTTGACACAATTTCTAACTGTGATATAGATATGTCGCTGTCACAGACTAAACTCAATGTCTTGTTTTATTGACACCTGTGTGTCTGCCTGCCTGTCTGCTAATGACAATATTCAATACACAACTGCGATCACTGACCACATGCAATTTGAACTTAACACCAATCAGGCTTTTCACCATAAACAAAACGCATTGATTTATGGCCCGAGTTCGGTCTCTGTCACATTATGTAATTACACAGACAGGCAGGTGTGATACTTGAACACATGACATGTTATGATGTCTGTTGATTGCAAAATGTTACACACAAAAAATGAGCATGTATTTACAAAACCCAACATCTCTATATATACACACACAATCAGCCGTGAAGGCGTCATCTGCTAATGAACCAGCCGTTACACTTGAGTGCACACCCACCTGCTCTGACTGGGTTCGGTATCCCGGCTGCTTCGTTTCGAGGGAGGTAAACCCAAGTACAAAATATTGCACTTTTGATTTGCGATTATACGCTTATAATTTTGTTTATTTGTTTTTTTCATAATCAGCTATGCATATTATATGTCATGAAGAAGTGATAATTGTGTTTTAATTATGTTTGATTTTTTGGTTGCATGTGACCTTTAAGAAACCAAAATCGAACCCATGGTCAGCGGATACTCAGCATGACTAAGGGAGACAATGCTGCAACATTCATACCTCGTTGCACCCGTGAAGATCAGGGTTAGAATTGATGTTCAGCAAACCAGGCTTGTCGTAAGAGGCGAGTAATGGGATCGGGTCGTCAGGTTTGCTGATTTGGTTGACACATGTCATCGTATCCCAGTTGTGTAGATCGTTGCTCTTGATGTCAGTCACTGGATTGTCTGGTCCAGATTGTTCACAGACCGCCGCCATATAGCTGGAATATTACCTCGTTGTGTTGACACACACAAACACAAACATACACACACATACACACACATATACAGACAAAAGCAATAAACAAATAAACAACGCACCAAACATAAACGCGAGCACACATATAAACAAAGACACAAACAGACAAGCAAATATAACAGACACACACGTTTTGGTCTCAATCGGCCACGATGTCGCTATAGACTTCATTACAATAAACCCCAACACGACGTTTACAGACGCGTGATGACACTGCTAGGATGAATTCGGGCTTCACGGACACCAATATACTGAGCTGTTGCAAAATCGTTCTTTGTGTGCGCTTTTCTATTATTTCCCATGTCAATCAGAAATGCAGAGGAATGTTTTAACGCTAGCAAACAGAGTTTGTAATAATTTTCACTGTAAGCTCCGAACATGTTAATTAATGACTCAAGAAAATGTCCAGTATGAACATTACGATGTCGAAGAAAGGCCAAGATAGTAGACTCTAAACGGTTTGTTGAAACCCAAGACGCATGTTGTTTATGCCTGGTGCACACTTGGCTTGCGATCGGTCTACGGCGTCCGTAATCTGCCAGACAGACACTGCCAGACAGACTGCCGTAGCTCCATTTCCGCGCGGTGGCAGGCGGCGGCCGTCCGATTATCGCACGATTCTACATGCGCCGTTGCCTCTACGATTTTGACAAACAGCGAAGTTTGACAAATTTGAAAGAAATCGTACGACCGTATCCCGTAGGTGTCATGCGGTAAACACACGATTTTATTTAACTCAAGGATCGTAGGATCGAGTGATATCCGCACGGCTATCGCACGATCACCGTGCGGCTTCCGTATAATATCAGTAAGATTTCTGTGCAGTCTCCATGCAGGTTTGTCTCGGTCTGTCCCCAAGGAAGTCGCACGATGCCCGTCGACAATGTGCACACTAACGTCGTACCCCGCGGTCATCCACGATTATTAAAAAGTCGTACGGAAAATCGACTAATTTATCATACAACGCCCGTGGCAAATGTGATCCAGGGCCTCGTAACTTTTCTCTTAGCATTCGTATCTCCTATACTGTAACATTGACTTACGACAGTCGGAGCGCTACGAGAGCTTTGTGAAACGGGGCCCGGGGCCTAGATTTTCGAAGCTCTCTTAGCGCTAAGATAGTCGTAAGTTAATGTTAATGTATGGCACTTACGACTATCTTAACGCTAAGAGAGCTTAGTCTCCTGGGCCTAGATTTTCGAAGCTCTCTTAGCGCTAAGATAGTCGTAAGTTAATGCTAATGTATGGCACTTACGACTATCTTAGCGCTAAGAGAGCTTCGAAAATCTAGGTCCTGGTCCTTAGTTAGCATGATGTTATCTTAACCGAATCAATCGCGGATGGTGCCTTTGAAGGTTACCTTCAACCAATCATGGCGGAAGTCAGGTTGTACACAGAAGCGTTAGCTATATGTTCCACTATGCTTCACTTTTCACTGACAAATTATCATTTTTTTCGCAACATGGACCATGCATGAGATTGGCATTAAGCTGCTATATTCCAACAATATCACAGCGGGGTACACGAGAAATAGGATTCACACATTGTAACCATGTGGGGAACCGTGTCTTCGGTGTCACGATCGAACGCTTTAATCATTTGGCCCACAGCCTTACCTTGACCATAAACGAATTATGTTATTAATTAAGTTATTTTTTGTTTAGCCCGGCAGCAAACTATATCCCAGCTACACAAGAATTAACGAATCTAATCTGGACATGTCATTAGTTTAGTTTAAACATATTTTATTCTCAAAGTGAAAAGGATCGGGGACAAGTTCTTACAATTTATAAACCCCCTCTCCAAGGACATGTCATTCCGGTGATACCATGATCAAAGTCATATATCCTTTGCTAAAAGCAGCATAAAATGGCCCCCAGTCAAGTGTACTCGACAATATTCGTTGAAAATGTATTACTTACCAGCTCAATAATAATTTGTCTTCTACGAAATATAAGTATCAACAAGACAATTAGGACCTGTGATGTGATACAACGTGATGCACAACACCACGGGTTAACCTTTACCTTATTCTCATAGTTATAAGAAGTATATCACGCGTCTCATAGAAGTCTCATTTGGTAGGATATCTAAAAAAGATTTAGAACACACGTTTCTTTATTAGTTTCGTTTGTCTGTTGTCTAACGTCGCGCTCGGTAACAGTCATGTTTAATGATGAAGGCCTGAAAATAATCAGGTCTTAATCAGATAAGTGAGTGATCGATATTATGAACTGCGATCCATGTTGTCAAGGTACGATGGTATACCATCAACCAAGTCACCAAACCTGATCATAGGATCCAGTTACGACCAACCTAGTTTGTTGTGGGTCAATTCTATTCAATATCTTTATCTTTCAATATATGTAAAATGAATGTGGGAAACGCAATCATAAATTATACACCTCTTCCTATTTACATCAAATGTCAGCTGTTTTAACGGAAACTGCTTAACATATCTAAAATGAGAAGAGTTATCTGATGAAACGCCACAGTTCATTGCGCCGTGTCCCTTAACTGCCCGGATGGTTGAAGGTTCGAATTTCAAATTGGCACAAAGTTTCGCCCGTGGTTTGAGAGCACCGTATTCCTTCTGCAAATTTTGTAAATATGCTCTCGAAGCATGCGAAAATCATCACTCATAAACAAAATAATGGAATTCGAAATCACCTTAGGTGCTGGACACCTTTTCCATCTGCAATGAGGTTAACTTTGTCTGAAATCCGATAGAGCAAGGATTCCATCTCTGCTATGGCTGTGTGACAATATTAGACAAACTCTATTTAAACGATTTTATTTCAAAGATTTTATACAAGAGTGAGTGAGTATGGTTTTACGCCGCTTTTATCAATATTCCAGCAATATCACGGCGAGGTACACCAGAAATTGGCTTCACACATTGTGCCCATGTGGGGAGTCGAACCCGGGTCTTCGGCGTGACGAGCCGACGCTTTAACCACTAGACTACCCCACCGCCCTTTTATACAAGAGCACACAATTCCAAAATACAGGCCCCATCCTTCATGCAAAGCATTTACAACATGTATGGATTGCTCCACCATTGAGTCCACACCTAATATCATTACTGCAACAATTCACGAGTGAATTATTCACGAATGACATAATTTAAACCTAATTTGCCACAGGTCATCCCAGTTTGTTATGTTATTTACACATAACGAGTATACGTATACATTCACAAGCCCGTTTGCAGTTAACAACTATTCCAAGCTTGAAAAGAACATGCAACGAATAATAAGTCCAACACTAAACAAGTTGACCCACCTTTTCCAGCAAATGTGTTAGTTCTTCATACCTATCCACAACTTGGAAACAATTCCATTCTCGGCAATTCTTTTATTCCAAGGTTTGGAAAAACATGTCTTTCAGTTTTGAAAAGGCATATTTACAAAGCTTGATACGTTTGGAAAGCGAGCTACTGATTCTAGAGAGGGTATAGAAATGGAGTAGGGCTATAAATCAATGAAAGAAAATGACGCTGAGACATTAGTATTGAAACACATCAGTATCTTTGTGTTGCAATGATCTCACAGATGACCTCGAGGAATCTTATTCCAGGCCCAAGGTCTGTCAAAAGTGGACCTATGTCTTCTCCCTTTAGTGCTTGTGTTGAAGGAGCATGTCCCAGTCGACCTTGCCAATCCTGGCAATGGTACAACATGCGTTTCCATATCCTACGTGTCCTCCCATCTTTCTTGCCCACAGGTGCTTGTCCAAGGTGGTCCGCGGTCTCGTGGATCTGAGAGACAGGTAAATCAGTTGATTAAACGGTATTGGAGATTAATTTCATTTACATAACGGCGTTTCAGTGGAGGGTTCTAATTGTGACAAAGACGGGATTCAAAACCACGTCAATAGAACACTGCAGATGATGCAGAGCGGTTTGCGATACTTTAGACGGCTAGGTACCGAGGAACAGGATTTAAACATTGGTGTACTAATGTTTTCTTTGTCTTGTTTTGTTTTGTTTTCGTTTTTGATTTGTTTGGGTTTTTTTCTTTTGTATTGGTTTTTTGTTGTTTTATCTTGTTTTGTTTTTAGCGGGGAAGCGTGACTATATTTTTCATATAAGAGTGATCAAGCTAAAGACCAAAAGAGGATACCATGAGCATCGACCAACACTTTCGGAAGACGATGATGGATTCTCCCGATCCTCCCTTTAGTCCATGCGACGTTTCAGCCAAGGTACAACCAAACTGCACAAGAAATCAGTTATCCAATGTCATTCAACCTACAGAACTACACCTACCACGAGGCCTCTGCCGATGATGGAGCGGGGTCCATAGAGGTCGCAGTACCTGTCTGTCATGTTTGTGTGTACTTCTCCGGCGTCGTCACAAGATATGTTTCCCCAGTCACCGGCATGTCTGTACAACCATCAATTAAAACCTAATGAGCGAGTGAGTGAGTTTAGTTTTACGCCGCACTCAGCAATATGCCAGCCATATGGCGGCGGTCTGTAAATAATCGAGTCTGGACCACACAATCCAGTGATCAACAACATGAGCATGGAACCGATGTCATGTGACAACCAAGTCAGCGAGCCTGACCACCCGATCCCGTTAGTCGCCTCTTACGACAAGCATGGGTTTCTGACGATCAATATTCTAACCTGGACGGGTACACAAGTTAATGAGTGAGGGAGGGAGGTAACGCGGGGTAATCATAAAGTTTTTCTTTGTTCCGTTTGTTCGTTGCTTCGCGCCGCACTCAGCAATATTGCAGCTATATGGCGGCGGTTTGTAAATAATCAAGTCTGGGCCAGACAATCCAGTAATCAACAGCATGAGCATCGATCTACACAACTGAATACCGTGACATGTGTCCAACAAATCAGCGAGTCTGACAACCCCATCCCGATATCCCGTTAGTCGCCTCTTAAGACAAGCATGGTTTGCTGAAGACCAATTCCAACCCGGATCGCGATGGGTGAACGATATAGCTAACCATAGAGGCATGCAAAATACAAAATAGAGTTTTTTTCTGTAGCTGATAGCTGTCAGTGAGTATGATTTTAGCTTAAAAGCTCTCTGAACATTATTTCAGGGGTCTGAACGTGTCCTCTTTACCCATGAGGAAAGTCTGAAGTATTGTAAGGTAAAGACCTTTTCAACTTTGGTGGAACTCTAATGTACGAGTGTGTTGATAAGAAAACCAACGAGTAGGCTTGTCTGCCACGCACAAGAACGCGAATTACAGTTGGGAAAGAATTTGTGATCCCATGTGGAGAATCGAACCCGGATCTTCGGCGTGACGCTCAAACCACTGGGCTATTCCACCGTTCCTTCTTTAACATGATGGGTTCGATACTGCACATGTCAAATTCCTGTAAATTGCTTCATTTCAAACCTATCATCACTGGCATTTTTAGATGGTGGTGAAAGGTCACATACCTTGTTTTTGCATCGTGACCCCCATGAGCAGCACCTGAGGGGTTAAAGTGGCCGCTGGAGGACGTACAGCCGTTGCTGAAGTCGCCAAATTCGTGCACGTGGAACCCATGCATGTGAACGGAATGGTCACTGTGGTCGCTAGGCAAGTAGAATCCCCGCAGATGAAGCAATATCTCAAGTGGCCCATGAAACTGTGTATAAAACAAACCAGTGGTTGATATCATCAATACAATCCGCCAAAGACAGATAGACAGATTAGGAAATCTCATTGAAATTGTTACACTCCAATTTCCTGTAAGTATTACGACTGAAAATGCTCTTTGTCAGATGTTTGTGAACCAGAAATCACGATCGGGGTTTCGATTTATTAAATTTGTAATATCCATAATATACATTTAATATACGGTTCACAACTAGATCCTGCTTTCCGATTCACAACAGCAAGAAAATGCATTGTCAAGTGAAACATGCTTTAAACTGCCTGGTCGACTGAATGAAGTTGTATGCCGCATTAAATGATTTTTTATTCACGTAACACAAGTCTATTACGTTTGTTACCATTTGTTGCAACCAAACCAACAGTTGACACCTACCAATTCGTTGGTTTCACATTATTTTTCGACTCGCTGTGCGCATGCGCAGAGAGTGTATAAACTATCCACTGGACAACTTCCGGTTTGGTCGTATGCTTTACCGATAGTGTAAACACACTCTAAAGAAAGCAAAAATCAAAACAGATATATGGTTTATGTCGAATTTAACTGATCTCAATTCATTTATGAATGGAAAGGACCGGGATTAGGTAAATAATAGCTTTACGTTTGTTCACAAGCTCTTGTATAAACACATCTCACCACCACCCGTCCACCGTCCTTCCTGCACATCCCCTTCTCACAACTAAAAGAACACATCTCTGATGCAGTTGCCACCAAAATAGGACATGAATTATTGAAAAGCATAGGCAAATGGATGTATGTACTCAACTATGAACAGTTGTCACACGTAATTAATCTTCATAGAGCTTTTATTTAGAGTGTGTTTACACTATCGGTTATACGACCAAACCGGAAGTTGACCAGTGGATATTTTTACACGCTCTACGCATGCGCACAGCGAGTCGAAAATTAATGTGAAACCAACGAATGATTCAAACTGGTGACAACTGGTCAGACAGATCACAGATCGAAACCGATTGGTCAGCTATTTTGGTTCGTACAATAAGCAGGCGATAATTCGGGATACCGTTGCTGCAAAATCCTAGCAACATACTTGTCAATCTACAGGTATGTGATATACTGGTATCCATTAAACGAATTTTCCAAAGAGAACGTCTGAAAACTACACCTCTTAAACCCGTGAAGATCCGGGTTAGAAAAATCGGTCGTAAGAGGCGACCAACAATACCGGGTGGTCAGGCTCGCTGACTTGGTTGACACGTCACCGCGTCATATATGGCGCTCATATCCAGGCACATTGCCTGCTCAAGGCGAAACGTGCATATTTTGTTTTCCATAAGTAGTTCGCGAATAGCTGCAAGACTGTTCAGCTGGTGTTAAGCAATAATCACTTACTGGCTGATACTAAAAATATTAACAGCCTCCGAGGCAGCTGACTTACTTTACTGACTCAGCACTATCATCTACCGATGTAACAAAGGTCGTTGACCGTGATGTGTCGGTAATTCCCGACTGTATCAACAAGTTGTCGTGCCTTTTGTCTTAACCCGTGAAGATCCCAGTTAGAATTGATCTTCAGTAACCTATGTTTGTCGTAAGAGGTGACTAATGGGTCGGGTGGTCAGGTTCGTTAACACATGCCACCATATCCCAATTGCGTAGATCGACGCTCATGCAGTTGATCATTGGATTGTCTGGTCCAGACTCGATTATTTACAGACCGTCGCTGGAATATTGCTGAGTGCGGCGTAAAGTTCACTCACTCGTTCACTCACTCACCTTTTGTCTTAAGTAGATAGCGCCGGTGATGTTGTTACGGGGGGCCGGACTTGACGGGTTCATTGCGCATGTCCATGTTACAGCGTCCATATATGTATTCTGAAATATATCAGACTCGGTAACTTCCCAAAGATGAATAATATGGAGAAGTCGTGATTGACAACTGTTATTTGTTCAATCGGCCAACCTCGCTCCTTTCCGTAACCACAAAGAAATCTCGGCTGTGAATGTGAGAACTGGATAACGTGTTCTGGATATATGTGCCACGCAAACTCTTCATCTGTGTTTAATGTTGATTAGTCTTCCAGAAACTTGTCTTATTTATTCTTAATCATACATATAGTCACACGATATTTCACACTGCATAATAATACAATGGCTTGGAAACATAGTTCCAATATGGCGACTGTCAACAAATTCTCCAGAATACCAGCAAAAGTGCGATTCCTTCATATTTACGCAAACGGCTGATTTTGTCACATACGTACATGTATGCAACGTCGCCGCTCAGAAGCGCATACCACTCCAATCAGCATGCCATTTCATGTTTATCGACAGCAAGCCAGGATGTTTACATCACGTCGGTAGTGCCGGTTAGGGTAGCATTTATATTTTTTGGTGTTTCTCATCATGTGACTATAACCTTCTAGCGGTTAACAGGCAACTTGTGTTACCCGGGGTAACAATAATCAGGGTGTTAGCGCTTTGAGCGTGCTTTGTTGCGTCGAGATTAGCGCATTATAAGACTTTCTTATAATCAGACGCTGCCACAAGTCCAAAGAACGCGAGAAATTTTAATAAGAATAACAATAAATGAGAATTAAGAACATTACTCAGATAGAAAAGTTTGGGGGGGGGGAAATGGGGTCGGGTTTTTTCCGATTTCATGTTCAGAAATGGTGGCTACGTGTAACACATAAAGAAAATTATGCCCTTACATATAGCCCAGGCAAGCAAATTATTTGGGTCACACCAGAGATGATTTTCTCGATGGCTGATGTGTTCAGAGAGTTAGTTGTGGATTTTACGAACGTATCGCTGATTAAGCCCATCTGAGCGTGGTGTTTCAATGTGGAAAGATACAGGCCTACACAGAAACAGACGAAAAATATGTTCAGGATACATATGCCCTACCGTCATGTTTTCTCCCTCGACATCCTCTTCGATGCCCACGATGACCCTGACCTTCGTGACTGTCGTGATGACCATGACCTTCGTGGCCATCATGATGATCGTGACCTTCGTGGCTATCATGATGATCGTGACCTTCGTGGCTATCATGATGATCGTGACCTTCGTGGCTGTCATTATGAGCATGACCTTCCTCACTGTCTTCATGGCTCTCATGGTGATAGTCGTCGTCACAGTCGTCCTCGAAATGGTCGAAATAGTCGTCATGACCTCTATTCCCGCCATGATGGTCATCCACGTGCAGATGAATATGCACGTGCGTCCCATCCTGACCTTTATGCGTTTCTGTAGAGTCATCTCCATCTCCGTGCACGTGGACCATGACACGTGATTCCAACTTCTTGTGCATCTCCGTCCACAGACTGGAGATGTTCGTCTTTAGTGACTGAAGTTCTGGTAAAATACAAATGTATATTTTCAATACACAGAGGCTATGTGTTGATTCATTAATATATTACATGTTTACATAAACGTCAGAAATGAACAGTCTCTCTCAGACTTAGACGTGTGCATCGTAGCATAAACTGTGTTCAGATATAAACTTTTCAATCATAATTGTCGGTACCTTATCTAAGAAAGGTACTTTAATGAGTAAAATGGCTCTCTGTTTGTCTGTCTGTCTGTCTGTCTGTCCAATAGGTTTGAAAGGAATCTTCTGACGTCTACAATATCGAACACATTTTAAAGAAGGGGTGGTGGGCCTAATGGTTAAAGTGTTCGCTAGACACGCCGAAGACCCGGGTTCGATTCTCCACATCTCCGGTGTCCCCCGCCGTGATATTGCTGCAATATTACTAAAAGCGGCGTAAAACCAAACTGACTCGATCATGTTGAGGAGTGGGTCTATTAAGCAGTAAAATGACACCGTGTAGGAATCATGACCATCAGATGAGAAGTTTGTGCGAACCCTCCTTTCGCCTGACTCTGTCATGGTAGATTGGATGTAAACATTAGTTTCAGTTCACAGCCTTCTAATATCAGAACATTCGAAACCCGTAAATTGAAAACACAATAGGCTAAATTATCAAGTGAGTAGAAGGTCTTCTGACTGATGGCCGCCTCCGTGGTGTAGTGGTTAGAGCGTCCATTAGGAGAGCGGAAGGTCGCGGGTTCGATCCCCGACTGCGTCATACCAAAAGACGTTAAAATATGGTACTTGTTGGTCCCTGCCTGGCGCTCGGCATTAATGAGTACAACAAGGACTGGTCGGCTCGGAGTCAGTATACTGTGTCTGAGTGGGGTATCCATGCTTCACTGCGGCATGGTATCTCAGTGAGCTAGCACTATAAAACCAGCTTAAGTCTGGGCTGGTACAAGCAGCCGCACATACACATACACACGCATGCACGTCGTCATATGAGCGAAATATTCTCAAGCACGACGTTAAACCCAATTTCACCTCACCTCACCTTCTGACTGATAAGATGGTTTGAAGTTTTGAACCACATACACATTTACTAGCGTTTCAAAGATCACGACTGGACACAATGAAATGGTTATTATAACCTGGCCCGATTGGCTGTTCGCATTCTTTTCAAATAACAACAATCTATTTCTAATACCAGTTTAGAAAATATCGCATTTTGAATAACCACCTCTCATTTAAAGAGATGATTTGATAGACGCAACACACCAACAAATATATATAGAAAATACCTCCTTTCATTCAGTTTCATTGCCGGTAGGGTAGCCTCGTGGTTAAAGCATTCGCTCGTCACTCCGAAGACCCGGGTTCGATTCCTAACGTGGGAACAATATGTGAAGCCTATTTCTGGTGTCTCCCGCCGTGATATTGCCAAAAATTGCTAAAAGCGGCGTAAAACCACACTCACTCACCCACCCACTCACTCATTCAGTTTCAAATTCTTAGAATTTAAATCTACAGACCAAGGTCATGTCGCCCTACAATGAAAAAAGACCTTTACCTCCAAATTACATGTGTATGACCACCCTAAATATATTTGTTCAGAATCATTTGTACACACCTGCATCAGGTCCCGGTTTCTGTGGTTTCCTCCTCCTGGGCTTCTTGGCATCTGTCTCCATCATCACCCCAAGGAGCACCACTACGACTACAACACCAATCTTCCACATGTTCCACACGAAACTTTCTCCCAAGATCAAAACTCGAAAAGTGACTTCTTATAAGCCAAGAATCTTTCGAACAGTATCTGCAGATGCGTTGACCAGCACACAGTCTTGATGGTAGGTCAAACAAAGGACGGAAGACTGTGTGTCACTGAGGTCCAGTACGAAGTCTTGTGACTGTAACTAATATGTCAAGCCGATACACGTTTGCTGCGACTGATATCAGCTGCTGAAGATAAAGACCGTATGGATTACTTCAATTATAAACTGTTCTTGACATGTCTTGGTATGTCATCTGTAGTTGGTTGTGTTTATCTGATTGCCTATTGCGCAGAAAATATATATTTATTTCTATTTCCAACCATACCCGTGACGGGTTAGAATAGGTCTTCAGTAACCCATGCTTGTCGTTCGAGGCGACTGGCGGGTGGTCAGGCTCGCTGACTTGGTTGACACACGTCATCGTATCCCAATTGCGTAGATCGATGCTCATGCTGTTGATCACTGGATTGTCTGATCCATTCTCGATTATTTACAGACCGACGCCATATAGCTGGAATATTGCTGAGTGCTGCGTTAAGCGGCAGAAAACAAACAGACAATTTATCTAAACGTTCAACAATGTTTTTCAAAAGTTACAAACAAGAAAACACGATCGATTCGGATTCCCGCACGTTACTCTGTTCTACAAATAGTATCAACGACCAAAAGTCATCAGGAATCAGTCGTGTTTTGCTTTTACTTTTAACAGAATGAAATTCATTGTCACAATCAAGCGTCCATTGAAACTATGCTTTAGTTTCTTAAATATTATGCCAATGTTTATAAAGGCAATATTTTGTAATGATATAAGAGAGTCCAAATTATATTTTTTTAGACTTGTTTCAATAACCTAGCACTTCAATGATATCACAATATGTTTATCTCCAAATGATAAGACGAAACCAAAATAATTGAATGTTCATCGGCGGATCCAGGAATTTTGAAAGGTTGGGGTTCAGGGGGTTCGAACACCCTGAACCGTGACCTCCACCCCAACCCTATTGGCTCCGCCAACGCAAAAAAAATTTCAATGTGGTTTTTTTCAGAAGGGGCGAACCCATGAACTCCCCTCTGGATCCGCATGCGTACTTTGCTTCTTTTATCGTCGACAGTAAAAGTATCCAATGTACAGGAAGAATACATAACCTGAACATTCATTTATTTAGCCAAGCCTACAAAAGGTAGCAATTTTAATTTACTTTAGAGGCACAATGTCACACATTTTCGACAACATTTGGCCTATATTATACATATCGGGGCGTATGCACTAACTTTGGCTTAAACTGATACAATAAAAGACATAATATCCCTTACGACTTGCTTGAAATCGATAGTTGAAACTTCGTGGCGAACAGCTTCCAACAGAGAACTGTAAACAACTGCTCCATATATCGAAAACTGTCGCACGCAGTGTTGTCGGTGTTTCAATGACGAGTTGTGCGTAGGATAATCGTGAAGAGCGCTCCATGGGACATAACTCTTTGGGGTTCGCTTGCAATAATGTTCGGTTGGTAGAGGGCGCGGAAGTCGATTTAATGCAACGTTGCATTAATTCATTCGAACTTTTTCATTTAATATTGTAATATAAATACGTACTTGGAATAGATTATATGGTAGCTTCCCCGAGGGCTGATAGTTGGTATTATTGAGAGTACAAATGAATTATCTATTTTAAGAGAAGTGTGGTATGATATGGTACCTTTAATTTGTTCAAAACCGTGCTCAGTCACCAGCCTTGACATCGAGAGCATAAGCTTCAGCATGTTAAGATGAAAGATTTGAACTTGAAATTTTAAGATTATATACTTGAAATTTCAAGGAACAATCTTGCTATTTCACCTTCTGTTGAAGTTTCACGATGCTTTCTCCGAATATATTGGTATGTAAGCTTCGAAAGGTATTCGTATAGTGTATGTTTGTTCGTCCATTACATTTACTTAAACAAAAGGGGCGGTGTTGTAGTCCAGTGGTTAAACGTTCGCTCGTCATGCCAAAGACCCGGGTTCGATTTCCCATATGGCTACATTGTGTGAACATTTCTGGTGTCACCCGCCTTAATTATTGCTGAAATATTTGCTAAAAGCGGCGTAAAATCCAACTCACTCACTCACTTGAATAAGCTATACAAGTGGCCCTTAAAAGCTGCCGTACTCAGCAGATGTTGAGATGAAAGATGACAACAGTTTGACTGATAAGTATATATAATGGGCGTGTGTGTGCGAGTGTGTGTAGGTGTGTGCTTTTGTCCTTCATGAACGCGATTATGTTTTACTGGGAATAGTACAATGGATTCTGCTTTCGGCAAACCTTCTCGATGATAAATGGATATGTATTGTCGCTAGTCGCCTTGGTGCACAAACGTCGATTCTGCAATGAATCCCTGCAATGAGCTTTTTTTTACCTTTTCTAGTATAACGTTTCCGATGGATTCATAATGATTAACACGGAGTTGTTGAATGTCAGCGATAAGAGCTTCACAGAAAGCTTTTCCAAAGTCATAAGTAATCTATCATGATAAAGGGATACCGTCTCACACGATACTTTAGAGCTGCACATCTTTATGAATCACTACAAATTGTAATAATACCAGATGTTCGCGAAAATATTAGCTTATCCCGGCGCACCGGTGACTTCCGTCACAAACACATGCAAAGGCAAGTCAATTGTGCACCTCAACATGATACACGTGAAAATGCTTCATGGTACATCATATCTTACTTCTATTCTACACATACGTCATAATAATTGTGATGCATCATATGGTTCATGGAAATGTAAGCACGAGCAGCATCAACCTGTAGTTGATATCACGAGCATCAAACGAAGTAAAGGGCAAATTAGAGGATAAGAACACCCGAGTGGATCACCTAAAATCAGTAATCGCACTCTGTGTCGCGACAAAAAGGATGAACAGGTCGTACTCTACCGGTACTAATACATACCGAAAATGAGTGATGACACCGGGTGTCCGCGAAAAAAAGGATGAACAGGTCCTACTCTACCGGTACTACCTAGTCAGATATCTCGCAGTGACGTTCTGTACAACATAACAAAATATCCACCAATTTTTATTTGTCTTAAATCCATACGATTTCTATACCAGAACAACACACTATGCATACAAAACTGGATATATAACTGTGACATCATGGACAAAATGTTGCCTCGGCCTCGATACCTCTGTCAACATGAAAAGTGTCAACACTATCCCACACATCACTTTAACATTGATGACATAATACAACACTACAATACATGCTTTACATATGTTATATGTTATGGCTTGGATAACACTTTCTCCGTAAAGTAGAGATCCTGTTACTTTCGGAGTTTGAGTGTCATTCGGGATTCGAACACACACCGCGGTGTCGGAGTGGGTTAGATCTCTCTAAGCGGCTTTGTGTATTCATACTTTCAATAATACCCAACGTCACTTTCCTGAACTTTTCTTGTCCTACTTATGTATAGCAATATAATACATATTTTGCTGATATTTCGGATTTAACAGTTACAATTTCACATGCAGTACTTTATTTATTTGACGTTTTCCGAAGACAATACTTGTCCAGCAAAGAGAATTTGTGGAATGAGTTCAGCCTTGGGCTCCCTCCCAATCGACGCCTTTGGACGACACTATGGGACAACAAGCGAGTCTTGGTCCCGCGTTTCCGGTCTTCAGACTAGCGGGGACACCGCCGAGGCCAAGGTCATCCTTGTGTGCGTGGATCTAAGAGGAGCAGAGGAGACGGTAAAGTAACTTTCCTGACCGTGGACACTTGATACATACGAATACTTATACGCATTAATTATGTGAGTGAGTGAGTTAAAATTCATCGTCACATCGGCAATATTTCAGCCATATCGTGACGAGAACAATTAATTGGTACACATAGTAAGTAATAGTAAATTATAAAAGCCTGCCTACGAAGGACAGTAAAATAACTAGATTATCACAGAGTATAATTTAAAACTAGTAATTAAATCTAAAACAGTTTAACTATAGTTGACAATACAATATAAAACCGGGCTATAGATTGCCAACAACTGAAGGTAGATCACCATAGTAGGGACCATGGGGACTTACAGTACTTTCATTAATTATGTAATGCCATGAGCTTTCATTTTGACTAGACTCTTTATACCGTTGAAAACCTAGCCTTTTGACTAAATGTGTTCGACACTCGGTTGTATAGTCACTTTTAGCTTGAT
This sequence comes from Haliotis rubra, assembly GCF_003918875.1. NCBI lineage: Eukaryota > Metazoa > Mollusca > Gastropoda > Lepetellida > Haliotidae > Haliotis > Haliotis rubra. The sequence continues at coordinate 1,168,557 of NW_025765625.1, read as the reverse complement.
AAGGTGTAAGAATCTACATCTGAACGTCAGAGAGAGAGCGTGACAGGACGAAAGAAGTGGAGAGAGACAGAAAGAAAAGAGTTCGCGTGACAGGAAGGAAGAAGTGGGGAGAGACAGAGAGAGAGAAGAGGGGGAATCGGAGAGAGAGCGTGACAGGAAGAAAGAAGTGGAGAGAGACAGATAAAGAAGAGGAGATTGGGAGGGAATCAGAGAGAGAGCGTGACAGGACGAAGGAAGTGGAGAGAGACAGAGAGAAAGGGGGGAAATCGGCGAGAGAGTGTGACAGGAAGACACAGACTGAGTTGGACACACACACACACACACACACACACACACACTGAGACAGAAAGCGAAGTTGTGAGTGGTGTGTGGTAGGGGGAAGGGGATGACTATTCGGGCCATACTGACCACAATGCCTCTGCCGATGATGGAGTGGAATCCGACAAGGTTGCTGTTGTGGTCCGTCAGGTTTCTGTGTACTTTACCCTCGTTGTCACAAACAATGTTTCCCCAGTCACCGGCATGTCTATGTCTGTTGAATACATCAAATATGATTCACTTGAAAGAAAAGTTCACTCCACAGAAGCAAACACAAATATCAAAGTTTCAAAATTCTAAGACCCGTGAAGATCCGGGTTAGAATTGATCTTCAGTAACCCATGCTTATAGTAAGAGGCGACAAATGGGATCGGGTGGTCAGGCTTGCTGACACAGGTCATCCTATCCCATTTGCGTAGATCGATGCTCATGCTGTTGATCACTGGATTGTCTGGTCCAGACTCGATTATTTACAGACCGCCGTCATAAAGCTTAATTATTGCTTAGTGCGGCGTAAAACGAAACTCACTCACTCACACTCAAACTCTTAATATCGAAGGTTGAGTAATACACTATAGAATACTACCTGAGGCTACGGACACTGACTGGAGTCGACAGTATTTTTGGGGACCAGATCATGGGGATCAGTCTTCATTTGCAGGCCCTAACTGTGGAATACCTTAAGGGGCATTCTCGCGTTCTTTGGAAAAGATCTAAATATGCCAAAGGCGCGAGAATGTTAGATGGCGAGAATTCACGATCTCCATGGGTAGTAGTAGTAGTAGTAGTAGTAGTAGTAGTAGTAGTAGTAGTAGTAGTAGTAGTAGTAGTGGTGGTGGTGGTGGTGGTGGTGGTGGTGGTGGTGGTGGTGGTCGTCGTCCACCTGTTGATTTGATACGAGAATTGAATGAGAATTCCCCATAGAAAAATGAATGCCAACCTTTGGTCTGAGTGTGGACTGCCGTGAGTGACGTCATCAGGGTCAAAGTGACCTCCGAATGATTGACATCCATCAGTAAGGTCACCAAACTGATGCACGTGGAAACCATGTTCCTGTATGTCATGGTTACTCATAGATGCCATGCTGAATCCTTCAAGATCGATGAGCACTTCCAGAGGCTTGTGTACCTGACCATAAAGCGACATATAATAAATTAATGATAACAATATATGTTATAATTACATTTTTATTGTGTTCATTAAAATTCTGGCAATCTGATAGGTTAACTGGGAACATTTCTTTTGATTTCATTTCCCAATGAATCTAAAAAAATAAGCCACGCACACCGAACCGGACTACTTTCGGACCTGAGGAATGTCGGGAAATACCTTTACACAGCAAGGGAATTCCCTTGCACTCGGGTACCTTAATGAACTTTGGATAAACATTGGAGTGATACATTGTGGTTAACATAAACAAACAACTCAAAATTATCCGTGAACGTTAAAAACGTGTTTATTTAATAAAAAGGTGTTTGTCATAATACATTATTTGACTGGTTACTGTGGTTACCACGTGTAGTCAGCAAACAGTCGTTTGCAACTTGTCTGTTTACATTCCAACAAGATGGCCGATTCCAAGTACGGAAGTTTTGATCTAGGGAATTTTGAGTCGATTTTCGAAGATCAATCTACCGGAAACGTTGCAACTCTTAGCACGGATAACATTGATTTTCCGGATGATTTAGACCTGAAAGAAATTGAAAGCTTGTTAGAGATAACAGCATCAACCAGATCTACAAAAACATCGGCAAATCACGAGATGACGTATGCAATGCAAGTCGATGATAAGCCATCCCAAACACATCGTTTCAAACGTTTATCAAATAATGATTTACTTCGAATGCTCGACTACAGACAATCAACATCCACAAAAAGAAACACAAAATGGGGTGTTAAACTATTCCAAGGTAGATATACACAATTCATATAAATATTATTTTCAAATTCCATCCTACGTATATTTTCTCAAACGAAACAGTTCATCAGCACAAAGTTGTATTTTTAAAAATGGAACAATTATCAGAATGAGATTAAATTATGTAGATCTAACCGAGAAAAATGATTTGCTATAAAGTTACCTAGTTCAAAGTTTACATAGTTGGGTCTGTCATAGTCAGGTTTCTGGATATTGTTTTCGTTCTGTTTATTTAGATTGGTCGTTCGAGAGCGAGGGGCGGACTGTGGATTTTTCAACAATTACACCAGAGGAACTTAACACAAAGTGGAGATATTTCTACACTGAGGCACAGCCTAAAAACCAGGAAACAAGATGTGAAAATATGCCGGCTGCACATGCTGCCGAGTATCACAAGAACACTTTAAAAAATGTTCGTTCTGCCCTGAAAAGACACTTAAATGACATCGGGAGAGATATTTACATTGTAAGAGATAAGCAGTTTAAGTCTGCAAATGATATGCTTGATGCTAAATTAAAGTACAATGTACAACATGGCTTGTCACGTCCCACACAACATAAATCAATCATTGAAACAAGTGATCTGATGAAAATTAGCACTTATCTGCATTCGGCATCCAATCCTGTTATCCTCCGGTACAAAGTATGGTACGACGTGGCCATCCATTTTGTAAGTCGTGGTCTTGAATTTCACCAGCAGCTTACGCCCACATCCTTTGAATTTGCGGTAGATGATAGCAATGTTGAATATGTCACACTGTCCCGCGAAACGAAACAAAAAAACATCCAGGGTGGTCTCAACAGCGATGAAGCGCAAAGCGACAAACGAATGTACGCGACGAATGATATAAACCAATGTCCCGTCAATGCACTTCGCCAGCTCCTTGACAAAAGTGACCCAAATGCCGGATCACTTTTTTCGCACTGTAATAAAGATGCACTTTGTTCCCCAGACGCACACAACATTTGGTATACAGCAACCCCAGTCAAAAAATACCAGTTCACTCGTTTCATGTCTGACATATGTCGTAATATGCCTAATGTAGTCAGTCATACACTGCTCATTGCCTTCGCGCCACAGCAATCCAAGCCATGAGTGACGCTGGCTTTGAACCTCGTCACATAATGTTTATGAGTGGCCATAGGAATGAAAGTTCCGTGCGTAGTTATAGTCGCCACACAACGACTACTCAAAAACTAAGAATTAGCGAGACGCTTTCCGCCATTGTAACGCCTCGACAAGAGCATGCGCACGTTGGAACATCAGTTCATGGCATCGCAATCCCAGTCACATCACAGCCCCTTTCCACTTGCGCAAATACTGCTGCCACTAACAATCTCAGTTCCACTAACTTCATGTCATCGGGCTTCGTTTCCAATTCTCACTTTTCAAACTGTGTCTTTCAGTTCGCTGGTAATAATTCAAATGTTTGAACTTGAAACTTTGCCGTTACCGGAACGCGTCACGTTGTGTTGTTCCGCTCTGATTCGCCACCCGATGTTAGCTTGGTTGATTGACAGCTGTTTGGGGGTGCTCTATGCTGATTGGCTAATGGTTTGGTAGGCGTGTCATTTTATGTAAATGAGTCACCTGAGTCAGGTCACGCCATTACCGAATTCTTACACCGAAAATGTTAATCGGTGGTAGCAAAGATATCTGTTTCGATGAATTTGATTGTGTTTAAATAAAATATTGTTGAAAGCCTATAGTATTTGTTGTTGAATTTAATTATAAGGATTGACTGTGTATTTCTTTCGTTGCATTGAGGTATGAAACTAAAAACCAATGTGCAAACTGTATGAATCCGCATACAGTTTGCACATTGTTTTTAGTTTCATACCTCAATGCAACGAAAGAAATACACAGTCAATCCTTAAATGAATAAATGGAAGCTGTCAAACACCAACACAGGATCTTAAACGACATGATACCCGTGAAGATCCGGGTTAGATCTCATCTTTAGCAGCCCATGTTTGTGATATGTATACTATGGTTCACAAATCACCAAAGACAATGTATTTTTTAAATGAATCTGTGAAAATTCTGCTTTCCTCTGATTGGCTGACACTCGTACCAAAGTTAGTGAGTTTGGTTTAATGCTGCTTTTTTATCAATATTCCAACAATATCACGGCAGGGGACACCAGAAATAGGCTTCACACATTGTACCCATGGTCGAACCCGGGTCTTCGGAGTGATGGGCGAACGCTTTAACCATTAGGCTATCCCACTGCCACTCGTACAAAAGTTTCCAGTGTATCGTTTGTGGGACTAAACCGTAAACGATCAAGCTGTCGACAATATGTTTCATCGTATCCTCATTTCATAGACAGATGCTCAAGATCACTGGGTTGTCTGATTGACTCGATTATTTCCAGGCCGCCGCCATATAGGTGGAATATTGCTGAGTACGGCGTTCAGCAACAGACCAACAAAACGAATTGATAGTATAGTATGACCAGAAATTATTGAGAATTTTAGGAAAATGTTTAATTGGATTTCAAGTATAAACAACCTTGACCAGCCATCAAGTGTTTGGTTTCATTAGTTTGTGAAGAGTTATCCCCCCTTATTTACTTGCTAGCAGACGACATTTTCAGTGATCCTCAGTATGGATGATTTAGAGAAGAGGAAGTTGATTTTAGAGTATTATAACAAGGACATCAGATCAGCTAAAGTGATTTCAAGTAGAACAGCATCCCTTTATCCACTGTTTATCGTGTTTTGAAAAATATTGCAAATGGATATGGCATTGAGCACCAGGGAGGCGCAGATAGGCCCAGAAAATTGACTGTCGGTGACAGGAGTCTGTAAGGAGACAATTAGAACTGATTTGCATGCAATGGGTTTGGCAGAAAAGTCGAAGAATTCCATCACCGATCATGAAACCTGAACAAAACGAGCGAAGGTTGAACTGGTGCTTACAGCATAGAAAATTTAACTGGGACAATGTGATTTTCTCAGATGAAAGTTCTGAGTGGCTGTTTCCTAAAACACTGAAATTCTGGACCAAACAAACTCATTTTGAGAAATTGTTACATGTACGTTCTGCTGACAATACCGATGATATTATTTCTTATATAGATGAGACTTCTCATCCTTGTTTTGAACAGGTTACCTTATGTTCTGATTTGGGTGATGACATTGGTGTTGATGTTGTGGAAGAACTGAACACTCCTTTTACTGAGGCTGAAATTGAGTTGAGTCTGTCAAATCTTAAGCAAGGTAAATCACCGGGGTAGGATGGCATTCCAAGTGAACTTCTGAAAAGCACTAAACTATATATTGTTCCTTTGTTGACACAAGTCTTTAATACTTTGTTTGATAGTGGTGTATTTCCATCTCAATGGGGTAAAAGCATTATCTGTCCATTACATAAGTCTCGAGATAGAAAGAGTGTTGATAATTATAGAGGGATTTCACTAATAGACACTCTATGTAAAACCCTTGCTGCTGTTTTAGATAAGAGGTTGAGAACTTGGTGTGATAAGAGAAATATTATTTCGGAGTTACAAGCTGGTTTCAGACCAAATTACTCAACTGTTGACCAGATATTTTCCTTGCAAGCAATGATTCAAAAGCATCTCTCCAAGAAAATTGTAGGTTCTATTGTATATTCATTGATTTTAGCAAGGCGTTTGATTGTATAAATCATAGAGTTCTGTTTCAGAGTTTATATGATATCGGTGTTAAAGATAGATTTCTTAAATTCCTGATTTCCATGTATTCATCTCTTGCATCCTGTGTCAGAACACCCAGTGGAATAACAGAGTTTATCAAGTGTAATATCGGAACTAGGCAAGGCTGCATTTTAAGTCCTATAATATTTATCATTTTCATAAACCGCTTATCAGTGATGCTTGAGGAGAAAGGTGGAAATGGTATTTTCATGACTCAAGAGTTTCTAAACGTGGTTGCACTATTTTTTGCGGATGGTATTTCTGGTGTTAGTGATACTGCTGCTCAACTCCAAAGGAAGGTAAATGTTCTGGAAAGGTTCTGTGATGAGACAGGAATGAGGATAAACATAAGCAAAATTAAAATCATGGTGTTTCGTAGAGGTGGTCCCCTCAGATCGTATGAAAAATGGTACTATAAGGGCAACAAAATAGAGACTGTTAATAATTATAGATATCTTGGTGTTGTGTTTACTCCTACTCTATCATGGACTAGGGCACAGAGTTGTTTAGCATCTCAGGCAAATAAAGCCTTAATGGCATTCTATGGGTACCAATATCAATATGGATTAGTCTCTTGTACTGATGTATTTAAGGTTTTTGACACAATGATTTTACCTAAAGTTACTTATGGAGCAGAGGTATGTAGTGTTCACTATTCACAAATTATTGAAAGAGTACAAACACAGTTATGCAAGAGGGTATTGAGGCTGAATAAATATACATGTAACGTTATGGCATTGGGTGAATGTGGCAGAGTTCCCCTTCAGTATAATTACATGTTAAAATCAGTTAAATATTGGTGTAAGTTGATTATGATGGATAACAATAGAATGCCTTATCAAGCTTATTGTATGCTTAAGACACTTGATGGTGTAGGGAGAATTACATGGGCATCGCATATCAGAAATATTTTATTTCAATTTGGTTTTGGTATTCTATGGATAAGCCAAGACATAGGAAATGTAAAAATGTTTATCCCACTTTATAAGCAGAGATTGTCTGATTGTTTGAACCAAGATTGGCATCATACTATTTCACTTATGAGCAAATGTCAGACATACTGTCAATTTGAGACAATTTTGCAAGTTGAAAGATATCTGTCCTTAGACATTCCATGGTGTTACAAGCATGTTTGAAGCCAGTTCAGATGTAATAACTTCAAACTTGCCATTGAAACAGGGAGGCATAATAATACACTGTACTGTAATAGAATTTGTTTATATTGTCAAAGCAAAGGCATGTCATTAGTTGAAGATGAATACCACCTATCGATGGTTTGTCAATGCTATAAAGATGCAAGAATTGAATGTTTCCACCATACCTATATTAGAAACCCGGATAGGGAAAGTTTTGCAAGACTTATGTCATGTAAGGATGAACATGTTTTGACAAGTATTGCTAAGTTTCTGATGAAGGCTCGGAAAATTTGAAATGCATAAATCTCAGTCAATATTCTACACATTAAGATCTATATGTTATTTCTTAGATATGTTATGCCTATACACTGTGCAAATATGTCTGACACTTTATAAAGCAAATTACAACATACTGTCACTTTATGACACTTGTGCAAATTGAAAGATATATTTCCTTAGATATATTCTACAGTATTATAAACATGTTTTAAGCCAGTCCAGATATAATAGCTTCCAACCCCCAACTGTAACAGGGGGGCATAATACACTGTACTGTAATAGACTGTTTATATTGCTATACCAGTAGTTGAAGATGAATACCATTTAAACTGTCAATGTTTAAAAAATGCATAAGATAGAATGTTTTCCACCTTACCTATATATTGGTAACCCGTGTAAAGATAGTCTTGTTAGACTTGTGTCATCTAAGGATGATGTTTTGATAAGTGTTGCTACTTTTTCTTTAGTAGGGTATATTATGCCTGTACATTGTGCAAAAATGTTTTCATAGCTTTCAGAGGCAATAATGTATGACTATTACTGATTTTACTGGTTTTACAAGTTGAAGATGAATACCACCTATTGATGGTTTGTCAATGCTATAAAGATGCAAGAATTGAATGTTTCCACCATACCTATATTAGAAACCCGGATAGGGAAAGTTTTGCAAGACTTATGTCATGTAAGGATGAAAATGTTTTGACAAGTATTGCTAAGTTTCTGATGAAGGCTCGTAAAAGTAGAAATGCATAAATCTCAGTCAATATTCTACACATTAAGATCTATATGTTATTTCTTAGATATGTTATGCCTATACACTGTGCAAATATGTCAGACACTTTATAAAGCAAATTACAACATACTGTCACTTTATGACACTTGTGTAAATTGAAAGATATATTCTACAGTATTATAAACATGTTTTAAGCCAGTCCAGATATAATAGCTTCCAACCTCCAACTGTAACAGGGAGGCATAATACACTGTACTGTAATAGACTGTTTATATTGCTATACCAGTAGTTGAAGATGAATACCATTTAAACTGTCAATGTTTAAAAAATGCATAAGATAGAATGTTTTCCACCTTACCTATATATTGGTAACCCGTGTAGAGATAGTCTTGTTAGACTTGTGTCATCTAAGGATGATGTTTTGATAAGTGTTGCTACTTTTTCTTTAGTAGGGTATATTATGCCTGTACATTGTACACAAATGTTTTCACAGCTTTCAGAGGCAATAATGTATGACCATTACTGGTTTTACCAGCATCAAACCAAATGTAAAAATATTCTGTAATGTGGGCCATGGCCTTGTACACTGAAAATAAATCTGTCTGTCTGTCTGTAAATAAAAAATACAATCTTTAAATTCTCAATAATGTATTACCGTCTTCGCTATGCTTCATATGGTTTCGGTTTCAGAAACATTGAGGACTTCATGTAAAATGATGCTTTGAAACCTCTTTGGAATAGAGCCGTGAAGATGCTTGTCGTAAGAGGCGACTAACGGGATCGAATGGTCACTCTTACTGACTTGGTAGACACATGTCATCCTATCAAAACAGTTGTGTAGATCGATGCTCATATTGTTGATCATTGTCTGGTCTAGACTCGATTATTTACAGACCTCCGCCATATAGCTGGAATATTGCTGATTGCGGCGTAAACCTAAGCTCACTCATTTACTAACTCACTGGACTAGACCTACATTTAGCCTAAGAAAAACTCCTGCCAATTGAACAAACTCGATCTTGTCCTAATCCGGTGTGTAAAGAAATTCGTTTGAAATATAACTTTGCACTAAATGTACTTGTGTATGGATGTAGAGTTGGTCACGTGGCTACATAACTGGAATAATGCCGATTCGCATTAAATATTTCAACACACTCACTCTCTTTAGTAGTCTTCAAGGGAATATCGTCAGTCGCATGACCCCGACATGAAGCGTCCGTAAAATGATATTTTTCGGACGTTTTAGGTCATTGATGTCAGAAGCAGTTCAGTTACTGAGTTTAGTTTTACGCCGCTTTTAGCAATATTCCTGCAATATCACGGCGGGGGACACCAGAAATGGGCTTCACACAATCTACCCATGTGGGGAATCGAACCCGGGCCGTCGGCGTGACGAGTGGACGCTTTAACCACTAGGCTGCCCCACCGCCCCAGAAGTAGTTGAGAAATGTGCTTAAGATTACGACAAACAGCACACTTGCGGCTTATTTATATATATATAAATATACACAAAGAGCTTAATTAAGCACCGCCTCTATTTTTGCAATGATAGGTTTTCAACACGTACATAAAACTTCTGGTGGTGACCTCGATGGAGTTTTTCTGACCTGTATGATCCATAAAACTCCATTTTTTATCCATTGACTCATGAAAAACGACGAAATGATGAATCCATGTTGATTTTATTGTGATAATTGCCCATTCTAAAATAACACTGATTTTCATACAAAACCATATCTGTACAAGTGTGATCCTGGAATGTTTAATGTTTGATTTATTGATGAATGTGAACATTCAAAATGTCATTTTGTGTGTCTTACACGATTCAAGGTCAATACCGAGCGTAACCTCCATGTGACTGTATGAAAGCCCGCACACTCCTCCTCATTCCAACTGTCGGCCTCCTGAACCTCTGACGACGACCAATCATATGCTCCAAAGGGTTAAGATCGGGGCTCATTCAATCGTGAAATATGTCAGGGGGTGCTTAACGAAGTTCTATGTGTATATATGTATTAGCAGTATATATACTGAACCACAAAAGAAACGTCTCCTTTCAGAATCAAATGCTAAATTGGGTTCTTACAAGGTGGTGTTTTTATTATGATTGTACCGTTGTACCAGTTTGGATGTTACAGAAATCACATCTTCCAGCAAGACAACAAACGTGCCCACACTGCCAGAGCAACATTGGACTCAGTCCGGATTTAAGTCCAATAGAACACCTTTGGGACAATATTCAAAAGAAAACTGAAAGACCTCCAGCCAAGGCCGACAACTGCGGCAGGACTCGATCAGGCATTTCGCAGAGTACATGTATGGACCCAAGTGCCTATGGCCTTCGTCAACCGGATTATTCATTCCATGTACAGACGATGCAACGCTTTCATCGATGCCCATGAGGCCACACACAATACTGACTTTGGCGTAACTTAATGGTACCATTTTTGGTGATTTTGCTTGAGTGAACTCTAAATGTTATTCCCAAAAATGTGTTAACCATAATTGTCAAGTTTGAACTCAATCCTCCGTTTTGATTGTTAGTTAGAGTGAATTAAAGTGTGTGCTATAGAAACCGCTATCGGTGCGACATTTCGTCATTTCTTTTGTGGTTCGGTATATAAATCAACGTTCATAGAGTGAGCCGTTACATGTTTAAGAATATTTCTGGCACGCATCAATTTAATTCCACGATCATTTACCCCTAAGATGGTTTGAACAATTCTCAAATGAGCGAAACGTCAATCTGATACATCGATATCATACTTCAAAATTACCTTCTGTCTGAAAAGGATCACCCCAGTGATGTTGTGCGGTGAGTCGACCAGTGTTGGGTTCATAGCCATATCACAACGACCATAGACGTAGGCTGAAACATATCGGGCAGGTTTTGAACAGTTAATGCAATATACAACCCACTGACATTACAGTACAATATTATATTTTGTTCCTGAAAGTATCGAATGCCTAGTTAATAATTGCTTATTCATGATTAAATGACATCGTTGAACAATTTTTTTAATTTGGTGACAAGCCTTTTGAGTCACAGAGAATGTATATAGATAACAACCACTTAAGCTCAACGGTGCCCACCTTCCCGTTAATGCATGACGGTTTATGGAGAAAAACTTCTTTATATTCTTTATACGAATTTATTCAGAGCTAAGTCTTGCTCCTTTATCAGTTGAATGAGCATTGAAAGAGAATAATTAGCGCTGAAACGTCGTGTAGAGTAAAAAGAAAATGTTAACGATGAAACGTGTCGTGACTTTAATTTTTTTACTCACTCATAAAACGTGTCATATATCCATGTTCGTCCAACTTCTTAATGCCTTTCAAGAACTACCTTCCCGTTAGTAGTGAAAGAATTGCTGTATGATATATTCGGAAATGGCGATCTAGATAAGACCCACGAAGATTTCCCAAACGTTGTCTGTGTTACGTTCAATGTTTACTTACTGTCGTGGTCTGGGTGATGTTGGTGACGACGTTCCATGCTGTTAATATGGTCATGACTTCCGCTACTGTTGGGGTGAGTGTCATGTCGACCATGATGTTCTTCACTTCCGCTACTGTTGTGGTGAGTGTTATGTCGACCATGATGTTCTTCACTTCCGCCACTGTTGTGGTGAGTGTCATGTCGACCATGATGTTCTTCACTTCCGCTACTGTTATGGTGTCTGCCATGTCGACCATGATGCTCTTCACTTTCGCTACTGTCATGGTGTCTGCCATGTCGACCATGATGTTCTTCACTTCCGCTACTATCATGGTGTCTGCCATGACGACCATGATGTTCTTCACTTCCACTACTATCATGGTGTCTGCCATTTCGACCATGATGTTCCTCACTTTCGCTACTATCATGAACCCTGCCATGGTGTTCTTCACTTTCGCTACTATCGTGGCGTCTGCCACGTTGACCATGATGTTCCTCACTTTCGCTACTTTCATGATGTCGACCATGATGTACTTCACTTCCGCTACTACCGTGGTGTTTGCCATGGCGACCATGATGCTCTTCACTTCCACTACTATCATGGTGTCTGCCATGTCGACCATGATGCTCTTCACTTTCGCTACAATCATGGTGTCTGTCATATCGAACATGATGTTCTTCACTTCCGTTACTATCATGGTGTTTGCCATGTCGACCATGATGTTCTTCACTTCCGCTACTATCGTGGTGTTTGCCACGTCGACCATGATGTTCTTCACTTCCACTACTATCATGGTGTCTGCCACGTCGACCATGATGTTCTTCACTTCCACTACTATCGTGGTGTCTGTTATGACGATCATGATGTTCTTCACTTCCACTACTATCGTGGCGTTTGCCATGTCGACCATGATGCTCTTCACTTCCGCTACTATCATGGTGTCTGACATATCGACCATGATGTTCTTCACTTCCACTACTATCATGGTGTCTGCCATGTCGACCATGATGCTCTTCACTTTCGCTACAATCATGGTGTCTGTCATATCGACCATGATGTTCTTCACTTTCGCTACTATCATGGCGTTTGCCATGTCGACCATGATGTTCTTCACTTCCACTACTATCATGGTGTCTGTCATATCGACCATAATGCTCTTCACTTCCGCTACTATCGTGGCGTTGGCCATGTCGACCATGATGTTCTTCACTTCCACTTCTATCATGGTGTCTGCCATGGCGACCATGATGCCCTTCACTTTCGCTACAATCATGGTGTCTGTCATATCGACCATGATGTTCTTCACTTTCGCTACTATCATGGCTACTATCGACCATGATGTTCTTCACTTCCACCTATGTGGTGTCTGTCATATGATAATGCTCTTCACTTCCGCTACTATCATGGTGTCTGCCATATCGACCATGATGTTCTTCACTTCCGCTTCTATCATGGTGTGCCATGTCGACCATGTCGACCATGATGCTGTCTGTCTTCACTTTCTTCACTTTCATGATGTCTGCCATGTCGACCACGATGCTCTTCACTTTCGCTACTATGATGACTTCCGTGGTGTCTGCCATATCGACCATGATGCTCTTCACTTTCACTACTTTCATGGTGTCTGCCATGTCGACCATGATGCTCTTCACTTCCACTACTATCATGGTGTCTGCCATGTCGACCATGATGCTCTCCACTTCCGCTACTATCATGGTGTCTGCCATGTCGACCATGATGCTCTTCAATTCTGCTACTATCATGGTGTCCTCTATGTCGACCAGGATACACTTCACCTTCGCTGCTGCTATGGTGACCATGACTTTCGTGACTTCCGCTACTTCCATGACTTTCGCTGCTGCTATGGTGACCGCTACTTCCATGACTTTCGTGGCTGCTGTGATGACTGTGGTGACTTTCGCTACTTGTATTACTTTGATGTTCGTGGTCGTCATGTCCTTTAGGAATGGAGATGATCTCTCGTTCCGTATGGTGTTCTGGGGACAAAGGAAAGATAAAGCTGCATGCTAAGTGTAGTAAACTCTGACCGAATTCTAAACTATTTTTTTTGTAAGATTACGCTAACACGTTTTGTTTGGACGGCTGTCTCGATGCAAGAATGAAATGCATCCATGCACACTTCATATACTCGAAGGTATTCTGGTATTAATGGGGAAACGATTCCCGTTGGATTTCATGCTGATCGATGGAACGAACCCTCTAGAATCTACCAGAATATGGATGTGTAATGTCACTCTCACCACAACTCCTCTCTCTCTCTCTCTCTCTCTCTCTCTCTCTCTCTCTCTCTCTCTCTCTCTCTCTCTCTCTCTCTCTCTCTCTCTCTCTCTCTCTCTCTCTCTCTCTCTCTCTCTCTCTCAAATTAATTCTTAGGTGTCAGGAATGTACTACCATCAAAAACAGTAGCTTGAAAGTTACAAGTTACAAAAGTTTGGTCGTCGAGTGACATGTTCAGAACAGTGTCGATATTGTAGGTACCCGTGAAGATGCGGGTTAGAATTGACCTTCAGTAACCCATGCTTGTCGTAAGAGGCGACTAACGGGATGGGGTGGTCAGGCTCGCTGATTTAATTGACACATGTCATCCTATCCAAACTGCGTAGATCGATACTAATGCTGTTGATCACTGGATTGTCTGGTCCAGACTCGATTATTTACAGACCGCCGCCATATAGCTGGAATATTGCTGAGTGTGGCGTTTAACTGAACTTACTCACTCACTCACTCACTCACTGGGATTGTAGGTACTTTGCTGTGACTGGTAGTATGTGTAGACTGGTTTGATAAAATATTACGTTTTTCAGTATAAGAATTTCTTTGTTCTCTTGTTCTTTCTTGGTTTACGCTGAGTTCTTGGTCAACTTACTGTTTCAATTTGGACATCGTCATGTATCAATTAGGAATTCTCATGAAAATATGCTGATGTGTGTTAGTGAGTGCTTCGTCTTCAATGCAATCATAGTTAAATGCTTAAAATAGGTTTTGGCTTTTTTTCTGCAAATTTGATAATATAAATAGCATACACATCACTGACACATCTTGCTGGTTTCAGTTATTGAAAAGTTTACTTATATATTCATTTTTTAATTCATTATAGCAGCAGTTAAGTGTATGGCATCAAGAAGTTTAAATGACCCATCTCATGTTTTAAACTCTTATTATAATCTTCCACCCTCTGATCGTAGATATCTTATCCCCAATGTTAAATCTGAGAGAGCAAAACACTATTGTATTCCCGTTAGTATACCTCTTTTAAACTAATCTTAAATATTCTGCTGTCTCTTGTGTTAGAATCGTAATTATGGTCATAACCTATTATGTTTAACCTTTAGGGACTCTACGTGTGCTATTACTGTGGATGTCTTAAATATTATGGTTTATGTTAATGTGTCTGTTTGCATCTTGCTTTCTGTTTTAACATGTCTACCTCTGATGTACACGAAATTCCCTCACGGGAAATAACGTATTATCTTATCTTATCTTATCTTATCTTATCTTATCTTATCTTATCTTATCTTATCTTATCTTATCTTATCTTATCTTATCTTATCTTATCTTATCTTATTGTGTAGTAAGTGTTAATAACATCAGACACCCAAAGGAATTTAAAAGAAGGGAAGACCAGGCATGTAAATTACAGTTGTGTTAATATCTTTAATCCTAACAAAAGATATTTTTAACGTAATATGAAATGTTAGTTTCCTGTGCCTTAAGAACTGAAGACTTGAGCAATGTATTCTCTTTGTATTAAGTGCAAGTGTATTGAAAAGTGATCGACATGACAAGTACCGAGTTCCATAAGCGATCTTAGCACTATGACGATCCTATATTTTAACATAGGTTTGTATATATAACAGTGGCACTAAAACCCTTTATCCCCCATGGCCATTGCCTCGAAACAATATAGAAGTGTTAGCTTCGATATGAATGCCTTTCCATGAGTTTGGGGACACGCATTGATTCAAGGCTCTCGTTACTAATGGTCAGTCTTTTATAATAGCAATAAGTGCATTTATCATGCGCTAAACTCCATTCACTATAGTGAATGCTCATAGCGCTAACAAAGCACATCACATTATTAACCCGGATAACCCAAGCTGCCTGTGAGGCACCTGAAGGTCACATGACATATCCCACCGGGTACCCATTTTCTGTTGTGTGATCAGAGGCAATTTTGAACAGATTCACTTGCCTAATGCTTCGTGGTGGGGCAGCACTCAAGTCCTATAAACTCTCAGGAGTCAACATGATGTCAACACGGTCACCATCCATTACTCTCCGAGCCCAACGTTTCTTAACTTCAACTGATTGTGACCTCAGCTCCATGCACAGGTCCACACACCCGTTTTATCATTAGATCCTTACGTTTCGTAACATAAGGATTCGAGCTATTTAACCGTCGTACAGAGCCAAGAGGCAGTTAGGTATTCTACCCTGACTCTACCCAGGGCGCTTACTCTCGAAACGTTCGTAGCCCTAAGAATTCTTAACTTTGATCGTAGCCAATGTGTTAAGAATGGCTTTAGAAGATCGTAGGGATACGAAAGTTTCGAGAATAGCTAGCCAGAGCCCTTATTCTCGAAACGTTCGTAGCCCTAAGAATTCTTAACTTTGATCGTAGCCAATGAATTAAGAATGGGCTTAAGAAGTTCGTAGGGCTACGAACGTTTCGAGAATAGCTAGCCTGGTTCTTATGTTTCTTCGTAGAAGTCCATCCCGACGAATATACCTGTTATCATCATGTGGTGAATGCATCCTCCACCAATGTCCAACAAAGACAAGGGAGATGTTTCCTTGGATGGACAGTGGGTACATTAAATACCTCCCAGAAGGTCAGACACAGTGAATATGGAGGCGAGCCATGTGATCGATACAGGAGAGAAACGCTGCATATCAGGCAATGAATCTGTGTGTACAAACGAATAAAAGAACACGTAGATGCATATATTCATGTATTTTGCAAGGACATACAGGTAGATACAACACATTGCGATATTGTCAATTGTACCCAAAACATTCCTTTCCAGCCCATTTGACAATTGTACGTTCTTTGTTTTAGCGATATTTAATCATGGCCATGCATTTGACTTTTTCGTTGAAATGCATTTTTTGTCTCTGGATTTACTATCCTGGATACTGCGAAAGCGGCATATATGTTCCCTCTTTTGAAAGAAGTTCTCAATTCTCTATGCAAAGTACTATGTAATATAAAATGTATGAGCAAGGAAAATGGGTACAGTATTGCAATTATATTTTTAATATCGATTTTTAAAATATAAACGGATAAAGGGTTGCTCTGCAAAGGATTTACAACATGCCTCTGAGAGAACTTAATAGCTGCTATGATGACCATAATGTCGACGACCATGATGTTCTTCACTTCCACTACTATCATGGTGTCTGCCATGTCGACCACGAGGTTCTTCACTTCCACTACTATCATGGTGTTTGCCATGACGACCATGATGCTCTTCACTTTCGCTACTATGATGACTTCCGTCGTGTTTGTCATGACGACCATGATGTTCTTCACTTCCACTACTATCGTGGTGCCTGCCATGACGACCATGATGTTCTTCATTTCCGCTATTATCGTGGTGTTTCTCATGACGACCATGATGTTCTTCACTTTCGCTATTATCATGGTGTTTCTCATGGCGACCATGATGTTCAAAGAATTCGAGCTACACTGGCCCAAAAAGAAACGCATAGCTGAATTCTGATCTTCAAAGTAGATTGTTTCGAAAAATATGGCATGGAAAAACTGTCAATGTCAATAATTAGTGTGAATATAGCCCATACAATTATCCAACACACGCAAAAACAACCTTTTGTGATTATTCGCCAAAACACAGCACCTTGAAAAAAATCCCCGTATAATCTGCATGTAGAAAAATCTGAAAGCATGATGCACGTGCAAATGCGGGATCTGAATCTTGATACTGATGGGTATAAAAAGCCAGCAGTCCTGTTGCGATTCATTCTCCGAAATTCTGTATATGCGACCCTCAAGATGCCACGACTAAACGAAGAAAGCAGAAACAGAGCCATTGGACACTTGGAAGCTGGAGAAAGCTAGTCACCAGTTGCCAGACATCTAAACGTGAGGCAGAGTACGATTTCCCGTCTCTGGCAGCGCTACACGCAGCACAACTCGATGGGAGACCAAGGGTGACAACTCCAGCGCAAGACCACTTCATCCGGGTGTTTCATCTGCGAAATCGGACCGTCACTGCAGCGTACACCGCCGACAATGTTCCTGGGCTGCGTCGAGTCTCTGCACAAACCATCAGGAATCGCCTAAGAGAGCATGGAATCCGACCGATGCGACCACATACAGGACCTGTTCTGCGACGGCACCATCGTCGTGCACGTCTTCAATGGAGCAGGAACGTTCGGCCATGGACCCTCTTGAACTGGAGGAGGATCTGGTTCAGCGACGAGTCGGGGTTTATGCTGTATCCACATGATGGCAGGATGCGGATTTACAGACGTCAAAATGAAAGATATGCTCGACAGTGTGTTCGTGAGGTCGACAGACACGGCGGCGAAGGTGTAATGATGTGGGCAGGCATATTTGTGAATGACAGAACAGAGCTGGTGCATGTCCAAGGGAATTTGAATGCTGTGCGCTGTCGTGATGAAATCCTGGTATGTCATGCTATTCCCGTAATTGACGCTAGAAGAGAAATTTTCCAGCATGACAACGCAAGACCGCATACAGCACGCATTACAACAGATTTCCTTGCCATCAACAACATTACAGTTCTTTCATGGCCTTCAAAATCTCCGGATCTTAACCCAATTGAACATTTGTGGGACCAATTGGATCAACGTGTACGACGCCCACAGCCGCAACCACAGACACGTCAACAGCTTGTCGATGCGTTGCAGGATGAGTGGAGAAGAATCCCACATCGGCGGATCCGACGTTTTATACAGTCTATGCCCAGGCGATGCAGAGCAGTGATTGAGGCTCGTGGTGGTCACACCAGATACTTTGTGACCGTGCCTTCAAAAACAGAGACTCTCAATACCACTGTGGATGACTGTATGTTTTTGGATACACATGTCCCAATACCTGTGTGAATTTTTATTGCTCTATTATCATTACTTTTTGTGTAATTTAAGTTATTAAAGCATCACTGATAACACTGGATTTTCAACTATGCGTTTCTTTTTTGGGCCAGTGTATGTAAGAAACACTCGTACAGAGCCAAGGGGCAGTTAGGTATTCTACCCTGACTTTACCCAGGGCCCTTATTCTCGAAACGTTCGTAGCCCTAAGAATTCTTAACTTTGATCGTTGCCAATGTGTTAAGAATGGGCTTAAGAAGTTCGTAGGGCTACGAACGTTTCGAGAATAGCTAGCCAGGTTCTTATGTTTCTTCGTAGAAATCCATCCCGACGAATACATCCGTTATCACTATGTGGTGAATGCATCCTCCATCTATGTCCAACAAAGACAAGGGAGATGTTTCCTTGGATAGACAGTGGGTACATTAAAGACCTCCGAGTGAATATGGAGGCGAGCCATGTGATCGACACAGGAGAGAAACGCTGCATATCTGGCACTGAATCTGTGTGTACAAACGAATAAAAAAAGATATTTAATCATAGCCATGTATTTGACTTTTTCGTTGAAATGCATTTTTTGTCTCTGGATTTGCTATGCTGGACGCTGCGAAAGCGGCATATATATTCCCTCTTTTGAAAGAAGTCCTCAATTCTCTATGCAGAGTACTATGTAATATAAAAGGTATGAGCAAGGAAAATGGGTACAGTATTGCAAATATATTTTTAATATAGATTTTTAAAATACAAACGGATAAAGGGTTGCTCTGCACTGAGAGAACCTAATAGCTGCTATGGTGACCATGATGTCGACGACCATGATGTTCTTCACTTCCGCTGCTATCATGACTTCCGTGGTGGCTGCCATGACGACCATGATGTTCTTCACTTCCGCTACTATCGTGGTGTCTGCCATGTCGACCATGATGTTCTTCACTTCCGCTGCTATCATGACTTCCGTGGTGGATGCCATGACGACCATGATGTTCTTCACTTCCACTACTATCGTGGTGTTTGCCATGTCGACCATGATGTTCTTCACTTTCGCTACTATCGTGGTGTCTGCCATATCGACCATGATGTTCTTCACTTTCGCTACTATCATGATGTCTGCCATGTCGACCATGATGTTCTTCACTTCCGCTACTATCATGGTGCTTGCCATGTCGACCATGATGTTCTTCACTTCCGCTACTATCATGGTGTCTGCCATGACGACCATGATGTTCTTCACTTCCGCTACTATCATGGTGCTTGCCATGTCGACCACGATGTTCTTCACTTCCGCTACTATCATGGTGTCTGCCATGTCGACCATGATGTTCTTCACTTTCGCTACTATCATGGTGTCTGCCATATCGACCATGATGTTCTTCACTTCCGCTACTATCATGGTGTCTGCCATATCGACCATGATGTTCTTCACTTTCGCTATTATCATGGTGTTCTGCCATGTCGACCATGATGTTCTTCACTTTCGCTACTATCATGGTGTCTGCCATGTCGACCATGATGTTCTTCACTTTCGCTACTATCATGGTGTCTGCCATATCGACCATGATGTTCTTCACTTTCGCTACTATCATGGTGTCTGCCATGTCGACCATGATGCTTTTCACTTTCGCTACTATCGTGGTGTTTGTCATGTCGACCATGATGTTCTTCACTTCCGCTACTATCATGGTGTCTGCCACGTCGACCATGATGTTCTTCACTTCCGCTACTATCGTGGTGTCTTCCCATGACGACCATGATGTTCTTCACTTCCGCTACTATCATGGTGTCTGCCATGTCGACCATGATGTTCTTCACTTCCGCTACTATCATGGTGTTTGCCATGTCGACCATGATGTTCTTCACTTCCGCTACTATCGTGGTGTCTGCCATGTCGACCATGATGTTCTTCACTTTCGCTACTATCATGGTGTCTGCCATGTCGACCATGATGTTCTTCACTTCCGCTACTATCATGGTGTCTGCCATGTCGACCATGATGCTTTTCACTTTCGCTACTATCATGGTGTCTGCCATGTCGACCATGATGTTCTTCACTTCCGCTACTATCGTGGTGTCTTCCATGTCGACCACGATGCTCTTCACTTTCGCTACTATCGTGGTGTCTGCCATATCGACCACGATGTTCTTCACTTTCGCTACTATCATGGTGCTTGCCATGTCGACCACGATGCTCTTCACTTTCGCTACTATCATGGTGTCTGCCATGTCGACCATGATGTTCTTCACTTTCGCTACTATCATGGTGTCTGCCATGTCGACCATGATGTTCTTCACTTCCGCTACTATCATGGTGTCTGCCATGTCGACCATGATGTTCTTCACTTTCGCTACTATCGTGGTGTCTGCCATATCGACCACGATGTTCTTCACTTTCGCTACTATCATGGTGTCTGCCATGTCGACCATGATGTTCTTCGCTTCCGCTACTATCGTGGTTTCTGCCATGTCGACCATGATGTTCTTCACTTCCGCTACTGTCATGATGTCTCCTATGTCGACCCTGATGTTCGTCACTTTCGCTACTATGATGACTTCCGGGGTACCTGCCGTGACATCCACGCTGTTCTTCACTTCCGCTGCTATCGTGGTGCCTGCCATGTCGACCATGATGTTCTTCACTTCCGCTATTGTCATGACTTCCGTGATACTTTCCACGGCGACCATGATGTTCTTCACTTCCGCTGCTTCCATGACTTCCGCTGCTGCTATGGTGACCATGACTTTCGTGACTACCGCTACTTTCATGATTTTCGCTGCTTCTGTGGTGACCATGATGTTGTTCACTTTCAGTAGTATTTTCGTGGCTGCTAATGTTACCATGACTTTCTTGACTTTCACTGCTGCTATTGTGGTGACCATGACTCTTCACTTCCGCTACTATCACTGTGGTGTTTGTCGTGTCGACCATGATGTTCTTCACTTCCGCTACTATCATGGTGTCTGCCATGTCGACCATGATGTTCTTCACTTCCACTACTATCATGGTGTCTGCCATGTCGACCATGATGCTCTTCACTTTCGCTACTATCATGGTGTCTGTCATATCGACCATAATGTTCTTCACTTCCGCTACTATCTTGGTGTTTGCCATGGCGACCTTGATGTTCTTCACTTTCACTGCTTCCATGACTTTCACTGCTGCTGTGGTGTTTGCCATGTCGACGACCATGATGTTCTTCACTTCCGCTACTATCGTGGTGTCTGCCATGTCGACCACGATGCTCTTCACTTTCGCTACTATCATGGTGTTTGCCATGTCGACGACCATGATGTTCTTCACTTCCGCTACTATCGTGGTGTCTGCCATGTCGACCATGATGTTCTTCACTTCCGCTACTATCATGGTGTTTGCCATGGCGACCATGATGTTCTTCACTTTCACTGCTTCCATGACTTTCACTGCTGCTGTGGTGTTTGCCATGTCGACGACCATGATGTTCTTCACTTCCGCTACTATCGTGGTGTCTGCCATGTCGACCACGATGTTCTTCACTTTCGCTACTATCATGGTGTTTGCCATGTCGACGACCATGATGTTCTTCACTTCCGCTACTATCGTGGTGTCTGCCATGGCGACCATGATGTTCTTCACTTTCGCTCCTATCATGGTGTCTGTCATATCGACCATGATGTTCTTCACTTCCACTACTATCATGGTGTCTGTCATATCGACCATGATGTTCTTCACTTCCACTACTATCATGGTGTCTGCCATGGCGACCATGATGTTCTTCACTTCCGCTACTATCATGATGTCTGCCTTGGCGACCATTATGTTCTTCACTTTCACTGTTGCTATGGTGACCATGTCTTTCACTGCTACTATGGTGACCATGACTTTCACTGCTGCTATGGTTACCATGACTTTCGCTACTTCCATGATGACTTTCATTATCATGACCATGGTCGTCATGTCCTTCCTTCAGTGATGTGTGAATGTCTGGGGAAGAGCAAAGATAGAATTGCAAGATACATGTTTCAAGTTCTTTATGAATTCTAAATTAAATACAATAAATTACTTTGAAATTACCATAAAACTAGTACTTGTTATGTTAAAGCATTACAAATGCACCCATTCACACTCTTTTTCAAATTAGCGATGCTTTTGTCTTTGTTAATTTCACTTCGAATGACTTCAAGTTTCCAAAATCTTTAGTAGTTTCTAATATTGCTTTTTTAAAACAGTGAGCGAAATGCGAACACATTACACCCAGTAGTTACGTATGACACTAAACAATTATAACAATAATAGTGCATTTCTATGTGGCTATTTTCCAATGCTCAAGGCGCACAATATGGTTGAATATTTATAGTCAGCGAAAGTTTGGCGGAAGAAGAACGTTTTAGTAGGGATTTGAAAGATTTGCGAGTCTTTGAGATTTGACAGCCAACGATCTTTTAAGTTCGATATTAAGTTAGTATAGTATATTAAACTTAGTTGACGCTTTTGGATCGGTTGTGCGTAATACACGATACTGCCAGGTGCGATATGCGATTTGTCCGACTCGTCATACAGGACCTGGAGAAGTTCTGCTTACGTGGTCTGCGGCCTATGGCGTTGACTCACATAGTTCAGACATATTCAATAGAGTGAAGGCCTGGGCTCATTGGTAGCCATGGCATTTTATAGATGTCGTGATTCAAAAGGTGAACGTTGACAATTCTATCACGATGGGCATCGGACTTCCGTAATTCTGCAAAACAGAACGTTGACCAACGCATCTTGCAAACATAAGAACAAAGGGTATCAGTGTGCAAACGGTACAACAAATGGTGCCAGTGTATTGTCCCGATGGTACTATCCAGCAGCCATCCCTGTCGTTCCACTCAGTAAATCGTGTCCGGGAAGAGAGGTTTCAAAACGATTCGCCTGTTGAACCGGATTTTGTAGATATTTGTTCCTGATCCATCGATAATGCACCCTTGAGGTTTATCTGGGACGCCCTGAACGATACACGCCTGAACGCCCCGTCGTAAACATTTGGGGTCTTGTTGCAACTGTTCCAGAGCTGTGCTGAGCGAAACATAGATGGTATTGGCCAGTGAACGCTGACTTTCAGCATCCCATGCATAGTCAACAGCCCATAGACATTCAACCCCTTGTTGTCGTCTCATCGCTTCTTCATACACAATATAAACGAAAAATAACCTTCCAATATCCATCAGACGTCTCTGCCAAATATAGCCGATTGTACGACTGAACTTGGTTCTTTAATAAGAATGTAAAATATCAAGAAAACGACATGAATATTTTAAGATCTACATCGCACTAATTCAATTTCCTTCAAATACTTTCTGTGAATATAAAGAAAGTCCTTTGTATTAAGAATTATGGTTAAGTTTTGAAACAGTATTTTGGAGCTAAATTCACTTGACCATCAATATGGCTTTTTGAAAATAGATTTTTATGAAACTTTGGAATATTGTACAGATATGAAAAGGTTTCAGGGTTTAGAGTCAAGCCAAATGTTGAAAGGTACGGATGCATGGTTTGGGCAGATTTCTTCCTCAGTTATTATACGGGTCTCATAAGGGGCGTCGTTTGTTATGTCACACATTGATCGAACACTTTATGTAGCGATACATGCATCATGGTCTTCTTAAAGTCATGTTGGGCTGCCAAACTGGATGACAATTGGTTTGGACAGAATGGATCTATTCAAATTCTGTTTCTTCTTCATTTTGTGCATTCAACCCATAACAAAACATCACGCACTGACTTAACTCTCTCCAAAAGACATTCTGCTTCGAAGGCATCCATAATGATTTTAAAGTTGTTTTCACGATAGGTAGGGGGCTGCACCATATTTTGGTCCTTATATTAAAACGCCAGTTTGGGGGAATCAGCTCGCTTGGCAAGAGGTCTGCCCATACCAACCCACACACAACACAACACCTGAGTAAATAAACAAGGAGTTTATTACACAGCAGTCACTGAACGATTTGTGACTGTGTGTTGTCCCTGTTTTATACCTATTCCAGTTATCATAGATAATCCCATTTACTGATACACTGACGATAAAGTTGTTGTTGTGAACTTCAGTTGCTATATCTAAATCCAATTGCCTAACTCGACTGACGATACGGTGCCAACTGCGCACTTAAGCTATTCTATCTTGACCGGATTATATGATAATTTTCATAAACGTATTGAAGACATCGGTGTTGATGGGTGAAGTTCACAGTGAATTTGATTAGCTTATTGCTATCTGCAGACCCGTACCAGATACTGGTTTCGGATGTTCGTTATCAATGTGACCCTTGGCAGCTTGAAGATTGTGAACCGTGGTCAGTTAATCTGTACATGTCCAGTTTTCAATAATATATACTGTCATAAATAATGGTAAAACTTTGTCCAGTCTTACCGTGTTAATACATATGAGAGGAACTGACGAAAGCTGTTATTGTCAACGATGGGGAAGTCAACCATGACCTACAGATTATGGATTGTGTGATGAGTCTTGGCAGCCACGAGAACATTCTACAGACATACACGTTCAGTCATAGGATGTTTGTCAGCAACCCTTAACTTTGTTTTTTCCATAACTATTTATATTTCTTTATCCTCTATTATATTTAATATAACATACAACTGATTTGAATTAAAGGTTAATGGTCATAGCTTCATGTATGAGGTAAATGTACTATTCCCTGATTTTTTAGATCAGCCTTAGATTAATATAAGTCTGCATTGTTGTCAAATCCAGCTTTGAGCTTTGAGATACGAAGCATTTTCCATAGTCATAAGATTTTTTTTACAAACATAGGACATTTTGCAGTTGCGACTGTCGCAAGGCTATGAATTACTGTCAAATATAGCGATAAATCCCTCATACTCGTATCAATTGCAAATGTATTATATTCTGCCATCAACTTACACATAATCAGGCAGAAAGTGCTTATATGGTGCCCAAGACAGGGTATTGTACTTTTTTATAGATTTTTGGTAAGTTGTTTTTTGTTTGTTTGATTGTTTGTTTGTTTTTGTTTTGTTCTTTTCTTTTCTTTTCCTTTTAAGAGCAGTTATTCTAAATGCCTACCAACACACAAATATGTCCTGCAACGTTCTTGGCCCTATTAATGTATGTCAGTGACTCCGGCATCTCTTGGTCCAGTAACACAAGAACCAAGCGTCCCAGTCCCAGGCGTTATGTTACAAGCCTGTATGTGTTCATTCCGAGTGTTGTGTACATGTGTACTTACAGGCAAGTGGACATTGCCAGGATCGCGTTTCACGATCTCAGCAAAGTGGCAAAGGGTACCGGACTTTGACCTGAATACAGTTTTCACCTTTTGACATGGCTGATTTCCACAGCGTGGTTTCTGGACGGAATTGATTGATTGTTGTTTTACTCTGCACTCAGCAATAATTCCAGCTACATGGCGGTGGTCTGTAAATAATCGAGCATGGACCAGACAATCAAGTGAACACCGATCTACGCAGTTGGGATACGACGAAATGTGTCAACCAAGTCAGCGAGCTTGACCACCCGACCCCGTTAGTAGCCTTTTATGACTGACTGACTGAGTTTCGTTTTACGCCCGTTTAGCAATATTCCAGCAATATCACGGCGGGGGACACCAGAAATGGGCTTCACACATTGTGCCGATGTGGGCAATCGAAACCGGGTCTTCGGCACGACGAGCCAACGCTTTAACCACTAGGCTACCCCACCGCCCCGCCTCTTATGACAAGCATGTGGATGCTGAAGACCAATTCTAACCCGGATCTTCACGTGTTTCTGGACGGGAACTGTTAGAACCAACTAAGACTCTGTTTAGGTTTTACGGCCTGCCTGTAACATGAGACAAACAGTTTGTTCAAGATTCGTGTTACTTCCTTACAATCCTTGGGATCTTTACTGGTCGTATCCTTCGTTACATAAGCATCCGAGTACAGTTAAAGTTTAAGAAACCTCCGAACCAACACCAAAAGACAACCTAGCCATAAAATGACCCTCTCCTGCCTCCAATCGCCTTGTTTCTTCCAGTTGTGAGTGTCATAGGTCCCCACCAATTGTAACACTGCGAACAAAGTAAGTGGTTCTTGTTTGATAATATGTCACCGTACCCCATCGACTATTTGCTCATGATATCAATCATTTGATTTTCTGGTTCATTATTGATCCAGCAAAGGGCACCACCCATGTCAATACTTTGGAGTCGCTACATATATCCGTTGGCATTCAACAAGAACAAATTAAACAAATGATAATTGAGTTCATCACTTGTCAAGATTGTCAACATATTTTATGTTACACGCACGTAGGCCGAGGCTGTAACCTGTGACCTATTCATTCTCACTATTTGGTTGAATCAAGTTCCTTGATTATGGTCATCTAGAGCTGTCTATGGTTTTGCTTGAAGACGATATGGAACAGAAAGACCTATTTGTTGTTCTGTGATGTTTTACAATACTAAGACAAAGAGAATCTCACCCAAGTGTCTACTGATATCAATTATATCAACACGAGTTGATAAAGTTACAAATATCCGAGTCTTGCCGAGGATATTTTTACTTGTATCAACGAGTGTTGATATATTTGATATCGGAAGACACGAGGGTGAGATTCTATTTATCATCAAAAATCACTCTTCATTAATTTTCAATGAAAAAAAGGAAATCTCTGAACATGGTACGGCAATTAGATTTGCAGTGCAGCGATGTCATAGCATTGTGACGTCATCAAGTTCATGACGTCATAGCATTGTCAGGGCATTGTACAAAATCTACTGTCAAAACGATATCTCCTAGGAGATATCGTCTGATCTCACACAAGCGATATCTCCTGTGGAACACAGTTTTGGATGATAAATCAATTTACTGTGTCAAAGAAATTATTATGGACAAAGATATCTTAAAAACACATTATAACCTTTCAATGAAAAAAACCCAGAATATTCAACAGAAAAAGAAATGTTAAAACGAGTTAAAAGCAATACATGTACATGTATTTGATTTCAGAATATTGTTCTTCAGGCCAGCAGATGTCCTCACATTTGTCTGAATAAGTCGCATACCCTAATTTCTTCCCGTGCACTGGATATTATAAGTTGTACACTGGTCCCCAAGGGGTACATGGGTTCCCTCTGTTGGTGGTGGGGGTGGTGATATGGTTTTAGGGCGACTTGGACCAGAAGTAGGGGCTATTTGCACCAACACATTATAGTCTGTTTGCGGTGAAAACGTACCGATGAATTTCACTTTAGACAAAATTGTAAATCAAATAAAGAGAAATTAAGATTGCGAATCCTCATAATTTTACCTTGCCATTTCAAAATATTAATCTCAGATTTTATTCAACTTAGGATAAAAGTTGTTTAAGAAACGATCATAGTTTCAAATCGGTATTATTGGTTTGTATTACAAGGGGGTATGCACATTCAATGAAACACCGAGAACAAAGAGGGTTGGTCTAAGTTAACGCTCATCACGTACAGCACGTGAATTTGTTTCACTGTTCCAACTACTGCGCTTATCCCCTTGTAATACAGACTAATATAAGCGATTTGAAACAATGATCGTTTGTTAAACAGCTTTTTTCCTACGTTGAATAAAAATCTAAGATTTAATTTTTAAATTGGCAAGGTAGAATTATGAGGATTCGCAATCTTAATTTCACTGTATTCGATTTACATTTTTGTTTAAAGTGAAATTCACCGGTACGTTTTCACTGCAAACAGACTATAATTGAAGTTGAACTATCATAAATATAAGTAGGCTTACTGCAAATGTTTATATTTACCATGCAAAAAAATGTATTCACTATCTAAATATTTGATGAAATGACAGGATCTTCTGCTTAATGAAATGTATTAAAACATCAAGCAACCAATTTTTGGTTTGGAATAAAACAGCAAAGAAAACACACTTAAATATTATGCTCGTTCAATAAAAATGCAGAAAATCAAACCGAAAAAGAAATGTTAAAACAATACATATATTTCGTTTAATGTTTCTACTGGACGACATATGCTTAAATTGTCGTTTTGCCTGATGCGGTAACGTTTTGTTTATGTACCCTGAGCCAATAGTTGCCTCCCTTGGGCTGTAATAATACCGTTGTGAACTTCAGAGATTCGATATATTTGATTATAAATATGAATGCAATGGCAGACACAGTTTTATTGGTTATTTCTCGCGTATTTTACATGTACCATACTTCTTAACTGAACTTCAAGAACTCCGGGTGCTTTCATATTACATGTTATGACAGAGTTGTATTTTTAGAATCAGGTGCTCCTTGACTTGTTTTGAGCAGTATCTGTTTCGCGTGTTAAGTGTCCTGTGATTGTTTGTATCGAGAATTAGAAATTTACTGTTATAACATACTGCCACTAGCATTATGCAAGGTAATACTTAAAGGAGTACGCCATGTCTGGAGTTATTACGTGAAAACAACGCCTCGTCGTACAATCTGTGTTTGCTTTCAAAATATGGCAAATGTGAAGTGGGCGGAAAGATGTGTTCGTTGCAGCGGTTCAGTCGGGAAAGATGGTTTGAGTTCCATTTTCTATTTAACCCACGGTTACAGTAACGGCGTCGTCTTCCCTAACAGGAGCGGTAGGGTAGCCCAGTGGTTCAAGCGATCGCTCGTCACACCAAAGACCCACGTTCGACTCCCCACATAGGTACAAGTTCTGAAGCCCATTCCTGGTGATCCCCGCCGTGATATTTTTAGAATGTTGCTAAAACCGGAGTAAATGTAAAGCTACTCTCTCACAGTCATTCCCTGACAGTAAGGATGGTTGCAAAGTGCGGCGTAAAACCAAACTCACTCAACTGAATGCTATAACCACGTACCTGTATCATTATCATGTTTGTCTTCGTGTGGAAGCTCCCTCTTCATCCTTCTCTTCATCTTGTTGTAGAGGAAGAAGGACTCTGTCTCCAGCACCACCCCCAGAATCACCATCAGACCGAGAACAACGCCTGTTCTCCACATCTTGTCACGGCTCGAAGAACCCAGACCAAGAGAAAACTGTGGAACCAAATAACTCCTCAAAGCAACGGCAGTTAGCAAGAGACCTTGTCCAAGACCCAAGACCCACATCTCCGGAACTATATATACAACGTCTGTTATCTGAGACGGTGTCGGGTGTCACTGCAAGAGATTATTCTACTACGACCGTAAAGACAATTACTCTACACATTAATTGTGTTGTACGTATTGTTTTGACAGGGTTTTGAACCAAGGCGTCTTAAATATGTGTGGTACAGCATATTAATTCAGCGAAATGACCTGCGACATTTTCAATTGTAGTAATTACCGAACATGCATTGACCGATGATGTTTCTGCTGTCGTTGTATGGGTACTGCCATGGAAAGGATTGTATCAAGCAGACTGTTTCCGAATTTTTAGTCTTAATGCCCTGAACATATGGATTTGACTTCTATATTGTTCTAATAAATGGACCCATAGATTCCATCTTTTCTGTGGTCCAATACATTGAGAAAAAAGACATCGACGTTGAATCACTTCACGGAAGCAAAGGGGTGAGGTGATTCTAATTCCAGATTCAACAGATTCGAGTAATTAAAAAACAACGTCAAAACTGTCATCAGTCATAACAAATCTCCATTAATGGAACGGCCGATTGTACGAGTTTGTGGCTCTCATAAGTATGTGTTTAAAAGTCACTATCAAATGTATCGATGATTCCAGGTGTTTGCGAAATGGTGACGGTACATTTCCCGACCAGTTCAAAAACAAAGGCAAGTCAATTACTCACACAATAAAGCACGAAAGCAAGTGCTACTACTCGTCTCCAATCTGTTCCCATATTCCTTTGAAAAGCATAATTACCTGAAGTGTTGTAACCTTGATCCAATACGTTTTGAGCAAGCATTTTATGACATTCTTTCAAACCTTCGACAAAGGGCTGGAGCACACCTGTAAAATATAAACAACATAGGCTGGAGCTGTGAGAATGTTGCTCGACAATGTTGAAAATATCTTTTCGATATTTTTGCTAAAAATATATATGGTTGCATCGGTAACACAAAATGCAAAAATTCCTGACTCCGATTGAATTCCACTGACAATAACATGACGTCAGGATAGGAAACCTATATCCCTGTAGCGAGATGAAAAATGGCACCTTTAATGACCTTACCAATAGTTTCTATTAGCATAAATAAGTAGACTCCCCTATCATGTTGCATCTTGCATACAGACTAGGTATCACCTGATACGATAGGTATTATATTTCCAGCCAATCTGAACATTCTCTGCCCATGTTGTTCCCCATAAAGCGTTGCGGTGTCATCACTGAGTTTCGGTGATTTATTCATTTTTCTTCCACCCTTATACATTCTAAATAAATTAGAATTTTTATTCTGTTACTAGTCTCATGTTTCTCCTTGTCATCTCGTGACTGTCTCGCCCATTTGGTTGGTTGATTGATGTTATCGTTCATGCCGTCAATCAATGGTTATCTGGTCCAGTTCCTATTATTTACGGACAATCATGGCATAGCTTGAATAATACCGAGTTTGGTAAACAACAAACAACCAATGTTTACCAAATTCCTTGTTGACCTGTTTATTCTTGTAAGCTATTCCCCACGATAACACAATGGACAAACAAGCACAAATCTACTTCTGTACAGAGAGTTTTATGCAACCATGCAAATCTCTCTAATGAAATTTTCTAATATCAACATCCTCATTTAGCATAGTGTGTGTGGTTCTACAGCAACACTGTAATTGTTTTGACTACATTTTTAGGTCAAAGACAGTTCGGTCATGGTCCCCTTTTAAGCATGTGTTAAAAACGCTCCATGTCTTGACATTACCGTCTTCGTCAACACCGAGGACAGTGCCCTATGTGGTCGCATGTTTGGAACTGTGTTAATACTACCATCGTAACATTAGTTCAAGATAGGCCACGGTGTTCGTTGTAAATATAATGTTGTTTTACTTAGGCGGAATAACAACCAAAACCATCACATAAAGTGAGAAATATTTAAACAGGGTTGAGAACTCAATTGATGTGTTAAGAAAGAAGGCACTTTAAGCATGCATGAGTTTAGGTGAGTTTGTAATGAGAGTACGAAATGAGTACACATTTATTTCCGACAGGTTTACTTTGAAGTTTTAAAGTGCAAGTTTCGAGCCAATATTTGAAAGTGAACGCGTGTATTTCACTCTTCAAAGTAACGGTTCTTTGGACAAACAAAACAAATACGTTTAAAAGATGTGAGTTAGAAGGTGTTTTAGCTTTACTATTTATATCTCTTATAAGTTTCGAATACCGTAAGAAGTGAAATAATACATTTTTTTCATTTGTTTCGTTCGCTGAGTACATTTCTGAAATTTTCTAAAATGTATATTATTATACTAAGATTGCTACTAAATACTAAACCCAATATCAATTAAACGAATCCAACTCTATTACAAGTATGTGTGTGTGATATGTTATAAAAATTATAATTCTGGTGATGTCATGAACCAGGTGTGAGCATGTCCTACCAAACTAAGTGGCTAAAGTGAGTAGATGAGCTAGTAAACGATTAAGTGATTACTGACTGACTGACTGAGTTTAGTTTTACGCCGCTTTTAGCAATATTCCAGCAATATCACGGCGGGGGACACCAGAAATGGGCTTAACACATTGTGCCCATGTGGGGAATCGAACCCGGGCCTTCGGCGTTTTAACGCTTTAACCACTAGGCTACCCCACCGCCCCGAATAAGTGATTAGGGGAGAGGGCATGCGATTAAGTGAGAATTGAGTTAGTCGGCAACTATGTGAGTAGGTGAGTTAGTAGATGCCTAAGTGTGTAGGTGAGGTAGTAGGCAACTATATG
This sequence comes from Haliotis rubra, assembly GCF_003918875.1. NCBI lineage: Eukaryota > Metazoa > Mollusca > Gastropoda > Lepetellida > Haliotidae > Haliotis > Haliotis rubra. Next base: position 1,136,128 of record NW_025765625.1, on the reverse strand, counting down.
TTAGGTTGGTTAGTATTCAATTAAGTGAGTTAGTAAACGGCTAAGTGATCAGGTGAGTTAACAGGTGACTAACTAGGTGAGACAGAAGGTGACTTAGCGAAGAATTTAGTTACTAGGCAACCATGTGAGTAGGTGAGAGAATTATCCCTAAGTGAGTAGATGAGTTAGTAAGTGACTTAGTGAGTATGTGAGATAATTATCCCTAAGTGAGTAGATGAGTTAGTAAGTGACTTAGTGAGTTGGTGATAGAATTATCCCTAAGTGAGTAGGTGAGTTAGTAAGTGACTTAGTGAGTAGGTGAGAGAATTATCTCTGTGTGGTAGGTGAGTTAGTAAGTGACTTAGTGAGTAGGTGAGAGAATTATCCCTAAGTGGGTAGATGAGTTAGTAAGTGACATAGTGAGTAGGTGAGTGAATTATCCCTAAGTGGGTAGATGAGTTAGTAAGTGACTTAGTGAGTAGGTGAGAGAAGTATCCCTAAGTGAGTAGTTGAGTTAGTAAGTGACTTAATGAGTAGGTGAGAGAATTATCCCTAAGTGGGTAGATGAGTTAGTAAGTGACTTTGTGAGAAGGTGAGAGAATTATCCCTAATTGAGTAGATGAGTTAGTAAGTGACTTAGTGAGTATGTGAGAGAAGTATCCCTAAGTGAGTAGATGAGTTAGTAAGTGACTTAGTGAGTTGGTGAGAGAAGTATCCCTAAGTGAGTAGATGAGTTAGTAAGTGACTTAGTGAGTTGGTGAGAGAATTATCCCTAAGTGAGTAGATGAGTTAGTAAGTGACTTAGTGAGTTGGTGAGAGAATTATCCCTAAGTGAGTAGATGAGTTAGTAAGTGACTTAGTGAGTAGGTGAGAGAATTATCCCTAAGTGGGTAGATGAGTTAGTAAGTGACTTAGTGAGTAGGTGAGAGAATTATCCCTAAGTGGGTAGATGAGTTAGTAAGTGACTTAGTGAGTAGGTGAGAGAATTATCCCTAAGTGAGTAGATGAGTTAGTAAGTGACTTAGTGAGTAGGTGAGAGAATTATCCCTAAGTGGGTAGATGGAGTTAGTAAGTGACTTAGTGAGTAGGTGAGAGAATTATCCCTAAGTGGGTAGATGAGTTAGTAAGTGACTTAGTGAGTTGGTGAGAGAATTATCCCTAAGTGAGTAGATGAGTTAGTAAGTGACTTAGTGAGTAGGTGAGAGAATTATCCCTAAGTGGGTAGATGAGTTAGTAAGTGACTTAGTGAGTTGGTGAGAGAATTATCCCTAAGTGGGTAGATGAGTTAGTAAGTGACTTAGTGAGTTGGTGAGAGAATTATCCCTAAGTGAGTAGATGAGTTAGTAAGTGACTTAGTGAGTAGGTGAGAGAATTATCCCTAAGTGGGTAGATGAGTTAGTAAGTGACTTAGTGAGTTGGTGAGAGAAGTATCCCTAAGTGGGTAGATGAGTTAGTAAGTGACTTAGTGAGTAGGTGAGAGAATTATCCCTAAGTGGGTAGATGAGTTAGTAAGTGACTTAGTGAGTTGGTGAGAGAAGTATCCCTAAGTGGGTAGATGAGTTAGTAAGTGACTTAGTGAGTTGGTGAGTATGAGTGAAGTATCCCTAAGTGAAGTGAGAGTGAGTAGATGAGTTAGTAAGTGACTTAGTGAGTAGGTGAGAGAAGTATCCCTAAGTGGGTAGATGAGTTAGTAAGTGACTTAGTGAGTTGGTGAGAGAAGTATCCCTAAGTGAGTAGATGAGTTAGTAAGTGACTTAGTGAGTAGGTGAGAGAATTATCCCTAAGTGGGTAGATGAGTTAGTAAGTGACTTAGTGAGTAGGTGAGAGAATTATCCCTAAGTGGGTAGATGGGTTAGTAAGTGACGTAGTGAGTTGGTGAGAGAATTATCCCTAAGTGAGTAGGTGAGTTAGTAAGTGACTTAGTGAGAAGATGAGTTAGTAAGTGACTTAGTGAGTTGGTGAGAGAATTATCCCTAAGTGGGTAGATGAGTTAGTAAGTGACTTAGTGAGTAGATGAGTTAGTAAGTGACTTAGTGAGTTGTGAGAGAAGTATCCCTAAGTGAGTAGGTGAGTTAGTAAGTGACTTAGTGAGTAGGTGAGAGAATTATCCCTAAGTGGGTAGATGAGTTAGTAAGTGACTTAGTGAGTAGGTGAGAGAATTATCCCTAAGTAGTAGATGAGTTAGTAAGTGACTTAGTGAGTAGGTGAGAGAAGTATCCCTAAGTGGGTAGATGAGTTAGTAAGTGACTTAGTGAGTAGGTGAGAGAATTATCCCTAAGTGGGTAGATGAGTTAGTAAGTGACTTAGTGAGTAGGTGAGAGAAGTATCCCTAAGTGGGTAGATGAGTTAGTAAGTGACTTAGTGAGTTGGTGAGAGAATTATCCCTAAGTGGGTAGATGAGTTAGTAAGTGACTTAGTGAGTAGGTGAGAGAATTATCCCTAAGTGAGGTAGATGAGTTAGTAAGTGACTTAGTGAGTAGGTGAGAGAATTATCCCTAAGTGAGTAGATGAGTTAGTAAGTGACTTTAGTGAGTAGGTGAGAGAAGTATCCTAAGTGGGTAGATGAGTTAGTAAGTGACTTAGTGAGTTGGTGAGAGAAGTATCCCTAAGTGGGTAGATGAGTTAGTAAGTGAGTTAGTGAGTTGGTGAGAGAAGTATCCCTAAGTGGTAGATGAGTTAGTAAGTGACTTAGTGAGTTGGTGAGAGAAACACCCTAAGTGGGTAGATGAGTTAGTAAGTAAGTGACTTAGTGAGTTGGTGAGAGAATTATCCCTAAGTGGGTAGATGGGTTAGTAAGTGACTTTAGTGAGTGGTGAGAGAAGTATCCCTAAGTGGGTAGATGAGTTAGTAAGTGACTTAGTGAGTTGGTGAGAGAAGTATCCCTAAGTGGGTAGATGAGTTAGTAAGTGACTTAGTGAGTTGGTGAGAGAAATATCCTAAGTGGGTAGATGGGTTAGTAAGTGACTTAGTGAGTTAGGTGAGAGAGAATTATCCTAAGTGGGTAGATGAGTTAGTAAGTGACTTAGTGAGTTGGTGAGAGAAGTATCCCTAAGTGAGGTAGATGAGTTAGTAAGTGACTTAGTGAGTAGGTGAGGAATTATCCCTAAGTGGGTAGATGAGTTAGTAAGTGACTTAGTGAGTTGGTGAGAGAAGTATCCCTAAGTGGGTAGATGAGTTAGTAAGTGACTTAGTGAGTTGGTGAAGAATTATCCCTAAATTGAGTAGATGAGTTAGTAAGTGACTTAGTGAGTTGGTGAGAGAAAGTATCCTAAAGTGGGTAGATGGGTTAGTAAGTGACTTAGTGAGTTGGTGAGGGAAGTATCCTAAGTGGGTAGATGGGTTAGTAAGTGACTTAGTGAGTAGGTGAGGGAAGTATCCCTAAGTGGGTAGATGAGTTAGTAAGTGACTTAGTGAGTTGGTGAGAGAAGTATCCCTAAGTGGGTAGATGGGTTAGTAAGTGACGTAGTGAGTTGGTGAGAGAATTATCACTAAGTGAGTAGGTGAGTTAGTAAGTGACTTAGTGAGTAGATGAGTTAGTAAGTGACTTAGTGAGTTGGTGAGAAAATATCCCTAAGTGGGTAGATGGGTTAGTAAGTGACTTAGTGAGTTGGTGAGAGAATTATCCCTAAGTGAGTAGATGAGTTAGTAAGTGACTTAGTGAGTAGGTGAGAGAATTATCCTAAGTGAGTAGGTGAGTTAGTAAGTGACTTAGTGAGTTGGTGAGAGAATTATCCCTAAGTGGGTAGATGGGTTAGTAAGTGAGTAGTGAGTGGTGAGAGAGTGACTTAGTGAGTAGGTGAGTTAGAATTATGACTTAGTGAGTAGGTGAGTTAGTAAGTGACTTAGTGAGTTGGTGAGAGAATTATCTCTGTGTGAGTAGGTGAGTTAGTAAGTGACTTAGTGAGTAGATGAGTTAGTAAGTGACTTAGTGAGTTGGTGAGGGAATTATCCCTAAGTGAGTAGGTGAGTTAGTAAGTGACTTAGTGAGTTGGTGAGAGAATTATCCCTAAGTGAGTAGATGAGTTAGTAAGTGACTTAGTGAGTTGGTGAGGGAAGTATTAAGTGGGTAGGTGAGTTAGTAAGTGACTTAATGAGTTGGTGAGTGAATTATCCCTAAGTGGGTAGATGAGTTAGTAAGTGACTTAGTGAGTTGGTGAGGGAAGTATCCCTAAGTGGGTAGATTGAGTAGGTGGGTGTGCAGGTGAATAAGGTGAGTTGGTGAGTAGTAAATGTGCATGTGTGTTGGTGAGCAGATAGATGAGGGAAATAATCTTTCATTAATTTGTCACTTGCATTCGAATATCTCATTGCTTTATCATTAAACGGTAAAGTATATCGCTCTCAATTATTGTGTTCATCCCAAAACGTATAATTTTATCAGCTCCTAATGGTCATACACATCAGCAATATAGTTTTAGCATTAATGTCAGCAAAGGTAATTGTCACATCAAAGTGGAGACCCATACCATTTACTTTTGAGAATCTGAGCCCTGAAGGTTCAACTCCACACCTTCCAGTGAGATTCCAGTGATACCAGAGTTAACAGACTGGCGCAAATCTTATTTCACAGAGACAGCAACAATGATGCTGGTGACACCATGAGCTTGTGAACTGATGTGCATGTTTGGCCGATAGCCTCTTTTTTGGAGGACGCATCGTGGCAATTTCAGACACGCTTTGGTTCCAAGCCGGCGAGGGGATAGGTGGAATAACTTTTAACATTTAAAGCCGTCAGTACTTCGTTGTTTCACCACCACCGCTATTTGGAATGAAACATGCAGCAAGATTCGATTCCTTTTCAGCCGGACGAACAACACTTTTCCTCGGCCTGAGATGATTTCTCAGCAATAATCAAGTTATTAATGAGAAGGTGAGAGAGTGGGTAAGTAATTAGGTGAGTGAGTTGGTTAGTGGGTTGAGTAGATAGTAGGTGAGGGGATGATTGAGTGATAAGGTAAGTGAGCAGTCCTTTGAGTAGTTGTCAGCTGATGAGTAGGAGAGTAGCTGAGTGAGTAGTAGATAAGTAGGTGCGTGAGTGAATATGGAAGTGTATGAGAAGGTAAATGAATGCGTGTTTGAGTAAGTGATCTCGTGGGTGAAAATGTGAGTGAGCGTTTGATTGAGTAGGTGAGCTCATCATTGAGAATGTGAGTGAGTGCTTGATTGAGCAGGTGAGCTCATGAGTGAGAATGTGAGTGAGTGTTTGATTGAATAGGTGAACTCGTGGGTGAGAATGTGAATGAGTGCTTGATTGAGTAGGTGAGCTCGTGGGTGAAAATGTGAGTGAGCGTTTGATTGAGTAGGTGAGCTCATCATTGAGAATGTGAGTGAGCGCTTGATTGAGCAGGTGAGCTCATGAGTGAGAATGTGAATGAGTGTTTGATTGAGTAGGTGACCTAGTAGGTGAACATGCGAATAAGTGCGTGGTTGTGAAGGTAAGCTCGTCAGAGAGACGGTGAGTGGGAAGTAGAGTGACTGCGTTAGTGAGTGATATGAACATATTTTACACTGCACTCATGCGCATCTCTATTGCCCAATGTCTACCGTGTGATCTAACTGTGAACTCACAGCAGAAGATTCTAGGACAGTTTAAGCTCATTTCCAGCGAAACCTGTGTCATCTCAGTATCTTCCGGTGTAATGTATGTGTGTATCAGATGTATTCCGGTGTAAGTAGTGTATTCTGATGTGACTTCAGTATGTCTCCACTGGCTCCCCATCAGATACAGAATCATGTTTAAGATTCTCATCTTTGTGTTCAACTCTCTCCATCTTCTGGCACCAGTATATATCAGTGACTTGATCTCACTTTACAACCCCAGAAGAGCACTGAGACCCAACTCCTCACGAGTGCTACAGATTCCACTGACAAGAAAAACGGATTTCGGTGACAGAGCTTTTTCTAAAGCAGGACCGTGTCTGTGGAATAACTTGCCACCAAACATCCAGAACATTGAAGACCTTGAACAATTCAAATGTGTCTTGAAAACTCACTTTTTTGACAGTGCCTTTGCCTACGCGCCTCTGAGCAAAGTTGTTGGAAAAGGCGCTATATAAATACTAACTTTATTATTTATTATTATGTAATCCCAGAGAGTATCAGATGTACATCCGGTGTAATTACGGTTGTATTCTGATGTAACTTTGATGAACATCTGACTGAATCAGTGTCTCCCAGTTTAACCTGAGTGTACATCGGGTATAATCCAATCTCATCCAAAAATAACCCAACATACACAAGATAATTAGACAATTAGTTTTATTAGAAAAGTTTAACATACAAACTATTTACATCAATGCAGATTACATACAAGGTTCTGCAGTGTAGGCGATGTAAGCTAACATTATACAAAATATACAAATATGAGTGGCGTCTACATGCTGGAATGTGTTACATGGAACTAATGAATGCCGCATAATCACAAATAGTTTCTGATACCAGGCCTCCAAAATAACAAATGAAATTATTTTAATGGATCACAACAAATGACTTTTTTGTAAACGTGCAAACATTTCCAGCCCAAATCGGCAGGGAGGTAAAATTTCCGGATAAATAAGATTCCGGACTAATCAGGTTGAACTGTATATCTGAAATTCTTTGTGTGATTAATTCCGGTGTATGTCCTTTCCGGTTCATGGAATGGACTAATGAAAGAAGAATCTGAGAACAATGTAATGAAAAACATCAGCATCAGAATAATCTGTCTCGACTATCCAACAAACACACTCGGCGTAACATGCAACACAGAGGTGACAATTGTATTAATGAACCACTGAAACTAAGCCAGGAAGTGTCTACATTCATAATGAAACTTGATTATGTGTTTGGTGAAAGCTACAATAATTATGACTTGCAAAACGTTTTTGATATAATCCTGTCAATGATTGAAGTGATGTTGATTTCATAATCTATGCCACCTTAACGTGAAAAGACCATTACCATAAGTAACCGCCCTTCCATATATGTAAACAAAAGTGAAATTAATTACATCATCATGTCATGGACAGTTGTAATTCGTCACCGGCTTGTCAGGCACATTGTTAAGTCTCAAGCACTATAACAGTGGGTTCTGTTTAAATACACTGTATTACCTGTGGTATTATCTGATATTATCATTTGTCCAATATGAAGTGTCAGTTCCTTGACAAGTTCAAAAGCTTGACTGGAACTGACATAGTTTGATTAGAAGTGTCATTGCTTGGTTAGAAGTGTCATTTCCTGATTGTTGTGTCATTGTTTGATATGAGTTGTGTCATTGCTTGACTGAAGTGTTATTGCTTGATCTGAGTTGTGATTGTTTGATTAGGTGTGTAATTGCTTGACACGAACCGAAATAGCTTGATAAGAAGTGCCATTGCTTCATTGTAGTTATTATTGCTTGATCAGCAGTAAATATGTCACCAAGGACATGACAAGTCCTGAGCACACAGTCACAGAATCCCCAGCGTTAGTTATCTTCTCGTCATCTGTATCATCATCTGAATGGCGTCTTGATTTCAGTCCCACCTTCAGCCCCAGCTTCTCATCGTCCTTCAAGAATGGTGGCAGAGTCTTGAGGATCTGCTCAGGGACCTTGTCCCCAGAGAGTCCAGGAGCTTTGTCTTTAGGCTTGTGTGTGCTGTCCACAGATGACTTGGCCGTAGCTGTGTAAGATGGGGAGTGTTTCTGGAAAGGTGACACTCCCAGCAAGGTGGCGGTTTCCTCTGACGTGCGGAGAGGTTTGTTCGTGGTGACATCTCCTGTGGAAGTTATAGATGAGTTGCTGTCCGAGCATGTGTTGGGCACAAACGATAGGATGAAGTCAGCGTGCAGGTTGGCTTGTTGTTCACCACAGTTCTCCTTCACGGACGCCCGTTGACACTCAGCAAGAATATTGAAGAACCTGTAAGCCACAAACAGGTTAGTATATAGGAGGATGTTGAAATGTAAGAAATAAATATACGTAATGTTTGACAAGTGTTTTGATTTTAGGTATGTCGTGGTATTCGTTCAATTCAAACTCAAAGACCACACGTCATTTCGATAAGGCATCAATGAATCAACAACAAAATTTGTGAACGAACTGTCGGTTCTTATCGCAAGAGGATGGGTTGGGTAGCCAAGTGATTAAATCATTCGCTCGTCACACCGGGTTTGATTCTCCACATGGGTACAATGTGGGAAGCCCATTTCCGGATAAAAACCATACTCATTCATTCTTATCGCAAGAAAGTTCCTTAATCCCTTATTGCACAATTCAACTCTTTTGCTGCTCATCTGATTGTTCTTGGACGAATTGTCACGATATGGCTGAAATACTGCCGCTGTGACTATAAACTTTAACTCACTCACTCACTCTTGGGCGAACTGCAGTGTGTTCCTGTTCGCAATTGTCTATTCAGGTCCCTTTGCTGGGTGACAGTGTTATATATCACGCTGATGCCTTAGTGATGTATACACTACACCCACCTGCACTGCACGATGAACAAGGCGGAGACATTACGGGGAGTCTCGGCCATCCCTTTCTTGATCATCTCCTTGGCTGAGTTCTTGCAGTTGGAGTCCCGCGTCATCTCTCGGTTCAGGCACTCTGCAGATCCTTCAATCACTAGAACAAAGACGATAGGAAATTAATGGCTTTTCTTAATCACTGTGTTTATCCGGGTTAGAAGTGGTCTTCAGTATCCAAATCAGAGAGCCGGACCACCGATCCCGTTAGTCGCCTGTAATGGCAATGCATAACCGCACCTTATGACAAGCTTGCTGAGGGCCTGTCATTCTCACCGCATTTCTAGCGGGGAAAGTGTGTCGTTAGACATGTTCTAATGAAACGCTTAATTTCCTAAAGGATATGGATATCATGTTTTAGTTAATTATGAAAAGTAAATTCAAATTCTTCTAATAAAATATTGCATAGTCCTTTGACCAAATGACATAAATATACTTACAATCAATATTTCCGCATAGATTTGGGACACTTGTGCGCACGCGCTCAGGATTGATGATCTGAAGTAACACTTCCGCTTCCTGTGCGTTTTCACACTGTCGCTGCAGATTGTCAATGCATGACAGGAAACGGGTCATGTGACCTCCCCTGAAATACAGAAAACCATTGGGTTACACATCAGCGGATCCTGTATCTAAGGTAGGTAACTGTACGTGTTGCCCCGCGTTGGAGCGTTTGGACAACCAAACCACCCAAAAGAGACATATTGTTATATGTTGACTCGCTGAGCCCTAATTATATACCTACAACATAATGCAGGAGATTATTATACTTGAAACCTGAGATTAATGGAAACACTTTAGGCTGAAATACAATCGAGACACTAGCTTTTAATTTAGATAACAATACATTACGTGTTTGGTCACGATAAAAGCATCAGAGAGCAATTGCGTGAAATACGTGAACTGGTTTCGCTTGACTGCCCATCGGCGAGAACCTGTTGCTCTGTTTGTCCATATACGTATTCAATGCAGTTACCACTTTCAAAGACAGGTTATTATTAATCAAGAAGATACATTCTAAGAGAACAAATTAAAATGAAGCTTGACTGTGCTTGTTTTCTTTTTGGTTGCTGTTTAAAGTCGCACTCTATAGGCAGGCTGTAAGACGAGGGACTGTAAATAATCGAAATATACTCTTAAAACAAGCAGGGGAGCATTTTTACTTTACGATTGAAAAAATATGGGAGGTATATCGGAGTCAAACAATGTTGATATGATAACAATAATGAATATTTTGAGAATGCATCCCCGGTTGCACTTCCTTATGACCATAGTTGTTTGTACACTAATCGCTCTTGAAAGATGATTGGTGTTTGACGAGAAATTTGCATGTGTACGAATTTCATTTTCAAACCAAAAAACGGCTAGAAACAAACACTAACAACTGTGTGATGCAAGATGATTGTCAAAATTAATGGTCTTCAGTGATTTATCGACCTTGAAAAACGTCAAAATCAATAATGACACCCCATGCACGTGTATGGGGGCTACTGCGTTGTGCACGTGTATGTGTTGTGTTTAGGGGTGGTGATCAAGAGAACTGGTGGTGCGTTCATAAGACGTCTGTCTTTGGAAAGTTTGTTAAGGCTTAAAGGTTCCCCTACGTTTTTTTAAGTGATTGAGGGAATTTAGTTTTACGCCGCGCTCAGCAATATTCCAGCTATGTGGCGGCGGTCTGTAAATAATCGAGTCGGGACCAGACAATCCAGGGATCAACAGCATCGATCTGTGCAATTGGGAACCGATGACATGTGTCAACCAAGCCTGCGAGCCTGACCACCCGATCCCGTTAGTCGCCTCTTACGACAGGCATGGGTTAATGAAGGTTCATTCTAACCCGGACCTTCACGGGTACGTTTTTTAAGAGTATATATAAAATATGTCTGGAACGTCAACGCCAGACAAAAATAGTTTTGCGAAAATATATGTACATGTGTAACTCTGTATCATTGACAGTTTCATTAAAATAATATATTACTGAGTCCACAGCTTCATATTGAAGATATATTGATTGCGAATATGCCGTTAAAAGACACGGGCAAGTTCTTACTATAAAACTCAAAATAACAACAAAACATCCTTAAATATTAAAAAGCATCTATAAACAATTACTTCCACCTATTCGCGAACACCTTGCATCATTACTAATTATAATATATGATGAATCGTATATTGTACACTAATGAATTAGAAATGAATGTTACTGTTGCTATATTTGAAATAATTTTCAGGTGTAGTGAAAGAGAATCAATTCGGAATGTGTACATTTTGAAAAGTCAGGTATGTGGCAATGATATTTAGACAGGCTTACTCTTGACAATATTCTCTGATCATGTGGTAGTCCAAAGGCATGGATCTTGCAAACTGAGCGGGCTGACCCTTAGTGACCCCTGATGCCAAGTCCGAGAAACATCCCATAGCCTTTTTTAATGATATCCTTTGGACATTCGCTGGTGGAATCACTCGCTGGTTGGGACAATGCACCTGCAAGACAAAATATGTAACAGCGGTTTAATATATATATATATAACCTCTCCAACTGGTAGATCCATCTTGACTTGTCAAGTTTAGTATAACAAAGAAGGAAAATCAAATTTGCTGTGATCACGAAAGATCAATATCTGAATTCTTCTGGATGTCTTCCACTCATATATAATTAATGTTGGTTAGTATATTTCAACACTAGTAAGACTCTCGACGAGGAAATGTGAACTCGAAATGCATCAGACCTTGATGTAAGTACTGTTTGGTTTGACTGCCATTACAAATACCAAATACAATTATAGCAATACACCTGATTTTTATATTAGTGTTAAATGTGTGCCTATAATGTGCTGTATGCCAATGCTATTGTCTATTGTGTAAATGGAGGCAGCAGTGTTTCATGTATATAAGGAGGCACTAGCGCATCGTGTGTCGAGAGACAATGGTGTTAAGGGTGAAATAGTGTGTCATGGCGTGGAGGCAATATTGTATGATGCGTGATGCACACAAAGGGATGTCATGTGTCGTGAGAGTATAAGAAGCCAGAGGTCATGTTTGTGAAGACATTAGCATGTCATGAAAAGACAATAATGACAAAGACGGATAAGGAGTGAGTGAGTGAGTGAGTTAGTTTTACTCTGCACTCAGCAATATTCCACCTATATGGCGGCGGTCTGTACCTAATCGAGTCTGGACCAGACAATCCAGTGATCGACAGCATGAGCATCAATCTACGCAACTGGGATACGATGACATGTGTCAAATAAGTCAGCGAGATTGACCACCCGATCCCGATAGTGGCCTCTTACGACAAGTATTGGTTACTGAAGATCAATTCTAACCCAGATCTTCACAGGTCAAGACGGGCAAGGAACATGAGTATGACATCCATGGTCATGTCAAATCTATCAACCAGACACGAAACGAAGAATCCCTCTTTTCTGTCATGAGAAGGAAATGACAGTTTCCAGCGACAGTTTTTCAAAATACAGCATCTCGTAGTATTTCTCAAACACATGTGAATTTTCCCTTTCTCTCTTGCCCAGATTGGAACGAAATCCTCAGTTTGATGACTATTGCCAACTGTTTGCCAACAAATCAATTTGTCACCTCGTCAAATAATTATAAAAACATCAAATATTTCTACTTTAAACAAAGGATATGAACAGAGCGTGAGAGTCTCCCGGTTTCTAACAATGACGTCATACCTTAATTCAGTTACAGCAAAGGCCAAACAAGTATCCCATGTAATGTATTACTTAACCAAACGAGTATACTTGATGACGACCGAGAGGCCGAAAGCTTGAGACAATATTTATATACATGTATTCATTTACAATCCCCAATGAAAACAGGCATGAAAGAAAACATAATATCAGGGTTACTCAAAAAATACTGACAATTCAAATTTTTCTATTTCTATATTTAGTAGAATAGATATCAGTACTATAAGAAGGAATTGTTGCTTCCATCTCCATCGAAATTTGCATTGAAAGAATGAATAATCAAAACATTGAAATCCGATACGAAGACCAATCATCTTATCAATGATAATAATTATACTCCCAAACGTGTCTTCAAGAATCTCTATAAAATAACATGTATTCGGGATCGAGCCCACCTGTGACCGGGTGTAAAAACCTTGGAGTCAGCTTTGTGTGCAGACTCTTTCAGTGTTGGCACAACCCCTAGTGTACAGGACACAACCCTGTGCACTTAAAAGAACCCACGAATCCGTTGGTATTTGACCAGATGGTGGCCACATGAATACGTGCAAACACCTAGTTGCGGGTACAGCAACGTGCAGTGAACATGGACAAAGTACTGTGACTATGTGTCCCAGTCCACCCAGCTGTGAATGGGTACCTCGTTAGGATGAGAAAGCCACAATAACTCGGTGCGCCTAGTGGCTGCAAGAGTTGTATACTCCCCAGGGAGTTGAGATTGATAATGCGATGTGCCGTTGAGATTGACATCCAATGATCGAGAGAAAAAATACCAGCTCCTTGAGCATGCACTAGTGCGGGATATGTGCGCTATATAAATATCCTATAATAATAATGTATTTTACGTGGTATATAAGATTTCGATATTTTATTTATATGTTTTCCTATATGGATCTCACATGGTATATGTGAAACAATGTCTGTTATGACCTTTAGTTCACACAGATATTGGACAACACGAGATGCTCTGTAAACATAACACAACCGAAAGAATTAAATATGTTGGCTTAAACTAGGACAGCAATACCTTCAGCCGGATATTAGACGAGCTTCGATTATGACAGAAATGTGGGGTCACAAGTATCATTGATCCAGGAAATCGGGACAAAAATGTACGAATGTTATCTGTGGGACGTGAATATGATTTGTTAGTGGCGTGTTTGTTGTCAATGTTATGATATTACATTGAGAATACCATAGGAAACAGGGTGAGAAGATTGATGTTTGTTCTCTTTTGTTCTGCATACTCATCATAGTTGGACCTTCTGGAGCAAACAGGTACACACAACACACGTCACAAGATATGGTGTATGCCATTTCCCTTGGGAATAACAGGTTTAAATGAGTGTTACGTTTGCGTTTTATTTTGTAAACGATCGTGGTCATGTTTGATATTTATATGAACTCACCACAAATATTTTCAGGTCTTGAAAGATACCTGAACATTACCTCGAAATGTTTTACATTGAATAGATGTTTGACATCATTGACTGAAATATTAGTTTAGTATTTTCGAAGGCAATTAATGAATGCTAACAACTGAGTACAGTTATATAAAATGTATCTCTGGAGGAAATGATTTTACAATAGTCTTAAATACTATTTACTATTTGAATTTAGATAAGCCTTGTTATGTTGTTATGTTTGAATCAGGGAGTATTCTAGTAAAAGAAAATTAATAAATCTGATAAATATATCCACATAATCTGGACCATGTTACCTATTCTTTCAGACAAAATGTAAGCATTGCATTTAAGATTTAAAATCAAAAACTTGCCTTTTAAAGAGCCTTGACCTCGCCCCATCAACCCCATTTTGAAAGGAACAGTGAGGCTAATGACTCCAGTTCCAACACAATGTGTAGTCAGTGAGTGAGTGAGTTTAGTTTTACGTCGCTTTTAGCAATATTCCTGCAATATCACGGCGAGGGACACCAGAAATGGGCTTCACACATTGTACCCATGTGGGGAATCGAACCCGTGTCTTCGGCGTGAAGAGCGAATGCTTTCACCACTAGGCTTCCCCACCGCCCCGTGTAGTCAATGGGCTACATAGGGTTATAGGTAATGGCTGAAAGTGACATATATATTTAATACATAGAGTAAACATAAACATATAATATGAACAAGGGAAATCACAGGTTCATGGTAATTTACGTGTCATCGTGTATATTTAGGACATTCTACCACCGTCACTAATTGTGTTGCTATGATGTATAAGTTCATGATCAAAACTACAGAAAATTATCATTTTTGGCTTGATAATGGTGTTAAGATTTACACCGAAACGTCGCATCTATTGCAATAACGAAGTTGTCTATCCACAAAAAGTACTCATCTACATCGTACCAGCTCCTAAATGTCACTTACAGATGCAAGAAAATTGTCATGTAACAGTTTGAATCAAAGTAGACAAATACGATATATGTTGATTGAAAGACCTTTCTCTCAGAATATTTCACAATTATCAAGATCAAGATAATTTTCAGGAATGATGCAGTTACTGGAATGGTATTATCAAGTTATGATCATGTATATCTAGTTATGTTCTTGTTAAAAACAACATTCCACATAATGTAGACCATGACTTAAAAACTTGTATCTACTGATGTCGTCAATTTGGACAGATTGTGTTCATATGTAAATATGTATGTACACCAATATTGAACTATTTTAGCATTTTAGTCATGAAGGTTGTCATAAATATTGTCATAAAAACGTGTTGGTAAAGTTCTACATAACGGGTATTACCGGTACGGCTGATATGGTCAAACAATGTCGAGACACCGGGTGTTCAGAGTATTTGCATTGTTCCAAGTGTAACGGGATTTTCGTACATGACGTCATGCATGTTAGGCCATCTTGACGTTGTCTCTAACTTCAACAACGATATTGAAATGTCGTGCTTCCTAAAACCTTGTGTTGACATCATCATGTAGTCAAATTGGCATTACGTTCCAACAAACATCAGAACGATTCACATATTGTTTACTTCTTTCGGTGCCATTGTGATGAGTAAACACGCATCATTCCATGAATAAACATCATTGATAGCTTTCCCATAACATGTTAATTATCAATGGCAGACGGAAATAAACACGTATATACATTTTTTCAAACGTACTCATGGTACCTTTGATATTGTGCATTTGAATCTCGAGAGAAATATTCTCAAGAACAACTATTCTCAAATTGCTTTCGCAGAGCTAGAGATTTCTTGTAAACAAAATTTCTGTGAAGGGAATCCAATTATGTCTACAACTTAATCCTTTGAACTGCAAGACAAAGCTGGAATTATTTGTATAAGCTACATATATTGATTTGCTATACGATCTACAGCGTAGAGCTTCCCTTTAATCCAAGACCTTTTTCAGACTCTTTGCAGAACCAAGGAAATTATGACAGTCACGTCGGAGCCGATTTGTGGTGTTTGAAGACCATGTTGACTGTTTGGGCAGTTGGGTTAATATTGACAGTGTTTGTCAACAAGCGGCGTGTCTAACTGCCCTCTTGCCACTACAAAGGGGGCTTGAGGACGTGAGGGACGAACAATTAACACAAGGTCATTGTCGACGTAATGACGGGAAACACAGCGGTGACCTTGGCCGAAATTGGTCAAGTGCGGAGGACTCATATCACGATAGCAAACACAGACCTTTACTATTTTTGTGTAATCGTTAATAGCACTGGGATGTCAGGAACATCATCAACGTTATATGGAGTTTGATCAAGAGATAAAGGAGAATTGTTTATAGTTGAGGGCGGTATTTGATTATGTTGGGCTGGGTTTGTATGAAGTTGTATCAGAGGATTTTGTACGAAAACTATTTTCGTCCCATGATCTCGCTGGAGTACACCGCATTTTAGAAGACGTTATGTTTGATCAGCATACGAAGGCATCGTTTGATCATAAACTTCATAATTATTACAAATGCAATTGAGAATATTGACAAGATATACTGAACGAAAACGTTCTGGCATACACATGACGTGATTATTGGTGTGTAATTCAAAATGAAATCGGAAATTCATCGTTTATGTGAAAAATATATTTAGGTGAATGCAATAAATGTTCACAGGACTTAATTTGCCTGTGTGTGCGTTGTGATAGGTGCCTCTGGAGGCAGGGTGTGTGGACGGAATCGAACCATTAACTCTGCTTTTAGCAAAGACTTCTTATTATTGTGTAAGAGTATTGTATTTTAAATCAGATCGCCTCTGTGGTGTAGTGGATGGACCCTCTGTCAGGTGGTGAGTTTGAATCTTGGCCAAAAGATGATCTGTCAAGTCATGACTTTTGGGGGACAAGGACAGGATCGTTTGCCTCGTGGGTATACTGTCAGGGGTAGGTGTTATCTCAGTGAATTGACTCTATATAAATGTAAAACGCAACCACAGACACATACACGTGCATGCACAATGCAATGTAAGCGTTATAATCTTGAACACTTAAAGCTCACCTCATCTCACCTCACTTCACCTCACCTCGTCTCACCTGGCCTCGTCTCACCTCACCTCACCTGGACTCACCTCATCTCACCTCACCTGGACTCGCCTCACCTCACCTCACCTCACATCACATCACATCACATCACATCACATCACATCACATCACCTCACATCACATCACATCACATCAAATCACCTGGCCTCGCCTCGTTTCACCTCACATCACATCACATTTTATATCAGAATATAATCCATCTTCAAAAGAAGCCATATGTGATGAGACTCAACCTTTTCATATCAATAATGCAATGTTATCATATTTCTATCGGTTAAATGCTATTTGTATGATTAAGATATGGTCATAAAAGCTGAACCAGGGCCACTACACTCCAAGAATTCGAAATACGTTAGCAACTGACAAATAATGGAATTAAAAGCATTGTGAACGTATGCTATAAGTTAGTATTGTATGGACTATATTTCTTCGTGGTTCTAGTGTTTAAAATATAATTTGATTTATATAGTTTGAAAAATCAACGAAAATAGCATAATACCCAACTTGATGTGTAGCATAGTCATAATTTGTCATTGAAAAATCAATGACTTTCAATTTTGTTTTTCTTTTCTTTTTTTTTACCAGGGGGGCACATTTTGAAAATTCAGTTGTAACCATTTCTTCATGAAACAATTTTTTGCATCATATTACCTCGCCACAAATTACAAACTGTTGCTGGAATAAGTGATCAATAAGATTAATCAAATTTAACAATAGTTCTTTCACATTTTAATTACATAAGAAACAAATACTTTCTATATAGTTTCTGCTTCATCACATTTTATCTGAGCAGGTTAAAAACAACTTGGTGTTTAGTTAGTTTAGTTAAACAGAATACATCATTTGGTGTCCCATGCCTGAATTTGATTTAACCTAAACCTTGTTTTTTTATGAAAATGTTTCCCTTGACATCGCCCGTCACATCATATGTTAAATCTGTGTATGCACAATGCAGCTGACTATCGCCCTTGACATATAGCAACATAACAGATTGGATGTATCGCTTACCATGTGTTCCCAACAAATACTGCAGACTCGGTGATAGATAACCCATGTTATCAGTGCAGTATTAACTCTTTAACAAGCCTGACAAATGCGCTTGTTATTAATATTGACCAAATTCCAAAGTGGCAACGGTTTAAATGTCATGGGGTGCCTTTCGTCCTCAAATACATTATTTGATTTGAATGAAGTCGAAGCTTTTAAAAATAAAAATTCGAGTCATTGAAAATATATGTTAGTATGTATAACCTTTTTGAACTGGTATACCTGATGTGCTGCATTTGTGTGTGAGACAGTATCACAGATTTCTAAACACGTGTGTGTGTGTGTGTGTGTGTGTACAAATATACATATGGGTGTGTCCTCATTCATTCAATCCATTCACTCATATATTTTATCTATTTACTTATATTAATGTTTAAGGAAAATATAATCATACAATTAGTCGCTATCATACATGCTGTTGTTCACAGATAAGATAATATTGATATATACTTTCAATACATGTAATGTTGAAGCTGATACATGACAGTGCAGATTCTTGAACTTATGGACACAGTTGTCGTATATTAAGCTAGGGGTTTATCTGAATTACAACTGGTCTTCAGCTACTCTAACGGGATCTGATGATGAGGCTCTCTGCAGTCCATCATTGAAGCAAGCCATCGTATCCTAACCGCATAGATTGGTCACGATGTCAGGTTGTTTGGTTCAAACTTGAGTATTTATTGACCGACGTCATGTAGCTGGAATACTGCTGAGTGCGGTGTTAAACAGCCAGTAAACAAACAATATTTTTATATCAAAATGCACTCTCTTGCTGGTTTAAGTGCCATTGCCTGCACAAAGTGTAAACAAATAAGTCTGTCTCCTGCAGCTAAGTACAATCCTTAATCCAACCAAAAACAAATATACATTGTATCTGAACTGTGACACATAAAGGCATGACATGAACTTGGGTGACGAGTGGGACTTGGCCTGGCAAATATACCCAACACGTAACGGTTTGTCATTTTGAATTTCAAAAACTCGACCAGCTTGAATCCCTAACGGTCTCACATACGACAAATAATCGCAATGCTGGGGTATCGGCGTTACATATTGGAGTCAACAGGCAAGCGTCTGAGAGGCCACCAAAGTGAATTCAAATTTGATTCTCATGACTAGGATGACATTCTAAGCAACAAAAACTGAAACATTCAGCGTTGGGAGGAAATATTAAACCGATTACACACACAGCGTATGAAATATTTCGTGGGCATGTACAAGACTATGTCACGTGGCTTTAAAGATTAGGAAACACGATCCGAACCCTTTCAACCTGCTTGCTTGTGTCGTTTCGCTGTTTCGTACAATGATTTCTATATTTTGACAGAGTTGTTATAGAATTATACAGGGGAAAAATGTGATAATTCGAGATCGCTTTTTTACTTTCCGCACTAATGTATGCATAAACTTATACATTCATAAACACTTGCTTACGATATAGTCAGGATCATATACTGGGAATTGCAAAGTTGAAGTTTCTGATGATATTGAAAATGGATTTATTGCGAATTATTTATATTTAAAAAATATGAATTTGTGCAGCGAAGTGAACATTCATTGTCAGGTGGTAATTGTTTGGATCTTACCAGGGAATCAAAGTTTTGATGATGGTTCCTACTTTATGTGAACATCATATAACTATTTTTTTACTCTTCGGTCTTGTGAAATAAATAGAGACTGGATACCTGCATGGAAAGATGCCCCCATTTTATGTTTGTTCGTTTTCTGAAAAGCCTAATCCCTTAAACCATTTATTAGTCGAGTGAGAGCCTTAACCATTTATTAGTCGAGTGAGAGTTAGGTTTCACGCCACTTTTAACAATATTCCAGTAATTTCATGACAGGGTACACCATGAATAGACTTTACACACAGTTCCCATGCGGGGAATAGAACCTGGTACTTCGGGGTGACTAGCGAAAGCTTTAACCACTAGGCTCCCCGACCGCCATTAACCACTTAATGAACATTAGACACTTGATAACAACTTCTGTGAGGAAAAGATAATATGTGAATTTGTAAATCTACGAAAGAAAATGGCATAAAACACTGATATGAGTACAAGACATTGAGACGAAGAAATGGTTTCAGAGTTCCGTTTGAAGTCTTCTACCCATACTATTGTAGGGATCACCAAGAAAGGGCTTTACTCGTTATAACCATGTTGGAATCGAACCCATGTTTTCACAGTTATTTTTCCGTTACACCAAGCGGAATTATTTTGCCATGCCCAATTCAACATGCCCCTCCGACGGTCTTACCACTATTCACTCACATCTACTTCTTTAAGTCGAACCTAACCTTTTTGCTTCCGTGATGGCATCAGAGATTTTGTTTATCCGTTCGTTACATCCAGACAGACAGGGCTGTCTAGTCCCTACTGAGACGAGACAAGCACATTGTGACACGTAAAACAATACAAGTCTTGTTCTGTTACAACAAAGACAACCAGTAGATGCAAATTGTTTTGTTATTTATTTCATTTTTGTTGCATGTGTGTAAACCATGCTTTACATTCTTTACAAGATATGTTTTAGGTTTAATGAATCTCTCTGCTCAGGTTGGGAACGTTCTATTTTAACGTATAAACAAATATGAGGTCAACTGATTTGCAAAACCTTGTTGTGTGGTTGTTTGCATAATATCAGACTGTTCATGGCATGGGTAAATCCATGTGAACAGGACATATTTATTATTGTTAAATATTTTTTTTTTTTGTTTTATATATTTGTTTAATGTTTGGTTTGTTTTTGTTAACGCCGCACTTCACAATGTTAAAGTTATATGACGGCGGTCTGTAAATATACGTGTCTGGATCAGACAACCCTGTGACTGATATCATGAGCATCGATCTACACAGGTGGGATGACAAATTGGAATGTTAGTTTGTCGTGTTCAGGAAATGTTTGTTTATCGTGTTCAAGGAAGCGGCAGATTGACCTGTTCAAGGCAGTGGTAGACTGCCGTGATCAAGGCAATGGTTGATTACCGTGTTCTGGGAAATGGTAGATTGGCTAGTTCAAGGCAAGACAGCAGAAACCGTCTGGATGATGTCCACATGTCCGTCACTGGATTGACTGATCCAGACACGATAGTTTACATCATCATCATCATCATCATCATCATCATCATCATCATCATGTCAGTTAAACTTCGCTTCAGCACTGGTCCACTGATGCCTATTTGATAATCTGTTTGATTGGCATTTTAGAAGTTTGTGAGTAATAAGAAAATAAGAGTGACTCTAAGTTGACAACAGTATTATAACCTGTAACGTTGCATCATAGCATGATAAAGAAGTTGTGACCCATAAAGTACCTTCTTTTCGTATTGCCTATTCAATAGACTGACACATTTCAGAGTTCGTTTTAATTTTCTTAACTTTCGACACCCTGTTTTTATACATGAATATGTCTGACATTTAAATGCAGGGCTGATCAGATATACATGTATGTTTGGTATGACAACACCGGATAGAGTTATTGACAGTTTCTTTTTTAAAATTGAATACACCCATAGCGTTAGAGACAATGAAGCAGACTAATGCCTATGCTTGTCAGGCCGATGACACAAGCTTCATCTCCCAACACAAGGAACGATAGATGCAATTGTCGCCCTACTGCAAATGACGTGAAACCAATGTTTCCATAACCAGCTTGCAATACGTTATAAGGCAGACTTGAAGTCATTTGCGAATGCTACGCACCAGTGAGATTTTAAGTAATTTCCGATTTTTACCATGTGTTTTCATGTGTGTTCAGGTGAACACTTGCCTTGCCTTTCCACGTGTTTGGGAGGATTTTTATACCTCATGACATGTAAGAACATGCTAGCATAATACAGTAAAAAGTATGTTGGGTTATTCAGTGAAATAATGGCATCAACAATGCAAAGATTCTGTTAGATACGCAGAATCTGATAAAGATGCATGTTTGCTATTTTGAAAGACAAAATATTCAACATTGTATTATTATTTTCAGAATCATATTCACAAGCATGAATAATGTGATTATCAACCTGTCCAACGAAGTGACGGCAATACAGACTATATATATATATAAAAGTATAACATATATATTTTAAGGAAATGCATAATCCTCTTTCACCATGCACAAAACATCACCCTCCAAATGAATGAATACAAGCGACAAAACCCTTTCTATAATCATGAAAACTCAGCTAAAAGCAGATCCCATTGTACGATTCCGACTACAGCCTAACTATATCTTAACAAATCACCATCCAAAAGTGCAGATAGCAGGTGGTTGAGAAAAGGCATGTATCCCTCCCCGATGGCACCCTTCATAAAAAAATCATATCAATTTACCTGTAATCAGCGCGATGAAGCAGGTAAGCCATCTTGTAGCGTCCATGTCTCAGAGATGTGGGTGGGGATGACTGAGTCCTGTCTTGGTTTGATGCCGACTGTTGGGTCACCAACTCTTTGTCTCCACGCAGTTCTTGTGTTTGCCTGGCGCGAACAGGAAGGTGTTTACAATGGAACGATGGGATCAACATTGAGCGCATGCCTTCGGGAGGGGATAGAGGGGGACAGAGAGATGCCATTTGGACACGCAAACTGAGGCTGGTTACATCATTTTTTTTCAATTCTGAGATACCTCGTCTATCAGGGATGATGGTTAACCGTCTGGCGTCTTTTTCATTATTTGAGAGTAGTTCGCCATGCATTGGGACATATAAAAGTGATGACGTATGCATGTTATTAATGTTATTAATAATTATGAGTGTAATACTTCATAATATTGTTCACGTTATTCTTAAAAATAATTTTGTTTTGAGAATTTATTAATAGTTTTCAAACATGTCTTTAGGATATTAATAATAAATCATTTGTCTGATCCTTCACAATCATTTATAATACCCATACATTGCTAATACATAATTTGTCTGCCCCTTCACAATTATCTATAATACCCATACATTGCTAATACATATTTGTCTGCCCCTTCACAATTACCTATAATACCCATACATTGCTAATACATAATTTATCTGCCCCTTCACAATTATCTATAATACCCATACATTGCTAATACATAATTTGTCTGCCCCTTCACAATTATCTATAATACCCATACATTGCTAATACATAATTTGTCTGCCCCTTCACAATTATCTATAATACCCATACATTGCTAATACATAATCTGTCTGCCCCTTCACAATCATCTATAATACCCATACATTGCTAATACATATTTGTCTGCCCCTTCACAATTACCTATAATACCCATACATTGCTAATACATAATTTATCTGCCCCTTCACAATTATCTATAATACCCATACATTGCTAATACATATTTGTCTGCCCCTTCACAATTACCTATAATACCCATACATTGCTCATACATAATTTATCTGCCCTTCACAATTATCTATAATACCCATACATTGCTAATACATAATTTGTCTGCCCTTCACAATTATCTATAATACCCATACATTGCTAATACATATTTGTCTGCCCCTTCACAATTACCTATAATACCCATACATTGCTCATACATAATTTATCTGCCCCTTCACAATTATCTATAATACCCATACATTGCTAATACATAATTTGTCTGCCCCTTCACAATTATCTATAATACCCATACATTGCTAATACATAATTTGTCTGATCCTTCACAATTATCTATAATACCCATACATTGCTAATACATAATTTGTCTGCCCCTTCACAATTATCTATAATACCCATACATTGCTAATACATAATCTGTCTGCCCCTTCACAATTATCTATAATACCCATACATTGCTAATACATAATTTGTCTGATCCTTCACAACCATGTATAATATATATACATATATAATACATCATTTAACTGCCCCTTGTAAAATGTCAATACATTACCAATACATCATTTATCTGACTTTTCACAATCATCCTTAATACCAATTCATTGTGAATACATCATTTATCTGACCTTTCACAATCAATCAACACATTAGCAATATATCTGACTCTCCCAACTCCAAATTGATACATCTATATTAAGGCCAGTACATATATGTAGTCTTTCGCGCTTTCCTCCTACAGTAACCCCTGAAGATCCGGGTTAGAATTGGTCTTCAGCATCCCATGCTTGTCGTAAGAGGCGACTAACGGGATAGGGTGGTCAGGCTTGCTGACATGGTTCACACAGTTCATCGTATCCCTAAAGGGAAGAATGATGCTCATGTTGTGGATCACTGGATGGTCTGGTCTAGACGCCATTATTTAAAGACCGCCGCCGTATAGCTGGAATATTGCTTAGTGCGGCGTTAAAAACAAACCAACCAACTTCCCACAGTAAGCTGACATGTCGTGATATAACTGAAATATTGATAAAGCGGTATTAAACCAGACACACCCACACAGACCAATGCTTTACACTTCGCGCTCTCCTCCAACAATAAGCTGATATGAGAGGTTAATTAAATACAGTCCCAGTCAAACTAAAACGTCAACAAACTCCAGGAATATCACGACAGGGGAATGGGCTTCACACATTGAACCCATGTGGAGTATCGAACCCGGGTCTTTGTTATGACGAGCTAACGCTTTAACCACTAGGCTACCCCAACTGCAAAATCAATGTATGATTACCAGCGTATTTACTCGACATCAATAGTTAGATCCTTCAAAGTCATGTACAATTACCACTGAATTTACTGCACATCATTGCCAGATTCATCAACCCATATAGAATAACAACTAAATGTACTTGACGAAAATCGTTAGATCAGTCAAAGCCATGTACAATTACCACTAAATCGACTTCACATCAATAGATAGATCGATCAATCCCAAGCACAATTACCACTGGATTTACTGTACATGAATAGCTACATCCATAATAGTCACCTGCAATTACAATTGACACATAAACAGTAAGACCGTCGAAAGGTGTGTATCAATGGATGTATAACAACTTATTTTTAGATCCAACGAAACCCATGTACAATTATCAATGGATTCACTATACATCATTGTCCCAACACATAAACAGTTCACTTATCAATATGCATGATTATGCCATCTTCTTCCAAACTGGAGCTCAGTCAGACTTCCTCATATTCAACCTCCTTAAGCTAAGGCTTGCATATCTTGAGTTTTACATCTTCATTCCAAACACACAAACATTAAATCCAAGCACGGCTTAAACGACATACATCACTATTGTTGAGTCTTCAATACTTCTTTCAATGTATTTGTCTTTACGTTGAAACAGTTTACCTCATCTGTTTACCAAACAATACATATTTGGATTCGACAGATATAAGCCCCCTTCTTCCTGTTTCTTATGATGGTATTTTTCCTGATGTTGAGTTGCTGGTATAAGAATACAATCTGGTTGGCAATGTGTCTGGTTGGCAATGTGTTTTCATCCGAGGTTGTAGTCGTTGTTTGTACTTCTTTATCCGATGTTGTATTGGTTATAGTTTGTGTCAACTGTCATTTATCATTGTATTCCTATTTAAAATATCCAGGTATGATGACAAGAATGTGTATGCAAATGAAGGTGCTTGCTGTTGATGGTGGTTGAGGATATTATGTTGTATATTTGTCTGTACTGATTGGAACTTGAGGATACGGTGTTTTATATCTCCTCAGCCGAATGAGGTATAAATGCTGTGGTAATCACTCTGTGTGAAACTGTTTGTATGGGAGGACACGTTCACTTTTTCGCGAACACCTGGCATCTTCACCAAGTGGTAGTGATTTTTAAACCATCATGATGACGTCCGGCTCTTGAGTTTATTTTAATTGATTATGAGCCAGGAATTCACTGGCTCTCTGAACGTACTTTAACAAGTAAACTTGAAGCAACTATTGGTCATTGTGCAAAATATCTGACAAATCAATTAATTTATTTTTGGAGGTTTAACAGATACTCGAGGTGATAAAGTATCAGGGGACAACCGAAGTGATCCGGTATCACGGGACACCCGAAGTAATGCAGTGTTAATTTGGAGATACACACGATGTTTGGTACTGACATACAAAGTATCTTTAACAATGTTGAGCTTATCTTGGATTAGTTGCCACGATGCCAGGATAATGACATATCTAAGGGGCGTAACTCTGCACATAGTATCGCTTTAATCTTTGCTGTTACCTGTCACATAGGAGGATTTTGTGTATTTCGGTGTCCAGATGATTTATAAACAAAAGGCAAAAGAAAACACACATAAACTTATTTATTTACTTGAACAAGCATGAACTTTCTCAGTTGTTACTAGGAATTTGTCACTTCTTTCTAGGGAACTCATGGTAATGTATTATAGACTATCTAAACAAAATGCTGTTCTATCATAGTATATATTAATTTACCTGACTAAATGTCAAAACGGTAGTTCTCAACACAGTCAACCTCTACACCACCTTGTACTGATCCAGATAATATGTGCGCGTCTCTCCGCCGCCTTAGCGTTCACCAGGTAATATGTGTGTAGCATCTCGCAGTGTGCTTCTCTCCGCCGCCTTAGAGTGCATCAGGTAATATGTGTGTAGTATCTCTCTCCGCCGCCTTAGAGTGCATCAGGTAAATGTGTGTGTAGTATCTCGCAGTGTGCGTCTCTCCGCCGCCTTAGAGTGTATCAGGTAACATGTGTGTAGCATCTCGCAGTGTGCGTCTCTCCGCCGCCTTAGAGCGTATCAGGTAACATGTGTGTAGCATCTCGCAGTGTGCGTCTCTCCGCCGCCTTAGAGTGCATCAGGTAATGTGTGTGTGTAGTAGCATCTCGCAGTGTGCGTCTCCGCCGCCTTAGAGCTTATCAGGTAACATGTGTGTAGCATCTCGCACTTTGTAGCATCGTCGTCTCCGCCGCCTTAGAGTGCATCAGGTAATATGTGTGTAGGTGCGTCTCTCCGCCGCCTTGTGTGTATATGTGTGTAGCATCTCGCAGTGTAGCATCTCGCGGTGTGCGTCTCCGCCGCCTTAGAGTGTATCAGGTATCATGTGTGTAGCATCTCGCAGTGTGCGTCTCTCCGCCTCCTTAAATTGCATCAGGTGCAAGGTGGTATGTGTAGCATCTCGCAGTGTGCGTCTCCGCCGCCTTATAGCTATAGAGCGTATCAGGTTATATGTGTGTAGCATGTGTAGCGCGGTGTGCGTCTCTCCGCCGCCTTAGCGTGCACCAGGTAATATGTGTGTAGCATCTCGCAGTGTGCGTCTCTCCGCCGCCTTAGATCTCGCAGTGTGCGCATCAGGTAATATGTGTGTAGCATCTCGCAGTGTGCGTGTCTCCGCCGCCTTAGAGTGCATCAGGTAATATGTGTGTAGCATCTCGCAGTGTGCGTCTCTCCGCCGCCTTAGAGCGTATCAGGTAACATGTGTGTAGCATCTCGCACTTTGCGTCTCTCCGCCTCCTTAAATTGCATCAGGTAATATGTGTGTAGCATATCGCAGTGTGCGTCTCTCCGCCGCCTTAGAGCGTATCAGGTTATATGTGTGTAGCATCTCGCAGTGTGCGTCTCTCCGCCGCCTTAGCGTGCACCAGGTAATATGTGTGTAGCATCTCGCAGTGTGCGTGTCTCCGCCGCCTTAGAGTGCATCAGGTAATATGTGTGTAGCATCTCGCAGTGTGCGTCTCTCCGCCGCCTTAGAGCGTATCAGGTAACATGTGTGTAGCATCTCGCACTTTGCGTCTCTCCGCCGCCTTAGAGTCCATCAGGTAATATGTGTGTAGCATCTCGCAGTATGCGTCTCTCCGCCGCCTTAGAATGCATCAGGTAATATGTGTGTAGCATCTCGCAGTGTGCGTCTCTCCGCCGCCTTAGAGTGCATCAGGTTATATGTTTGTACTATCTCGCAGTGTGCGTCTCTCCGCCGCCTTAGAGTGCATCAGGTAATATGTGTGTAGTACCTCACAGTGTGCGTCTCTCCGCTGCCTTATAGTGCATCAGGTAATGTGTGTGTAGTACCTCGCAGTGTGCGTCTGTCCGTCGCCTTAGAGTGCATCAGGTAATATGTGTGTAGTACCTCACAGTGTGCGTCTCTCCGTCGCCTTAGAGTGCATCAGAAAATACATTCATGTTACAATTAGTATCAGCGCTATGCAAAGACGAAAATACTTGGGTGGTGACATGAATGTATGAACATAGATGAATGTGCGTCAGGTGTTTCAGCCTCTACCATTCCACCAGGGCAGTATTATCAAATGAGGTATACTGGAAATGAGCCTCACACATTGAAACCATTTGGGGAATCGAACAAGGGTGGTAATTTGTGTTGGGGCTTCGACGAGGTGATGATAAACTGCACCAAGTAATATGCGGTTGAAGCACTACTTGGTGAGTTTCTTCCTATACAGTACCAGATAATATGTATGTGGACAGCAACAAGGTGAGTCTCTCCACCACCTTGGACTGCACCAGATAATATGTGTGGTGTGGGTGGGGGTAGGGGTGCACCAAGGTGAGTCTCTCCACCACCTTAGACTACACCAGATAATATGTGTGGTGTGGGTGGGGGGTAGAGGTGTAACAAGGTGAGTCTCTCCACCAACTTGGACTGCACCAGATAAAATATGTGTGGGGTGGGTGGGGGTGCAACAAGGTGAGTCTCTCCGCTACCTTAGACTGCACCAGATAATATGTGTGTGTGTGTGGGGTAGGGGTGCAACAAGGTGGGTCTCTCCACCACCTTGGACTGCACCAAATAATATGGGTGGGGTGGGTGGTGGGTAAGGGGTGCAACAAGGTGGGTCTCTCCACCACCTTAGACTGCACCAGATAATAAGTGCGGGGTGATTGGAGGGTAGGGGGTGCAACAAGGTGGGTCTCTATACCGCGTTGGACTGCAACAGGCGATATGTGTGGGTGGGGTGGTGGTGGGGTACACTGCACCAGGGAATAGGTGTTGAAGAAAGATGGAAGGGGTACCTCAAGGTGACACTTTGTGACCACCTTAGACTGCACTACGTAATATGTCTTTGAGATTGTTCCTTTGATCTATTTTCTCAAGTTGGGTTCGCCTCCTTTGTTTGCAAACATAATCCACGTTATGAGATCCCATTGTGTTCTAAAGCAGTACAACATACAAAGTCATTCTACAATTAGAGTGCTGTGGCCCATGATAATCTCAACTCGAGCTCTAGCATATTCATCACACCATCACACCACACAGACACTCACGTATAAAGGATAGGGTCAGCGTGTCTAGCTACACAAATAGTAATAGATACCAGTATGTGTGCTTACACATCAGTGTTAATAACACCTTATATCGTTCCTATTGTCATGCCCAATGATATATTGAATAACAAGTATATCCAAGAATGTATACCGATAATGAACATTTGAAAGCAATTATTATTCATTTATAAAAGCATATTCTGTTTACTTCAGTTGAAAACCGTTCAGGTCCAATTAATGCTTTCACGTTTCATCTGAAGGTAAAAGAACAAGAGACCATTGCAATTCTCTGTATGTGTTTGGTAGGGTGTATATTTCAGACATCCTTGGCCCGTCTACATTTACTGTCATCACCTCGCCCTCGTACACGTCTACAATGCGAGAAACTTCGTCAGACAGTCTTCCTCTATGTCCACAACACAGCCATGATTGTTCTCAAAGAAGAACATTTTACCTATCCCTTACATCAGCCTACTGTTATGTGGAGAGCGCCAGACACCTTTCCACACAAATAGTTCTGTGAATTGTTTTCTTGGTGGTGATTTATCGGAATGAATAAACATGGTTCGAACCTCTGAATATTTATTTGGGTTCTATATAAACATAGCTCGTCGGTTAGAGGTGGTGGTGTGGGAGTTTCACTTATTGTTTTCTCGGTTGTGGTTTATCAGAATGCATTAACAAAGTTCGAATCTTTAAATGTTTAGTTTTCTTATAGATTATTGGTTAAACTTGGTGTTCTTATTAAGTGGTGATTCGTTATCTTTCTCCAATTATTTTAAGTCCTTTTTTTAGCGTCCCCTGCCGTGTTATTGCTGGTATAATCTAAATTCGGCGTAAAACTAAACTCACTCTGTCACTATTTTTTTAAATTGTTGGTTAACCGTAGAAACACAATATATGGTTTATTGCGAACGTTTTAGAAGTCCTGAGACAATCAGTGTTGCATAAGTTTTTGTTTTTTCTATATTTAATTTTCTGAGAACTCTTACAGTAAATGTGATAATGAGAGAGAGAAAGAAATTTATTCAGTAGTATTTGGGCCATAAGGCCTATGATACAGTTGTCAAATACAATTTAAATTACATGCGATCATAAACATTTGGGTTTCATATTGATCTTATTTTGAATATTTCATTGAGACAGATAGCTGTTAGATGCTGGACATTACTATTTTGTGACATGAAAATTGCCTGAATGGTTAGTGGGCCTCTGTAGACTGATTGTAGCTTCTGTAGATATAGTCTAAGAGTTCTGGCTTGTTTATACTTGTCACAAACAAAAAATACAAGGTTCTCATCTTCATTAAGGTTATGATTACAAAGTTCACAGATGGGGTTGATTGCCGTTGTATCTTTATTGGTTCTTAGCTTATTTATCTTGAAGTTTGTTAAACTCACTCTGTCACGATTTTTTTTAATTGTTGGTTACTCTTCGACTGAGAAACACAATATATGGTTTATTGCGAACGTTTTAGAAGTCCTGAGACAATCAGTGTTGCATAAGTTTTTGTTTTTCTATATTTAATTTTCTGAGAACTCTTACAGTAAATGTGATAATGCTAGGCCATGATTTGTGCTATAAATGTATAGTTCTTATTTAGCTGCGTTTTCTGTAACACTGATTACGTCTGAAACTTTAAGCAATGACATATTAATAAACTTTACAATACTTCGAAAAAAACAGGACCACATGCTGGTTCGCACCCCCTGGTTTTATTACTATTTGATAGTGGTTCACAAACGCATCTTCATGATGTAATCAGAATCATCCAATCGACTCTGCAGTTCCCGAGATTTCTTATAAATATTAAAAGGTTCGAAGCTCAGTTGTTTTTATTAGCATAAGAATAAAAGCACGTTCAATAACTGTCTGTCGTACATGAATGGCAAACTAGTCATCAGTCGTGGTGCCTCAACCGTTGTCCTTGACTGTGCCAGTTCATGTTGTTGTTGGTACAGTACCATACGCCCCATCATGTGAGTCAGCAAGGTGACGAAGGTCTAAGGTCTGGATACCGTTGGGCAGTGCCTCCATGTGACTATAGCAGAGTCATGCCCCAACTCAATAATTCACTCCAGATAATCCCCAACAGATCAACAACTATAGCATAATGCAACATACGGGCGATCTGTCAACTCTGACACAGATGACGTCATATGCGGATTTAAAATAATGAGCTTTAAATGCGCTATTGAAATATGACAAAGCATATGGAAAGAATGAATGCAGTACACATTGACACACTTGGTGAGTTATAAGATTATATTAGGTCAGTTTCTACGGCGTGTTTGTACTTGCGTAATTGTCTGTGTGTGTGTGTGTGTGTGCGTGCGTGCGTGTGCGTGCGTGTGCGTGTGCGTGTGTGTGTGTGTGCGTGTGTGTGTAAGGGAGAGAGTGTGTTATCCAATACATTTAACTATCTCTACTGCTAACAAAAGCAACAAAACCCCTCCATAAGCAGTGTCCACTGTACGATTCCGAGTATAGTAAGCTACGGTTATCACGAACTCAAAGGGACCACTAATTTCAGTTCATAATAATCGTAGATCGTTATAACCGTAGTTCGTTATAACGAACTACATAACCGTAGTGCGCTATAACCGTAGTTTAGATCGTTATAACCGTAGTTCGTAATAATCGTAGATCGTTATAATCG
Source organism: Haliotis rubra (assembly GCF_003918875.1). Classification (NCBI taxonomy): domain Eukaryota; kingdom Metazoa; phylum Mollusca; class Gastropoda; order Lepetellida; family Haliotidae; genus Haliotis; species Haliotis rubra. The sequence continues at coordinate 1,104,589 of NW_025765625.1, read as the reverse complement.
TAGATCGTTATAACCGTAGTTCGTTATAACCGTAGTTCGTTATAACTGTAGATCGTTATAATCGTAGTTCGTAATAATCGTAGATCGTTATAACCGTAGTTCGCTATAACCGTAGTTTAGATCGTAATAACCGTAGTTTAGATCGTTATAACCGTATTTTAGATCGTAATAACCGTAGTTCGTAATAATCGTAGTTCGTAATAATCGTAGATCGTTATAATCGTAGATCGTTATAAGCGTAGTTTAGATGGTTATAACCATAGTTCGTAAAAAACGTAGATCGTTAAATGTATTTCGACTAAAATATACAGAAAGTGACAGGGACGAAAACAACGATTCGTTATATCCATCAGTTGGTTATAAACGTGTTCGCTATAAACGCGCTGCACTGCATATCATAAGCATAAAGACATCTTCTATTGTAATGTTTCTCTTCTTCATAGCATGTTTTATTTCCAACTCATAATCATCAATCATACTATATCATACATTCACATATATTCTCTTGGTCATAACATAGTGGTATAGTGTGTCATTCACCTCTGTGTTAATCAGGGACAAGGGTTAACGACCTGTGTACAATACTGTATCAATCAGCGCCTAATCTACCTATCGGTCACCTGGTTAAGGTAATTCCATACAACCATCCATCGCCAGAAATACCTCAACAGCTACAGTGGTAATCAGATTTAAGATCGGTTGTCATTCACGAGCGAGGGACTTGGGTTTCAGTGTATTCCACATTTTAATGGTGATGATATATATCATTAACAAAACTATGTTAATAATCATACGACGTTTCCACTAGAAGCAGAGTACTGTATATAGAAATCCAAATATACATGTCATAAGCACGCGTTTTATGAATCACTTCCAAACAGTGATGATACCAAGTTTTCGTGACTCTACGGTAAAAAGATAGGAGTGAGAGAGCGGCTGTTTTTATTAAATGAATTATTTTCATAAAGTTCTTGAAAACAACTATTTTTTCAGTTACCTAAAATGAGTTGAAAGGAAAGTCTGTAAATCAATGTATGTCTGTGACGTTTTCTGGTTTACAGATTTTGGCAGTGGAAAATTTAGTACGTAGCTCGAAAACAACATAATGCATTGTACGTGATTTTTTGTAATCGTCTTAAGTTTGCTTGGATCAGTAGGTCATAACAGAAAAAACTTTCCCTGTTTTTTCTTATAATTATTATAAAATTAGAATCATATAGGGGCATTTCATTGTTATTATATATTTTCAAAGCTATCTTAACCGTGGGTGTTATAAAAACTTGTCATTCCGATGCTTTCTGAAGTTTCCATTTCTATGTTGGCGAATCCATAAACAAATTAAACCAGAAAGTGTAAGGTCATACAAAAGAATGTGTTCATCAGACACGGCTTTCCTATCTTTTGGGGCGGTGGGGTAGCCTAATGGTTAAGGCGTTCGCTCGTCACGCCGAAGAAACGGGTTCGATTCCCCACATGGGTACAATGTGTTAAGCATATTTCTGGTGTCCCCCGCCGTGATATTGCTGGAATATTGCTAAAAGCGGCGTAAAACCAAACTCACTCACTCACTCACTCACTCACTCCTATCTTTTTATTAATCCAATCTGCATTATCCTATTTCCTGATATTTAATTAAGTTAGTCAGAAGAACATATTTCCTTAATGCATATGCATACGTACTGGCAACATAATTAGTCTAGTAGGTAGAGCGGCTGTCGGGAGAGAGGACGTTCGGGGATCGATCCCTACTGCGTCATACCAAACCTCGTTAAAATACGGCACTTGTTGCCTTGCCTGACGTTTTACATGTATGGGTGAAAGAAGGACTGATCGGCTCGGGGTCAGTATGCCGTGACTGTGTGGGGTATCTATGTTAAACTGATGCTTGGTAATTCAGTGGTGTAGCATCATAATACCGGCACAAGTTCCGACAAGCAGACCCGTGAAGATCCGAGTTAGAATTGGTCTTCAGCAACCATGCTTGTCGTAAGAGGCGACTAACAGGATTGGGTGGTCAGACTCGCTGACTTGGTTCTCACATGCCATTGTATGCCAATTACGTATATCGATGCTCATGCTGTTGATCACTGGATTGTCTGGTCCAGGCTTGATTATGTACAGACAGTCGTCATAAAGCTGAAATATTGTCGTGTGCGGCGTTACAACAACCGACCCGACAAGCAGACGTTGCAAACTTCGCTCACCTCACCTCACTTCAACTTTGCAAGTTTAAACACTGCAATAAGACAGTTAGTGGAGTTCTCATGTCGACAAGTATGTATATTCTGATGGCAACACTGACATACATCCACATCAATCCGGTCCAGTCGATTTGAGGCATCGATTACACCACAGTCGATTTCCTATATAACAACATCAGCCCTAAGCATTGCTCATCAACGTTATTGAACCTATGAATATTGACCATTTTATCTGAAGACGGTCCATGACTTGGCTATGCCAAAGTACAGACAGTGTATCGTCGGGCTGGGGTGTACAGGAATGAAACATTACTCTTTGTAATAAAGGTTATTTCTTTGCACACACGCAAATATATCACGTTAACGCCAAAATTAAATATTCTCTGTTGTCCGCGAAACAGATTCCACTTGACGTGAAGCAAATGGTGTTCAAAATTATACGGTTGAATCACTGAAAATATAGACCTGGTGCTCGTGTAAAGAGTAACCATGTCATGATCAACAACCAACGGTAGCACCGATGACCTATGTAATTTGCAGACCTGGGGCCCGTTCCTCAAAGCGATCGTAGCGCTAAGATGATCGTAACTCCCATACTTTAACATAGACTTACAACTGTCGTAGCGCTACGATCGCTTTGAGGAACGGGGCCCAGACCATCACTGATGGTGATGGACCAAAAATCCAGTGACGCGAAAACGCATTTAAGGATTTTTGAAACCTAACGCCATTTTCTCAGCAAAAAAAGTATAAGGAGTAAGTTCGTTGAGTATATCATTTTATAACTAGTTGTAATATTTGAAAGAAATGACATATTTCCTCTTATATAGTTTTTCATAGTTTATATATTTTCTTTATATATTGTAGTTTTCACTGAGTGCCAGGCTGTATATGATTGAAAACTGATAGTTGAAATAAAAACTGATCGGGCGGTGGAGTAGCCTTGTGGTTAAAGCGTTTGCTCGACACTACGAGGCGCTGGATTCGATTTCATGAAAGTGTGGAAATGAATAATCTATGAGGGACATTTCTGTGTGCCGCCGAAACAGTATTGCTAAAAACGGCGTAAATCACTCACTCAGTATAAAAGAATCTTTCCTCCCGGTCCAACATGGCAGAAGGATATGCTATGGAAAGTAGTCCTTGAAAATGTAAATATTTAATAATCACCGAATGACCCAATTTTAATATGAATCTGTGACGAGAAATGTAACACTGACATAACTTTAATATGCAATGATGTGGTTGAGGTTCTGATCAGTAGAAGGATTTACTTCGGGATAAAAAAATTTCATAGGTCGAAACCTTTGTTTGCGTGTTGCTTCCTGATAACTTTAACAATCGAACAAATTTGCTAGATTTTCACAATTTATGGAGTGAATTTTCTTTTTCGCCGTTGAAAAAGGCTTTCAGCTGTCAATCTGACGAAGCAGAAAATCTCAAAGTGATGCATGTCTCAACAATTGTTGTTTTACTTTGCTGAAACCCATGGTAACGGGAATGGTCTTAACAAACCTAGAAACAGGATCTGGGTTAACCCGGGATTCGAACCCACGACATGGACTCTGGTAAGCATATCGAAACACATCGCCTTAGACAGCTAGGCGCCGACCAAGGCTTTCGTTTGTAACCTCGCCGTTCACTGCCCTTTCTCACCCATAAATCCGTTCTCCTCTGCTGCTCTAGTACGAGGCTTATTGTCATATTCAATCAAAATTGCGCATTGATAGACAAGTAGAGCTTAGTCAACGATAGCGCCGTCGTGTTGCATGCTTGAGTGAGGCCACGCTAATAAGACGATCAATTTGTATACCCCTGGCTGTGAACGGTTTACAGCTATCATATGAAAAGGGAGTATGGGGACAGTGTGTAATGGATATATAGATACATACAGGGAAAGGTTATTAAGTGAATAGCTGGTCCATGTTCTCCCAGAGTGGAAGTGCCAACGTGACCAAACAGATTTCTCACATTTCTGGCAAAGTCGTAAACAATTTCGTTGACCTGTTTCTCGAAGACCTTCTAAGTGGTTTAGTTGCTAGAACGTTTGCGGAGAGGTGAAGGTCACATTTTCGATCCCTGACAGCGTCATGCTATAAGACGTTAGAAGGTACTTGTTGTTACCCTGCCTGCTCTTGACATTGACGGGCTTGAACAAGGACTGGTCGGTTCATATATATTCTTTTATTCCTCCATAGGGGATTACAAGAACAGCCGGAAAAAACAATTAAATTAGATCATTGATAGTTTGTTACTCGTGTAATTTAAGAGTCAGTAGAGTGACAGAGGCTGTAGAACCCCTCGATCAGCACAGACTGGTACAGCTGGAGGTCGTCTTCCTGCAGGGTGACTGGGGGCTGACAGGACAGGATGCAGGATACTAAGTCTGCGTCAGATCTGGTGTGGAGTCTGACACTCAGCTCAGTTGGGTTGATACTGTCGATGTTGCACCACAGAGTGTCTCTCACAGACTCGTTAGCAACACAGCAACATACAATATGTGTTGTGATCACAGCCACAGTCAGAACCCGTACCAGGAACTTTGTCTGGGCGCTATGCAGAACACATTTGCACTAGGAATGTGCACTTTTTCTTCAGTCTTGGAAAGACCTTTGCAATCTTCCAGGCTGGATGAGGTTTGATGGAAGAATGAATATTCAGAAAGTGTTTGAGGTCTGGATCTGACGACGTCCGGTGCAGCCACTCTTCCTCCGCCTGTTCCTGTATAGCTTTCTTCACAATTCTCTTCCATGATGGTTGAGGCATAAACCGATGAGTCTGTAGGAAGGAATGTAGGTGAGGCAGCAGATTATAATGTTCAAGAATTTGGCATATATCCGGAAGGAATCCTTGAGTATGTCCTGTGAATTTGTTCTTGAAGGCATGAAGTCTGTTGAGGAACACCTGGTGTGCAAGGAGATGGTGTTGGGTATTGCAGAGGATACCAAAGAAGAACAACTTTCTCATATGTATTGCTGCTTCCAAAGGGATCCATCCTATCAATGAGTTACAGATGTCTGTTCTTGTTGATCTTGGTAAGCCTTGGCACACTTTTAGGCAGAAACGTTGGGCTCGTTCGAGAGTTATAATCTCACCTTTAGTAAGGTTACACCACAACTCTGAGCCGAATAGGGCCCTTGGGATGCTTACAGTTCTTACAAGGTTTGCACTAGTGATGGGGTTTAAACCTTTACAGTGGCAGCCAGACTTCATCAGCATCATCGTTGAAGATTTCATTTTGGAGCTTGCACTGACCGTCCTGTCCAAGGAGTTGAATTGTGAATTAAGAAGAGTCACACCAACATGCTTAAGTGAGTCTGAGATTGGTATTTCTTTTTGACAGAGGATTATGTTGCAATCCGTCATTTTTGATTTACCAAATAGCATTACATTGATCTTAACAGGTGAGAAGGTGAATCTCCATTGTTTGCTTAAAGTCTCACAAAGAGCGACCATATCCTGAAGATAAGAAGTGATTGGGCTGATGAGACAGATGTCATCAGCTTGTGTCGGTGCTGCAATATTGAGGTCTAACACCATTGCCCCCTTCTTTGTCGAGTCCAGGGCTTTCAGAAGGTCATTGATGTAAACGAGATATAATTTTGCCGAGAGCACACTCCCTTGCCTCACTCCCCTTTCAAGAGTAAACCAGTCTGCCATAGTTCCATTGACCATTACACTGCTCGTCATGCCTTTGTATGTGTTGTCAAGGGCCTTCCATACGGATCTAGGTATATCTAGCTGGTTCAGTTGCCAAAGAAGCCCTCGTGCCACACTGTATCGAAAGCTTTGGTGCTATCAAGAAAGACAACTTGAACTTTATCATCCCTCTCCAATCTGTTCACTTCACCTTTCCAGAAGGGTTTGATGAACGACCTGTAGTGTTTCTTAGGAATCCAGTCATTTGCAGCTTGTGACAGTGTTTGTATGATGAGGCTATACAACATTTCTATAAGAACAGTGAGGTGGTGGAAGTTGAGATCCCCAGAGAGTATGTGAAACTTGAGAGGTGAATTCTTTGATAGAGTCATCTCGCAGAGCTTTGTCCCAGGCTGGCCTCGAGAGGCTGTGGTTAGGCATTTCATGTTCCCTGAAGCTAACGTTAAAAGAGCAAATCACCGGGTGATGGTCCGAAATATTGGGGGGATTATCTCCCCTGACCTCTGCACTGGTAATTGATGCCATTAGGTCCTTTGGTACTATAATGTGATCGATAGGCGATTGCGGACCTCCGCGTAGAATGTGTCCATAGGACCAGTGCAGATGTAATGCATGTTCACGGAAACAAGACAGGACTCCTTTAAAAACGTTTCCAGCTCTAGGCTTCTTTTGTCAGGGTTTACATTATATCTGGGTCCATTGATCCTGGCATTAAAGTCCCCAAGAAGTACCACATTTCCCTTTGGAGAAAACGCTTCATAAAGTTCATATCATTGCACAAGATAGTGTTGGAAAAGCTGAAATGATCGGTTAGAGGGCGGCATATATACACTGAATAGGAAGATTTTGTCGTGACCTGGGTTCCTTTCCTGCGACTCTGTTGTAATCAAGGTTGAGATCGTTAGTATATGGTTGAATTCGCTTGTGGCATAGAAACGAAGTACTTCCGGACTTCAGGGAGTTGCTCTCTGTATCCATATCATATGGACTGGAAGCAGCAGCAAAATAGTCCTGGTTGAGGGAGTCCAGAAAGGAGATGTTATGTATGCCGAGCTGGTGGTCGGAGAGTGCGCAGATATCATGCTCTTTGAGGCAGGTGTTGAGGTAGGGAACACTTGACTTTACACTCCGGCAATTCCATGCCATGGCTGTCAATCGTTCATGCATGTTTGTATGAGCGTTCATTACAGGACGCTATGGAGGAGATGCTTCAACATGTTCATCATTGTGAGTATTGTTGTCGAACTGTCGCCAAAATTTCTGTCTGCTCAGCCATGGTTTTACAATTATGTGGCGTTCCCAGACATCTGGGTTCTCAACTTAATTTTGTCATCAGCGAGCACATTCAACTGTGCCGAGGCAAAGTGTCTGTCTGGTTTGTTGAAGTACTTTATGTGAGTCACAGTCACTCCCCTTTGAGTGATATAGTTTCTTATAGTCTCTTCTGAGCATTTACTATTTATTCGACCAATGTAATATCTTCTGGTTCTGAACCGGGATGGAGCTGCACAGAATTCTTCATCTTTGAGATTCCTAGTTGCAGAGCATTGGTCTGTACCAACAACTACTTTAATAGAGTGGTTCGAGGACGAGTGTTGGGACATATCCTTCACTATATTGGATTTGTAACTTCCTCTGGCCTGTGATTATTCACTTGATTAGGGTGAACAAGGGTTCCTCCATGTTTGACGTGAAAGGATGGTATAATCTAAGCAATGTTTTCGCTGCATGTAGGATTATCCTGGTGGCATACGGGTTTCATAACCTGGTGTCTCCTAAGCTGGACGTCAGTTTCATCACTCTAGTAAGTAACGAGTCCGTCTCCTGCACGGGGTGCGTCTTTATTGTTTCTATCGCGTGTGTCATGGTTGTGCTCTGTCACCTGAGTTGTAGCATTGTTGTCTGTAGTAGGAATGACGTCACAAAACCTGACTGGTCACTTCTTTGTGAAAACTTTAACGATTGTGAATGGCTGAGTTGGTCCATACTTTTGGTGCAAATTACAGTATCTTTCTTCTGAGCACTGTTCCTTGTAATATCAGCGTATGTTGTTTTTGTTTCTTTCTTATCTCCTTCTCCAATGAGTTGAACAAGGACTGGTCGGTTCATAGTATATACTGTATAGTGAGACTGAATTGGATCCATATTAAACTGCGGCATGTTATCGCATTATAAAACCGACATGTGTCAACCAAATCAGAGACCACCCGATCCGTCAGTCACCTCTTACAACAAGCATGGGTTGCTGAAGACCAATTCTAACCCCGGTCTTCACTGGCGTCAATATAGAAAGACAATTTTAGCTATACTGCTGAAAGTGATGTAAAAGAATATCGATACTCATTCAGACTCATTTTAATCATCATCGAAGTTAAAATACAAGATGTTAAATGAAATGCGGAATAAGAGAAAAAATTTATCATCATAACATTCATGTTATTAATCTATGATAACTTTAACATACATGTTACCATAAAAAGTATCCTGGCCTTCGCGTGGTAACGCTTGCCCAGAAATAATATCCATAATAACAATAGATCCCCCTATTCACCGAACTGAATATAATAACAATGTGTTATTGTAAGCTAATACTACACAAGAGGAACATAGGAAGCCTTATCTATGTAATCACACTGCAAACATGTACAGGGCCACTGTAGGGTTGTCAAGCTGTCAAAATCATGTGCCCGCCGCCGGACTGACGTCAAACGTTTTTGGCTCGTTACAAGCGGTGTTAATTTTCAACAGCATGGTTAAATGTTGATATTATCCCTCCGGCGTTTTTCACACTAGGGTCGTTCCTCCCGCCTCACACAATGAAATCACATAGCCATGATTGCTGCCAATTAACAACGTTTCGAGCAAAGATTTGAACAACTGATCAGCTGGGTGTTATATTGGATTTCATTGTTTGACATAAGGATACATTCCTAACATTTTAGCATCAGTCTTCGAAATTCCATTCTGATTATACCCTTAATGTGTGCCTGAAACAGTAGCGTGTTTGAAGTATTATCTGCTTATAATTACTACAATAAAAACGTAATTAAAACTTGATATCGTTGGCATTATACAAGAAGATATGCTGATCCGAATGAAAAAAAACTGCACTAACAACAACAACATTAAATCAACATCATCAATTCAGCTCAATATGAAAATTCCCTGTGCCCCATCACGCAATGTACCCATGTGGAGAATCGAACCCTGATCTTGAGTGTGACGAGCTAACGCTTCAACCACTAGGCTACTCCACCGCCCCTTCATATTAGGCTATATTACTATAGCCGGGACGTATTTACTATAGGTATATGAACATTCGGGGTTCGTTAATTTTATCGTGTGGTCTGGCTTCGTGTGTCGATGTTGTTGAACCTTACCTCGATGTTTCTGACACCGGGCTCTGTGATAAAGGCACGATTGTCGTGATATAGTTTTAATAGCGAGGTATTCATGAACATTCACTACCTGCTATTCCACATTTTTTCTGACAAATAGATACGAAGCACCATCGTAAACTCCCACCAAGACGAACCCGTGAAGATACGGGTTAGAATGAACCTTCATTAACCCATGCTTGTCGTAAGAGGCCACTAAAGGGATCGGGTGGTCAGGCTCGCAGGCTTGGTTGACACATGTCATCAGTTCCCAATTGCGCAGACCGATGCTCATGCTGTTGATCAGTGGATTGCCTGGTCCAAACTCGATTATTTACAGACCGCCGCCATATAGCTGGAATATTGCTGAGTGCGACGTAAAACTAACCTCACTAACTCACTCACCCACCAAGACGCTTTGAGTTGATAGGCTAAGGTCATCAAACCGTATTATTTATGAAAAAGAATTCTTGCCATACTGACTACAAGACATAAGTAATGACAGTAACTTCGAATACAACATATATTTATGCATAACTTATTTTCATAATCAATTATTCTATTACTAGTATATAGTTGATCCTTGGGAATTTACACATACAAAAATATTAATGTCAAAATTTCAGTACAGATTACGTCCCTTGTTATGCGTGTGTGTGTGTGCGCGCATGCTTGCATCCGTAATCACAGAAATACGTTAAAACATTTCCCTTTTGTGAAATAGAAATATTCACCTGACTGAGTTTGTGATAAGCATTTTGTTCTCACTAGAATTTTAGAGTATTAAATACTCATTAACGCCCGCAAATCTGCTCAAGAGTATCAAACTGAAGTACAAAGAAAGTTGCATAACATGCACGTGTAATTCAACAAAAATCGCGATGGTCATGAAATTCCCCAGACATCGCTGTAAAGTATATTTACGTCTTTTTGCAACGTGTACACAATGTTTGTGACTTATAGGTCACCATGAAAACGCATTTCAAAATATTGACGTTGTTTTAAGGTCAATGATGCCCAAACACCAGGTGTCTACTTTCATCTGTACGTCAGTTTAATAGCTATCATGTGAATAAACATAGTCACGTATTCGTACGGATCTTTAAAAAAGGTTTTCTGCCTGATAATGGTTTAATATTCATTTGTCTTATAATGGCCAGTGCCTAATCAGCAGGTATTTGGAGATACTTGATTGGTGCAGATCTTTTCGTGTACACTTCCCCTTTAACACTACCTGTGATTTACACAGCCTGACTCTATCAGATTAGCCCAGACTGACGGATTAGCGATTATAACGCGCTCGTGGACGCATTGAAGCAATGCAATACAAGTTAACATTGTCAAGGTGGGAGGAAGGGTGACTCGCGACTCATGCACTCACAAGTCCACACCGGTATTTACAGCATGCTTTATGTAGGTAACACAGCCAGGACTAACGTATATCACTCGCTGCTTAATTCGAAATCAGTCATGAGCCTGTAGACTGTGCCAAGTTATGTCAGGTCCTTTTGTGGCGCGTTTCATGCGCTGATAATACCCTCTCGCGGCCTACCGGGCTTACACAAAACAACTTGGTAACGTCCACACCCGTTCCGATCCAGTGAGGAAAAATCCATAGGGCACAAAAGGCTATCAAACGGATCTAAAAAAATCAATGAGGCCCGTAGCCACCCCGTAACTGTGAGATTTGTCCATTTGTTTGTGGGACTGTGTTGAGAAAGCTTGGCGTGTGCTGGGCGACTCTGTCTTCGGGATTCGGGTAGATTTCAAGCACGGATTTAAACCAAGGCAGGGCGAGTTTAATGATTTACCTAAGAACATTAAAAGTAAGACTGTGGATACCTTAAGATATTGGATTAATTGGATTCAAACAGTTGACAGGTTCATGGGACTCTGAACTGGGATTGACTAAAGGTGGATGTGTGTGTCTGGGACTTTCTGGAGTGTCTTAAGACACGGTGTACACACGTGTATGAACTTGAACCACGGCCCGTTGATGGTTTCAGGATCCTCATCAAGATCTGGATACTTGCTGTGAGACAGAGATGAACATACAGAGCTTCATCACTCGATAGGTGTAACAGTGGTGTCCCTGGACAGACACAGGTGACGGAATGAGTGGCGTCACCCTACCCCCCATCCCCGGCGCTGTCCCGGCCCCCATTCCAACTGAGTCCCGACCCAGCAGCCGGAGCAGCACGTGCAGCACCTCCATGACCATCGTCCCCCACGTGTACTACACAGGTGAGTCGACAACGTCTCACAACGACGTTGCTTAGAGATATATTTCTTCAGACTGTTGAGCTTTCTCATTAGCCATATGGCCTTGTATCAGAAAATACATCATGGACCTGTTTGTCAATTGTGATTAGTCATAGCGATCCTTGAGCGATAAGGGGGTGGTGGGGTAGCCAAGTGGTTAAAGGGTTCGCTTGTCACGACGTTGGCCCGGGTTCTATCCACCAGGTACAATGTGTGAAGCCCATTTTTGGTGTCCTCCGCCGTGATATTGCTGGAATATTGCTAAAAGTGGCGTAAAACCACTCACCGTCGTGGAAAATCAACGTCCACAACGTCATTCACTGTGACGATATTTTACCCCAACTTCACCTGAGGCAGCTCTCTACTATACTCATGCCAATAATGGTTGTCACCCCTTCAATTTTTGAATTGGGAGGGGTGTGTGGGTGGGGTGTGGGTGTGAGGTGTGGGTGGGGTTGGGGTGGGGAGGGGTGACAACCATTATTGGCATGAGTATATTTGTTGTTGGGTTTATACTTTAATTTATACGATAGATAACTCTAAATCAACTGTTTAAATGAATTATGCATAGCCTAACTACCTTATAAGTGTCACTTGAAAAATGTCAGTACTTTCCAAACTGTTAGCCCATTATAAGTGCATTATAAACTGAATATTGAATGGTATAAGATTGTGTCAGTGCACACACACACAGACAAACACATGCAAATTTTTAACCTATAACAGATTAACTGGAACATGTTTTGAATGTCGAGAAACTCACTACTTAATGATACTGGATGAATTACCTTGCTGTCAAATATATACAAGAAATATCAGGGGGATAGATAATATACAACAACGATATATTCCAGACCTTGTTTTATAATTTATTCAAATGTTAATGGTAATTTTGTATTGTATGTATACAGAAGAATTACAAATAAAATCCTTCCTAAGGTCACTAAAGTTATGTATACAGCTCAGAAGAAATATATTAAAATTATATTGACGACGTATTAATCTGGCTCAATGCACACACTTCATATACCGTTTGGTTAACGTATTGACAGACAGAATTCTCACTACCGTGTCAGCAATCTGGAGACAAGGTATTATTTCCGGAGCAAGTAGTGGTATAGGCTTCCTTTCGTGTTTTATTATCCTTTCATAGAATAAGATTCTTTTATGATCACAGTGATACTCATTTAGCTTTGAGTTACCTTTAATCCTTGTCTGTCCTGGTTGTATGGAGAAGTAGTGGTTAAGATTGAACAGGAATTTCGCCTGCTATACTGTTACCGGTGTATTCATGTAACCCCAAACGCTCAATATTGTACGTCACTCTCAAATGATTTTTTTTTAAATCGGCATATGCATGTAGTAAATTTAGTTTACGGTGAAATATATTTCCTTTCAGTTCTGTTCAAAAACATAATACACTTTTCTGTATTACACTACAGATGAAACAAGAAGGTTTTTCGATGGAGATGAATTTGATAGGGGTATCATAGTTGGGTTTCTTAAACTTAATCTTTAGTATGTATATATGTATGTATGTATGTATGTATGTATGTATGTATGTATGTATGTATGTATGTATGTATGTATGTATGTATGTATGTATGTATGTGTGTGTGTATGTATGTGTGTGTGTGTGTGTGTGTGTGTGTGTATGTATGTATGTATGTTTGTATGTATGTGTGTGTGTGTGTATGTATGTATGTTTGTATGTATGTATGTATGTATGTATGTATGTATGTATGTATGTATGTATGTATGTATGTATGTATGTATGTATGTATGTATGTATGTATGTATGTATGTATGTATGTATGTATGTATGTATGTATGTATGTATGTATGTATATGTTAATGTGAATAGTCGAACTAAGAGAAAGCTGCGATAGAGATGGCGTGTCGTTAATCACTAATCATTAATCATATTAATAGCGAAATCCCTATCGATCTCAGATATATTAACGCTGGTCTATTGTATCAGGATATATGCAAGGTAGTTAATCCCTTAATAGCTTTAACTATTACATGAAGGAGATATACAGCTTACTTGCTGCATCATTAATATAATATATTATTGGAAAAAACAAATTGATTGTGCGATACTGTAGCAAGGCTGGATCAAATAATATTGTATATTACAATACAAGTACAAAATATCATGATTCTTGAAAACATAGATGTTTAAAGCGTATATTTCATTAATGAAGGGTATTTAGAAGTCGTATATCCTTACATTGTTTGAGTGAGCCACTTATTTTACCATTGCAAAGAAGCGCTTTACCTTTTAGTGCAAAACAAAGCGTTTTATCATTTAACGCAAATGAAGTGCATTACCATTTAATGTAAATGAAGTGCTTTACAATTTAGTGTAAATGAAGTGCTTTATTACTTATTACAAACAAAGTGAAACAATGCCACTCAGCAGAAACAGAAACCACTGTCAATGTATGTCTAGAAGAGTAATCAATACTTATTGATACAGAGGCCATTCCTAGGTGACCCAATTTGCATATTTATAGGATCATGGTACCAAAACCATCAGATTGGATTGTATCATCGATAACACAAGCCGTTACATAAATAACGTTCAAATTGTTTGAGTATTTGCACCAAATTCATATTTCAAGAATCTAAGAGGAGGTGGCGAGGTGTGGAGGTGTACAGAGTACTGTTGCCATACCTCCAATTTGTTACACAAAAAAGAAAGGACGATGTTCATTTAAACTGAATTGAAATTTCAATTATTTTTCGTTGAATAGTGACTGAAGGAATCTGCTTCGATCAATATTAAAGTAATGTCACAGTGGATGAACACCAGAAATAGGCTTCCGACGTTGTACAGTCCCATGTGCAGAATAGATCCCATGACTTCGGAGTGACGAGCGAACACTTTCCCGCAAGGCTCCCAATTGCAACCGACCCTTATGGGAATCGTGTCATAACGCGCATTTTCATGCGGATTTTTTGAAACAATAATCATTGTTGTCTTTTTTTGCAGAGACTGGTGGATCTTTAAATATAATTCAATATAATTTAGTTTGATTTAATTCAACGTGAACCTGTGCATGTTCATCAAGATCCAATTGTACAATTACTTGAAGCCTATTGCTTTCTTACTGGAACTTATTGCTTTTTTTCATACAATTACTTCAAGCTCATTGCACGGGGAACAAAACTGCCTCTCACATTCTAAACTTTATATGATTGCAAGTTATTGCAAAAAAATCAATCAGCGATCAATGTTTCTATATAAATTGGTCTGGTGTTCGGCAAATATCTTTATCGGACTGTAATAAATCTACAAGCCCTGTGACGTGGGTTATCAGATTCAGGCGATGACTTTCAGTAATAACACTAAGGTGAAACTATCAGGACTTTATCAACAGTTCCCACTGAGACTAGCAATCAAGATAAGTTGGGTATTAGCTTTATCAGAATCTTGTTCAAAGTGCGGGCAATGTGTTTGGAACGAGTATTCAGAGACTGGCAGCCGGGATTAAAGTCTCAGCCCTAATCCTTCGTCAGACGTATCATAATCTGACGGATTAAGTCGATAACTCACCTACCTTGCAAGAAGTGAATGCAGAATTAGAAGTCTACTTTGATACTTTTTGTTGATGTGATATTATTACATGGAAACCATTAAACCTAGTCTGTACATGATTGGCCATCTCATAGGACCAACAGAAGTACAGTTCATATTCGTGTTTTCGAAAACAAAAACAAAGCTGTTAGTACGACAGTTTCCATAACATCATCTTTGATCGAGTGGGTCTTTTTTGCATTTAGAATTATTGATGCAATTAAACGCTATCAGTGCAGTTAATCAAATTGGAATTATGCTAACGATGCCATTATAATTGCTTTTTTATTTGGTGTTTAACGCCGAAATATTCAAGCTATATGTCGGTGGTCTGTAAATATTCGAGTCTTACAACTCAGTGATTGAACTCATAAGCATCGATCTCCGAATTTGGGTTTGTTTGTTTCTTTATTGTTTATATCTATAAATGAACGGTCTGTAAATAAACTAGTCTTGACCTTATAATACAGTGAGCATCTATTTATCCGTTAAGGATGCAATGACAAGCAACAACCTAGTTACCGAGTCCGGCCGACAGATACACTTACGACAAGCACTAATCTGTGATCACCAGTTCTAATCCGGATCATCGCGGGTCCATTAAATTGACTGGAAGACGGAAAAACTAATCTATTTCAAGAAGTACCAGGATTCACACCACGTTCACAACAAAACTGTTTGGTCGAGATTCTAGGTGTCCTGGAAAACATATGTTATGAAACCCGCTTTCAGAGAAAACAACCGTCATGGAAAAATATTCTGCCCGTAACAAAAAGCTACGATCCCAGACCAAAATATTATTAGCTATGTTTTATACTGCTTTTTATTCCGTTATATTCCAGCAATAATACATGGGGGCATACAAAATAGGTGTCACACTTCATTGCATATCGAACCCAGGTCTTTAGCAAAAGCTTTAACCACACATACAATACCGCCAGCCCTTCCGATATGATATATAATGTTCGAACCCCATGCCATCAATGCATGGCAATGTATATGAATTATGAATTATGTATTATGTATAATGAATTATGCCATTCTCACATGGCCTGTGGCCTCAGTGGGTCGAGACATGGTTGCATATATCTTGAACACAAGGTCTATTCTACCTCATTACTATACATGGTTTAGTTAGGGTGAAGTTGGATTGTAGCTTTTACTGGCTTCAGTTTACCTCGTAAGTTATAGCAGCGAGTAACATTTATTTAATACCTGTGACTTTAACAGTTACACAAATTTCACTTAACATAAAGACATTTCAGATTCGTGTGACAAACCTAATAGTCCAGAGGTATTGCGACATTTGACAGTAATGTGTCTGGAAAATACCCCTGTAGTGTCGTTTAAAATAGAAAAGACCATTCTACAAAGCTGTTATTTCGACCGCATAACTAAAGCAGTTTATGTAGGATTTTGTTGACTTTTACACGTTACAGGCATGTTAATAAAATACTTTTTCCATCCTTTTAAAGTCACACTTCCAAAATGTACATTTTACAATTAATTCAACCAGATTGCATTACACAACCATTGTTAAAGCATTCTTCCAGTCGGCAGCGTTTGTGCTACTTCCCGAGATTAGCAACCAAGTTGTAAAAAGCGTTGTTTGCAATATGCGCCTTGTATGACTCCAGTCAACAAGTGAAACATTCGCAACAAGGAGAACTACGTCAAGTCTGCACAAACAAATTACTGGATTGAAATAGTGTAATCCTTGTGTCCGATACTAGGATACTGGGCAGTTGTATCTTATCTGCTCCTTCACATAGCTACCTCACGGCAAACACAACCTTTGAACATGAATAGATCGTGTACATACATTACCATCGCTGTTTGTAGTGCTGTGGAGGTTTTATAGAAGAGTTCGTGATCCCCAATATTTTCATTGTTAGGGGGTACTTGTTAAGTCTATCGATCTTGACTCTCTAAGTATGCGTAGTAGATTTATAGTCTTCTATTATTCATGATTTTTTCTTTTATTGCCTTTAAGCTAATTTTTATATTTTGTTTGGTTTGGTTGTTGTTTCATACTACACTCAACAATATTCCAACTGTTTAGCGGCGGCCTGTAATATAATCGAATCTGGGCCAGAAATTCATGGCTTCATATTATGAACATAGGCTTAGGGAGCGATGGCTCGTAATCAATTGCATGCAAGCGACTGTTATTTTAAGGTACCGGTATAGGTTGCTGTGGACCTATTTCAACCCCGAAGTATTGATCTTGACGTGAGGACATTGAGGAGAAACAAATTTACTATTTACAAAAGAATTTAACAATTTTACTTAAGGGGTCATTATTTTAAACCTGTGTTGATGCATGTTGATGTACAAAAGCTCATAAGACATTAATGCCATTGGCCGGTAATTAATCCTTTCATCATTTAACTAAGGTTATTAAAGAAGTATTGACACAGACCCTCGTCTTTACATGTTTACTCGATCCCTCAAAAACATTAAGGATTGAATAAATACTTGACTAGGCAGATTTCCACTTGTTATATAAGTGCAAAAAGCGTCCTTCATTCTCAAACATCCTCGGCACACAGCTCATCTTATGACGTAAGAGATCACGTGACTCAACGCAGAGATTTCAGGATCGCAGAGAATCACTTTTATAAGTACACGTTCCTGTTGCTGTGGTGTCACATCGTGCACGGTGTCTGTTGTCAATGATCATCAGTCAGTGATAAGGTGTTCCAGTGGAGTGATAATGATTATTAGGTTTAGTTAGCGTCGTAGTTATGCCTACATTTGTAGAACTCGTTGCTCCCGTTCATCTCAGTCAAACATTACTTTTTTGAAGGCCTAAACGCAATAACTTCCTTTAATGACATACACAATTAACCGGTGTTTAATTTAATTAAAATAAATAAAACAGACAATATTTTTAATAGGTCATTACCTGTCATTTCCCCGTTACCATATGGTAAGCAGTGTACTTTTCTTATCGCGTGTTACACCTGTTTACCTATATCAGCCAATCAACATACCTGTGGAGGCAGTGATACTGTGATTAACACAGGTAATAACAAGACAGCACTGCTCACACATGATATCGGTAGATATGACATGCTGCACACGTGGACGTTATAAACGTCCACGCTGTCGACAATTCCCGAGATAAATAATGTAGACAACACGTCCTATATTCCGAAATCCGATCCAGACATAGCCACCATTATGTAATCTTATGCAGCATTTGAGAGATATAATGACATGTTATTATGTGTGTAGGTTCCCCTGTGATACTATCAATGGTAACCGGTACATCGTGAACACCTGGTGTCGCCACTGATCTTCAGTGATTCATTTATACATTTTGTACCACTATGTTGACTTTAATGCCCAGCGGAATCCGTGACAGATATTCGAAGAATATTGTTTTCTGGCGTTGAGTGAAGAGGTGTGACTGAAAAGGTTATGCTTGCTGAATTGCGAGTCAGTTAGTTAAGCAATATTCCAGCAACATCACGGCGGGGGACACCAGAAATGGGCTTCACATATTGTACCCATGTAGGGAATCGAACCCAGGTCTTCGGCGTGACGAGCGAACATTTTAACCACTAGGCTACCCCACCGCCTTTTTTGTTGAATAGAGAAACGGTCATGATAAATGACTTGATTCATAGCGTCACAACATTCTCGACGGCTTTGGAAGTTGCTCTTACAATTAATCACTGGTTTGTGTGGTCAAACTTCGATTATTTAAGGCTGTTTAAACCTGAACAATTACTTAGTACACCTTTAATCGAAAAACTTCATTCCTTCAATGTCATCCTGGCTAAAATCCAGCCGTCGAGATATCGTTCAAAACGACGTTTCCGGAAGACACGTTGACGTCGTCGACGCGATCATCGAGCATACTGAACGACATGTTTTGGAACCATGATATTGAACTATTACACCTCTCGATAAAGGTTATCATGAATGTCATCATAAAGGTTATCCTGGTATGATCATTATTTGATAGTGGTCCAGATTCACATGGTCATGATAAAGTCGGAATCGTACGATTGACGATTCTCTTGATTTCTTACAGATCTGCAAAGGGTTTTATCCCTTTTATCATCGAAGTATATCAATCTGCTTGCATTTGTGTAGTTTACCCATGGTTAATCTTACCCTACCACTTCACAGCCCAGTCGCCGTCCATTAAACCGATTTATATTGATCAGATCCTTATGTCTTAAGGAATACGGTCAATATCGAGCTGACCATGGTCATTCAGAATTACCATTGCTCGATAGTGTATCTATAATTACCTGCGCGTTGATTAAGCCAAGCAGGTACAGGTCAGATGTAAGACGATTCCATCTACCGTAACTACACTGAGTGTGTTTGTTTGAAGGTCAACACCATGGAGATATGAATGTCCAAGAACATCTTGAGACACCATCTTCACAAATCAGACCAAAGGTGGCATTAACAGAGACACATGGTGTCATCACTGATGTTTCGGTTGTTTGCTCTTTGGTGTCGCTTATAGGAATATGCAAGCTATGTGGGCTCATATAAATCAGCACGTAATCGGGTCTGGACCAATATATCCAGTGATTGATATCATGAGCATAGATCTATGTTACTGACACACGATGACATGCTTTTATTAAGTCCCCGGGCCTGACCACCCGATCCCGTTAGTCGCCTCTTACAGGTATCGGTAGCTGGAAATCAATTCTAACACGTCTTAACGTGTAACCCAATTCGGTCGCCTGTTTCGACCAGCAGTGAGGTACTGGGGATGTATTCTACCCCGGGTCCCTACGGGGTGATTTCCAGGAATCTATTTTGCCTTTGATTACCGCGGATAATCGATGTTTCTGCTGGCGGACTGAAGTCCCAAAGTTTTATCATAAGTTCAGTAGAAACGGTAGTGGTTGTACTTAGCAGTACGTAGTAGTAGAAGTAGTAGTAGCAACAGGAGTAGACGTGTTGGCTCTAAGAGCGGTGGTGTTGTTGATAGTAGCTGCAGTGGCATTAGCAGAAGCAGTAGTAGTAGTAGTAGTAGTAGTAGTAGTAGCAGTAGCTGTAGTAGTAGTAGTAGTAGCACTAATAGTAGACCTGTTGGTGCTGGTAGTATTGACGGTAGTAGTAGTACTATAGTAGTAGTAGTAGCTGTAGTGCTGTAGTAGTAGTAGTAGTAGTACCTATAGTAGTTGTAGTTGTTTTTATTGTAGTAGTAGTAGTAGTAGTAGTAGTAGTAGTATAGTAGTAGAAGTTGTTGTTGTTATTGTAGTAGTAGTAGTAGCTATAGTAGTAGTAGTATTTTGAGGCTATGGACACATTAAATTCGATTTTATCAGCGTGAAAGAATTCGCCGGAACCTGACACAATCGAGAATTCGTCACATCAGAGTTATATTTAAGCTTGCTCAAGAGGCACCAATGCAATTCAGGCTAACGTGTCTCTTGAGTATACACATACATGTTGTAGAGCGATAGCTGTATATATATCGACCATGGCAGATGTCGCTTGCTGGTGATTCAAAACACCTGGTTATTACAATGGCAGGATATCTGTTCTGGACAGTTGATTGGCAGCGTGTAAGCTTGGCATTGTAATGGAAGGAAATAAATCTAGGTAAGACATGTTTAATGACTGATCACCAATGGTCAGCTGAAACGCGATATTGATTCTATTATTGAGTCATGTCCAAATCTACCGATACAATGGTCAGTGTGGTTTGAGGTCTTCTTACAGGCGAACAACACGGAGGAGTGGCAACCACTTATACAAGCTGGACACCTGGTCGCTTTTGCTGACCACAAAATGTCAGTATTGCAATGAGACCCTTCAATTCGAACCCCAAGTGTAATCGAATATATGTCGAAGAATCCGTAGTTCGAGACAAGTGGAATTCCCATGTTAGACACTGTTGAAACTGATTATATCGGAAACTTTCAGTTCTCCTGGACCCTGGGAGTGGGGAGGTGAGCCGGGAGAACTGTTTTTTTCTCTCTGTATTTTTTTCATTCCTTTCGATCCACCAGTCCAGTGAAGGTTTGTTTTTGTTTTGTTTTTGTGTGTGTGTGTGTGCGTGCGCGTGCGCGTGCGTGTATGTGTGTGTGTGTGTGCGCGTGCGTGCGTGCGCGCGTGTGCGTGCGTGCGTGTACGTGTGTGTGTGTGTGTGTGTGTGTGTGTGTGTGTGTGTGTGTGCGCGCGCGTGCGTATTTTGGTAATTCGAATGGAACATATGATCCCAACATCTTCTAGAACTGATTATCAACTGAACAAATGGTCGAATGGTCAGGCTGTTCATGGGTCGTGCTGTCCAATTGCTTTACCGCCTACAGCATTACCAGTCCTCAAAAGGTCGAAATTAGATGTCCAGTGTTTTGTATCTCAGACATGCTAGAAATTCAGGATCTGCAGTTAAAATCCTGATTCGCCAAGAAAAAGGTTTCTGGGTCTGACAACCCCAAACAAACTCCCGTTAGGTTCAGTAGGCAATAGGTGGGGTGAGGTGAAATTGGGTTTATCGTCGTGCTTGAGAATATTTCGCTCATATGACGACGTGCATGCGTGTGTATGTGTATGTGCGGCTGCTTGTACTAGCCCAGACTGAAGCTGGTTTTATAGTGCTAGCCCACTGAGATACCATGCCCCAGTGAAGCATGAATACCCCACTAGACACATTATACTGACTCCGAGCCGACCAGTCCTTGTTGTACCCATTAATGCCGAGCGCCAGGCAGGGACCAACAAGTACCATATTTTAACGTCTTTTGGTATGACACGGTCGGGGATCGAACCCGCGACCTTCCGCTCTCCGGGCGGACGCTCTTACCACAACACCACGGAGGCGGTCAGTAGGCAATACATCATGTGGACATGTATATATACATGTATAAGTGAAATACTTTTCGGTGGCGTGAAACTCAGTCTATTGTGACCGTATATTATATACATGCATAGAACACCACCTCCATGTGGTACTTGACGTCAACGTGGCGCATCACTGACTCCCAAGTACACACTGAAGCACATCTAGTACAGACTACTGACCCATATCACACTGACACAATGGATTTTAACATTGATTAACTGAATAGAGGGACGATGGGGTAGCCCAGTGGGTTAAACGTCCGCTCGTCACACTGAAGACTCGGGTTCGATTCCCCACATGGGTACAACGGTGAAGACCATTTCTGGTGACCCCGCCGTGATGTTGCTGGAAATATTGCTAAAAGCGGCGTAAAAGTACCCTACTCACTCAGCTAAATATATGGTTTGGGGTTGGTTTTGTTGTTGTTGGTTTTGTGTTTTTTGGTTGTTGTTGTTGTTTTTGTTTTGTTGTTTTGTTTTTTGGGAGGGGTATTTGGTTTGTTTGTTTGGGTTTTTTGGGGTGTGTTGTTGAACTATTCAGGAAACCTATGCTGATTGTGTAAAAGAATTCACAAAAACAAATACAATTACAGAAAAGCTGTCATATACTTTCAAGATCTCAAACCCAACTCACGTGTGGAATAAAACCCCAGTACTGTTGTGCGAGTCGACTAAAGTGATAATCGGGTGTTACACTATGGCTCTATGAGTATAATCGAACCGGGATGGTTGGATCGTTACTCAAGCTATTGACCACTGGTTTGCCTGGTCCAGGTTCGATCATTTTCTTTAAGGGTCGCCGTGATATCAACATCCGGGTTAAAGAACGTACATTTTAATGCAAAATTCATTACTGTTTACCTTGTAAGTACAAGTCTCTTGTTTAGGTGTATATCTCTTTTATATAATGGATTTAATTTTCATGGTTCTCGTATCAGGTACATCGTAAATGAATGCCCATGTCTTGTGTGTGTTAGCCACTGTCAAACTGGTTTGTGAATTTTCTTTTGTCCGGCACGTTAACTGAAATACTGCTGAATGCGGATTAAAACAACATTCACCCACTTTCGAAACACCACTGTTTTATGTCCATGTCAAGACAGAGGGATAAATGTATACGCTAGTAACACCGCGATCCTTTCAATATTAAACAAGTCCTCTTTACGTAAGTCGGACATTCCTTCAAGAACGTCAAAAGTCAGATGCACCAACCAGATTAGGCCCACGTAATCGCTGGATCAATCCAATACTCTATAAAACCAATGTATGCATTAGACTTTGATGCACATTTTGACAAACCGTTCTTGATCCAAAGTAGCCAGAGCCTGTGTCTTGATCACTGTGTCAATCCCCAGGTGTTCAGCGATGTCATCAGACAT
The DNA here is from genome assembly GCF_003918875.1 of Haliotis rubra. Classification (NCBI taxonomy): domain Eukaryota; kingdom Metazoa; phylum Mollusca; class Gastropoda; order Lepetellida; family Haliotidae; genus Haliotis; species Haliotis rubra. The sequence continues at coordinate 1,081,296 of NW_025765625.1, read as the reverse complement.
TTGACAGGCTCGTGTGATCCCTGGATCAGAGGAACATCTCCTGGTATGCGGATCTGGACAGTCGTCGTGGTGGCGATGTCACGTCCACTGCGGGGGACGGGGGAGTCGGAACCCAGGGATGTTACTGTGACAACGTCCAGTAACAACAAAATGAGAAACGTCACCAACAGGCGAGAATGTCGTTGTGGTCCGATACGGAAGTAACGAACTGTTTAAACATGTTCACTCGACCATTAACACTTGCTATCTCAGCTCAAACCGGTACTTTATAAAGCCACATGTGCATTTTACTTTAACACACATTTTGGCAACCATTTTATATTTAAAATAGTTCAGGTTTTATTGTGGGCATGTCTATCAAGTAACAATTGAATGTTAAACAATTGAACGCTCTGGCAATATAACTGCTCGAAGACCCCATCTGCGTCAGAATTAAACATTTGCATTTTAACACCATTTAAACATTCCTACAGATGTAATGTAATCTCAGTGTGCTGAAGGAAGGAAATGGGCTTCTGGAGTAAAAAGGTGATTAAGCAAATCGCTGGGTTGCGTAATTAAGGCACGCCAGGAACCTAGGTTCGTGGGTTCGAATCCGGTTCGTCCCGATTGTGTTTGTGGGTTTGTCTATACCGTTACCAGAGTGGTAACCGTCAAACTGTAGACGCTCCATTATGTAACTGGAACTATGATATTCAAAGTGGCGTTGAACCCAATTCACTCACTTACTCACTATGTTTTCTCAGTGAGTTTAGGATCAGAGGAAGGGACATCAATTAAATGAAGTGTCTTTACAGAGACTGTGATTTGTTTGCGTGTTTGTGTGTTTTTGTGTTGTTTAACGCCACACTCAGCAATATTCTTGTTGTAAATATTCGGTCTGTAAATAATTGAGTCTGAACAGGCAATCCAGTATTCAACAACATGATTTGTCGATCACAAAAAGTTGTAAAATGAGGGCAGCGAAGGGCAGTATGAATTGTATAAAAATATGCCCGAATAAAATTGAAGGATCAAACAAACAAATGTGATGGTGTGCTTTTTAATCTGGTCGCTTGTCTTTCTACTTAGCACAAACATGCATTATGAATTTTAAGAACTTTGCAAATTCTTAAACCAAGCTGTTTGTCCAGTGACTATTTGCCGTCTCCTCACGTCCCGTTAAATCAACAGAAGTCAAGTGTCTTCAAGTGTTGGACATATTGCCCATATCCTTACCACTGATGCCGCCCTATGATAACATACCCCGTAGTAAGTCTATCTCCCATCTCAGTTACCGGAACAGTCTGACTCCAAGACACAACAGAATACATTAAAATACATCTAACGAAAGACTAGAATGAAATTGGAAAGTCTAGAATGACAGGTCAGAAAATGATTAACACGAACGAATTTTTATGGACAGACAACTTCTTTATTGCATGATATATATTCTCCTTGTCCATAATGATGCGTATCACGTGCTTGATAACGGTGTTAGCATCTACACGGAAACGTGGCATCCATTGCAATAAAGAAGTTGTCTATCCATAAGACATCGTTTCTGTTCATCATACCAGCTTCTAAATGCCACTCAAAGAAGTCAGAAAATAATCATTGCTCTGACCTCTATTTTAGTATGTCTCTCCGACCCTGAGAAATAATTTAAAAAGGAGTCCAACTCAAGTTTAGAATGATTGGGCAACTCTCGATTGCCGCAGCCGTAGAAACATTTGGTCTAGCCTCCGTATGGATGTTATTTATTTATGTAAATATATTATCAATATAGAAATTATGTACTTTGCCTCTAAATTTCTTGCACTAAATGTCAGTCTAGGAACCATTCGGATTTCTTTTTTGTCTTTTTTATTTTATGATATTTTATGATGTGATAACTTTATTTCTGGCACTAATTATTCGTGTATTGCTGGCACCTCAATGCACTGTAGCGGGCTTAACACTGATAGGTCAAGTATATCTTCCGATTGTCAATAGGCTGATGTCCATAAAATGCCCTCAAACAGCTCCTTGGAAAGAGGGAGAGATTCAGTTTTATTTTTCGGATTAGAAAAGGTGAAAGCTATTTACTCATTGGCAACAGAAAGTAACTAGCTCAGGGGTTAAGTTCACGTACCGACACAAGAGACGTTCCCCTCTTTAAGTGAGTGAGTGAGTGAGTTTGGTTTTACGCCGCTTTTAGCAATATTCCAGCAATATCACGGCGGGGGACACCAGAAATGGGCTTCACACAATGTACCCATGTGGAGATTCGAACCCGGGTCTTCGGCGTGACGAGCGAACGCTTTAACCACTAGGCTACCCCACCGCCCCTTCCCTCTTTAAGGCTTGCATAGGACTTTGATGTTTCCATCGTTCCAAATCCATTCCACCCTATCCTAAACCACACCAAACACGTTATTACATGATATTTTAATTAATTTTTAACCAATTAACCCCCAGACCTAGTATAACTTCCCCATTCGCCCCTCCGCCCCGTCAGAGACGTTTCCCTTTTTCAGGCCTAAAATAGGATATTTTGATGATTTCATCATTCCAAATCCACCCCACCCTTTCCCAAACCAGACCAAACACGTTATTACATGTCTCTTCCCCAATTAACCCCCAGACCTGGCATTATTTCGCCATGCGCCCCTCTACCCCGTCAGAGTCATCGACGCTTCCATTTTTCAGGCCTTGTACAGGGCTTTTTCGTTTTCGTCATTCCAAATCCATAGCCAACTTATCCCAAAATATATTACAAAAACACGTTATTGCATGTTATTTTATTTATTTCTTCCCCAAGTAACCCCCGACGTCACATCTTCCCTATACCCCTACCACCCCTTCACCCACCTACTACCCCTCTAACACCACCCCCTCCACCGTCTGTGTCGTGTCCCCTACTTGAGAGACGATAACATTTGTTGTGATATTTCCAGCTGAGATAAGTCCCTCTCGTAGTGTGTCTACCTACTCGGGGTGCGTCTTAGCAACTCCGACATGGGCTTAACACAAGGATATGGTCCCTCCTATTGGTCCGTATCAAGGGCTTACGGATTAACTCATTGACAGTTTCAGATCGATTTTCTTCCGCGTTAAAATAGACACTGAGATATAAGTATCTATAGACCTGCCATAACTCCGGCATAATCCCTTGCAATGCATATATCTCACAACTCTGTTTATCTTTAATCGATAGTCTATTAAATATTCAACAGAAATACCTTCCACACTAACCACGTAATCGCATAACATATCAGAAATTTAATAACACGTCAAAATCCTAATAATCTGACGGACAAAAAGGTTAATATGGTTTCATTTCTATCAAATTAATTTCCTTTCGGGCTAAGCTAGTCATCAGATTACTTCACACCATATATACTGACGGATTAACATAGTATACTCCATGGCTGGTGGTAGCTGAAGCTGAAACAAGCAAGAAATGGTCATTCGATGGCGATGAATTTTGATACGAATATCATGGCAGGGTTTTAGAGTGAGTGGGTATGGTTTTACGTCGCTTTAAGCAATATTCCCGCAATATCACGGCGGGGGACACCAGAAATGGGCTTCACACATTGTACCCAATTAGGGAATCGAACCCGGGTCCTCGGCGTGACCCCACCGGTCCGCTAGGTGTAAGAGGCTTGCAGAATTTCGGCGACACTTTTCAGTTTCACACTGTGTAGATAAGGTTTGTAATCTTTCCTTCAAATGAAATTTTGCTCTTATTTGACAAGCTGGTCAATACAATTAGGTGTTTAAATCTATTGTCTCCCGACAGTTTGTATACGTGCAATGTGAGATAAAATATCAATATTAGTTCAGCAAACAATTCAATTTTTTAATCAGAAGCAAATCTTTTTGTGTACGTTAAATTGTTTGTTTTACGTAACGTAATTATTTTATGGTAATATTGATTCAAGCTCGTGTCATTTTTTTTATTATAACCAAGACAAATAATATGACACGACAATATATTTGTGTGTTCAACATGTGCCATGCACACTATATAGTTTCCCCATAATGGGACGCCATACCTGTGGGCTATCAGGTTACCTGATCTACCTGTGGCTAATCAATCACCAAGGCACCGCTCCTCTGCGCGCCGGATAGGTAAGAACTACTGGTGTTGAGTGTTACCTATTAAATCCGGTGGATGTCACATCAGGCGGATCAAACACTTCACACCTAGTGTTGTTGGATACAATTACACCAACAATAAATCAGTTGTGTTACACAACTGTAGAATGAGCTGCTGGTTAGTGGACTGACCCTAGAAGTACGGAAGTCTTTGGGGGCCATTCGGGGATTTTCATCATTTCCTTCTGGAAATGTCGGGGCGGTGGGGTAGCCTAGTGGTTAAAGTGTTCTCTCATCACGCCGAAGACCCTGGTTCGATTCCCCACATGGCTACAATGTGTGAAGCCCATATCTGGTGTCCCCCGCCGTGGTATTGGTGGAATATTGCTTAAAGCGCGTAAAACAATACTCACCCACTCTTGAAATATCAAGACACGATGTCGAAATTTCAAGACGCTACGGATAATGATCTTGAAATTTCAGGATAATAGGTTCCAATATGAAGATAATATGAATAATAACATATTATATATATTATATATATCATATGAAATTTCAACATAATGCATGAAACCTTTAATAAACATGTAACGTAAACTTTCAGCTTAGTGTCTTAACATTTCAACATAGCATCTTGACATTTCAACTATATATCTTGAAAAATATATAAAACGAATGGCCCTAAAAGGTTTCCTTGCAGAACGGCACGCTTAGTGGCCTATAAATCACGTGTGTATCAGTGAAGCCTTACTCTTTCCTGCAGGTGTGATCTATATGCGTACATGCACGTACTTTGTTTGCTGGTTAACGCTCACTCAGCAATATCCAATGACGGCGGTCTGTAAATATCCGAATCTGGACTAGCTAATGTAGTGACTGATATCATAAGCATCACCTACGCATTTGCAAACTTACAAATACGACCATACACTCCTGCTCCTCCTCACGCGGAACTAATGCGATATGGCCGCGTTACAATTGCGAATGTAACGCGTTAGTATCGCGGTATCATCGAGCGCGTTCGCGATACATTTGCGAAACCTACTGCCAAGAAGAGGTAATCAGTTTTGAGCAGTACTGTATTAATACAAACGTTATGATTCAATACTAATAGTATTTTGTTTTCTCTTCATTTACAGACCACTGTGTATTTAAGACTCCTCGTTCCAACGGCGTTCCAAGAGCTTACGGCAAGCTCCCGTCCCTCCGAAACAACGGGAAAAGGCTTGTAAGTAGACATTTACAACTTTCTGGGAGAATACAATTTGAACTGTGTTATTCTGCTTGTGAGCGTATATCCTAGTCTGCATATATTGTCCATAGCACGTTGATTAAATCGTAGGTACTGATCATCACCAGGACCTCGTCACGAACTGTTAAGTTGAAATCAGTGTTTTTGCAGCCAGTATCGACGGTGTCGGTCCAGTGCCAGTGTTACAATTGTATGGGTTTCGTGAGAAAGTCCTCTGGGGTTTCATTCTTTGCAATTGTTTCGGGTTTCCAAGATCAATAGATGTAGGTCGCGATGACATACTGTGATTTAATCACACCGACACGACAGAGTGGAGGAAAACAATGTTTTAGTTTGGAAACAAACAACGGATGATTCGGCAATTCAACAAGTACATCATTGATGTTTAGAAATAGTTGTTGGGAGTCGCCATTTGTTTGTTACATCTCTCTCTCTCTCTCCCCCCTCTCTCTCTCTCTCTCTCTCTCTCTCTCTCTCTCTCTCTCTCTCTCTCTCTCTCTGTCTCTCTCTCTCTCTCTCTCTCTCTCTCTCTCTCTCTCTCTCTCTCTCTCTCTCTCTCTCTCTCTCTCTGTCTCTCTCTCTCTCTCTCTCTCTCTCTCTCTCTCTCTCTCTCTCTCTCTGATATATATATATATCTCTCTCTCTCTCTCTCTCTGTCTCTCTCTCTCTCTCTCTCTCTCTCTCTCTCTCTCTCTCTCTCTGTCTCTCTCTCTCTCTCTCTCTCTCTCTCTGTCTCTCTCTCTGTCTCTCTCTCTCTCTCTCTCTCTCTCTCTCTCTCTCTCTCTCTCTCTCTCTCTCTCTGTCTCTCTCTGTCTCTCTCTGTCTCTCTCTCTCTGTCTCTCTCTCTCTCTCTCTCTCTCTCTCTCTCTCTCTCTCTCTCTCTCTCTCTGTCTCTCTCTCTCTCTCTCTGTCTCTCTCTCTCTGTCTCTCTCTCTCTCTCTCTCTCTCTCTCTCTCTGTCTCTCTCTCTCTCTCTCTCTCTCTCTCTCTCTCTCTGTCTCTGTCTCTCTCTCTCTGTCTCTCTCTCTCTCTCTCTCTCTCTCTCTCTCTCTGTCTCCTCTCTCTCTCTCTCTCTCTCTCTCAGTCTCTCTCTCTCCCTCTCTCTCTCTCTCTCCCTCTCTCTCTCTCTCTGAATAAGTAAAGTTCATTGTGTCGAAAAGCCTCTTTCTTTATGTCACCCTCGCTCTTTCTCTCTCATTCATGCCTTGTTAGAAGATATTACAAATCTCCTGTTAAGTAATTACCACAAGAATATGCAAACATCACAACGGTGCAAATTGTCGTGTTTTTCACAGTTCCTCTCTACATATTTTACACATCCCAGCCTTAAAAAACTAAAAATACAATCTAAAAATACAAACATGTTAGCGGAGACGTGTTTACTCGCCCTTCTTAAATTCATGGCATGGTCTCACGAGATGAACCTCTGCTGAAATCGTTTAATGGAATGATTTTACTAAATAGCTTCTTAAACGATCGCTTTGATGCTATTTAAACGAAGATTACTAGGTCAAGCGTTCGACAGGGCTTTGCTTTCAGATTTTCTTTCCACAACAGGTATCACATAACGACCACACATAAAGGGACAGATCCTGTCAATGGGTAAAAAGTCTTTATCAGTGAACGGGCTCCATCAATCAGACAAACAAAAAATATATGGTAAATTGATTTAATGTGTTGGGTGTTGACGAAGGTCTGTAACCCATGGCTCTGTCTGTGAGGAAAACAAATTCCAGTGTTTGATCAGACGAACAAGTTAACCCAGGACGTCAATATTTATTATTTCTATGGTGAGAAATCATGTTTTGTCACTGATTTCGCAATGTCTGTCTATCATATCATGAACGATTTAATATATTCGGGTTTCCTACTCAAAACATTTCCGTTTTTGTACTGATTATGTTTAAATTTCTAGTTTTGCAAGCACCATATTCGTGCTGGCTTGTTTCACCTAAAATTATAGTAATATATATGTCTGAAACTAACATCGCTTCCGACATTCTTCACACGTCAAGCTGAGACGCTGTATAATATTAACCAAAATACTCTCTGAAACTGCGTTCAGCTCAACTCACACACTTGCTGAAATAATAGCATGAATGTATGATTGAAGGGTTGCACAAAACCAAATATTTTCTCTAGATTTCTAAAGGGATATTATCATTGTTTGTTTCTGTGATTTTCGAGTGTGTTGTTATTTAAGTATTAAGCGTCCACCAGCTTATTACACGTGCATGTGTGCACAGGGGCGGTGGGCTAGCCTAGTGGCTAGCCCAAGGCCCGGGTTCGATTCCCTACATGGGTACACTTGTGAAGCCTGTTTATGGTGTCCCCCACTGTGATGTTGCTGGAATATTGCTAAAGCGGAACCCTGAAGATCCGGGGTAGAATATTGATCTTCAGTAACCCATGCTTGTCGTAAGAGGCGACTAACGGGATCGAGCGGTCAGTCTCGCAGATTTGGTTGACACATGTCATCGGTTCCCAACTGCGTAGATCGATGCTCATGCCGTTGATCACTGGATTGTCTGGTCCAGACTCGATTATTTACAGACCGCCGCCATACTGCTGGAATATTGCTGAGTGTGGCGTAAAACTAAACTCACTCACTCACTAAAGCGGATTAAAACTATACTCACTCGCCCACTCACTCACTCACTCACTCACTCACTCACTCACTCACTCACTCACTCACCTAAAAACAACCTTCAGCATACATCATCATGTTAAAAACTAAATATTGAAAATGGTCCGTTCCGACTACTGGGTGGATGTTCACTTTTTTTTTTTAAATTAACAGTTTTTTATAAAATCGTCTAATCACAGTTGCAAAATGTCTCAATCTGCACTGAAGACCCTCAGTCTGTCACACAGACTCTGAAAGCAATATATCCAATATAGTGAGTGAGTTTAGTTTTACGCCGCACACAGTAATATTCCAGCTATATGGTGGCGGTCTGTAAATAATCGAATCTGGACCAGACAATCCAGTGACCAACAGCATAAGCATCGATATGCGCAATTGGGAACCGATGACATGTGTCAACCAAGTCAGCGAGCCTAACCACCCGATCCCGTTAGTCGCCTCCTACGACAAGCGTAGTCGCCTTTTGTGGCAAGCATGGGCTGCTGAAACCTATTCTACCCCGGATCTTCACGGGTCTTATATCCAATATAGCCCATGCAAGTTTGGTTTAGTTTCAGGTTCTGAAAATGAAGAAAGACTGTCTGCTTCTTTTTATTATATTTTATCAACATAAGAATATAAGAACGGACTTTTCCTTAACATATGTTCATGTCAGAGACTATGAAGACCCTGTACGAAAAGCTGGTCAAACGACTCATTCTGACTTGGTGTAGAAAACCTGAAAACGATTCAATGATTTTACACGCGCATCTTTCAACTTATCCGGACAATGCGAACGGAGTTATTTCCCTTAGATCAGTTTCCCAATTCAATTGCCACAACCATTTCTCCTTCTCAGTACACAACCCGAACAGCGAACTTGATCATAAATCATATTCTTTAACAAGCATATGTCATAAAAATTGCTCGATATTGCAGTAAGTGTCGGACATAGAGAAACGATACATTTATATCAATATAAACTGACTATTTTGATGACGTGATTGTTGGGAATTCTAAAGATCTTTTCCACATCAATCCACATATTCAATGTTCATTTATGTTATTATGAACCCGAGACGAAAAAACAATTTTTTGCGACCATCACGTGTAAAGAGACATTTGGAATTATTGTTCCGGGTTTGACAAATGGGTCCTATACACAAGGCATTATTTGACACAGACTAACAGGAGACGTGAGTTTATATTACCCAAATCCCTTGCAGAAATATTCTTTATAGCACCATGACTAATTTAATCACACGAGGCTGATACATAAATATGTTTACGTTAGGGAAAGCAAACTACAAGATTTTATCTTTATGCAAATGATAATGAGTTATTTACGTGTTTATCAGTGATAATTCAAACGCTCCGATACTTCTGACACCCTCTGTGTCTCCAAGTAGCACACGTGCAAGGTTTTATGCTCAAGAAGCGCCACCTAGCGGCAGCAGTTCTAATTTCAGAGACGCTTGGTATCAACCAACAATCTTTACTTTCCCTTGATATCCATAAATATCGATCTGCCCGTTCTGATCGAAAGATTAAGCTTATTCATCGATACTACTGGCGCTGGAACCTACTCGCCCCCTCTCTACGAGCTATATTGATTAGGAAATAGTTAGGTTTAATTACTGTTAATGACCCCCAGCTCTTGAACCAACAGCAATTACTTTGCACGGACTTCTCGTGGTTTTGAGGTTGCATACGTCATTTGGACAAATATCACATTTGCCCTTTTATAGCCGAGAATAATATTGGCTTCACAACGCAAATGAACGACGCTCTATTGCTAACCACGGGCTTTTAGTTGTGTAAATATGGAATGGTTTAGCACAGCCTTGAACATCACTCACCTAGATTAGAAAAGAATTGTTTCAGCGCATCTTGATGTTCTTTTCGAAGAAGGAGCAATGCAATTAATGAACTTCAGTTTTTCAAGAAATAATCTAAACCTGTAAAGTTGATGTTTCTACATTTCGTAATTATTTTCATGTGCATGATATATGATCATATTGAGTTTGTTTTTTTAAATATTCTCGTTTCCTTGCAATAGACGTATAACCTCTCTTTGGCATGTTCAAGCGTAATACGGGTTCTGCTGTGTGTATGGTTTGTCGACCTGACAATCATCTTGTGACACGATCATTGTAACACAGAGACATTCTGTAGGTAACAGGAACATTGTGTCTGTATTTCTAGAATCAAGTAGTAAATTTCAGAGCTATTGTGTCAGTGATGGGAACATTGGGCTGGTGACAGGGACATTGTGTCAGTGATAGGAACATCGTGTCCGTGATAGGAACATTGTATCAGTGATAGGAACATTGTGTCAGTGATAGGAACATTATGTCAGTGATAGGAACATTGTGTCACTGATAGGAACATTGTGTCAGTGACAGGGGCATTGTGTCAGTGATAGGAACATCGTGTCAGTGACAGGGGCATTGTGTCAGTGATAGGAACACCGTGTCAGTGATAGGAGCATTGTGTCCGTGATAGGAACATTGTGTCAGTGATAGGAACATCGTGTCAGTGATAGGAACATTGTGTCCGTGATAGGAACATTGTGTCCGTGATAGGAACATTGTGTCCATGATAGGAACATTGTGTCAGTGATTGGAACATTGTGTCAGTGATAGGAACATTGTGTCTTTGACGGTAACGTTGTTAAAGGAACATTGTCAGTGATAGGAACATTGTATCCGTGACAGGAACGTGTCTTTGATAGGAACATTGTGTCAGTGAAAGGAACATTGTGTCTTTGACCCGTAACGTTGTGTCAGGAACATTGCCAGTGATAGGAACATTGTCAGTGTCGGGAACATCGCGTATGTGATAGGAACATTGCGTCAGTGATAGGAACATTGTGTCCGTGCTAGAGACAATGTGTTCATTGATAGGAACATTGTGTCAGTGAAAGGAACATTTTGTCAGTGAAAGGAACATTGTGTCAGGAGCATTGTCAGTGATAGGAACATTGTGTCTTTGACGGTTACGTTGTGTCAGGAACATTGTCAGTGAAAGAAACATTGTCAGTGATAGGAACATTGTGTCTTTGACGGTAACGTTGTTTAAGGAACATTGTCAGTGATAGGAACATTGTATCCGTGACAGGAACGTGTCTTTGATAGGAACATTGTGTCAGTGAAAGGAACATTGTGTCTTTGACCCGTAACGTTGTGTCAGGAACATTGCCAGTGATAGGAACATTGTCAGTGTCGGGAACATCGCGTATGTGATAGGAACATTGCGTCAGTGATAGGAACATTGTGTCCGTGCTAGAGACAATGTGTTCATTGATAGGAACATTGTGTCAGTGAAAGGAACATTTTGTCAGTGAAAGGAACATTGTGTCAGGAGCATTGTCAGTGATAGGAACATTGTGTCTTTGACGGTAACGTTGTGTGAGGAACATTGTCAGTGACGGGAACATCGGGTATGTGATAGGTGCATTGTGCCAGTGATAGGAACATTGTGTCAGGAGCGTTGTCAGTGATAGGAACATTGTGTCTTTGACGGTAACGTTGTGTGAGGAACATTGTCAGTGACGGGAACATCGGGTATGTGATAGGTGCATTGTGCCAGTGATAGGAACATTGTGTCCGTGACAGGAACGTTGTGTCAGTGCTAGGGACATTGTGTCTTTGATAGGAACATTGTGTCAGTGAAAGGAACATTGTGTCAGGAGCATTGTCAGTGATAGGAACATTGTCAGTGACGGGAACATCGCTTATGTGTTTGGTGCATTGTGCCAGTGGTAGGAACATTATGTCCGTGACAGGAACGTTGTGTCAATGCTAGGGACATTGTGTTTTTGATAGGAACATTGTGTCAGTGAAAGAAACGTTGTGTCTTTGATAGGAACATTGTGTCAGTGAAAGGAACATTATGTCAGTGAAAGGAACATTTTGTCAGGAGCATTATCAGTGATAGGAACATTGTGTCTTTGACGGTAACGTTGTGTCAGAAAACATTGTCAGTGAAAGGAACATTGTCAGTGACGGGAACATCGGGTATATGATAGGTGCATTGTGCCAGTGATAGGAACAATGTGTCCGTGACAGGAACATTGTGTCTTTGACGAGAACATTGTTTCATGGATAGAAACATTGCGTAAAAGATAAGGGCTAAACAGAAAACACCGAGGCAATAGGATTTGACTTTAGTAATATATCGACCCATTTGGGTCAAAAAGACAATAGGTGTATATCGCGTTATATATCGCGTTATATACCCCCCTATATACCTCACTCATTCAGGTCTCAGCTCTAGCAGAGAATACCCATTCTCTAGTCTTAACAGTAACAACCTATACTCATTCTTGTCTCAGCTACAGCAGCCTATGCTCACTTCAGCTGACCAAATTCATTTGAGTCTCAGCTTTTGCAGTTGATACACATACTGGCCTCATCTCCAGCGGCCTATACTCATTCGTGTATCATATCTAGCAGACTATACTCATTCTAGTCTCAGCTCTAACATCCTATACTCATTCTAGTACCAGCACTAGCATCCTATACTCATTCTTGTCTCAGCTGTAACATCCTATACTCATTCCAGTCTCGGGTCTAGCATCCCATACTCATTCTTGTCTCAGCTCCAATATCCTATAATCATTCTATTCTCAGCTCCTACATCCTATACTCATTCTATTCTCAGCTCCAACATCCTATAATCATTCTTGTCTCGACTCCAACATCCTATACTCAATCTTGTCTCAGCTCCAACATCCTATACTCATTCTAGATTAAGCTCCAATATAATATACTCAATCTAGTCTCAACTCCAACATCCTATACTCATTCTTGTCTCAGCTCCAACATCCTATACTCATTCTTGTCTCAGCTCCAACATCCTATACTCATTCATGTCTCAATTCCAACATCCTATACTCATTCTATTCTCAGCTCCAACATCCTATTCTCATTCATGTCTCAACTCCAACATGCTATACTCATTCTATTCTCAGCTCCAACATCCTATACTCATTCTTGTCTCAGCTCCAACATCCTATACTCATTCTATTCTCAGTTCCAACATCCTAAACTCATTCTTGTCTCAGCTCAAACATCCTATACTCATTCTTGTCTCAGCTCCAACATCCTATACTCATTCTATTCTCAGCTCCAACATCCTATACTCATTCTTGTCTCAGCTCCAACATCCTATACTCATTCTTGTCTCAACATCCTATACTCATTCTTGTCTCAGCTCCAACATCCTATACTCATTCTTGTCTCAGCTCCAACATCCTATACTCATTCTTGTCTCAGTTCCAACATCCTATACTCATTCTTGTCTCAGCTCCAACATCCTATACTCATTCTATTCTCAGCTCCAACATCCTATACTCATTCTTGTCTCAGTTCCAACATCCTATACTCATTCTTGTCTCAGCTCCAACATCCTATACTCATTCTAGTCTCAGCATCAACATCCTATGCTCATTTTAGTACCAGCTCCAACACCCTATACTCATTCTAGTACCAGCTCCAACATCCTATACTCATTCTAGTACCAGCTCCAACAGACTATACTCATAATTGTCTCAGCTTTTGCAGTTGATACACATACTGGCCTCATCTCCAGCGGCCTATACTCATTCGTGTATCATATCTAGCAGACTATACTCATTCTAGTCTCAGCTCTAACATCCTATACTCATTCTTGTCTCAGCTCTTCCATCCTATACTCATAATAATATTAGCTCCGACATCCTATATTCAATCTTGTCTTGGTTCCATCCTATACTCATTCTTGTCTCAACTCCAATATCCTATACTCATTCTTGTCTCAGCTCCAACATCCTATACTCATTCTTGTCTCAGCTCCAACATCCTATAATCATTCTTGTCTCAACTCCAACATCCTATACTCATTCTTGTCTGAGCCCCAACATCCTATACTCAATCTTGTCTCAACTCCAACATCATATACTCATTCTTGTCTCAGCTCCAACATCCTATACTCATTCTTGTCTCAGCCCCAACATCCTATACTCATTCTAGATTAAGCTCCAACATCCTATACTCATTCTTGTCTAAGCTCCAACATCCTATACTCATTCTTGTCTCAGCTCCTACATCCTATACTCAATCTTGTCTCAACTCAAACATCTTATACTCATTCTTATCTCAGCTCCAACATCCTATACTCATTCTTATCTCAACTCCAAAACCCTATACTCATTCTAGTCTCAGCTCTAACATCCTATAATCAATCTTGTCTCAACTCCAACATCTTATACTCATGCTAGTCTCAACTCCAACATCATATACTTATTCTTGTCTCAGCTCCTACATCCTATACTCAATCTTGTCTCAACTCAAACATCTTATACTCATTCTTGTCTCAGCATCCACATCCTATACTCAATTTACTCTCAGTTCTAGCAGCATATAGTTATTCAAGTATCAGCCCTAACAGGCTATACTCATTCCAGTATTAGCTTCACAGACTTTTTCATCGTCTCAGCCCGGAAAAGGAGGCACCTCAATTTCCCCAATACTCGTTGGCCCCCTACGATATATCCATAACTGTACTTCAGGAAAGTTATGTTCGTCTAGTGATGAAGCAAATATACAGGTTGATAGGCTTTATTAAAAGCCTCTTGTAATGAGTACTTTTGTTATCTGATAATACTTAAGATAGATCATTTCAGCATGTATGTGTATGTACGTTATTGACATCAGTCATGTAGTAGATATATTCATCAATGTCTCATTTGCGAATAATTATCAACGTCAACTCAAACCTTAGGCAACGCAGAAGACACAACAGTAGTCAATAACAATGTCAAATATATGTGTTTAATGTGCGTGGTGCGAAGGTCAGCTGTTCGTTCACAGACACAAAAGCATGAATCGGGGTTGAAGATGTAATGCTAGATAAAACAATGCCAAAACACTACTCAAAGAGTGGCTCTGTGTCTACCCCAAATATTGACAATGGCCTTTTATAGCGGAGTAATCCTTGACACATAGCATTGGGTCTAGCCATGCATACTGACGATATGCGGGTCACGAACGAGGGGATTTGTCAACATCTTATTGCGATACAAATTGATTCTGTGGTTATACAATGCGTTCAACTACCGTAATGTATGTGACCTCACACCTAGGAAAATTCATTGCTCAAAACTTTATTTATTCGTTCTTTCGTTTGTTCGTTCGTTCGTTCGCCCGTCCGTTTATTCACTCATTCATTCATCGTGATTCCTCTTCATTCGTTCGTTCGTCCGTCCGTCCGTTCGTTCGTTCGTTCATTCATTCGTTCTTGCTTTCATTTCTTCGTTCGTTCCTTCCTTCTTTCGTAAGTGAGTGAGTATAACACTCTTTTTCACAGAAATTTCATCTTTCTCTATTGTAATCTTGATGTCAGACGAAAGCACGAAATGATGTTAGTCCAACATCTAGCACAACGACGAAACCTACACTGGATATCAATTTAAACCGAGGATAAACAGAGCATGGTTTTGAGCTAACGTTCACTGAATCCTGGCTCCCATTGGGGCGCAACTCTGCATAAGCACATCATCAAATCAGCTGTACGTATTTTTTAATGAAGACGGTCGAAGGGAATCATTGCGGTATATGATACACAGTCACTATAGACGAGCACTCAAATCTGTAAAGAGAAGTAGACAGAAATCTAGACCCAGAAATAAATCGTCTTGATTTTAAAATATTCAGTATAGTATTTTAAAATATGCACCAACATTCAGTGAAAAGAAAAATTCAAATGAAGCCCAGAACAATGCTGAATTATAAAGAGGCAATCTAGACTTGCTGCTTCATAGGTTCTTTAGAGGAAAGGGTAATGTACTTATAAACAAACTGCACTTGGAATCATTGCATTGACGAACTCCTGTTATCTCAAAGTTAAAGAAACTAAATGATAATATTTATGTTGGTTTTGATATATTTCGAGACCAGCACATGCATTATGTTCGAGATACACGGATTTCGAAGTACACCGTGTGTTATCCTGTAATCGTGATTTACTTACTTATTCAACTCGCGTTGTCTCGAACTATGGCAAAGAACATAGATTAGTGTCAGTTTACGCGTATTGTTGTAATTAAAAAGTCATGTCAATCCTCTTGTTTCAAGACACCGTTATCTCGACGACCCTTTTGGTAAACGAACTTCGAGAGACCAGGTGACCCATTTATGCATATTCCTGTCCATACCACAAAACCCCAAATAAATACCTAAATTCGAAATTTTATAACGCGATATTACCTATACGTCGAACTTATTGCCCGGCACAAACCCTACAGGTTTACGTTTAAATATTGTCATTCCGGTTGTCACGAAGTTCGAGTAACTCGATATTACGCATCGGGTATGAAATAAACATATCAAATAATTTTTGTATTTCTTCTTATAAAATCTACAGTAAATATTTGCCGTACATATCAACGTTAACAGAAAATGAAGCATAAGCACAATCAAGTCCAAATATTTTGAAATATCTCTCATACCTAATTGATCTCGTGTCCTCAAAATCCACCTGCCGAGATTAGGCTAATACGATTTACCTGTACACACCTGGCGCGTTCAGTACGTCAGGTAGCACCCTGTCTACCTGGCTTAGTGTCTATTACGGTTCGTGACCAGGTACAATGAGCGCTACACTCAAAGTCGTACACAGAATACTGTAGACTACTCCGACTATAACGGGCTGTAAACATGGTGAAGACATGTCGGTGGGCGGAATGAAGACAGTCGGAAGGATAGATGGAAGGAAGAAGGGCAGCAGAAGACGAATACATGGGAATACTGTTGCTCCTGTTTTCAGAGATTATGATCATGAACATTTATTGAAATGTGCTGAGGAGATTCTGGGAGTCCAACATGAGGTATTGGAGAAGGTAGGCTAAGGTGTTGTATGGATGATTGACTCGCTTAGGATAATCACAGGTCCCAGTACAGACGGTTAATGGGGACTAACTGGTAATGGATATACTGTCACACACCGTGGGACTTATGTAAATACCTCGACTTATCCGAGGTTCGACACAACCACAAATAATTACTTAAGGTGGAATACACAGGGACCTAGGTTTCTATTTCGAGACAACAGTGTGTTCGACACATCCAAGTTCCACACATTTGACTGTAAACAAGGCAGATTTGGTTCGTCATGAGGATGCAAATATACAGTGATCATGTATTTATTGATTGTCAGAATACAATCTAGCACTTTATTATGGAACTAAAGACTGCATCCTTAACAATTGCAATGTGCGTTTCGGAGTAAAATCGTGAAGATCAGCGCGAAGACAACGTAATAAAGAGAACTTGTTTTTATATCAAATGACGTGTCTTAAAAAGGTTAATGTGGCTGCCTCACTCATAAAAATATCAAGTTGGTGATCTTGTCTCGCAGTGTCATAAACCTATGATTTATATTATTGTATAAGAAAAAAAACAGTATGAGATTACTCTAATACACAATTAGGTTGCTTTTACCACACGTCAGCATCTTGAATATATGCAGGAAGCTGTTTTGAATATATTAAGTCAGTGTTCAAGGTAAGTCGAACCACCTTGTGTCGAATTTGGATGTGTCTACCGGTCGTCTCGAATTAATCTTCCGGTCCCTGGGACTTCCTTCCAATATTTCAATTCGGATATGTCGAATACAAGTACATAACAAAGTGAAGAACATACAGCTGTTGATACTTCCATCTTATGACGGCCAATCGAGTATGAAGATGTTGGTATGACCTTACGTCATTATGTTTGTTACGTCATTATGTTTGCTTTCAGAAGTTCTGGCGAACACTGACATCGAGCTAAACCGTATATTACAATACCGTTTGTTTTTTGGTGTGTGTGTGTGTGTGTGTGTGTGTGTGTGTGTGTGTGTGTGTGTGTGTGTGTGTGTGTGTGTGTGTGTGTGTGTGTGTGTGTGTGTGTGTGTGTGTGTGTGTGTGTGTGTGTGTGTGTGTGTGTGTGTGTGTGTGTTCTGATCCACATACAGAAGTTACCTAACATATCAAGCTACACATAAATAACTTGGTAGGCATATATGAACGACAGGAGTACTGCTCTCCACGTCAGGACACAAACAGTTCTTTCCCCAAGAGCGGTGGGGTAGCCTAGTGGTTAAAGCGTTCGCTCATCACGCCATCACTACCCTTTTCGCGAACACCTGGTGTCATCACTACTTTTCATCAATTATCCATTTATATAGTTTGATCATTATTTTGCCCTTTACGACCAGTGAAATCTGTATCGGTTGATAATCGGAATAAAGTACAGATTTTGGTACTTTGTACATGTACTTAACTCAGAATGTGTAATCCCAAATATAACACCATATAAACTTGACCACTTTCTAAATGGCATTGTGTGATCATCTCGGGATCACATCTGTCAACAGTTACTCATTAATGCTGATGGTGTATTGTCTTTCACCAACACCAGTAACATGCCTATCAAGCATCTTACGTCAACCATGTTCATGGTACATTGTTTTCTAACAAAACCAGAACCCGTGCAGATACGGGTTAGACTTGACCTTCAGAAACCCATGCTTGTCGTAAGAGGCGACTGACGGAATCGGGTGGTCAGGCTCAATGACTTGGTTGACACATGTCATCGGTTCCCAACTCTATCGATCCATTGTCTTGATCACTGGATTGTCTGGTCGAAATTGTTTCTAACAAAACCAGAACCCGTGCAGATACGGGTTAGAATTGACCTTCAGAAACCCATCCTTGTCGTAAGGGGCGACAGACGGAATCGGGTGGTCAGGCTCAATGACTTGGTTGACACATGTCATCGGTTCCCAACTCCATCGATCGATTGTCCTGATCACTGGATTGTCTGGTCCAGATTCGATTATTTACAGACTGCCGTCATATAGCAATATATTGTTGAGTGTGGTGTTAAACACCAAACAAACAACACCAGAAGCTTGTCTATTGACTGTCAATCATCACTGCTAATAGTATATTATCTTATACCAACATCAGAATTATGTTTACCAACCACCAATCATGAATGGTAATGGTATACTTTCTTATACCAACATCAGGATCGTACCTATTACCTACCACTCATCAATACTGATGAGGTCAGTGTTTTAACCTTTCTTTTCCTGTTCATATCAGTCAATCCGAATAACAAGCACCAGACCCTGTATCTCCTCCAGACTTTGATACTCAACAAGACGGTATTGTTGTCTTTATTAGTGAGTGAGTATGCCGTACGCCAATATTCCAGCAACATCACGGCGGGGGACACCAGAAATTGGACTCACACACTATACCCATGTGGGAATCGAACCCGGGTCTTCGGCGTGACGAGCGAACGCTTTAACCTCTAGGCTACCCCACCGCCCGTTATCTGTAATAACACTAACAGTTAATCTTTATAGCTTCTACATGCTATGGCATCGGAGCCCGATAATGTTTATTCAAAATATGTTTTATTTCTGACACAACAAACATGTCATCGTATATTTGTTCTCGAAGGGCAAAGGACTTATGATATTCATAGAGATATTATCAGTAGCCTTGAGATGCCCCATGTTAACAGCATATGTTGATGTGGGGCAGCAATACAAATCACATATGACGATGAACATGATTACATGAACGCTGCATCATCTGAGGGCGTGATGTGACGCAAACAAGTGTTTCTTTTGTCACATTTCTCCCAGGTTCCCAGTTCTCGTGATAGAACAGGGGCCCTGGCGATACCTGATGATTCCTGCAAGTCGAGTTGTGGGTTTTTCTATCAGCATTTACTTGTTAACCTGTCAGGAGAGATATGTTAGAAGTAATGAATACATGAATGTAATACCCAGTTTTTCATTGATGGTGTGGCAATACCCAACAGAGATTAAATCATTGTGACTAGCAATGAATCCCTATGGACACAGACTTTATTGACAGATTCTCACACACGTGTCTTGACAATGAATACATCTCGAGAGTCTATATACATGTAACAGACTTGCTGAGGGGGTTTTGAACTAGTATCAGTCCAAATATCATTGATATCAAACGGTATTCTACAGATCATAAAACACATTTTACTATGTATTTTGAAAACCGTAATATGCAGTTTCTTGAGTGAGTGAGTGAGTTTAGTTTTACGCCGCACTCAGCAATATTCCAGCTTTATGGCGGCGGTCTGTAAATAATCGAGTCTGGACCAGACAATCCAGTGATCAACAGCATGAGCATCGATCTGCGCAGTTGGGAATCGATGACATGTGGCAACCAAGTCAGCGATCCTGACCACCCGATCCCGTTAGTCGCCTTTTACGACAAGCATAGTTGCCTTTTATGACAAGAATGGGTTGCTGAAGACCTATTCTACCCCGGATCTTCACGGGTCTGCAGTTTCTTGAGTTAAGAAAGCATGGAACCATGGAGATTCGGGCTAGAAATGGTCTTCAGCAACCCATGCTTGCGGTAAGAGCCAACTAACGGGATCGGATGGTCTGGCTCACTGACTTTTCACTGACTTGGTTGACACATGTCATCGTATCCCAACTGCGTAGATCGATGATCATGCTGTTGATCACTGGATTGTCTGGTCCAGACTCGATTATTTACAGACTGTCGCCATGTAGCTGGAATAGTGCTGAGTTTTCCGTTAAACAACAAACAAACAAAACTGACAAGTAAATTCATGTCTACCAAACTCACAAGAGTTTGTGATATCTTTTGTTTGTGACGTCACGGTAGCATTGTAGTGCAGTTTCAATAAGGTCATGTCACCTAAGCGATATCTCCTGTGGATTCCAGGACCGGGTGATAAATAGTACTACATAAATGCTGGACGTATATTACACGCATATACAGTCCAAAACGGCTGTGTCGAAGTTGCAGTGACCTAAGTAAATACTTCCAGTTATCCAAAGTTTGACACAACCCTCAAATCATGCCTAATGAAGAACACGTAAGCTTTTACTTCGAGAGAACCAAAGGTTCGACACATCAAGGTTCAACAGTGTTTGATGGCATTTTATAATTATGAAATTAGTGTAATTGAATACGGATAGGCATAAATATGAGACGTCAACACAAGAGTGAGTGAGTTTAGTTTTACGTCGCTTTTAACAATATTCCAGCAACATCACGGCAGGGGACACCAGAAATGGGCTTCACACATTGTACCCATGTGGGGAATCGAACCCGGGTCTTCAGCGTGACGAGCGGACGCTTTAACCATTAGAATACCCCACCGCCCCTCAACGCAAAAAAATAATCAGTTGGGTGTAACAGGCATTTAGTAGTGAATGAATCGATCCCTTCCGGCACCAGGTGTTCGCGAGTCCTATGTTGCGATGAATACCAGATGATTATGTTTTCTGGCTCGTTCATTTTAATCATAACGTGTCATTCGACAGAATATGAAATATACTTTCATGTGGTAAATATGTTTATCTCGCTTAATGACTATTTTAACAATCAGGCGTGCAGTCTTAATCTAGCAGACTACAATGCATTATTTAAAATTTTCTCAATTCCCAGGGGAGAATACACTGATAACGGACTGATCAAGCACGTTATGATTGTTATCCGTTGTACGGTTAGATTGACGTTTGTAATCATCTTTATGGGCTGATCGCGCCGATTAGGAACTGTTTATATCTTGACTCGTAGATAAATGCTTATGATATACATTCTGACACACATATGAATTAGAGCTGTCAATCAACATCAAATCTTTCAGAGTTCTACGCGCTTGTTGATACTTTTTTTAGGTTTCTTATTATATATACAGTTTGTGTCTCCTTGACAGACTTAAGAGTACGTATGTTTCTATTACGAAGAAGTCACCGCACTTTTTGATCGAGGAGAATTACTTATCCCCTTCTCAACTCTTGCAGCATCCATTCAACTCCACTGTTACTTCCTGTTAGTCAAGGAAAATGAATAAAAAGGGAAAATTTACCATTTACATAACCTTATTTCGGTAATTATGCTAGTCTACGAAAATGTGTGAAAGAGGAAGATTTACCTTCTACATAACATTATTTCTTTAGCTATATGTTAGTCTGGGAAATGTGAAACAGGAAAATTTACCATTTACTTAACTTTATTTCGGTAACTATATGTTAGTCTAGGGAAATGTGTGAAAGGGAGGAATTTGCCTTCTACGTTTGTCTTGGAAAATGTGTAAAAGAGGAATATGTTTTTTTCACCCTCAACATAACATTATTTCGGTAACTAACTCTTAGTATAGGAACATGTGTAAAAAAGGAAAATTTACCATTTACATAACATTATTTCCATAACTAAATGCTAGTCTACGGAAATGGGTGAAAGGGGAAGATTTACCTTCTACATAACATTATTTCGGCAACTAAGTGTTAGCCTAGGAACATATGTAAATGATGAATATGATTTTCTTTGCTTCATACGTAACTGTTAACTGATGTTGGCAACCATCCGTTAGACTAGAAATATGAAGAAGAAGCACTGATTGCATTGCCACGTGAATCATTGTTCCCAGTCCTTTCCTTGGGCTTAGATTGATTAACAAAGAACATGTAAACAGG
This sequence comes from Haliotis rubra, assembly GCF_003918875.1. Taxonomy (NCBI): domain Eukaryota; kingdom Metazoa; phylum Mollusca; class Gastropoda; order Lepetellida; family Haliotidae; genus Haliotis; species Haliotis rubra. The sequence goes on along the minus strand of NW_025765625.1, from coordinate 1,058,816 downwards.
AGTCCTTTGGGCTTACAACATGTATTTACGACAGGTAATCAGTTATGTGAGAATGGTGTGGGTGTTGCTATTTATTACCCATTAATAGACGGGAAGTGCAGAAAGTTTTAACACGCCGGTTTGACGCCAGTATGCCTTTGATTTACTTGGCAATCATTCACGGACTGACGGTAGACACGGGCATGTCTACATGTCCGAGATAATGTGTTTACTGATTAAAATAGAAAGGTATTGTTCAGTTCTGCATGTTTCTTTAATAATGAATTATATGCTGATGGTAAAAGAAGGAGAAAAAACATATAAATGGTGATGAATATTTTTTTCTGTTTGGAGGAAAGGTGGTTATCGATGGATTTAGACTGAGGGGGTTGTGTGGTCATGCTGTTGCTGAATGTTATATGATTTATTTCGGTTGCTTCCGGGGTATATAACGTATACCTTTATGAGTTGTTGTTTAGCTGGACAGTGCTTATGCTTGCTGGCTACTTTTCGCTCACTTACTCACTCAGTCACTCACTCATGAAGATCCGGGTTAGAATTGATCTTCAATAACCCATGTTTGTTGTAAGAGACGACTAGCGGGATTGGGTGGTCAGGCTCGCTGACCTGGGTAACACACATCATCGTATCCAAATTGCGTAGACCGACAGTCATGATGTCAGTCACTAGATTGTTTGGTCCGGAATCGATTATTCACAGACCAGCGTTAGTCTGTATCTCCAATCTCAAATTGGCTCCTTTTCAATGTTTGTTACTATCAAGAAACAAATGTATTTTCTGAGACTAACCATCTTTAGTCGTTTCTCAGACCCTTGAGAACAAATCCAAAATAGATTCCTATTCAAGTCAAGAGTAATGAGGCATGTCTAGATTGCGTCAGCTCTAGGTCTGAATTCTTCAGGGATCTTTCATTTTATTGATTGCTTTTGTGAGTATATATTTTTAAATAGGAGAACGTTATTTGGGGTCTAAAAGTCACCCTAAAACGTCTTCTGTAAGCATGAGACTATAACCTATTCCGCTACCACCCGTTGTGCCAGCCCTAGCGGGTGTAGGTGCCCTGTAACCCAATCAAGGGAGACGTGTGTTATCGCTCATATCTTTGTGCTCATGTACACCTAATTTCGCGGTAGGAGACTCCATATAATGGGCTCCTGGTTGAGAAGGATATATGACGCTACAGTGGTCATCTCCTCGTGTACTATTACCCCGCAGACAAATCAAGAACATGCATAGTCTTTGTCATTTAGAGGTCAAGTTTATCTGTAACTGAACGGCTCACCGCCAGGAATGTGACTTGACGCCCATGTTGGTGTGTTCGAAGATTGGGTTCTTTTTTGGTGTTTGGTTATAGATATGCTACCAGATTAACGAATAAAACTAATCAATTTGGGTTACATACAGATCATCATACTAATTGTACAACGTGATTCTAGATCGTTATGAAACCTTCCACTGACTACTAAAAAGCAGTAAATGTAAACTGAAGGACAAAAGAAAGTATACACCTAGGTATTGAAGGTGGCTGGTATGAAACATTAAAATTGGTTATTCGATGGTGATACATTTTATGCGAATATCAGACACGTCTTTCGGTTTTTTAGTCTGCAATGCATTGGCGATTGGTTGTAACCTAGTATAGTTTAAACAACATCTACATTGTTTGGGTCAAATTCAGAGTTTTTACATCCCCTTGCGCAGCAGTTTAAATGTGTGCTTCTTTCGTTTTATAACTGGTTTACCTAGACCTGTCGTGGAAATTGTCGGAATTCCATATTAAGAGTTGTGTCCCCTGAGTGTGGCAGAATCCGACCATTGTGGTTTCGATTCTCTGATTTGCAGCACCATATCCGGGCTTCTAACTGTAAACCCCTAAGACTGCATCATGTCGGGACATCCTCCCACATGAACCTCATATGCCGTGACACAACAAAACTACTGTTTAGACTGGTACTGAACTCAATTCACTCACTCACTCATTGTATAAGTTCCTGTCACGTCGTGTATAAACATTGTTTGTCGGCAACTAGTAGTTTCCAGATATGGACGCCGAATGCCCTCGCGTTCTTTTTAGGTAAATGGTGATACGTATGCATCAGTCTATTTTCAACCATCTAAACTTATAATCTTATGAAATAATTGAGTCTGGATCAGATAATCAGCATGAACATAAACTACGCAATTGGGATACAATGACACGTGTCAATCAAGTCAGCGAGCCTGACCACCTGATCCCGTTAGTCGCATCTAACTACAAGCATGGGTTGCTGAAGACCAGTTATAACCCGGATCTTCACGGGTTCACGATCACGGAACAGTGTTGGATGTCGTTTCACATTGCATTCACTAACTCATAAAATACAAGATTTAAAAATCGTTTGGAAAAATCAATTTTACAAAACATATTACTTACTGTCCTAAACAAATTATGTATGTGAAACATATGTCCGGTTACTGATCTACATTCGGTTGTTGGCAATCTATAGCCTGTTTTTATATTGTATTATGAATACGAAGAAACAAATGGTAGGAGAATCGTGCAGGATGTAAGTCTGAAGGTCTATATAGATTTGACATTTTCCATGTTTCAGAGTCGACAGTCATCAGAAGTGAGTGCCAGATATTCCGCGAAGTATAGACAGACCCCTCGCTCTGGTTCTGTTGTCAGTGCCAATTCTCCATATTTGCCTCAGGTAAGGGAAGTAACCCAAACGAAGAGAAGCAACTCTTCCTTAAAATATGTAATAATGAACGCCCACGATGAAGGTTTAAAGAAGTACAGATCTTTTAACATATCAAATATCAGATTTTGTGTAACATGCAATCAAGTTCAAAAGGTTAGGATAAATCAAATCAGTCGACATATTTTTCGTATCTTAATCTTTGTAATTTTATCCGACTACATGCACACTCGAGAAAATCGATCTGTTTACCGTTTCCTGTGCTCGAACAAACTGTAATTGAGATGAAAATAGGAAATTAACTTCTTTAGTCGGAAAGCAGAACCGTGTTCCTACGTCAAGAACATCTTAAGTTTGTTTCTAGCTCGGACAATTTAACTAATATGTATGTATCAAATGTGCATGGAATCCTTTGTTTCAGAGTACATCTGAAGAGTGCCTTAAATGCCTACTCAGAGTCCCACACAAGAAATGCGAATCGGTATGTTATTGAATTTACTTCTCAAAAGACAAATGACTCTCACAATTGCAATCATTAAGGACTGTTTTGTGATTAAATGCCACAGCTCATGAATTTCAGAGCGGACCTAACTAAAAAAATAGCTGACTTTATTCCCACACAAACGGATTTCGTTTCTTTAACCAAATTAATACAGATAATATTTGGAGATTAGGTACACAGACGTGTATGAAGGGTAATTGAAGTAGTTTCAAGTATGACAAAATTTACATTCTTTCGACCTCGAAAGCAAATACGAAAACACGAAGCCCCTAATTGTAACAGTTGAAGAGATTAACAATTTGTAACTTGTGTTTTGGGGACTTTCTGTCTTCTGGAAGAAGAAAACACTTCAAAGACACCGTGTATTTGGTCAGAATTAACACGACCTTGAGAATACCCTATTGGCCTTCGCTTCTGTTTTGTTGGAGGGAACGCTGTGGGTTTTTCTTTGTTGCTAAATATTCTCTTGTGCAATGTGGGGCTTTCTAGTCTCGTTAATGCCTTCTCTTGGTCAACGAGGGGTGACGGCGTTTTATCGACTTCCGCCTCCTTCATCAGCTTGTAAATACTGGCTTACGTTTTATGTCAATATTTCTGGATGAGCACAGAGAGTTGCTAACACTCTGTCCGTGTAATATTGAGTATTTTAGAGTTCATGTTTGCCTTGGAAATTACAGAATCAATTTTCTCAGTTTGAAGCATTTGATAATGAAAATCAAATTTAAATCTAATGCCAGGTAATGACAATCTTAAATCTTTGTCAACAAATTTTGCTTTCCTCTTTTCATGCCAAATTGGACATTTTCGACTCTATGTCTGTAATTTCTGGAATTCGTTTACGACTTCAAAAAACAATCTTTTATATGACATTTTTTAATTAAAACACATATGAAACATTTGTTTGTGTAGTGCAAGCATTCAATGAGAGCCCGATATTCAACGATATTTTTGTCAGACAAGTTATTTTAGCAATAATTATTCACCGGATTTAGAGAAATAGGTTAGAGCAATAATTATTTAGCTTGGTGTGGCGTGTTTATGGATGGGTAGTCCAATAATGAGACCAGAAAAAACAAATTAATTGTTGGTGTAGAGAATATTTATACATCAAGTAATTATACATTGTGTTTCTATCTTTTCACGATCTTTCATTTCATTTCTTTCATTTGGTAATAAATTTACTTATTTTCTAATGTTCCAGCACAAATACATCCGAGTAGGTGGAGGTTATCGCCATGGCTACTGGTATATCAAATGTCTTCTGGAAGAGTTGGAGATGCAGGTAATGTAAAATCACTACAATCACCATTATCATCTCCATCAGATAACCATCATATCACCATCATCACATCACGCCATTACATATCCACTATAATCACATCACCATCATCACACCATCACATCACTTCTGTCATCACACCATCAGCACACTCACACCATCAGATAACCATCATATCATCATCATCACATCACGCCATTACATAGCCACTATAATCGCATCACCATCATCACATCATCACATCACCTCTTTCATCACACCATCAGCAGCACATCAGATAACCACACCATCAGATAACCATCATATCATCATCATCACATCACGTCATTACATATCCACTATAATCACATCACCATCATCACACCATCACATCACCTCTGTCATCACACCATCAGCACACTCACACCATCAGATAACCATCATATCATCATCACACCATCATCATCATCACACCATCACATCACCACTGTCATCACACCATCAGCACACTCACACCATCAGATAACCAACATAGCATCATCATCATCACACCATCACATCACCACTGTCATCACACCATCAGCACACTCACACCATCAGATAACCATCATATCAGCATCATCACACCATCAAATCACGTCCATCATCACCAACATCATTACACGATTACCTCACCATCACATCATCTGCACCATCACATCGCCACTATCAGCATCATCACGACCATTACACCATTACATCGCATTACATCACCATCATATCACGTCCATCATCACCACCACCACCACCATCATCATCACACTACCACTACATCACGCCTTATACTGTCTCGTCAACCACCACGATATTGCCACCAGTATACCTTCACCTCACACTGCTCCGGATGTTCCACTTATCCTGATGATAAATGAACTGAAGACTGCTTATATAGCCCACAGACGTTGCACTACAGGCATGTTGGCTTACAGTATGATGTCCCCTCGATGAGTCAAAATCTATACAAGTCTCAATATATTGGTCTGGCGTCTTCTCTAACGTCCAGTAACATTTTTAAAATAAATATCAACTTTACAACAAGGGGCTGCAGTCTTCTCCGGTATTTCAAGGACTTTGATCGGGAAAACATTTTTCAACATGGAGTATATCGTATCAGCAACATCAATAACCTCACCACGCGCCTTTCCGTTGAACTACGTGACTGGCCCCAACAAAACTTATTTCGATGAACGAAAATCATCTGGAACCCATCTTAATTATATAAACCTCGCGCACGTAAACATTCTTAGGATGAACCTATCCACTATTCCAGTTGAAGATATTTAGTTGCTTCGTTTAGTAAGTGAGTGATCTAAGCTACGCTTGGCAAAGTATACTATTCACACTTTGCTAAGGATCAAATCATGGATTCAGCAGAAAGCTATGATGTGGGGTCTAATTTGGTTTAAATACCTAAGCTTATTGTAAGCATGGACCCTAGGTTTCAGTATGTCCTTTCATCTTGTGGATCCCATACCTGCTACTGACAGGTGTTGTGTACTTGTCAATGACTCGTTCCATGATTTGCAAAATGGTTGACTGGTGCCATGAAAACCATTCTTATGGTTATTTATGTATCAAGTGCATAAGGTTAGATTAAAGTGACTGTTTGCCTAAAGAGGTGTTACCATATTATTATCTATCCAGTTTTAAATGGATACAATTTAAAATTATGAATCTACGTTTAAGTAAAGTTGTGAATTTTTGTGATCCTTACAAAATGTGAGTAGTATATTATAGTTATATCACGACATCACAATTTAAGTATAACAAATTTACTGTTACGATGAAATCCACGAGCAGTGTTTGTTACTTACCAATTCACATGGTGTTAGTCATAATAATAACATTTCATTATTCATTGTATACAAGCCTGTTAATTTATGTCACTACTCCATTATATTGTTATTTATATTTCAGAGACAACGTGAGTTGTTGAGGCAACAACGACTTGAAGCCATCAAAGAAAGTAGTAAGTGATGTGTAAAATATCTTACATCACATGGACGTTTGTCAATTGAAGTTCATTAAATTCAAAATAAATAAAAAAAATATTAAATTCAAATGGCACTGGAGTCTTATGACAGAAACTAAGTAATGAAAGAATGAACAAACGAATGAATGAAAGAATGAATGAACGTAGGAAAAAATTGAAGGAAGGAAGGAAGGAACGTATAGTCCAACACTGCAGTTAGCAATAGTACTTCAGTTATATCACGAAGGTCTTAACATGATATGTTCCGTACAAAGAAAACAATGGGCCTCAGCTTCAGCAACTATGATGGCACACAATCAGCCAGGTCATACATTGTGATTAATTCATCCTAAATAATTCTGTTCTTTCGACACATGGTGATGAAACCCATTTTTACACCGAATCTACAAACCAGAGAAGCAAATAAGTATATTCTTGTTTTCCTGTTTTAGATGTGAAGGCAATCAAGACATACATACGCACAAAGAGTGGACGGTTGGTGGAGCGTATCGTGTTCCTGAACGAAGAGGACTACGAGGCCTTCAAACAGGGCAAGAATGTACAGGACATCCTGAAGCGATACCTCAACAAAGATGAGGCAGCAGGACTGGAGTCTTGGGACAAGGATGAAGTAAAGGCCATAAAGACATTAGTGAGAACCAAGAGTGGACGTCTCATAGAGAAGCTTGTGTATGTGTCAAAGAAGGACTTCGAGGACATCAAGGCAGGGAGGGTGGACGCCAAGAATGTCCTCAAGAAGTACGTGAAGACCGAGGACGGTGAGCAGATAGAAGGATGGGGAGAGGCCAAGATGAAGACAATAAAGACGTACGTGAGGACAAAGAGTGGACGGTTGATTGAGAAGGTGATTATGATATCACAGGACGATTATGATGCTATGATAAGGGATGGGAAGGATCCCAGTGAGATCATCAAGAAGTATCTTCCTCTGGAGGAGGGGCAGACGCTGGAGTCCTGGCAGAGTGCGGAGCCTATGAAGGCTATCAAGACAAAGGTGCGGACCAAGAGTGGTCGTATCATAGAGAAGACGATCTACGTGAGCGCTGATGACTATGACAAGATGACAAGGGGAGGGGGGGATCCGAACGATATTTTGAAGAAGTACCTGAACCCAGAAGACGGAGACACTATAGAGTCATGGGAGAAGGCTCCTGATGGGCAGCCAATGAAGGTAAGGCTTCCTTGTCAACAACAATAAACATGATTATATCCCACAACCTCGCTCTTCCATCAATCGCTTAGTTTTACCAATTGATAATGGTGTCAAGAATGGTTTATTAAAGTGCAGTTCTTCATGCAGAATGTTATTGTCCACTTTTGCACTCTTTTATGGGTGTGATGATCCTCTTGTGAAGCGTGTCAGGCATTGTGAGGTTTATATATAGAGCCAAGGTCTGAGTGTTGGTGTTGAAATAGATGATGGTTTTGTACCGCTTGACAGATCATCTGTCAACAAAGCGAAGTCCGATCAGCACAGGTTGTTTTTCAAGGGAAGGCTCTCTGACTGACCACTGCACTGAGCATATGTCCAGTGTGTTGAGAAGATGAGCAAGTTTGCAGAGTCATTTGTTTGGATGAAGTCGACTGGCCCGAAAAGTAAAATGTAGATTATGTAATGAAGTTTATGAGACTGCCAGTGATTACAACGCGTTCTCACAAACACAATACCATCCTCGTGATTTGGGTAGGCTGTCAGTTTTACCTGAAGTCATGGCGATGCATACCATAGAGATGATCCGTAAAAGTATGATCTTTCCTTTCGTTACTGTCTTCCCCATGGGAGCGGTGGGGTAGCCTAGTGGTTAAAGCGTTGGCTCGTCACGCCGAAGACCCGGGTTCGAATCCCCACATGGGTACAAAGTGGCGTAAAACCAAACTCAGTCAGTCAGTCAGTCAGTCTTCCCCATGCTTGTGGTTTTAACTCACAGCACTTCCTGGGAGAATTCCCATTCGAACTCTGGACGAACTCTGTGGAGGGAACATGGACCCTGAGCCCTGTAAAGTGTAATAGAAATAAGAATGATATAACTACCACACATCTTTCTACTTTTACGATAACTAATGATGATAATGAGGAGGAGGAGGATAACGATGCCAAAGGATACCGTTGATGTGTAATAGTGATAAAATTTATATTCTACTGAAATTTATCATACAGTAGACAATGGAATCGGTACAAAACATATGTAACAATCATTTGCTCCAAACAAGAAGATGGTTAGGCCACGAACTGTTATAACATCCATTGTATTTATTAAATGTCAGCAAAACCCTCTGTCTCGCCAGGTTGTGAAGACCTACATCAGGACAAAGAGCGGGCGGCTGATTGAGAAGCAGGTGCTTCTGACCGAAGACGAGTTCAGGGCGTTCCAGGAATCTGGAGGAGATCCAGAGTTCCTCAAGAAGTTCATCAAGCTGGATAAAGGGGAGATCATCGAGGACTGGGAGAAGGCGTCAACTATCTACTCTGCCACTGATGAACCCGACGTCCAAGCTGGTAAGGATGCATCTGTCTCTAAGTCATTGGAGAATACATTCAAAAATGAATCCAACTTCACTACAGAATGATTTGTGAAGATTCCCACAGCTTTCGGAACTTAAGGATTGTTTTTGGCTTCATTTAGAATATATTTGGTATATTGTAGAATGTAAATATTTCAGAATAGGAAACTTTATTTGTGGGACCCACAGCGGCTGTATGTTGAAATCGTTGACCAGCAATCGTGTTTAGCAAACAGTTCTATTTCAAAGTTAATCACGGATTGGCGTTGGAATCTTTGACTTTCGGTCATTTTTAGACAGACACTTTCATTTGGCGATTTATCGACAAAAATTGGGAATCTTTGACAATTAGTTGATGTGAGACTGTCTGATTTCACAAGTTGTCACGGGTGGGATTCTTTGACCACCAGACGTGTCATTAACATGAGATATATGGTACAATTAGGAACACTGTTCTTATGTTATTTTCAGCAAAACCCGGAACGCGCCTGGTGGGTAAAGATGGCGTTGTCTATGAGGTTGTTGTCGACCCGGTCACAGGGAAAAAGTACAAAAAGTAGGTATCTTGCCATCTCCCAAGTGCATAATATGAAACGTGCTTATTGGCTGTTCGTTATGTGCTAAGTGACTGTCTAATCTAGAATCCTAAATTACCACCCCGCTCAAAAATAAAGAATAAATAGTAAATAAACAGTGACATGACATTGCTGATTCTAGATCTGTTTTAAGCAGTCAGCTACCCTAAAAGAGAGATCGGGTAATACGAACTGGACATATGAGTGTCAACCATACGAATAAATTATCTCATTCCATGCACACCATTTTGGATCAGTTCGTACTGACATATTTTACACCGCTTTCAACAATATTCCTTTCATATTAAGTAGGATATACTAATTCCAAGTTGGGAATCGAACCCTATCTTTGGCGGGATGAGCGGATACTTCACCCACTATATATATATATAGCTAAGCAGCCCCACATCACTTCGAAGAATGAATTTCGGATGCAACATACCAAGGATAGATTTCAATTTATTACATAAATATTTGTTGATCGGTTGTTTAACACCAATATTTCGGTTACATTAACGCGCTCTGTATGTATTCTAGTTTGAAATTGGCAAGGGTAGTCTAGTGGTTAAAGCGTTCGCTCGTCACGCCGAAGATCCGGGTTCGATTCCCCATGAGTATAATCTGTGAAGCCCATTTCTAGTGACCCTGCGGTGATATTGCTGGACTATTGTTAAAAGCGGCATAAAATAGACTCACTTACTGAAATAACCAAACCAGTGATTGATATCAGCAACAACGTTGTCATCAAGCCTTTCGATCTATGTAGACGACTCGTATGACAAAAATAGGCTGTTGGGGATGTATTCAAACCGTGAATCCCTAGGGCTTAATGCATTGGTAGGCACGCAGATCGATGTCGCTGTTGACTCCTACGTGTTTGGAAGTATAATGATTTTACGTCTTTCAGAAAAATTGGACAACAAGAATCTGACGTCGACAGCGGCATCGCGTCCATGACTCGGGGTAAAGGGGGGAAGCGAAGAGGCGGTAAGGGAGGGGGGATTGATGAAGAAGAGACGCCGGAGGAACGACAGAGACGGAAACTTGGGCGGAGGGACGCTGACAGCGACAGCGACTACAGTTACAAAAGTCACCGAAGCGCCGGCGGCACACGTCACGTCACACGACGGCGGAAAAGGGCGGATGGCACTTACAGCGACGGTGAGTAAGACTGACCTTTCTGGGTCTTGGGTTTGACAACATCTCATTAACACGACCGGAGAACGCCACTTTGAGGTCATTACAGGGCATCTGGTCAAGGCGAAACTTTGTATTGGAGGGCAAATCGAAATGTTGGCAAACCGATCCGAATCATAACGGTATCGACGCTATTCTTTATGAAATTCATTTTTCTCGAGTCCCCTCTTTGTAGAAATCGGGTAAATTGATAAAAGGGGCAGATATTCATTATGCAGAGTTGCGTCCCGTGAAAGTGCAAGGATGTTGGTTCATCGCTTCCATTACGATTACCCATGTATGACTGGTTCTTTATGGATCTCACGAGAAAGGTAATATCTGCAAACTGGACTTTGCCACCTTGACCTGCCGTCCACTCTAATCTGACATGCCGTGAAAAAAACTGAAATTAGGTCAGAAATACACTTTTGTAAAATAATCTCTTTTCCAAGAACCCAAGTTCTCATTGCAATGGACTGTACCGTAAATATCTGAATTGTGATTTATTTTTCGATATTGGTATGGAACAGATGCATAGAGAAGTGAGAATACTGGAAGACACTGCTTAGGGTATTTTGTTGGTTAGACGGGATGACTTGTCATCGTATCCTAGCTAACTTCGTATGCTACTCATGATATCAGTCACTGGTTTGCCGGATTCAATCATGACTAGTTATATGCCTCCTTCATATAGCTGAAATATAGCTATGAATACACAATGCCATTTGGGATTACACTTTCTCACAACTTTCGCCCGTGGGAGCCGTGCCAATTTAAACCTGTCCGTGACCTAGACTACCAGTTGTCCGACTTCCATTTTTGTGGAAACCGTGACGGCTGAGTGGGTTAGATTACTCTGTGAACTGGCGATTAGGTGTCTGACTCTCAGGGTGTGAGTTCGAATCCCGGATGGGTCTCAACCCAACAAAAGTACTAGAATCTGTATTTTATTGAGAAAGTGTAATCCCAAATATAACGTTTGTTGTATAGCTGAAAATACATGCTGTATTCAATGAACATGAGCAAATGAGCGTAAAGTCAAAATGTCAAATGTAACGTTATCTCAGTGAGTGTAATACTTTTCCAACAGCTGAATCGTATCACAGCAGCCAAGATGAGGATGGTCAGGCTCGACGACGACGTCGACGACGAGAGAGGAAACACGGTTCAGATAGCGCTCATAGTTACTGCAGTGTCGTCAGTGCCGGAGGCACACGTCACGTCAAACGACGTCGTAAACGCGCTGACGGGACGTATTCAGCAAGTGAGTCCTACCACAGTTCTGACAGTGATGAACCTGGCGGAGGAAGAGCGAAGAACCGGAAGAAGAAGAAGAAGGAACGGCGTGAACATGGCAGCGACAGTGACCACAGCTACTACAGTGACGTCAGCGCCGGCGGCACGCATCACAGGAAGAGGAGAAAGAGAATCCGAGACGAGCATGGTAACGTCATCGGCCATGGCAAGGTCGAGAACTACACCAGTCCTGGTAAGCAGCTTATCTTCCACTGTAACTAGATGGTGTTGTATATTTCTTTTTGAGCGGGACAGTGAGGTAGCCTTATCGTTAAAGCTTCCGCTCGTCACGCCGAAAACCCGGGTTCGATTCCCAATATCGGTACAATGTGTGAAGCCAATTTTGGAGTCCCCCGCCGGATATTGCTAAAAGCGGTGTAAAACCTCACTCACTCACTTTTTGGTGCAGACCGTTGACCCCTGACGCGGAAGGTCGTTGTCTGATTCCTTGTCCACGTCATACCAAAAGACGTTAAATGATGGTACTTTTTGTCACCTTGCCTCTTTGCATTAAACGATTAAGAATTCCACTCGGCTCGGGGGCAGCCGAATGTGTCAGGAAGTGATGCATCCATATTAAACTGTGATGATATTTCAGTAGGTTAGCATCATGAAACCGGATTACGTGCTTAGAGACTTCATTAACGAAAGATTCTTGAATGTGACATTAATCACCACGTCACATCTCTTATTGTATCTGTGAAATCAGAAATAACGACTGTTCAAACAAAATTGTAAAGAAATATAATATTATTCGTAATTATTACTTTGTGCCTACATTAAGCAAACATTAGTTATGTTAGATGTTTAATCGTCTTTGACGTTGTTTCTGGAACATTTGCACAATTATTTATTAGAAACAGTTATTTCTTAAATTGTTTTACGACCGAAAACATAGTTAACTTGAAATATGAATGTGATGTTTTTTTCAATTCATTGATGCTTTATACTTTTTCAGAAAATTCCGACGATGAAAGGTATGATGTATATATGAATTATATTGGAGTAGTGGAAATTCGTCTTTCAATTTTAAAAGCGATTTCTTCAATTATTATTAATAAGGACACTTACATGTACAATATAAGTTTGGATTATGATTTAGTTTTCTAGATGTAATTTTTTCTACTAACGTGGATTATCGTACATGGTATTTATTTATTTCATATACTGAAGGGCAAAAGAAACAATACCGATTTCGTGTTTTTGTGATTGAAATCGAAATGCGATTGTGACTATAGAGCGTCAACCATTCCTGCAAATGTTTGTGACCTATGGGTTATTCTGTGTAAAAATATTTTGATTCAAAGACAACGGGGATATAAAGGCGACAAAATTATAAGAAATTGATTTTCTACCATATCACCTTTAGCATGTGTAAAAAAATTGTTCAAAGAAAGCAAATGTTATTTTCAACAGTAAGATGCCCCGGATAAACCTCAGTATTGTATTCCGCGATTGTATGTTTCCATTTCAATCGTATAAAAAGCATGTAGAAGTATTTTATGAATGATGACTAAGCGCCAGTATCATATAGTTTGTTTTGTGGTATCAGCAGCTAAAGATTTTATCAAACGTATGAACATCAACTCATGAACACATACTCATGCCAATAATGGTTTGTCACCCCAAAATTTTTAATTGAGGGGTTGGGGTTGTGAAAGTGTGTGTGGGGTTGGGGTGGGAGAGGGGTGACAACCATTATTGGCATAAGTATATTATGCCTTGCCCCTTCGTGTATATATCAGTCTCACATCAATTCTATTGTACTGTCTTAAGTTTGTTGTCAGTCAACTAACAATGGTTTTAGCATGGTATGGAATGTCTCTCGGGTCTTTTGGTGTAGATGTGGATAGATGTGTAATGTGATTGTAGTGAATAGAGGGTTAAGATGTCAATCATTGTTGTACATAACCAATGTTACAATTTTCTTCATTTTAGAAAATATGACTTTTATTTCTTCCAAACTTGTTAGTGTAACCATGAAAAGGGATTTTAGCACGTGTTTCAACGTAGTTGACATACGAACTTTCAGCTACATCTAGCCATTTTAATGTAACTGACATACGAACTTTCAGCTACATCTAGCCATTTTAATGTAACTGACATACGAACTTTCAGATATATCTAGCCATTTTAAATATATCTAGCCACTTTAATGTAACTGACATACGAACTTTCAGCTACATCTAGCCATTTTAATGTAACTGACATACGAACTTTCAGATATATCTAGCCATTTTAATGTAACTGACATACGAACTTTCAGCTACATCTAGCCATTTTAATGTAACTGACATACAAACTTTCAGCTACATCTAGCCATTTTAATGTAACTGACATACGAACTTTCAGCTATATCTAGCCATTTTAATGTAGCTGACTTACGAACTTTCAGTAATATCTAGCCCTGTCTCACAGCCGAAATACGCACTAGCCACTTTTAAATACATGTAGTAGATGTAGGAACTTTCACCTTTCAGGCTTTATAACGTGACCGACATAAGAATTTCAGTTAAATCTAGTCCTGTCTACGTAGCTGACATACGAACTTTCCGTTATATCTAGCTATTTTTATGTATTTAGCATGCGAACGCTCAGTTATATATAGCATTTTTAAGGTACCTAACGTGCGATTTTCAACTATATCTAGCCATGTTTACATAGTTGACATAAAAACATTATGATATATCCAGCAATTTGTTCGCAGCTGAAATAGGAACTTTCCGTTATATCTAGCCATTTTACGTTGCTGACATACATGCAATGATCATCTAGCCATATGACAATATCTAGCCATGACATGTGTGTGACAATCCCCCAGTGTGTACACCACGGTGTCGGATGGAAAAGGCGGCAAAGTCCGCGTGAAGAAGGAGAAACCCGGGAAAGGCGGTAAAGGCGGGAAAGGCGGTAAAGGCGGAAAAGGTGGGAAAGGTGGGAAAAAAGGCCGGAACTACACCGGCGTCTTCAGCGACGAATCTAGCGACGATGACGACGTTGATTTGTCGAATATGACAGAGGAAGAGAAGAAAACATATTTCGCAGAGAAGGCAAAGAGGAAGGCAGAACGAGAGAAGAGAAGAAGGGAGAAATACGGCGACAAATATGACGAGATGGTCGCCAAACATGAAAAGTTCGTAAAGCCGTATAGTAGCTTGCGTGGAATGTTTGACATATTTTTTATATATCTTTGACATAACACGTGTGTGCGACACGTATATCTCGAATTTGCACTGTTTCCTCTGTTACTTTCAACACATCTCTTTCCATAATGCATATAAACAAATCCGTCTGTGATTTCAACACATCGCTTTCCATGATGAATATAAAGAATTCCATCTGTGATTTCAACACATCTCTTTCCATATTGCATATAAAAAAGTCAATCCGTGATTTCAACACATTTCTTTCCATAAAGCATATAAACAATTCCATCTCTGATTTTAACATAGCTCTTCCCATAACGCATATAAACCATTCCATCTCTGATTTTAACATAGCTCTTCCCATAACGCATATAATCAATTCCATCTCCGGTTTCAATATACCTCTTTCCATAATGTTTAAGAACATTTCCTCCTCTGATTTCAACATTTTCCATAATGCATATATACATTCCATCTGTGATTTCAACACATCTCTTCCCATAATGCATATAGAAATTTCCAACACATCTCTTTCCATAATGCATATAGACAATTCAATGTGTGATTTCAACACATCTCTTCCCATAATGCATGTAGACAATTCCGTCTTGCACATATTCTTGATATCATAACTGTTTGAGAACGGCAATGGTTGTTTCAGCACGAACTGTTGTTTGACAATGCATTCTAACACCCTGTGCAATTATCGTGTTATCCTGTCTATATTCGCCTTCTGTGGCGATGTAACCTGAACTATTTCTTGCTAATGCACGCTGATTTGATACCTTTTATCAAATTATCTTTTCGATTTTTCGTACGGTTGAAATTCGACATTTTAGTGAACGACTGTCTGAAACGTCTATCGAAATTTCGTTCCAACTTTGTTTTTAACCATTGACCAAGTTGAGCTTCATGAGTTCTGGGCCCTGTTCTGCAATGCGCTGTTGCCCTTAGATAATTGTACTCCTATACTTTATATAGGTTCACGGTCGTCTTTCCTCTGAAGTTGAGTTATGGAATATGGTCTGATCTTTGAATTAACGTACAGTAAAATGGCTAATATTCTTATTTATGTGCCAATGGGTTTTAAAGATATTTACATAACATAAGTGCTTAAATGTTTAAAGGCAAGAGAAACTATTTTCCTTATAACTGTCTAACTGTTGGTATCGATGTATTATATGGTGAGGGTTCGATGATATCACTCCTTCAGAACTTCTTACCTTCCTGTTCTCCAACAATGTAGACAGATTTATCTAGATCGGACCTTATCCAACTCTGTCATGCACACAGACACCATCACTCATAAGACTCTATCTATCAGACTGAAGAAAGCATGGAGCAAACCCGTCTTCAGCGACGAATCTAGCGACGATGACGACGTTGATTTGTCGAATATGACAGAGGAAGAGAAGAAGAAATATTTCGCAGAGAAGGCAAAGAGGAAGGAGGAACGGGAGAAGAGAAGAAGGGAGAAATATGGCGACAAATATGACGAAATGATGGCAGAGCATGAAAAGTTCGTAAATTGCACCAACTGTTGCATGCGTTGTGCAGTGATTTACCGACCCACATATAATCCCAAACTCATATATAACACAACATCCATCTATAGCATAATCTTCATCCTCAATATATAACATCCATATATATAACTGAACCTGGACTTTCTCTAATCTTGCTGTGAATGAATATTAACTGCCATTAATACCTTCCGGCATATGACGTATTGCTTATCAGAGGTTGTGGGTTCATCGAAAAGGTTCTTCCAATTGCTTGACTCGTATTCACGCCTCCTGACAAATTGCGTTAGTGTTTGCATTTAAACCAGTCATGCATGATGCCAATATTTTCTGGTTTTGGGTGTTGTTATTGCTCAGCAACAGGTCCTATTAAACGCTTCTATTTAAAATTACAGAGCTACATGCGGCTATTCCGTCATAGTTCTACTAACAGGAATAATCACGTATTTTCTATCTTTGTGATGGTATCATTTGTAGCATGATCAATTAAATTATATTGGAGCTTTATTAACAGTTCGTTGATAATTGTATCGTATGGGTATCACTGTAGCGTGTACACGTCTGAGTTGCTGTCGGCGACCTGGGTAGCCCGGTTCACTTTTACGCCTCTAGCATTTATTGTACAGAGTTGCAGTTCAGAATCTGATGGTCATGGGCTCGAATCCCAGATGTGGTTCTGGTTTCCTGTCAGCACCAGGGGTCTGCTAAAGTTGTAAATGTCTTTGATCTGGATCTTTCTCACACATGAAGCTGACACGCCGTGATGTAACTGAAATACTGTCCAAAGCGGCTTTAAACCAAACTCACTCAATCAATCTTGTAACTGCGGCGGTGGGGTAGCCTGATGGTTAAAGCGTTCGCTCGTCACGCTGAAGACCCAGGTTCGATTCCCCACATGCCAGTACAATGTGTGAAAACCATGTCTGGTGTTCCCCGTCAATCTTGTATCTGCTTTGGTTATATGAACAATATTCAGTCTCATTTCGTCATCACTTGAGATTTTGTTTTATTTGGTATTTTGTTTTATAAATATACATTTCACACTATATTTCAATGCAATTCTTTTCCACTGTCCTATAATATCAGGGAATGCCATTTTGGTTTCTATAGAACAAATCATTAATCTCGGCACCCTGCCTTATCAATGGGACGAAGACCTCTCTCAGCACGACGTGTGTAATGGATTAGGCGTGATCAACATGGAGGCATTTGTCAGTATCACGTAACACTTTATCTTCCATCAGGGGATATATTCTGTCTCGGAAGGAATGTGTGGGACATGGGATATTATAATTATGGTAACCAATCACAGTCTCCTTTAGCCATTCCCTGCGCCCCCCAGCGAGACCCAATAACCTCGACATGAAACCCCTTATCCACCGATAAGTGTTAACATGCCATACTTTCATTAAATGTAACTTATGCCCAGTTCCTCTGATTATCTCCCTTGATCTTCACCTCCACCCGCAATGGCGTCGTATCACGTGACACGGGTTGTATCTGTCCCACTTTGTCCGAAGCATGGTTGCTTATGGTTCCCTTGTCACGCAACCTGGGATGACATCTTGATGTACTTCGTATACACACAGATCTCTTATCTTAAGAAACTGACGTGACATCAACCGTTGCCTAGCAGTACTGCAGCAGAAAGCGTTTGCAAGTTATATGGCGCTCACCTAGTTCAGGCTTTAAGGCGTTCAAGCTTAATATCCCCGTTACGTTAAAGAGGGTGTTTTTCCATTGAAACCAAGACTGGTTATGCGTCAGGATAACGCGAGTGGACTTTGATTCTTGTTCGTCGTTTCAAACGGAGGGATTAATATTCTCGGATTGTTCACTCTCCCAGTGCATCACGCCTGTAGGTTTATGAATTTATAATAGTAGCCACGAATCTTGGTCGTGTAAGTATACCAACCATTTACGATGAGTAAGAATGTCAGTTTCTCAGCCCCTTTGTCCTCCAATCTTAGACGTAAGAAAGATATACGACGTGAGGAACGTCGTCGTCTCGGCCTCAACAGCGCCTCCTCGTCTGAGTACGACGAACTCGGCAACAAGAAGCCCAAAACCAAAGGGGCCAGGAAGGATGGTCTAGGTGATGAAGAGGGTGGCCCTGATGGGTGAGTCCGGCGGTTGCTGTGACGCTGGTTCGAACCCTGTTTGTGTGAAACCCGATGTGTGTGCTGTGCTAAGGGTTCGAACCCCATATTCTGTGATGGGCGTTTTCTTTTCAGATTATTCGGTTTGAAGGAAATATATTTTTTAGTTTAGAGACAAGTACATGAATATTATTATAGCTGCATCTTGTGTCACGTGTTGAGTGATTACGTAACAGTTCCACCTTAGATGTAGATATTGAAAGTTATTGTTTTTCTGTGTATTAAATTTTATTTTAAGTATTTCAATCATTATAGTTTAACGAGTCTGATTTTTACAACCATATTTACGGATAAGTTATCGTTCTTCTGTTTGGTGACTAGGATCCATAAAGGGACCCAATGGAACATAACGCTCTTAATATGCTCACCGCGAGAAAGTGCTATAACGTCGTTATACAGCATGTGAAGTGGTCAATAGTATGTCTTCTTACCCAATTTGCGTGAATCGTTGCTCATACTATCAGCCACTGGTTTGCTGGTCGAATGTTATTATTGATTGATCAGCGTGATGCAGCTGTAACTAGTATGAAACAACATTCACGAACTTAGGACACAAAGATCTACATATCTGAAGACTGTTTATTGGTGTTGGGAATAACACATGACCTTGCTTGTTTTAGTACTAATTTTAAGGCTACGGTTAAAAATGATCAACACAATCCTCCAAATGGCCCAGTCGTGTGTGTTTTTATATATTGTTTTCAGTTTGTATTTTTGTTTCAGTGTAGTTAAGTCGTTGGTTTAAACAACCACTAGAGCAAGGCGATCTTGTTTTGCATGTTTAACATCGTACATAATCAAAAATGTTCTATTTTCGTTTTCTCTGTTTCAGCTGACTATCATTTAAAAGACTACGAATATTTCCATTTTAATTACATAATAACAATATCAGCCTTTTAAATATTTTAATTTCATATTATTTCCATAAATAATCATTTTCGAAATTATATTAAAATTCAATTATTTTATACACTTTTAAAACAAATCTTAAAATAGTCATAATTTTGTGACGAGTTCAGGTAACAAAATCTTTCATGTTTTAAAACTTTCCTGTTTTGAACTCAAAGTAACTAAATGGTTCTGTTTGTCAGGAGGAAGAAGGGCCGTAGAAATAAAGACGGCAACGAAGGTGATGATGAAAGTGACGATAGTAAGTATTGTGTGAATCACGTGACACGGTTGCCTAGCAATACACAAAAACAACACATGTTTAACATACATCCAGTAGTTACATTATTAACATTGATTTCAAATTATTTGATTATTTGTTTCAAAGATGAACACACGTACCTACGTTCTGATTCTAATAACGGATTCAGTTTTCAAGCATCCAGTATTCGCGTCGGA
Organism: Haliotis rubra; assembly: GCF_003918875.1. NCBI lineage: Eukaryota > Metazoa > Mollusca > Gastropoda > Lepetellida > Haliotidae > Haliotis > Haliotis rubra. Next base: position 1,038,619 of record NW_025765625.1, on the reverse strand, counting down.
CATTTTTCTTCGTTGATTTCAATAAGGAGAATACACTACAGTTGTGAAGTCATTTGTCCTTCAAAATAAAGAAGATATCTTGGTTCGTACCACCCCATAAATTATTTTTCCTGCACAAATATGACCCACATGCATGATTTATAACAACCGTTAGGTTGGTTTCATAGTTTTACTTACATACACCTTCGCACGTTTGAAGAATGCAACGAATCCCATTTCCTCGGATCTCTATATGGTTTAATGTTAATTGCCTTGCAAAATAAATAAAATTATAAAACATTTTTCATAAAAGTTAAAAATACGTTTAAAATGTTTAAGATTTTATTTAATAGAAAATTGAAGTTAAATAAACTTTGAAACTAACACTCACACACGTTCACCTTACAACCTGAAGGTACAAACACTGTTAAAGTCTTGATTTATCCGACACATGGTTCTCCAAAACAGTTTACTCAGAGGAGCATTTGCCAAATTTCTTCACACCTTGAACTTTTGACATAGTGTTGTACCTTTAGGAACTACTGGATGTGTTGATGTCACTGGTGCCCACGTTTTCTGTCACCTGGTTTGATTGGCACCCCTCTAACAACGAATGCATGCATTTGAAGGAAAACTTTGTGTTGATAATGTTCGACCAATTTTGTACAGATTATGACTTGACTGGCCGGAGAAAGAAGAAGGGAGGTCACAGACCAGGGTCAGGAGATGGTTATGAATATGTAAGTATGTAATAAAGTTTAACGTCGTATTCAAGGATTATTGAACGTATATTCAGTCATTTTCAGGTGATATTACTGTCCGTGATGAGATATCCGGTTGCTGTCTTTGTCAGCATAGTGGATGGGGTATCCGGGTGATATCACTGTGAGTGCAGTAGGTGAGATATCCATCGCATATCATTGTCCATGTAGTGGCGAGATATTCAGGTGATATCACAGTGCGTGACCAGATATTCAGGTGATATCACTGTCCGTGATGAGATATCCGGTTGCTGTCTTTGTCAGCATAGTGGATGAGGTATCCGGGTGATATCTGTGGAGTGCAGTATAGGTGAGATGTCCATCGCATATCATTGTCCATGTAGTGGCGAGATATTCAGGTGATATCACAGTGCGTGACCAGATATTCAGGTGATATCACTGTCCGTGATGAGATATCCGGTTGCTGTCTTTGTCAGCATAGTGGATGAGGTATCCGGGTGATATCACTGTGAGTGCAGTAGGTGAGATACCCATCGCATATCATTGTCCATGTAGTGGCGTGATATTCAGGTGATATCACAGTGCGTGACCAGATATTCAGGTGATATCACTGTAGTTATGAAATATTCTATTGATAGCTCTGTCACAATAGTTGATGATAGCACTGCGAGTGTAGTAAATGAGATATCCGTCGTATATCATTGTCCATGCTGTTATGAGATATACTGATGATATCACTGTCCGTGATGAGATATCCGATTGATATCACTGTCAGCATAGTGGATGAGGTATCCATGTGATAACACTGTGACTGCAGGAGTGAGTGAGTTTAGTTTTACGCCGCACTCAGCAATATTCCAGCTATATGGCGGCGGTCTGTAAATAATCCTGTCTGGACCATACAATCCAGTAATCAACAGCATGAGCATCGATCTGCGAAATTGGGAACCGATGACATGTGTCAACCAAGTCAGCGAGCCTGACCACCCGATCCCGTTAGTCGCCTCTTACGACAAGCATGGGTTACTGAAGATCAATATTCTAACCCGGATCTTCACGGGTGTGACTGTAGGAGGTGAGATATGCGTCGCATATTATTGTCCATGTAATGGTGAGATGTTCAGGTGATATCACTGTCCGTGCAGAAGATCAGATATCCGTTTGATATCACTGTCAGCATAGTGGATGATATCCCTGTGATTATAGTCGGCGAGATATCCATCGCATATCATTGTCCATGTAGTGGCGAGATATTCAGGTGATATTACTCTCGATGTGCTGTGTAGTGGGTGCGGAGGGGGTATCACCTTGAATGCTTTGGATGAAATACCCGGATCTACCTTCCTGTATGTTTACTTCATTCTGATTGGCCTATATTACAGAACAGATATTTACCAATTTTCAAACTAATTTCCACACCACGTTACATTTTTAAATTTCACATGTTTTGGGTTACAGAAATACGATGACAAGGGAAGAATCATCTCCAAGAAACGAATTAAAAAGGTAAATAAGGCACTACAGTTGAGTTCCACATACAAATAACTATTATTTGGTGTACCGGTTAGTGACGTTAACACTACAGAAACACTGGATAATGAACTTCCTTCTCTGTTTCAGGATGGTGACAGTAGCGGCTCTGAATATGAATATGAATATGGTAAGATATTATCAATATTATTGAAAGATAGTAGTAGTATCAGTAATAGTAGTAGTAACAGCAGCAGCATTAGTAGAAGCAGCGGTATCAGTAGTAGTAGTAGTAGAAGTAGTAGCAGTAGTAGTAGTAGTAGAAGTAGTAGCAGTAGAAGTAGTAGCAGTAGCAGTAGTAGTAGTAGTAGTAGTAGTAGTAGTAGTAGCAGTAGTAGTAGTAGTAGCAGTAGTAGTAGCAGTAGTAGTAGCAGTAGCAGTAGTAGTAGTAGTAGCAGTAAAGTAGTAGTAAGTAGCAGCAGCATTAGTGGAAGTGAGTAGTATCAGTAGTAGCAGCAGTAGTAGAAGTGAGTAGCAGCAGTAGTAGCAGTAGCAGTAGTAGTAGTAGTAGTAGTAGTAGTAGCAGTAGTAGTAGTAGTAGTAGTAGTAGTAGTAGTAGTAGTAGTAGTAGTAGTAGTAGTAGTAGTAGTAGTAGTAGAAGTAGTAGTAGTAGTAGTAGTAGTAGTAGTAGTAGTAGCGGTAGTAGTGGTGGCAGTGGAAGTAGTAGCAGTAGTAGCAGCAGCAGTAGTAGTAGAAGCAGTAAGTAGTAGCAGTAGTAGTAGTGGCAGTAGTAGTAGCAGTAGTAGTAGTAGTAGTAGTAGAAGCAGTAGTAGCAGTAGTGGTAGTAGTAGCAGTGGTAGTAGTAGTAGTAGTAGCAGTGGTAGTAGTAGTAGTAGTGAAGTAGTAGCAGTAGTAGTAGTAGCAGTAGTAGTAGCAGTAGTAGTAGTAGTAGTAGTAGTAGTAGTAGTAGTAGTAGTAGTAGTAGTGGTAGTAGTAGCAGTGGTAGGTAGTAGTAGTAGTAGTAAGTAGTAGTAGTAGTAGGTGAGTGGTAGTAGCAGTAGTGGTAGTAGTAGTAGTGGTAGTAGTAGAAGTAGTAGTAGTAGTAGTAGCAGTAGTAGTAGAAGTAGTAGTAAGTAACAGCAGCAGTAGCAGTTAGAGTGACATTAGTAGCAACAGCAACTAATAGTAATTAGTAGTAGTAGCAGCAGCCTTTGTTTGCCATAGTTAGCCATTGTGTTATGTTTATGCACCACGTGCATTTAAAGTCGATAAATATTTACAATACGCACCATCGTTTTGCCGGAAGGATATTCCGTTCCAGACATAAAATATATCGGCAAAATGTGTCCACTGGTTATGGTTGCTCCAGTTATTAGTGGGAATAATATCACCACTAACCAATAACATTAAAGTATTTGTATGGTTAGATAAGTACATGTATGATACTTTCAACCCGCAGACGCTGACGGAAACGTCAAGGCCGTCAAGAAGAAACGTAAAGGAAGTGAGTACCGAACTTAGTCACATTCAACGAGAAGTTCATAATAACTTGTTTCGAAGAAACACTCAATAATTTATAAAACAAATTCCAGTTTCCTAATTTCCTGTCAGGAGACAATAATTACTATATCAAGAAAAAGTGTGTAGGTCCCCTCTTTGTATATTGGACAAAAATAGTTAGGGATATATGTAAATTTTGAAATTATGAATAACAATTATCTGTTTATTCATTGACACACTGATATAATATCAATCATAAAATACCAATATCCCTAACTTATTTTGTCCAGTATAGATACGGACTTGAATGTGACACAGTGAGTGGATGCGTTTTGTTTTACGCCGCTTTGGCACTGTTCCGGCATTTTCGCAACAGAGGAACCTGGAAAGTGTTTCACACACGTTACTTGTGTTAGTGAAGATGAGAGACGTTAAACTACATATCAATATACTAGTACTGTACACTATGTTTATAACGCTTATACCGAACTGACGGATGTAACGAACTGTATTTGTCACGACCACTGGCTCTATATTTCAGTCGAAAAGCGTATAACGAACTGCGAACAAAAATTATTTTCCCCTTTTGTGTTCGTTATAACTCTATGTGTGAAGCTTCCTTTTGGGACCAGGGTGAGCATGCATACCCAGGACTCCATCACTTGTGGTGGATAGATCAGGATGGGCGTGTCCAAATGGCATGGATCGCTGCTCAGGTCGTGGGTTTTCCTGTTCAGATTGCATCTTTTATGTTTTGCTGCAATGGTGCTGAAACATGGATTGGTGCCTTAAACAGCTGTACATAATCGCCAAATGACACAGGTGACCATCTGAGAAAGCCTCATGATATGATTTGGAAGATGAGTTCGGATGGTCGTTACTGTTGCAGGCGCAGAGTCAGACGGGGATTACTTTGAGGTTGATGAGAAGGGTCAGATTAAACTGAAGGAGGGCAAGAAGAAGATTGACCTCAGTAAACTGACTGCAGATGACCTCCGGAAACTCGGCATTGACCCCAATCTCTCCAAACACGAGATTGCCCGGCTCCTGAAGGTACTGTTTCAGAACTGATTAAAGAGTATGTCTACTGCTATATGTGTACAATAAGATTATCGAGTATTGGGTGGCAGTTTCTTTGGGGCTTATGTGTAATATGGGGTGACAATTTTTTTGTTGCTGTTTTTGGTTTTGTTTGTTGTGTTGTGTTTTGTGTGTAGGTGTATGATGATAGGGTAAAAGCATTGCTGTGTGTGAAATAATGGAGTAGGCAGTGCTGTGTGTGTAATATGCGGGTAAGCATTGCTGTGTGTGTGTAATGTTAGGGTAAGCATTGGTGTGTGTGAAATAATGGAGTGCAGTGCTGTGTGTGTAATAAGGCAGTGCTGCTGTGTGTAATATGTAAGCAGTGTTGTGTGTGTAATAAGGGGTGAGCAGTGCTCTGTGTGCAGTAAGCTGTGCTGTGTGTGTAATATAGGGATAAACAGTGCTCTGTGTGTAATATGTGTAATATGTTGTGTTTGTAATATAGGGTAAGTACTCTGTGTGTAATATGCAGTGTGTGTGTGTAATATAGGGTAAGCAGTGCTGTGTGTAATAATATAGGTAAGCAGTGTGTAATATGTAAGCAGTGTGTGTAATATAGGGTAAGCAGTGCTCTGTGTGTAATATAGGGGTAAGCAGTGCTGTGTGTGTAATATAGGGGTAAGCAGTGCTCTGTGTGTAATATAGGGGTAAGCTGTGTTGTGTGTGTGTGTAATATAGGGGGTATAGTGTTGTGTGTGTAAAGGTAAGCAGTGTTGTGTTTGTAATATAGGGGTAAGCAGTGTTGTGTGTGTAATATAGGGTAAGCAGTGCTCTGTGTGTGTAATATAGGGGTAAGCAGTGTTGTGTAATTTGTAAATATGTGTGTAAATAGGGTAAAGCAGTGCTGTGTGTGTAATATAGGGGTAAGCAGTGTTGTGTGTGTAATATAGGGGTAAGCAGTGTTGTGTGGTAATAAGCAGTGCAGTGTTTGTGTGTGTAATATATAGGTAAGCAGTGTTGTGTTTTGTAAGCAGTGTTGTGTGTAATATAGGGGTAAGCAGTGTTGTATGTGTGTAATATAGGGGTAAGCAGTGCAGTGTGTGTGTATAGGGGTAAGCAGTGTTGTGTTTGTAATATAGGGTAAGCAGTGTTGTGTGTGTAATATAGGGGTTAGCAGTGTTGTATGTGTGTAATATAGGGGTAAGCAGTGTTGTGTGTGTAATATAGGGGTAAGCAGTGTTGTGTGTGTAATATAGGGGTAAGCAGTGTTGTGTGTAATATAGGGGTAAGCAGTGTTGTGTGTAAAATGTATTGGGTAAGCAGTGTATGTGTGTAATATAGGGGTAAGCAGTGCTGTGTGTAAAATGTATTGGGAAGCAGTGCTGTGTGTAAAATGTATTGGGTAAGCAGTGCTATGTGTGTAATATAGGGGTAAGCAGTGCTGTGTGTAAATGTATTTGGTAAGCAGTGCTGTGTGCGTAATATGGGGTAAACAGTGCTCTGTGTGAGTAATATACACGTGTGTCATGTTGGAGGTAAGCATTGTGTGGAATGGATTGATACACTGTATGTGGCAATGGGATTACTTTGTAAACGTGTGTCCGTGCATTTGTGTAGTGTATTGTAGTGTGTTGGTTAACAGTATGTAGCATAGGTTGTATGACCCAGATAACCGTTTAGCGACGAAGGTAGTTGATCTTCAATACAACATAAATATGATTAATGGTCAGGACTGAAAATAAAACTTTCTTCTGTGCATTCAGTAATTACGCTTTCAAGGAGCTCGGATTTCAATAAGAATGTTGTCGCCTGGTAAATAATACGAAACAGGCTTTTTAATGTCATCATCATTATAATAATGTTGGTATTATCAAAACTTTGTCCTCAGCACGAAAGTAGAAATTAAATTTGTAGAATGTTTAATTTACTTGTATATAGATACTTCTGTAATTCATCACTAAAGACTATTTTTGTTTTCTCATTTTGTGAAAAACAACTCATATCGTACATTGCTTCAACTGATAGTAAAACCTACGTGACGCCAAGGACGCCATTATAATGCCAGTCATACGTGTCCTTACTTTCGGAAGAGCTATAAACAAACACAAAAAACACGCTCAGGTTAATCAGTTTGTGAGGCCATACACGCATAACGCTACACTAGCTCGTAAAGGGTACATGTCAACCGTCTATAACTTTAAAGTGACTCTACAACCTGTGTGTAATGGGATTTCAGTATAATGATATGTATACGGCATTCTGCCACGCAGCGCCCTAGTGTATTTTCACGGAAGCCGTGTAACCGCATAAACACCTTTTTGCGTGCTGAATGTGAAAATTGAGTTTCTTTAGACTTGGTGATGACAATAAGGTGTTGCTAGCGTGTCTGGTTCCAACCTCGCGTCTTCCTCGTCTCCAACGTTGTTATCAAGTAAACGCACGACATCGTCTATTTTATGCTGTACGTGGCTTAATTATGTAACCACAGACTAGAGGGTCGACTATGCAAATATGGAATTATTGTTTAAAGGTGCTGTAGATCGATAGTTTCTTGTTAATGTATCTGCCTGTTAATGGATTAGTGCTAGGAATTGATAATATTTTGACATTTTATCACTTTGGGGTCTTTTAGTGAAGGCAAATTGATTTTAAAGTTATGTCAGCTGAATAATTCGTACCTTTAATGGATGCACCTGTTGAGCGTTGATGGCTGTGTAGTGCCAGTTATGTTGTTTTGGCACGTACAGTTTCTCGACGAGACTGGACTGGGATTTATATGGAGACAAAGTTCGAGACAGTTTTATGAATTTGCATATTTATTTCACAAATATAAGTGTAATTACCAACCTGGAGTGAGAAAACGAATAGGGATGAATAATTCATTTTGTTTTAGTTTGGTTGTATAACGCCGCACGCAGCAATATTCTAGCTATATGGCGGCGGCCTGTAAATAATCGAGTCCGGACCAGACAATCCAGTGATCAACAGCATGAGCATCGATACGATACGATGACATGTCAACCAAGTCAGCGAGTCTGACCATCCGATCTCGTAAGTCGCCTCTTACGACAAACATGGGTTGCTGAAGACCAATTCTAACGCGGATTTTTCGGGTTCATTTAGACATCATCCCAAGTTTGGTTATTTTTATTAGAGTGTGGTTATACTCTCCACACGTGAATGGAAGTTGGCCAGAAATTGTGGCATGGAAGTGACTAATAGCTTCTGAAGATTTGTCCCACATGTACATGATTGTTAGAATATGAATATCGAGCGAGCATATTATAACAATAGCGAGCCTAACTGAGCAAAGATAATCCTCAGATACACGTTTGTTATCATGTTATTATTGAATGTTGTTTTGCGCCACACTCAACAGTATTCCAGCTATATGACTGGTCACGGTTTCAGTCTCTTCCTAGACCTTGTACATGATAACAGACCCGTGAAGATCTCTTCCTAGACCTTGTACATGATAACAGACCCGTGAAGATCCGGGTTAGAATCGGTCTTCCGTAACCAAGTTTGTCGTAAGAGGCGACTAACAGGGTCGGGTGGTCAGGTTCGCTGACTTGGTTGACGCATGTCATCGTATCCCAATTGCTCATGCTGTTGATCACTGGATTGTCTGGTCCTAGATTTACAGAACGCCATCATTTGGCTGGAATACTGCTGAGTGTGGTGTTAAACATCAAACAAACAACTAAGTTAAACAAGGTGTCCCTCCATTTAAACGGAGTCTGAATCAGAAGCCGAAAGGCTCGTAAAAGTGAGTGAGTACGATTTTACGACACTTTCAGCAATATCACTACTCACTCACTCACCTTTTAGCGCAGGACATATTAATAATGATATTGATAACAGTTATACCCTTTAGGTGATGAAGAAAATATATATTTTTATAGGAGAAGTTTGGTGGAGCGATCCAGATTGTGGACAAGAAGAAAACGGTTGGCACAAAGAAACTGGGTGAATACGACAGTGACGTCAATACTGACGACCTCGCCAACGACAGCGACCTGGATGTGTCGACATGTAAGTCTGTTCGGGTATATATATTTGTCTTCAGCACCGTCTAATACTTATGCAAACGTGTCGTAAATGACAAAGAAATTCTTATGACAGGAATATGTTGATTGTTTCATTGTTGAGTTGTTATAGAATGTATGGAAGTAAACTGAGTCGATGGTTCGTGATATCCGACCTCAATATGGTCGATAGTTCGTGATATCTGACCACAATATGGTCGATGTTCCGTGATAGTTGGTGATATCCGACCACAATATGGTTGACGGTTTGTGATAGTTCATCATATCCGATCACAGTATGGTCGATGATTCGTGATATCCGATATCCCTGAAATACTTCTATAAGTATGGATAGGTAAAAGACATTTAATAAAATTCAAAATCAGCCACGTTGAGGCATTTCTAAACACTGCAGTCAAAATAAAGTAGAAATCAGTAGATGAAAACCAAAACAGTATTTGGAGCAGTCAAGCAAGTCAATCAGCCATGTTAACAGAAAACAGTAAACTACGTTTATAACGAATACGCTTATTTCGAACTGACGAGTACAATGAATTGCTGTTTCGGCCTCAGCCTCTTGCTGTATGTTATAGTCGAAATGCGTATAAGATACTAGGGTTATAACGAACTACAATAAGTAGTTCCCTTTGAGTTCGGTATAACGGTAGTTTACCGTCAACAATTGGTTTTTCAAGCATATATGATGTTACAGGATGTTAAATAGTCTGTCTCGCAGTCCCTGAACCACATTAGTTTCCCTACTGCCTAGCCCTCCCTGCAATGTAGTCTGTCTCACAGTCCCTGAACCACATTATTTTCCCTACTGCCTAGCCCTCCCTGCAATGTAGTCTGTCTCACAGTCCCTGAACCACATTATTTTCCCTACTGCCTAGCCCTCCCTGCAATGTAGCCTGTCTCACAGTCCCTGAACCACATTATTGTCCCTACTGCCTAGCCCTCCCTGCAATGTAGCCTGTCTCAGAGTCCCTGAACCACATTATTTCCCTACTGCCTAGCCCTCCCTGCAATGTAGTCTGTCTCAGAGTCCCTGAACCACATTATTTTCCCTACTGCCTAGCCCTCCCTGCAATGTAGTCTGTCTCAGAGTCCCTGAACCACATTAGTTCCCCTACTGCCTAGCCCTCCCTGCAATGTTAAAGCCCTAAATGAAGCAAGTCTGTGCTGAATCTCCCAGCTCACAGGGGTCCTTTCCTATTTAAATGGGTATATTTGTTACTATCAACATTATATGTATTCGGGGACTAAGCATTAGTCCAGATGTTAAACAGTGCTTGATAACTTACACCTCATTGCTCTCTACAGTGCGCGGGCCACGACGTGTGAACGTGCTGATGAGGAGAGGTGGACAGGCTATTCTTGACCACATCAGGAAGGTGATGGACCAGTCCAACCTCGGGGAGGACTACGCCAAGGACCTGGATGAGAAGGGTCAGTCCACCTCACAGAATAGCCACTGTTTCCGTGACTCATAACGGATACATTTAGGCACTGGTTCCCAAGTCACGTCTTTCCCAATGCAGAGTTGCTTCCCTTTGATGTGCAAGAATCCGATGATCATGGGTTTTACTCTCCCTGATTATGATTCTTTGTTTGTTAGTTGCACCATGCTAATGGGTCCAAAGGTTTTCATCCCAGGTGATACAATTGAAATAGGGGAAAAGGGCAGACGGGGAAAGTTTGGGTACACCGAATTGTCTCTCGATTATATAGGAGGCCAGAAAAATTGAGACTGTTTAAATGTTTTGAAATAGATAAATTTGAATTTAAACTTTATTTCGGGGCAGGGCATTAATCTTAAGGGGACGGGGGAATCCCAAAAGTGTCACATTGAGAACCTAAAGACCTTGTGCTCGACCACATTGAAATGTTATTTTTGATGGGTCGAAAAATCTATAATTCGACCTTGACCTTGTAGGTGACATTGACTTCCTGTCTCACTACCGCCTGGTCGACCCGAAGAAGTTGGAAGCGTACGCAAAATGTTTTGCGGTGGAAGACGAGGATTATGATACCGTCATTAACGCAGGGGTAGGTCTTTTACAACGTCATATCTGGAAGGTGTATGGGTGGCCGAGCGATCTACACTGCATAGCAATTCGCCGTGCAGAGTTGCGTCCCTTGGAAACCCCAGAAACCCATGAATATGGGTTCGATTACACCTCCGCACCGTTGAAGTTTGTAAAGTTTTCAGCACCATTCTCGTGTTCGGCGGTTTCACAAACGTAGAAAACGTCACTAAAACGTCACTTTCGGCTTTGTGCCCACGTTAGGCTTACACGCCGTGATCTAACTGGAATACTGATCAAATCGGCGTCAAACCAAACTCACCCACTCACCATATCGACCATACTGTGATCGGATATGATGAACTATCACAAACGTTAACCATATTGTGGTCGGATATCACTCACTCACTAAAATAGTAATGAAAATAAACACGTTGTATGGGCGTGAATTAGCTGGTAAGTCTAAAAGATGAATTCATGAAGACCATTTACCATGTTAGACGTTGATTTCGGACGATCGGAAAATACGACTTACTTGTGGTGGGATATTCGCTAAAACCACATCGGGACATGATGGTCAGTGACAGAGGTTAGACGTTGAATCTGCTTTAGTAACCGGCAGAAACATCCACAGACAGCAACGTCCAAACCTTGACCTTTGACGGGCGGTGAACTTTCCTAGTGGTTGAAGCATTTGTTCGACTGACTGACTGACTGAGTTTGGTTTTACGCCGCTTTTAGCAATATTCCAGCACCATCACGGCTGGGGACACCAGAAATGGGCTTCACACATTGTACCCATGTGAGAATTCGAACCCGGGTCTTCGGCGTGACGAGCCAACGAGCATTTGTTCGAAACGTCGAAGGCCCAGGTTCGATTCACAGAAGGGTAAAATCTGTGAAGCCCAATTCTGGTGTTCCCCCGGCAAGATATTGCTGGAATATTGTTAAGAGCGACGTAAAACTCAACTCAGTCAGCAATTCAGCCTTTGCATTTGATGTATTCATAGTCTTTTCAGAAGATGTATACATTTTTTATCAGCTTTTTCATTAGTTTTTGATATAAAATGTCCTTTTTTGTTGTTAGGAGACCCGGGTCGCTCTTGATGGCGTGCCCACTATACAACAGATGACCCCTAAACAGATGGAATACGTCCTCAAGGTGAGGTCAAGAGATGATTCTCCTTCGTGATGACCACCACACGTTGTTTCATTGTAAACTGTTCAGTGCAGGGTGTTGAGGTGATATTGGTGAGGTGGAAACTGGCGGAAACTGGTTTCACGTTGTATTAAATATAATGGCGATCGCAGACGTGCATGCACGTGTGTGAGGCTGATTGTGACAACCCCGCCTATTTATTGAGTCATTTCGTGTTTAGATGCTACGGCACCGTCTCTCGATTTAGCATGGGTGTCACACTCAGAAACATTGATTGCTATCTCGCTCAGACACACTGATGTCACATTCATTGATATCCTACTAAGACACATTGACGGATATCCCACTCAGACACACTGATGTCACATTCATTGATATCCTACTAAGACACATTGACGGATATCCCACTCAGACACACTGATGTCACATTCATTGATATCCTACTAAGACTCATTGACAGATATCCCACTCAGACACACTGATGTCACATTCATTGATATCCTACTAAGACACATTGACGGATATCCCACTCAGACACACTGATGTCACATTCATTGATATCCTACTAAGACACATTGACGGATATCCCACTCAGACACACTGATGTCACATTCATTGATATCCTACTAAGACACATTGACAGATATCCCACTCAGACACACTGATGTCACATTCATTGATATCCTACTAAGACTCATTGACGGATATCCCACTCAGACACACTGATGTCACATTCATTGATATCCTACTAAGACACATTGACGGATATCCCACTCAGACACACTGATGTCACATTCATTGATATCCTACTAAGACACATTGACGGATATCCCACTCACACACTGATGTCACATTCATTGATATCCTACTAAGACACATTGACGGATATCCCACTCAGACACACTGATGTCACATTCATTGATATCCTACTAAGACACATTGACGGATATCCCACTCAGACACACTGATGTCACATTCATTGATATCCTACTAAGACACATTGACGGATATCCCACTCAGACACACTGATGTCACATTCATTGATATCCTACTAAGACACATTGATGGATATCCCACTCAGACACACTGATGTCACATTCATTGATATCCTACTAAGACACATTGACGGATATCCCACTCAGACACACTGATGTCACATTCATTGATATCCTACTAAGACACATTGACGGATATCCCACTCAGACACACTGATGTCACATTCATTGATATCCTACTAAGACACATTGACGGATATCCCACTCACACACTGATGTCACATTCATTGATATCCTACTAAGACACATTGATGGATATCCCACTCAGACACACTGATGTCACATTCATTGATATCCTACTAAGACACATTGATGGATATCAGACCACTCACAGACACACTGATGTCACATTCATTGATATCCTACTAAGACTCATTGACAGATATCCCACTCAGACACACTGATGTCACATTCATTGATATCCTACTAAGACTCATTGACGGATATCCCACTCAGACACTGATGTCACCTTCATTGATATCCTACTAAGACACATTGACGGATATCCCACTAAGAGACACTGATGTCACATTCATTGATATCCTACTAAGACACATTGATGGATATCCCACTCACACACACTGATGTCACATTCATTGATATCCTACTAAGACACATTGATGGATATCCCACTCAGACACTACTGATGTCACATTCATTGATATCCTACTAAGACACATTGACGGATATCCCACTCAGACACTGATGTCACATTCATTGATATCCTACTAAGACTCATTGACAGATATCCCACTCAGACACTGATGTCACATTCATTGATATCCTACTAAGACACATTGATGGATATCCCACTCAGACACTGATGTCACATTCATTGATATCCTACTAAGACACATTGATGGATATCCCACTCAGACACACTGATGTCACATTCATTGATATCCTACTAAGACTCATTGACAGATATCCCACTCAGACACACTGATGTCACATTCATTGATATCCTACTAAGACTCATTGACAGATATCCCACTCAGACACACTGATGTCACATTCATTGATATCCTACTAAGACACATTGACGGATATCCCACTCAGACACACTGATGTCACATTCATTGATATCCTACTAAGACTCATTGATGGATATCCCACTCAGACACACTGATGTCACATTCATTGATATCCTACTAAGACTCATTGATGGATATCCCACTCAGACACACTGATGTCACATTCATTGATATCCTACTAAGACTCATTGACAGATATCCCACTCAGACACACTGATGTCACATTCATTGATATCCTACTAAGACTCATTGACAGATATCCCACTCAGACACACTGATGTCACATTCATTGATATCCTACTAAGACACATTGACAGATATCCCACTCAGACACATAGTTAAACATCTAATTAAGACACATTGCTTGATATCCCACTCGACACATTCATTGATATCCTACTAAGACACGCTGCTGGATATCCCACTCAGACACATTGAACTGACTCCCGAGACGTTAACCTCTTTGTTTAACCTCTAAATGCCGAGGGACAGGCAAGGAAACAAGAGAGAGCCGACAGGGGAGTTCGATCCCCACGACGTTAAAAGTAGTCCGGACTAGTAGAAGCAGCCACAACGACGCACAAACACACAAGTCTCTATATTAATGCCATTACCTTGAGCGCCTTAGAATGACATCTTGTCAGCCAATGAGAACACAGAACAACTTTCAGGGCACACACTACTGACAAATAGCCAGTCTGATGCCGACGTAATTGGACAAAACGGAAAACAGTGAAAGCAACAAGTACGTCATGATTTGCCGTTGTATTCGGCAATGTTTCAAGTAGACTGCAGCATTTAGGGCTCCAAACCGAAAAGAACGTTATATAGCGAAACATTTTCAAGCTCATGTAAAATCTCTTACTGATTTTGATAACATATATCTCATGGGTACCAGTCGAACTGCCCCAGCTACAAAATGCCCCAGCAAATTTAGTCATTCATTCTAATTTGGCCAAATGTATTTAAAATGATTAAATATATGCCGTAAATGCATAGTTATTGTCAACTTTGATATTATGTTCTTCATATAAAAGTTATTAGGAAGTAATATTTCTGATAAATTTTCCATTAGTAAACTCATAACTATGTATATACTTTTATTTGTAAAACATAATATCAAAGTTGACAAAACATATGCATTTATGGCCTATATTTAATCATTTTAAATACACTGGGGCGTTTTGACTACCCACTAGGGCAATTTGACCAAAACTTCGGAGCACTTTGACTAAATTTGCTAGGGCAATTTGTAGCTGGGGCAATTCGACTGGCAATCGGACTTTAATCTAATTTATGTTAAAAATACCACTGACAGTAAGTTGTAACAGGGTATGATGGAGTATAAATGAATCTCGTGGGTACTTCTTTCTTCTTTAGCCCAGCTGTGGGATTTTCATACCCCATGTGTGCATGTCTCTTTCGTATCGAAACTCGGAATGATCAGAGCATTTCTCCTGCCTAAATCTGTCTCTTTACTTGGAAAACGGAAGAGATGGTGGCTCTTTCCATTGTTCGATGATTCCGTGCATCCCCAGGCAACGGAATACACCATCGTACCATTTACAAAACGTCAGAAACAACACGATTTGTATTACTGTAGCGCTTGCTCTTTGGCAATATGGCGGACGCTTGTCACATATGACGTCACGAGCGCAAAGGTCACGTGAGTTCCACTGGAATACATGTATTCATAATGGCCGAAGCTCAGATAACAGAAACTGTTTTCGCGATAAAAACATAATAAACCATATTTTTTAAATAAAAATCGCGGTACATGTTTCTGATAACGTTATCTTTCACCCAGCAAATTATTGCAATTGTCTCGTATTCTCCTTTAAACCACCTTTCACCTAAACCTTGAAATTCATGCTATGAACTGGTATCGTAATGACTTTTATGTGTGCTTCAATTAGTTTTAGCTTCCCTCGCCTTAACACTGGTATGTGAACTTAATGACTTACTGCTTTGAAGGTCGTGGCGTAGCTGACTAATATTTCAATTCGGCGTACAATGACGTCGAACTGGTGTACCAACACGTACTGGTGTAATGGTGTACGTGTCTGTACATAAACGGTTTCATCAGCGTTATAACGCAATATTATGTCAAAAAATTGTTCGCTCATGGTGAAAAAGGAAACAGTGGTTTTAAAAATCTTTTTAAACTGCTTCGACCATCCACGCTGAAATTGCTTCCATAAAATAACACGCTGGTGAAAAAAACCTTTGTAATAGGTAACCATCCCGAAAGGTTTCTTGGCGGAGAGATCGCATCTGCGTAGACAATTCCGATATTTTCTCGATGCAATCACTCTGGCGCCTCGCTCAACTCCCTGTGCGCTCATCTATATCTGTTTTCTATGTTAATCTTTACAAAACAACGCTGTCGCGAGCCCATGGGGACTTTAACTCGCTGCACGAGAATTAAGGAAATCACACACAACCGTGCCACGCAGTAATCTAAAGCCGTACTCCACTATTCCGCTTATATTTTATTCACATTTATAATCAAAATTGGTTGTTTTTATGTGAATTCACAAAAGTGCATTTCCATGGTCGTCATTTGATTTATGAAATTGAATTTTAAGAGAAAAATTCGGTCTATTCGTGCGTTTCACGTAATCGTGATTTAAATTTAAACCAATTTAAATTTCTTCCTTAGAACTTAGTTTTGCATGGCATTTACACATTGGCGTAATAATGAAATAATGCGGTGTTAATGGTATCGGTGACCTTGTAATTAATGGATTAAGTAGAACGCGGAGTGATACAGCGGTTAGTTGTGAGCAATCCATCACCGCGGATGAGCTTAGGATTCGGATTGAGTGTTAGCGTGTCATAGTCCCATCTGGTGACTCCGATTAGCGAAAAACGGCCCGATGTCCGAGCCAACGACGATCGTATTATGTGCTTTAATGAAGGAGACCCGTGGTCGCGCTGGTCATAAAAACGTCGAAGCAGGGACTACAGGCAACGTTGAGCTTTCTCCGATAAGATAGGTTGCAGTGATACATGCGACTTGACAAATGCTTCATTGAACCGGGGATCGACGGCGATCCTTGTCAGGAAATATGTCGGAGTTTGTAGGCAAGCTTGTGCAATGTGAGATGAAAGGCTTTCAAACCGCGAAGTCACGGTGCCCGCGACATCTCACACTCTTGTCAATTTGTTAACATTAGATTTTGAAAAATGAATGTTCGTAATTTTGCAATTAAAATTGTATTTCCCTTACTTCATGATTTAATTTGTAACACAGAGTTTGATGAGGTGAGGTTTCTTACAACGCGTGAGCAACTTGTTTATGTTTACAGAAATGTGTGCCCTTATACGCGATGAAGTGTCTTAGAATAGTCCATGTAATGTTCAGTCCCTCGAAGGTCTGTAACACGAACGCCCTGAGAAGTCAAGATCATACAAACCTACACTTATTACAAACCCGTGAAGATCCGAGTTGAATTGGTCTTCAGCAACATATGCTTGCCACAAAAGTCGACTATGCTAGTCTAAGAGGCGAATAACGGGACCGGATGGCCTGGCTCGCTGACTTGGTTGACACATGTCATCGTATCCCAGACTCTTGGTATCTCTCTCCTACACGGCGAATAGCGGTGACCTAATGAGTTTACTACCAACATATAGAGTTATATACCGTAGTATCAAACCTGAGTGAATGAGTGAGTGAGTTCAGTTTTACGCCGCACTCAGTATTCCAGCTATATGGCGGCGGTCTGTAGATAATCGAGTCCTGACCAGACAATCCAGTGATCAACAGCATGAGCATCGATCTACCCAATTGGGATACGATGACATGTGTCAACCAAGTCAGCGAGCCTGACCACCCGATCCCGTTAGTCGCCTCTTACGACAAGCATGAGTTACTGAAGATCAATTCTAACCCAGATCTTCACTGGACACTTCAGCTTTCGACACGGCAGTATTTAACTGTATACGCAACACCTTATACAGACACTACGTGTGACAGAGAATTTGAGCATTTTGGGATAATTACTTTGTGGAAAAGAATAGCCATTCTCTCACAAATACAGAGATAGGCATCACGTGTATGAATGTATTGCTCAAGACTGTTGGAGCGCTAGTAATCTGTGTCTTTTTCCGATTGGATAAAATCGATCCATCTTTTTATTGGAGTGAAGAAGGTCATCTCCAGATACGAATCTGTATGCTGGAAGCACGATGTTCTGAACGACTTGAATACTGCACGGAGTCGCAGTTTAGAGGCAGACCCAGTCGTCTAGGTCGCTGTAGAGGTGTACCGTGTGTTGTTGACCTGCTAGAAACGTATGATCGTGGGCCCGAAGCCCGGTTTGCTCCGATCATGTTCCTTGGTTTCGGCACTATTTATTTCTGCTTCTGCTATTCACCGTAACATCTGAATGTGAGTGAGTGAGTTTAGTTATACGCCACGTTGAGCAACATTCCAGCAATATCACGGCGGGAACACAAGAAATAGGCTTCACACATTGTACCCATGTGGGAATCGAACCCAGGCATTCGGCTTGACGAGAGAATGTTTAAACCACTGGGCTAGCCACCGACCATCGTAACATCCGAGATTTGCATCCCTTACCTCATCAAACGGGGCGCTGGGGCAGGCTCCTGATTCACGCTTTCTCTCTTCACCCCTTAGCCCCGGAATTCGATTCCCACATGGGTACAATATTGGAAGCCCATCTCTGGTGCCCCTGCCGTGGAATATTGCTTAAAGCGGCGCAAACCCCAAAGTACTCACTCCAACATTAAGCTGGAGTCTTGATTTAATTGAAATAGCATTCAAAGCAGCGTAAAACCATACTCACTCACTTACTCACTCACTCATGGCTAGCGACTATACATGACAGGTTTATACAACAGTAAATTAGTCAAGTACTGGAGGTGTTACATCAGTTCCTGATGAGCTCCTTTTAAAATTGATTTTCTGCACAAATGCAAAGTGATTACTATCGATGAATTTGTAATCACCGTTGTTCGTTTGTCCAGGTGTTGAAGATCGATGACGCCAGCCAGGTGACCTTCAGGATGTTTGCAGTCATCTCAGCTCTCTCGGAAAGGGTCACGATGATGGAGTGAGTTTGAACGACATTTTTTATTCGAACGACTTATAAACACAGAAACAGCTTCAGCCAGCTGTATGGCAGCGTTCAGTCGGGCTGGCCCTCATAGAATATTGATCAGTAGCGTGCTTGACGCCTTCATCCTACCCAAGACACTCGATCCACACTGAATTTGGTTTAACAGAAAAGATCCGCACCAAAAAATAGCTGGGTAATATTGATTAATAATTACAAATCTCACATTCCGAAACATCGACTCCAACAAAGTAAATTAATTCCGCATCTGTTCTAATTAACGTCTCTAGTTGTTTGAGTAATGAATTTCGGTTGAACAATTGACAGAGAGCCCCTCGAAGTTCGTGACATCAGGACTTGGACGTACATGTAATATAATGAATTTTAAACAACGTTATAGGCCCTGGCTTGTGGTGCTGGATGTACTGTTAGGGTAGCCTAGTGGTTAAAGTGTCATCTTATTGCGCCAATGGTCCGTGTTCGATTCCCCTCAAGGTTACAATAGGCAAGGACAATGTTACGCGTCCTCCTGTGTCAAAGCAAGAGAGGGGAACCTTCTATCTTTTCCAACATTATGGGCTGTGGGTTCGAATCCCGATACTCTACCGTTATGTCAGCACCATATCTGTGCTCTTTAAATTCACTAAAGACCTAAACGTTTCAATAAAAGTGCGACAAAACAGATCAATACCCACGAGAAACCTCTGCAGGAAACATAATTACCTTACCATTCTGACAGTATATGTTTTAAGCATAAGCATCTGTTTGGAGTTTTTATCAAGCGGTAAAGACACATGGTGTTCTTGAAAACACGGGCTGAACCTTTTACAAACACATGCAAAGGCTAGTTAAGTATTCAGCTGAAAAGTTAAACGGATACATCCTGCATCACTCCGGGCTTTCCAGTCACGCATGCCGAGATGTAACTGAAGTACTTATCCAAACGGCCGATCTACCCACTGACTTCAGCAATGGTTAAAACCTCACTCACTCACACACTCTATCGTTCCAGCCCCGTGTCAAAACACTTGATTGAGATATGTGACCTACTGGACATCCAGCGTAAGATGGACCTTTACAAAGCCATGTTCTACTGCAACGTCAACTCCGACAGAAACTCCAACTTCATCAAGGCAGATTCCCTGCGTATAGAACTCATCGCCGGCGGCCTGAACTGGAAACAACAACAGTACATCATGGAACGACTCCAACCCAACTATTTCAACGAGGTTTGTTTGTTTTCTTTTGTTTTGTTTATTTTTAGGTTTGTCTTTTTGTCTTTCATTTTTCTTATAGTTTTATTCCAGCTAATTGGGAGCTGTATCCCAGTGGTTGAAGCCTGGTATGCTAAAGAGCCGTTTCGATTTCCGCTTTGGTGCAATATGTGAAGCTCATTTCTGGCATTGTCCGCCTTGCAATTAGTGGAATCATGCTAAAAGTGGCGTAAAACGTCACTCACACTTACTCTATGGATGTTGTTTGTAATTAATCCAGTCTCAACGAAACCGTCTAGTGATTGACATCCTGAGCATCGATCCATGCAAATGAGATACGATTGAAGGATATATGTTTATCTGGGAGTACGTTTAGCCATTCTTGGTTATCAGAGATATATCTCCTTTCTTTAACGGTAAATACCCTCGAGACCATAGCTTCTTCCAATTAGAAATGGGCGACATTAAAAAATTGCTGTCGACCCTGATAACCTTTGAGCGAGAGAATATACATGCGAGGCTTACTGATAGGAGAGTCGGAGAATGTGAAGTGGCTGCTTGAACGATGTTATGGTGACGTATCGGCCAAGGGTACTTATAATAATACATGGACATACGATACGAGGGCTGGCATGGGTAACCCGGATACCCGGGACGGGTGGGTAATGAGTTGGACCCGGGTACCTGTCTCAATACCCGGACCCGTTATGATCATGCGACTAATAGATTAAACAACGTAATATGTTATTCTTTAATGATTGAAAGGTTGTATTATCTTTGAAGATTTAGGCATAATTACAGTCACTACTTTTGAATATAATACATGGTTAAGATATTGAAAAACTCGAAATTTTAGCCTCCGAGCTGAAGAATCTATTGTCATTTCTTACAAATTTGATGTCAGGAATTAACATAACGGGTATCCGGGTAGGCAGGGTAATAGGTGGTGGGGTACCCGGGTAGAAAATTTGTACCCGCCCCAGCTCTATACGATACAGGATAATCGAGAACGAGTCACGCGTGGATGGACAGCTACAATTCTGACAAGCTGTATGGATAACAACTTCTTTATTTCGTGAGTGCGACGCTTCGATACAGAATCTTGTACCTTTGTCAAGCAGGAAGGAGTCTGTATGGAAACGTCGCACTCACGAAATAAAGAAGTTGCTACCCATAAAGTCCATCTATATTGTACTTCCCAACTTCTAAAATGCCACTCAAAGAAGAGCCTATATTAGCCCCCAGAGAGTTGTCTCCCTTTATTGTGTCAGGAATCGGTGATGTTAGGTTTACTCTACTATCAATTTCGTGATTGTGGGTGTTATCAAAGTAGAAAATTTCTAACCAGTGCCCTTTTAGACTCTCTTCCCATGTTTGTCAGTTGGGTTTAACTGACTGACTGACTAGGTTTGGTTTTACGCCGCTTTTAGCAATATTCCAGCAACATCACGGCGGGGGACACCAGAAATGGGCTTCACACATTGTGCCCATGTGGGGATTCGAACCCGGGTCTTCGGCGTGAAGTTGGGTTTAAAGCCGCTTTGAACAGTATTTCAACAATATCCAGACATGTCACCCTGATGAGGGAGGAAATCCCGAAGTAAAGCATGGCTGAGACGCTCACAACATTGACAAAACCCATGGTACGGATACAGTGCTGACAGGTTCAAACATAATGCGTAGAACCGAGATTCGAACCTATCCAAAACTGTGAGTGAGTTAGCATAATATAACGCCATGTTTTCAATACCCAATCAATATCACAACAGCGACACCAGAAATTGTCAGGCAATACCATTCAGTATGGAAATTCTTGTTTACCTGGTTTTCCTAAGCACATTTACATTTTCGATAAAGGACGCTATTTCGATTTAAAACGTCAAAAAATCTCAATTCTATTCACAAACTGTGAGTGCAGACAATCTAATGGTAGAAAGGTTATCGAGGTCCCTGTGACTTTGTATCAGAATAGTCTTGTGAAAGCGGAGGATTCGTAAGGAGAATACAGGCGGGATAATTTGAAAATCGATCCATGCCAGAATTAACGAAACATGGACCACGTAGACCTCAGAGTGTGTTAATATATCCCACAACGACCCGGCAATAAACCTCAACAAGATATTTATTGTCACATGAGAATTGATTTTTCTCAGTTTCATTCCAAACCGACATCGCGACGGTCTGAGCATCGAAGCTCGTTTCTGCACATGTCCATTGTCTCAAGGCTATTAGTAGACATGATTGCAATGGTGAATTTGCATGGTGTGGTGTAATGCAATCCTAGCATTCACACTCTCACTAGACTCCCTGTAATGTTCTTTAGAAATACGATTCCTTGAATCAGACAGGCCACTTTGCCATAGGAACCCTCAGACACTACGGTATTGCTTTTGCGACGAAGATCCTTTCTGCTTCCCAATCATGATGGCGTCGTCTGTATACTGTTGTGCTCCATTTCACACAACACTTCCCTCCTAAATATCCCTAATTGATCGAGATTTCCCTTTTAAAAAATGCAATCTTTTGACCTCATAATTGTCCATTTGTTCAATTCCCGATCCCAGAAACATATTTCCTAAACACAATTAACTAGAAAATGTCAAGGCGGTTACCGGGAATCTTCTATACGCCTTTCCCAACAACCAACTACCGTGAGACGGCAGAACACATCCGTCAGCCGTGTTTCCATGAAAAGCCCGCTCAGTCTAACTCTTCCAAAGAGGTCTGTCTCCACAAAGTGCTCTTTTAACACAGATGAGTCTAGACTCTAATAGTGTTTTGATGAAATCATATCCATAAATAAGTGGATTTCCTGAGTTAATGACAACAGGCAAGTAGTCTTTCTGTCACTTACGGCCAGTTTAGAATACATATAAGCGTAATATTGGCGTTGCAAAGAGTATCACCCTTTAGAACTCGCTATTAAGAGTTCACTGTAAGTGATTTACATTTGGTCAAAGCGGCTTCTCAAGGATTGCCTGTCGTTAACGGCCCATTAAGTCTTGTTTCCACGTATCAGAGGCGATACTGTCATCTTTTTTTAATTTACTCCTATCTCAAAAGAACGTACATTTCAATCGATGAAGTGTGGGCGTGCTGGTTTTACTCAATTAGTATATCGGATGCCTGCTAAGTGTCTTATATACTGATAATACTGCTGTAGAAAGGGTCTCTGAACAGATTCCACCTCTCAGAGGCTAGCTAGTATCTCATCATTGTTCATCGTTCTTGTTCATGATCATAAAGCGACTGCATTTAAGTGAGTGAGTGAGTTAGGTTTTACGCCGCTTTTAGCAATATTCTAGCAATATCGCGGCGGGGGACATCAGAAATGGGCTTCACACATTGTACCCATGTGAGTGAGTTTAGTTTTACGCCGTACTCAGCAATATTCCAGCTATATGGTGGCGGTCTGTAAATAATCCAGTCTGGGCCAGACAATCCAATGATCAACAGCATGAGCATCGATCTACGCAATTGGGATACGATGACATGTGTCAACCCGATCCCGTTAGTTGCCTCTTACGACAAGCTTGGGTTGCTGAAGATCAATTCTAACCCGGATCTTCACGGGTCTTGTACCCATGTGGGGAATCAAACCCGGGCCTTCGGTGCGACATGCGAACGCTTTAACCACACCGCTCCGACTGCATTAAAGACTTGTGGGATGAAATAACCATGTTTAGGAGGGTTATCTTTATTAATTATGTAGTATATTTAAAGTGTGTCTGTACGTGTGGTATAATCAACGACACTACACGACCAACTCCGTCTTGCAACGTCCAGCACATATCTAATCCATTAACGTCCCACCAAGTAACGTGGATATTGCAAAATACATGATCATATATCATTGGGTATTCGTTTCATTTTACCATTAAATAATTACCACTCTTCCATGAAAGAAAGTTTGTTGACTTGGACATGATATGTGAGGATTTCTTTTTCGTCGCGATACGTTTCCAGGAAATATGTAAGCACAGCAGTTGTATCTTTAAGTCATAAGCAGTACAGTTTGGCATTTTCTTCCCTTAAATAATATACAGTCTTTGCAAGCGGTATCGGGTATGAGCACTCTCTATTAGGACCTTTCAGTATAACTCTCACCTCCAAAAAATCATTCCAGATGTCTGTGTCAATATTTTGTTAATTTTGAATCTTTTAAAACAATACTTTTCTCTGTATGTCAACCATGATGTTAAAGATGATTCTATTCCTTATCGGACCCCCTCCTCCACAGATTGAGCTGTGTAAATACTGTGAATTCATGCTGTTTCTACTGTTACATTGTAACGGAGAGCGGAAGGTCGCGCGTTCGATCCCCGACCGCGTCATACCAAAAGACGTTAAAATATGGTACTTGTTGGTCTCTGCCTGGCGTTCGGCATTAATGGGTACAACCAGGACTGGTCGGCTTGGAGTCAGTATAATGTGTCTGAGTGGGGTATTCATGCTTCACTGCGGCATGGTATCTCAGTGGGCTAGCTCTCAGCTTAAGTCTGGGCTAGTACAAGCAGCCGCACATACCTATACACAAGCATGCACGTCGTCATATGAGCGAAATATTCTCAAGCACGACGTTAAACCCAATTTCACCTCACCTCACCTCTATTCCTTATCTTTGAATGATAAACTTGGTGTTTTACATGGCTCTATTGATGATAGGCGGGATGTTAAGATGAATTAATTCAAAACTTCAACGCCAGGGAATGATCAGTCTCGAATATCTGTCGAATCTGATTCTGTTGGGCGTAAAGTTCAAAACAGTGAAGAAAAGCATTTAAATTGATCGCCGCAAAACTTGATGACATCAGATCGCAAAAGTAAGCTCGTCCTCGTCTTCTCACAAGTTTCATTAGCCAGTGAGTAATGGCCATAGAGTGGGATAGCATCTCTTACAGGCAACGTGTTGTATTCAGTTTCTCTGAATATCTAGCATATATTCCTGGAATGACTTCACCAGGTTTTGAATGGCATTTAGTGATACACATAAGGAAGAGAGTTTTATGGATGTCAAGTTCTTTATTATGAGGAACACAACGTATCGGGGTATAACCTTACCAGGGGTGGAAATAACCCATTGCCCGACGTCCGAGTCCAGTGTTTTTTCTGTCGGGCAAGCAAATTTGTATATCACACTGTACCGGTGTCCATTAACTTTCCAATGTTAATTATGTTGTTGATTTAAAAAATCAGCAGGAAAACGTCGGTATAGTGGAAAAAATTATCAGGGCAAGTGACATTACATGTGCCACTGTACCGGAGTACACTATCAATTTTAAAGTTATTTCCACCCCTGCTTACTCCTTCATCAATGAATGAGGCAGAGATCATATGTATGTATATGTAAGAACAACAACAGACAACAAAGATGCAGGCTAAACAAGGAGTTAGGATACTCCGTGTGTTCTCATAATAACGAAGTTGACATCCATAAAACTCTTTTCCTGAGGCCTTTGTGGGTGAAACCTTGATTGCAAAGTTTCTCTGTAAGTTAAATGGATTTTGATTAAGTTTAAATAAAAATATACATGTACAACTAAACAACTGAAAATGCAGACGCTACACCGTTCGCATGAAGACGAAATTCAAGACTAGAAAATCGAAATCATCCTCCTTCTCGGTACAGAGGCTGAGATCATCTTCTATGCACAGTTCCAGATAAGACACTAGATATGATTTTACAGATATTATTTATTTAAACTCCTATGTGAAGTGGCAAAAGTCATTTATCTTGTTGGAAGAAATACACCAGGATCGTTTTGCAGTTCTCTGTATGAAGACAATATGTTACGTATGATAGGAATTACGAGGTTCAGCATGGTTCGTTTTCCACTTGTCTGCAGGCTTACCATGATGTTAAAGATGAGGGTAAGCAGATATCTGCTTCTGGTCTGGATGTTAAGCTTAGCTCCTGTATCAAGTCTCCGTATAATGTCAATGATAATGACGTTATGCGTGGATGAAAAGATTGAATGTGTGAAGCATGATTCCTGATTTTTCACGAATGAAAGCAACTACATGCAGTTTGTTTCTTTTTGTTTAGTTCCTGTTTGATATCGCTGTATGGTTTACATTCCAGATCTCCTTCCTCGACTACATATGCTACATCCCGCTCTTCCTCTCCATGCACGACAACATCGTCGACAACCCCCTGGACATGTCCGACGACAAGTACGACTCCATGCTCCGCAAGCCGTCAGGAGGTCATCGCCAGAGGGACGTCAACCCTCTTGGTCAACCGCTGGACAAGAAGTCTTCATATCAGTTGCGGCAACAGGCCCTGGATCTACTGGAAGGTCGCATCAACATCGACGACGTGAAGAAGGAGGACAGGGAGATGCTGCAGAAATACACGACGTGAGATTTCATAAAGATTAAGTTTTAGCGCCATGTTAGAGTTTTGATGGTTAAACAGTGAAGGTATATATTTTGCAGGATATCTTTTTGACATGTTTCCTCAAAACATCGCCACACCAAAAGCATGTTCAGCATGTTAATTACTCAGTGTGCTATCGTTTTCATTTTCAACTCCTTTGGAAGTATACAAAACAAATTGCCTAGCTGAGGCTCTTAAAAATTAACAGTCACATTTCTATCTCTTCCTACCGGGTACCCATTACTGACGGTTGAGGTGTTAACTCACGAATGATATGATTTGCAGGATACGTTCGGTTTCAAATTATTGCCCCAATGTGGTTTTATTTAAAATCTAGCATTTCCGATATACTTTGTCATTGGTAAGGGAATTAATATTGTTATGTGCCTTTCGTCCGTGCATCAGGTCATATTTTGCTTACGATTTTTATTCTTTAACTTTGCATGCACCATTATTCAACAGTTGTATGATTCTTGCGGATAACTTTCATCCTTGAATTTTATCAATCACGTTTATTGCCCAGCTCTGATGTCAATCGTTTCAATCATTGTGTAAATAGAGACAGCCATGGTCATGCTGGTGGAAATATATTTGGCAGACCCGTCCTGTTAGCGGCTGTTTTCGAGAAACGTTGTATTTAAGACTCCATCTGCTCATAAATATGCCATTCTACAATAGAATTTACACAGAGACCCATGTGTGCGTTTGTGTGAATGGGAAACAGACATGAAAAGGGGTTCGTGAATTATTCGCTGTCTCCATCGCCGACCATTGTAAAAGATTTAGTATTTGACCGTCTTAATTTTGGTTTGAATAATCGTGAACACTTCGTGACCACCCGGTGTCATGTCTGACTTTCAGCAATCCATTTATTAAATTTCACCAATATTTTCCCTTTCAACCCTGACATTCCATATTGATGAGCGCAACTAACTGAATAAAACATTCTGGTTACATTAGCATACCATTATGTATGCCAGGTTGTTGTGAGATGCGTCATCGCACTGAAATGTATTTCAAACGAACACATGTATAACGTAAAGCTACCAAGCACTAATACAGTTTTTAAAGTCCCAAGTCCTGGCTAAACAATCAGCATTTGCTATATCGTATATCTTCAAGACATCCTTGCTCTCTGATTTTTAAATTTGTTATTTGACAGACTTTGGGAAGCTGATTAAAAAAAGATTTCATTGTAATGTTTGTGCATGTGTATGTTGGGCGATGGGGTAGCCTAGTGGTTAAAGCGTTCGCTCGTCACGCCGAAGACCCGGGTTCGATTCCCCACATGGGTACAATTTGTGAAGTCCATTTCTGGTGTCGCTCGCCGTGATATTGCTGGAATGTTGCTAAAAGCGGCGTTAAACCATACTCACTCACTCATGGGTATGTTTGCTATGTCCTATATAGTTTCTGAACTATAGGTCTATAGTCGGTCCATGGCAGAGTTGAGAAAGAACTCTTTCTGGAGCAGATGCGTGCTATGTACGGTCTTATTTTGGAAATTCGTAGCATTATAATTTGATGTGTAATTTCTAAGTTATGACATGACGTCAGTTAATAATGCTGGGTGGCTATATGTTAATATGATTAACATTTTCACTTGTCCCTTCCACCGTGCGGAAGTCCCTTTAATTAAATGTTGCGTCTGATCAAGCCAATGGTCTGTTATGTCTGATCAGAAACGGGTCTGTGTTATTTCAGCAAATACAGTGTTCGTGTTGTTTGATCACACTCAGGATCTGGGTTGTGTTTCAAAAATGGAAATCACCAGTTTAACCCAGAAATCGGTTCGAGCTGGATCATGAAATCAGTAAATGACCTCTACGGAGCAATGAATGATCAATTCATTATATGTTATTTTAACATACACAGTTTAGGTTTACATTAAAATGGCGAAACAACGGGTCAAATAGCAGCAATAAGTAATAGGTTCCGTAAAATACCCTAGTACATGTCGAATGATTAGAAGTAGGGCTCCGCTCTTGTATACAGAATGCTGTTTAAAAGGTGGTACGAAACCAAACAAGTATCTGTAGCGCACATGATAAGTATATACATGTAAGTCAGGTCGCCTAATCACCTCTTGTCACTCTTAAAGGACCGCCTCCGTGGTATAATGGTTAGAGCGTCCGCCCGGAGTGCGGAAGGTCGCGGGTTTGATCCCCGGCCGCGTCATACCAAAACGACGTTAAAATGTGGTACTTGTTGGTCCCTGCCTGGCGCTCGGCATTTATGGGTACAACAAGGACTGGTCGGCTCGGAATCAGTATAATGTGTCTGAGTGGGGTATTCATGCTTCACTGCGGCATGGTATCTCAGTGGGCTAGCACTATAAAACCAGCTTAAGTCTGGGCTAGTACAAGCACCCACACACGCATGCACGTCGTCATATGAGCGAAATATTCTCAAGCACGACGTTAAACCCAATTTCACCTCACCTCACTCTTAAAAGCTACAGACAGCCTTCTAAGAACTGTCCCATCCAGAAACTTCTCCAACGATCAAGACTGCCACGTTCATGTAGACAGCAAATTTTAATTATAGTCCTCTCGTTGTTGCCGATCACTGTTCAGTTCTGGCACTTAATATTGCGTTTAGTAGTTCAAACATTTTCTGCTACTAGCAATGTCTAAATATATATTTACAACAGATTCTCCCGACCAAAATGTAGCTTGCAAATAACAGTTGTTCGGTCAGGGTCTCATGGGTCCCTGATGTTTGATATCAAAGACTTCATTCATGTCTATGGTCTGCCAGTTGAGTTGCCACGACACTAATACGTTCAGGGTCTCGTTTCACAAAGAGCTCGTAGCCTCTGATTGTAGTAAACTTATGTTGAAGTATGGGAGATACGACCACTATAGCCTTGAGATCGTATTGTGGAGGTTGACCGAGGTTAATAGACTGTCTGACTTTGTACATAATATGTATAGGTTTAAGTACAACTGAAGACACAGCACGTTCTTTGAACACGTGTAAAGGCCTAAATATGTTTAAGTTTCAATCATATTTCGAATTGTCTGTACAGAATGTTTCTTACACTAACATCTAATCTCGGAAATTAACATATTTTATGAAATTATGAAAAAAACGTTTCTAAATTATGTCCATAAAATATAATAAAAATGAGCTCCGAGACTTTCTTCATTTTCAGAATGGTAATCTAGACTTGCACATATTCTAGACTGACATGGGCTGCGTTGGGTATATAATTTTCAGGGTATCTATGACAGATTATATGTTTATGATCTAAATGGTTTCGTGCGCATCTTTCATTAGGTAGTGAGTTCAATAAGACTACTTGGGTTACTTCTTCCATTATGTGGTAATATGTCAAACGAACATGTATGATATCATAATTTTTCAGTTTTGAATAATTTCTATTTAGTTTAAAATATCCAAAGAGACATTAACGTTAACACCGTCATGATCATGACCTTGACCTTTGTCCTTTCAGATTACCCAAGATCCTTGAGTCCGCTCCTCCAACGCCAAGATCGACATCAAGCCTTGGATGACAAGAGCCATTGATTCACTTAAACCGACAAAACCAACACGTGAAAAATGCAAAGAGAGAAAGAAGCAAGATAATCGAAAATGATAAATAAAGACTTTTGCGAATGCAATTCAATTAAGAACGCTCATTTAATCATAGTTTTTTTGAAGATGAAAATTGTCAGAAAACGAACTGTTCCTCTAATTTGGCGAGAGTGGGATTCATATGAAATGGACAACCTCCATTGTGATAGTGAGAAACCTCAAAATGTTTGGACATTTTAGTCCGGACACCACGCATACCGGACAGTGAATATAATGAATGTCCACATATAGAGAATATATTTCAATGTCAGATGAATCAAAACGAGTCCATAAAATCAAAACTACGAGACTTGACGATAAATAGATATAAAGCGAATATCACTCCCAATATCAAATTTCAGCAACTACAAGTAACTGAAAAGTTAAAACTTCGGGGCTTGCCAAAATAATTCTTCCAACCGTTTTTTTAATCAGTTTGTAATCATTCCTAATGATTTCACCAAAAGCTATTTTGTCCGGAAAAAACGGGGTTATTCTTTTATTTCATACAGGAAAATTGTAATTTTCAGTTAGGAGTGTGTGTATTTCGTTTCCTTACAGTTACCAGTTTTGTATATATAAATCTAAAATGTCTAATTTATTTTCTTAAATGTGTGAAACTGTATAAAATGGTGCTAATACTTACCGCTAGATATCATAACGTGTTGATTATGAGAGAATAACATATCTTTGTGTGTCAATCACGATATTTTGATTGTCGTATTATATACTGAACTTCAGTATTCAGATTTGTGTGAAATATCGGATTCCAAACCTAGTGTTTGCTATGCATCTTAAAGTGCTCCTTCGTATCTCTGACAACACTAATTGTTTTGAAATGTAATGATTTTATGCGTGTTATGAGTGGGAATGTTCTCAAGTGAAAGATCGTAACTGTTTCTGTAGTCGTTAAGATCTTAATAACTGGATACACTGCTATTCCCTTTCATGTTATGACTTGGCTTAAGACAATTAATGTCAAGTTTCTCTATTTTCACTGTTTCACATTTTACCGTAATACAAATAATTCTTTCTAATGTCTTATAAACATTCATGTTTAGTTTGACCATTCTCGTCAAATAGTTTCATAATATTCTCGTAACAAAAGCCAAAGGTTAAATAGCAATAAAAATTCAACTTCTAAATGAGCTCGCCTAGCGTTATGATGTAATGTATAATTTATTAATCATTCAACTGACACAATAAACAATTAATATTTTCTTATTGATCTAGGTTTTCTATTAAATGTGTTGAAAGCTCAAGAAGAAAATACACTACTACATTTCATGTATGTCTGCGGTTCCATAAAACAGGTAATATAAAATCCCTCAGTTGTTTGTTTATAAATCGGCAGCAGTTGGATCTGTGTGTGTTTGTTTTAAATAATGTGACCTTTAACCTCTTAACGAATGCACCGTGATGGCCGCGTCGCCATATTGTTTTAATCTCCAAGCTAAAGAGCTGTGATAACAAGTTTGATACCCGTTTGGTACTTATCCGTCCTGTTCCAATGTGCCAATATTTGTTTATGTTTATAATGTTTGTAAGAGTGATTTGAATAAACATCAGCAACTGAGTGGAGTTTTTTGTGTTTCTCAATCATGAATTACAATCAATTATGTTGCAATTGATCTATAAATATTCACAAACCACCTGCATGACCTGATGGTACATAGATGACACAGCACGGTAAGATCTTACTGATCTGTTACTGCACGATAGCATGTTAGTGAGATGTTATTGCACGATCTGATGGTACTGAACTATCATCGCACACCTAATAACACTTTGCTTTTATCGCATGACCTGGTGTTACTGAACTGTTATTACATGACTTGGTGTTACTGAACTGTTATCGCATGACCTGGTGTTACTGAACTGTTATCGCATGACCTGGTGTTACTGAACTGTTCTCGCATGACCTGGTGTTATTGAACTGTTATCGCATGACCTGGTGTTACTGAACTGTTGTTGCATGACCTGGTGTTACTGAACTGTTATTGTATGACATGGTGTTACTGAACTGTTATTGCATGGCTACTGTTACTGAACCTGGTGTTACTGAACTGTTATTGCATGACCTGGTGTTACTGAACTGTTATCTCATGACCTAGTGTTACTGAACTGTTGTCGCATGACCTGGTGTTACTGAACTGTTATCGCATGACCTGATGTTACTGAACTGTTGTTGCATGACCTGGTGTTACTGAACTGTTATCGCATGACCTGGTGTTACTGAACTGTTATTGCATGACCTGGTGTTACTGAACTGTTATCGCATGACCTGGTGTTACTGAACTGTTATCGCATGACTTGGTGTTACTGAACTGTTATCGCATGACTTGGCGTTACTGAACGTTTATGGCATGATGATATTGAGCTGTTATCGCATCTCCTGATTTCCACTGGGTTGTTACCGCACGCCTGATAACACTTTGCTGTTATCGCACGACCTGATGTTATTGAGCTGTTATCGCATAACCTGGAGTTACAATGCTGTTATTGCACGGCCTAAAGTTATTGAACTGTTATTGCACACCTGCTAGCCCATTGCTGTTATCGCACGATCTGATGTTATTGAGCTTTTATCGCATGACCTGAAGTTACAAGGCTGTTATCGCATGACCTGAAGTTACAAGGCTGTTATCGCACGACCTGAAGTTACAAAAAAAAGCTGTTATCGGACGACCTGAGGTTGTGCAGCTAATCGCATTGATCTTATAGATAGATCATTGACACTAGGTATGACGGGGTAGCCCAGGGGTTAAAGCGATCGCTCGTCACGCCGAAGACCCGGGTTCGATTCCCCACATGGGTACATTGCGTAAAGCCCATATCTTGTGTCCCCTGCCGTGATATTGCTAGAATATTGCTAAACGGCGCAAAACTGAACTCACTCACTCATTAACACTAACGGATTATGATGTGTCCGTTCCACTTTCCTTTTCTAAACTTGTAAACTCACGTTTCATCTCTCAAGATCGAATCACGCCAACCTCTCGCGAGATTACCAGTGAGAAGCCACAAGGTCACGTGTTTAATCAGCATCTGACGCACATATTCCTAATTAGCATAACAGCTCCCACTGTAGGAAGAGTAACCTACAATGAACGCTCAGAGTCACAACCACGTATACCCACGTCTACAGCGCCATCATGTAACCGGTTTCATCCACAGAATTGCACGTCTTCACGGGCACACTCACGTTCATATTTAAACACTCACTCATTCCTTCACTCACTCACGCACACAGGCAATATTATTTAACAGAATAATTGGCAATTTTAACATCTTGGCAAGGCTCAAATGATGATTCCAACTCGGTGAGTTGAAACAAACTTTTCAAATCTTCCTTCTGGATTATGTCAGTAACTAATATTGGTAGACACATAAACATCAATGTCTCGTTGTAACAGCTTTTGAGAAGTCCATATCTGGTGTCTGCCACCGTGATATTGCTGGAATATTAATAAATGCGGCATAAAACCATATCCTTCTGCGTCTGTGACACTGTCAGCTGACTGTCGTCTTCATAATGGGATCAATATAAAATATCTAACAGATAGAGCATTTAGCGTTTTGGGTTCAAAAGCATACTTCTGTAATCACGTGACCTAATGAATACATATTTTATTTAATGACGCAGATAACCTTTGAGTCTTATGCTTCGTCTCAATAAAATTAACAAGCATGACATTAGGAAGTTCGATATTGAAACGTTTTTCTTTTCGTATAACAGAGCACTATAACATGCGTGCGATCCACTGCACTCCACCTATTGAAACCAGTAGATCTATCTTAGCGTACACCCGTGAAGATCCGGGTTACTACATAATTAATTAAGATAACCCTCCCAAAGTCTTTAATGCAGTCGGAGCGGTGGAGTAGCGAAGTTGTTAAAGCGTTCGCAGGTCGCACCGAAGACCTAGTGTGGGTACAAGACCCGTGAAGATCCAGGTTAGAATTGATCTTCAGTAACCCATGCTTGTCGTAAGAGGGGACTAACGGGATCGGGTGATCAGGCTCGCTGACTAGGTTGACACATGTCATCGGTTCCCAAATGCGTAGATCGATGCTCATGCTGTTGATCACTGCTTTGTCTACTCCAAACTCGATTATTTACAGACAGCCGCCATATAGCTGGAATATTGCAGAGTGCAGCGAAAAACTAAACTCACTGACTCACTATCTTAGCGTACACCTATTTAGACTGTTGGTCTTTTTCACGAGTGCTTAAATCCGAATTGGTATGGATACCAGGGTTTTTCCACCTGGCGTAGTTTATCCTAGATCTGTATCATTCGGACAATATTGTACATATCAGATCTTTACATCATTGATTTGAGGTAAACGATTCCGGTTTGTATATTCCGAATGTAATGACAACAGTTCGGCAAATCGAGAGGAAATGTACATCATATGTTAGCGGGTACGCTGAGTGTTCTCAACCAATCAGAATCGACCTTCATATGTACGGTAAGATGTTTGTCTACAACCTTGTAACCTTCTGTAAACGTATTTGTTTATATGTATATAAGTTGAGATTATAAAATTATCTAAGTTTGAAAAGTGTAATAAGAACCCCAAACAGTTCGAGACATTTTAGTCACGAGATCACCTATTACCATGACAACGCTCACGTGCATGACGCGTATATTACATAGACAAATGAACCAATTTCGTCAGACTTCAGATCAATAAACATCAAATACCATTGGTAATTACTCACAGTATCATTGTGTTGACTTACAAACCTCATACGGACAAATATTATCACATGGGGTATTTATTAAAGAAATAATATTTGATTTCAAATTTCGTTATATCTGTCTCATCACATTCTCACGACTGGTTTAGTAATAACGCTACGCTATGAATGGAACGCTATTTAGCGTCATGGTTTTGTTTTGAACGTACGAAATGAAGGGAAGGTCCTTTATTCCCTAATAGTTTCAAGGCGAGTGGGTCAGCTCTCTGAAACTGTTATCACTCCAAACACCCATCCCTCTGTTGAAGGTGGCCTCAGAGACCAGTGAGTTTAAATAAAGAAATAAAATCAACTTAGTGAGTGTTATCAGTTCCAATTGGGAAAACAGAGCGCTAGAGACGAAGCAATGTTTAGACTGAACTCTCCATTAGTGTCAAGAGCTCATTTTGACGCACACTGCTGCAATATTTGTTCAAATCAAGCGTTTTTGTTTTATCTAGGCTTTTTTCCACACAAGAAATGTTTTTATTTTCTCAACATGAGAGTCATTACCGTATGTGATGACAATCTTATCATGAACACAATCAATCAGTTTAATGGCTGCAGAATCCATCGGTCCATGCAACGTCTTGTTAGAGTTATTCCCCTTAGACCGCCTAGATGGCGCTGAGTCCGATTAGCGCAGACGCATTAACGCATTATTGTCTCGCTTTGGTAGAGATTTACAACAGGAAGACACAGCGCGGAGGCGATGACTTCGATTAGACGAGAATTTATTGCCTTTTATCGATTACTTACCATTTGATTGGCCGATTAATGCAGTAATTAAATCCAGGCACTTCGAAGTGCGTCCATTATAAGCTGCCACTTCCACTGTATATCATTGCTGTCGTACCAGATCGGCGGAGATTAATGGCGATCAATTCAAAAGTCCCACACACATTTCTAAATTACAGGAAAAGGACTCCCGAGTTTATGAGTCTCGATGCGTTCAAATGGGAGCTCTAGACATCACTATTACTTCGACGCGTAAGAATATTACATTGATAAGACACACGTCGTCCGCCGTTGTATTAACTTCTATTGTGTGATATAACCGCCCGAATCTTAAAGTTAATACAACTCGGACAATCGCACCTTGCAGTTGAGCGCTTTAATGTAATCAGCTTTTTGAAGCTATTCATAAAAGGACATTTCAGATTATTTTCTGTCCATAATTGAATAAAACGCACTTGACGGTGTGAATCAGAATTAAATGTTTTAGAGGAAGGGGTTGTTGAATGCATGATCAATCAAGCGATACGTTACAATCGGGAAACTGATTAAATTTGATTGATCTGGTATTCGGGACATACTCAGAAGAGCAGTGTTATCGGACCATCAACACACAAGAACGTTCACACACAAGATGAAAAATATGCATGATGGGTACTCGCTGTAGCAATATTTACATAAAAAACATTACGCATTTTTTGCGTGAATTAATGTTCCCGTATTCGTTTAATGTGATATTACATCTTGTAAATAGACACTATAAAGGTTTGTTGGATAATGTTGCACGGTGGATGTGAATTGGATTGCCCAATAGACGATGTTATTTTATACTCTGGGAATAGATAGATGCCTTTCATACGTAGATGATATACTTTGTGTAAACTAAACTGTATTCAACATGGCGTGTACATACGTATAGCCGTGTATAATCAGTCTCTCTGGGATGCAGAGATGCAGCAATCCTCAGCATCTCATTGAAGTAAAGGGCACGACCCAGCTCTTCAATCTCACGGAACGTCTTTTTACAGGAAGGCTAGATGAGTAAGCGTATATATGATACCACGTTACTATTTTGCAACAACGTTAGTATATTTACGACAAAGTATACTAACGTTTTGCAAACGGGGATACCTCAATTTGTCCAAGCTTTTAACGTGTACATGAAATACTGTAGATTTCCTAACATTAAGTTTGTAATGCGTTTCCAAGTTCAAAGGCTTAATTTTCCATGGTACTATGATGGATCATTTTCATCAGAGAACCTGTCATTCCAAACCGAACAAACTGATAACCTTGATGGTATCAGCTGACTTCTCTATTTGAAGCCAGATCTATTTGATGAAACGAATTCTGCTTTTATAACGACCCACGACCACTACGAGCTTGGAGCAACCGGGGCTGTATAACAATATTCTTAAAGGCTTTGATATGGCAATGATGGCTGTGGTGCCATTGTTGGTGCCCCTTCCCCGCCCCAAGGAAAAAAACTAAATAATCACCGTTTTCTTTTTTTCTCATAGTTGATGGCAACGAGCGCCGGAACACGAAGAAGGGGAAAATGCTTAAAACGTAAGTTTCGTCTACAGTGGAACCTCGTTAACCCGGATACCTCTCCTTCCGCAGGGCTTTCACGAAATGCAATATTCACTTGATGTGACATTACTGTAAAGCACTATTCGTTGATCCGGATATTTGATAATACGGACGATCTGTTTGACCATGGAGAGTCCGGATTAATGGGGTTTCGTTGTAGAGAAAGCATTAGTTTTGAAGTGAAATATAATACGAATATTCGTCATATATGAAAGTTTGGAAATGTTCTCCTATGTCCATTTTGTCGCAGAAACTTTCGTTTATATATTGAAAGCTGGAACATGGATTTTCATGTTACTTGGTCACCATCTTAAACATGATCTAGGGTCCCACCAAACTGTTAAACGTCTAAGACCTGCATCCCCATAGGTTTCCTCCAAAATCAAGTGGGTGAGTGAGTGAATTTTACGCCGCACTCAGCAATACTCCAGCTATATGGCGGCGGTCTGTAGATAATCGAGTCTGGCCCAGACAATCCAGTAATCAACAGCATGAGCAACGATCTATGCAATTGGGATACGATGACATGTGTCAACCAAGTCAGCGAGCCTGACCACCCGATCCCGTTAGTCGCCTCTTACGACAAGCATGAGTTACTGAAGACCAATTCTAACCCGGATCTTCACGGGTTCCAAAATCAAGGGGCGGTGGGGTGGCCTAATGGTTAAAACGTTCGCTTGTCAAGCCGAAGACACGGGTTCGACTCCCCACATGGGTACGATGTCCATTTCTGTGATGCAAATTTCTGGTTCCCCCGCCGTGATATTGCTTGAATATTACAGCGTAAAACTAAACTCACTCACCAACTCACTCCAAAATCAAGTTGACATATTTCAAATATAGTTCAGGGAATCTCTAATCCTCACACATCCACTCTTCCAGTAAAGAAGCAAGACGGGACAGCAAGGCTAGGCGCGACAGCAGGGACGTGAAGGTAGGGAAGAAGAACGACGCTGGAGACAAGAAAGGCCGTGGTTTAAGTACGCCGAAAGGTCGGAACATGACGAAAGAACAGTTAGCAAAGTACAAGTCAGGGGGACGCAACTCAGGCAGCGACAGCGACTACAGTTATCGCAGTGTCTACACTCCAGGTGGAACACGTCGTGTACGACGGCGTCGACGACGATCTGATGGCAACTACAGTGACAGCGAATCCTATGATAGCGAGAAGGTAATATTCGTGGTTTACATCGCACAGTTAGACCTGAACGTGTCACTTTTTCTATTGATCGCAACATGTTCCAGAGAAAAAACGTTTGCCCTTATGGAATCATGTATTATTCGTATGACACGCAATGTCCGTGGGAAAAAATGTGCTCTACAAAATAAACAATTTCTTGTCCTTGACCAGGCTGCAAATGTGTGTTTTGAAACCGTCACCGACCCAAAAACCCGTGAACAACAAAAATCACAGCTCCCCAGAATGTTAAAGTTCTGAGAATATGAGAGTATCATGAGAAAATGCTCATTCCCGAAGTGTGTCTGTTCGGTTTTTTACGCCGCACTCAGCAACACTCCAGCTATATGGCGGCAGTTTGTAAAAAATCCTGTCTGGACCAGACAACCCAGTGATTAACAGCATGAGCATCGATCTCACCAATTGGGATGCGATGACATGTGTCAACCATGTCAGCGAGCCTGACCAGCCGATCCGGTTAGTCGCCTCTTACGACAAGCATGGGTTACTGAAGACCAATTCTAACCCGGATCTTCCCGGGTGATTCCGAAAGTGGAATAAGTAATATCTGTTTTGATTACTGTTCTATATCGCATTATATGCCCCAATTTTATGACGGCGTTCTTGTAAGTAATCGATCCTGGACCTGAAAATCCAGTGGTTGATATCGTGACCTTCGATCTACACTTCTGGGATATGATGAAGGGCCGGGGTGTTTCTGAATCCGGTGTCAACAAACGCTAGTTTATTTCTCCGACCGAAACCATGTTATTAGTTGGTACAGTCTTCTCGTATAAAGGGGCGGTGGGGTAGCCTAGTGGTTAAAGCGTCCGCTCGTCAAGCTGAAGACCCGGGTTCGATTCCCCACATGGGTACGATGTTTGAGTCCCCATTTCTGGTGTCCCCTGCTGTGATATTGATGGAATATTGCTAAAAGCGGCGTAAACCTAAACTCACTCACATACTGTCCAACTTTGTAAAATTTCCGACACTTTATCTCTTATGGCTACACCTGTGACGATACGGGTTAGAATTTATCTTCAGTAACCAATGTTTGTCGTAAGAGGCGACTAACGGAATCGTACGGTCAGGCTCGCTGACTTGGTTGACACAGTCATCGTATCCCAGTTACGAAGAACGATGCTCATGATGCTGATCACTGGATTGTCTGGTCCAGACTTGATTATTTACAGACCGCCGCCATATAGCTGGAATATTCCTGAGTGCGGCGTAAAACTAAACTCACTCAATATCTAACAGCTACAGTAGGATTATTGGTAAATCTTGTAACAGCTACATGAAGTGACAATGTTATGCAGATATTGCGAAATATATTTTCTTGATTATTTTCCAGGACCTGAGTGGGAAGGAACGACGATTACAACGACGAGTACAACGAGAAAGAGCAAGAACAACAAATCCAAGAGGAAATGGCGCAAGCGCGGGAAATATTAAATAGTGCCCATAGTTACTACTCCTATGTGAGTGATGGCGGAACGCGTCACGTGAAACGTCGGAAACGTCACGAGGACGGGACCTACAGCGACAGTGAGTCATGTGACGAGGACATGTTAGAACATTACGAGGACATAAAGAAAGCAAAGGAAATACTAGGTGAGGACATCGACGAAAGTAAAAAGAGACACTGGAAAAAGAAACGGAAAGAGATCGGCGATGACGTCGAGGCCGAACTACGTAGCGACGGATGTTCCCCTGACCGCCTAAATATGGCGCGGGATGCGGAAGAGGACATGACTCGTGCATATTCCGTTATCAGTGACGTCAGTGAAGGGGGGACGCGGAGACGTTACAGGCGTAAGGTGTTACGGGATGACGATGGCAACGTCATCGGCTTCGGGTCCCCCGAACTCATGTCTCCAGGGGAAAGTGATGAGGAATCAGTGAGAATAAGACGAGGTAATGGGATTACAACTGTTCACCATGGCCTCCTTTCACAAAGCACTAAGGTGATCGTAAGTCACTAAGGTAACCTTAGTGCAATGTTAAAGAATGGGAGTTAAGGTTAACCTTAGTAAAGGTTGCTACGTGAAAGGAGCCCCATATTTGTTTCTTCATTTCTTTGAAACATGTATGGCGGTGCTAACCAAATTAGAATTGAAATCAGACAGTTTGTTTAGAATTACATTAATGGTTTCCGTATTGTGTACTCATGTCTCTACGATCACCGTCATCATGAGGTATCACCATCATTATAACACTACTACCACCACCATCACCATCATGATCATAAACACTACCAACACCACCACCATCATCATCATAAACACTACCACCATCACCATCATCATCATCTTGAACATTACCACCACCACCATCATCACCATCATTATAACACTACTACCACCACCATCATCACCATCATTATAAACACTACTACTACAACCATCACCATCATTATAAACACTACTACTACCACCATCACCATCATCATCATCTTGAACACTACCACCACCACCACCACCACCACCACCACCATTATCACCATCATGAACACTACGACCACCACCATCATCATCATCATGAACATACGACCACCACCACCACCACTCAACACTACCACCACATCATTCATCACCATCATGAACACTACGACCACCACCACCACCACACCATCATCATCATCATGAACACTACGACCACCATCACCATCATCATCATCATGAACACTACCACCTCCACCATCATGAACACTACGACCACCACCACCACCACCATCATCATCATCATGAACACTACGACCACCATCACCATCATCATCATCATCATCATCATGAACACTACCACCTCCACCATCATGAACACTACGACCACCACCACCACCACCATCATCATCATCATGAACACTACGACCACCATCACCATCATCATCATCATGAACACTACGACCACCACCACCACCATCATCATCATCATGAACACTACGACCACCACCATTATCATCATCATCACCATCATGAACACTACGACCACCACCACCACCATCATCATCATCATGAACACTACGACCACCACCACCACCACCATCATCATCATCATGAACACTACGACCACCACCATTATCATCATCATCACCATCATGAACACTACGACCACCACCACCACCATTATCACCATCATGAACACTACGACACCACCATCAGCATCATCAACATCATCATCATCATCATCATCATCATCGTCAACCACCACCATCATCATCATCATCACCATCATGAACACTACGACCACCACCACCACCACCATCACCATCATGAACACTACGACCACCACCATCATCATCATCATCAACACTACCATCATCATCATCATCACTCATCATCACCACCACCATCATCATCATCATCATCATCATCACACTACCACCATCATCATCATCATCATCATGAACACTACGACCACCACCACCACCACCATCATCATCATCATGAACACTACGACCACCACCATTATCATCATCATCACCATCATGAACACTACGACACCACCATCAGCATCATCAACATCATCATCATCATCATCATCATCATCATCATCATCATCATCATCATCGTCATCATCATCACTACCACTACCACCATAATCATCATAATTATGAACACTACGACCACCACCACCACCATCATCATCATCATCACCATCATGAACACTACGACCACCACCACCACCATTATCACCATCATGAACACTACGACACCACCATCAGCATCATCAACATCATCATCATCATCATCATCATCACCATCATCATCGTTATCATCATCACTACTATCACTACCACCATAATCATCATAATTATGAACACTACGACCACCACCACCACCATCATCATCATCATCACCATCATGAACACTACGACCACCACCACCACCATTATCACCATCATGAACACTACGACCACCACCACCACCATCATCATCATCATCACCATCATGAACACTACGACCACCACCACCACCATTATCACCATCATGAACACTACGACACCACCATCAGCATCATCAACATCATCATCATCATCGTCATCATCATCACTACTATCACTACCACCATAATCATCATAATTATGAACACTACGACCACCACCATCATCATCATAAACACTACTACTATCACCGTCATCACATCATCATCATCACCACGACCATCACATCACGTACATTATCTGACTGACTGACTGAGTTGGGTTTTACGCCGCTTTTAGCAATATTCCAGCAATATCACGGCGGGGGACACCAGAAATGGGCTTAACACATTGTGCCCATGTGGGAATCGAACCCGGGTCTTCGGCGTGACGAGCCAACGCTTTAACCACTAGGCTACCCCACCGCCCCACGTACATTATCACTATCATCACACTACCATTGCATCATGCCTTATCACCATTTTCACAAACACTTCTACCACTATAATCATTATGAACACTACCACCACCATCATCATCATAAACACTACTATCACCACCCCCATCATCATCTTCATCATCATGTCTATTTATATCCATAGTTGACAAGACCCAGAGTCATAAGATGATATTTAGAAAGAAACAGATTTACAAACACGCGTGTAAAACAATGAAATGAAAACTTATACTCCGAACTGAAACAAAAAGAAATGCAGTTGTGTAATTGTGTGCCATTCCGTCTGTTTCAGGCTCCATATCGGAGGACGAGTAAGTATACGTGATCATCATTGCTCCACGTACATGGCTGACGCAACAGCCATGTTTCCCTGTGGCGTCGTGAAGTCTGTAGCGAGACAATGTGATTTCTGAAACTGTGACCTTTCAGTTCTTGGCCATGGGTTATCAATACAATCCCAGTAAAACAAAAATACGCTAACAAATCACATTGACCAAATCACATTACAATACTAATTAAATAAACACAGTTATTCGTTTTTTCTAAAATTCTGAGGAGTATATTTCCAGGAAATGGTGCGTCGTCACGACATGTGAATACATGCGTGATGAGAGTTATAATATTGTCATTGAATTTTTTTTTCCATAATTGAATTTACTGTACAATATGAATTACCCCCCGTGGAATTTGAAGAACAAAGATAACATGTAAACCTATAAACATCATATAACTTAATGGTGAGATAAAATGGGTTTAAAGTCACGTTCAAGGTTGAATCTTTATATCGACGTGCATCCATATGGGTACATCAGACTCCTTGTACCAGTCTAGACTATTCCCGGATTTATAGTGCTAACCCACTGAGATACCATACTCAGTTTAACATGGAATTCCACTCAGACACAGTGTTCTGCGAGTCGGCCATTTCTTGTTTTATCACCTTAATGCCGAGCGCCAGACAAGGTGACCATGTTTTGGTGTGACGAGATTCACCGACCTTGACCTTCCGGTCAGACAGTGTAGCCACGTGACCATGGCGGCGATCTTTAACTAAACGACGTGATTTGTTTTCAAAATCACCAGATGAATCCTTAGTGACGTATCTGTATCTCAAAATCGGTGTAATATCAGTTTTTGTAATATAGTTAAGGCGTCAAGTATTCGAGTTTTTCAAAAATTTCGATTTTCGAAACTGGAATTCTTCGTGAACACCTTTGTTATGTGGCTGAAATGGTATAAAATGGCTGAAATCAGATGAAATGTCGCTCACTCATTTTATTCCATACACCTGACAGAAGGGCCTCCTCTCTGGTCTTCTTGATGGGGTGAAAGAGGAAGTACAATTTTACGCCGCTTGCAGCTATATTCCAACAATATTAGGGCAGAGTGCACTAGAAACTTGCACATTCTACCCACTGAAGATATTGACATCACACACAGTACCTGGGTTTACGGACTGATTATCGAACGTTTT
The DNA here is from genome assembly GCF_003918875.1 of Haliotis rubra. Lineage (NCBI taxonomy): Eukaryota > Metazoa > Mollusca > Gastropoda > Lepetellida > Haliotidae > Haliotis > Haliotis rubra. The sequence continues at coordinate 994,255 of NW_025765625.1, read as the reverse complement.
AGCTTCAGTGACACCCTACTGTCCCAAGTGAGTGAGTGAATTTAGTTTTACGCCTCTTTTAGCAATTTTCCAGCAATATCACGGCAGGGGGACACCAGAAATGGGATTCAAACATTGTACCCATGTGGGGAATAGAACCAGGTTCTTCGGCGTGACGAGCGAAAGCTTTAACCACTAGACTAACCCACTGCGCCCTGCCCCAAGCGTAGAGAGCGGATCCCCTTTTGCGTCATACTGGATGACGTTAAAATACGGTATCGAACTGGCTCGGAGCTACTGTCTCGCTCGTGATATTCATGTTAGACTATGGAGAAACACACAGAAACCTGCGTTCTCACACGAACAGACACACAAATATGTGAACACACGCCTACTAAAGTATCTATGTGGGTTGAATGATCTTGCACATAGAGTTAAGCCCAACTTCACCCTTACTTCACATGACAGAGTACCCATGAAGACCCGGGTTAGAATTGGTCTTCAGTAACCAATGCCTGTCGTAAGAGGCGATTAACGGGATCGGGCGATCAGGCTCGCTGATTTGGTTGACACATGTCATCGTATCCCAGTTGAGTACATCGATACTAATGCTGTTCATCACTGGATTATCTGACCCAGACTCGATTATTTACAAACAGCAAACAAAACAAAACAAAACACATGACAGAGATTTCGCAAATCCGCCATGTTTCCCCTGAAATGGTAATTTAACTCACTCTTGTTGTTCCAGTTACCTCACAGAGACTGCTCGGGGGAAGAAGGACCTCCGTCGTCTTCAGAGAATGATAGAACGCCCCCTCCGTCGATCAGGGCAGCAGAAACACGACAACGTCCCGCAGAAGCCATGGATCGAAGAGGTCATGGAGGGCCTGCCGTTGAAGCAGAGGCAGTTCCAGAAGACGTCCGAACAAGCGGGCAGCAACGGCATCGACCTGCACGGGCTTGACATGCCCACCGCCGGCCCAAGGTCACGGCGGAAGTCGAATATGGATGGAATTGAAGAAGATGATTATTTCAGCGACTCCTCTGAAGAAGAGCCGGACCTGTCAGCCATGACGGAGGAAGAGAGGAAGGAGTACCTAGAGGCGAGGGAGAAGAGGAGAAAGGAGAGAGAAAAGAGGATGAGGGAGAAATTCGGAGACAAATATGACGAGATGAAGAGGAAGAAGAGAGAGTAGGAATCTTTGTCTTTCATTGATTAGCATCAATAAGCTGTCACTGTTGACACTTTAATGACTGATTATTATCACAATCGATAAACACGAAAAAATGAAAATATAGGTAATTTGCCACAAAAATGCATCTGCAAAAGAAATGGCCCAAGACATTTCAAAGACTGACTGAGTGAGTGAGTATGGTTTTACGCCGCTTTAGCAATATTTCAGCAATATTACGGCGTGGGACACCCGGATTCACACATTGAACCCATATGGGGAATCGAACCTCAGTCTTGGGTGTGACGAGTGAACGCTGTAAGTCCTCCAGGCTACCCCAACGCCCTTGATTCGTTAATGACGGAACGACATAAATGACAGTCCGTGCGTATATGTGTGCGTACGCGTTAGTGTGTGTTTCTTATTTATTGCAACGTTCAGCAATACCCCATCAATATGACGACTACCTCTACATTATAAAGTAACCAAACAATCCAATGCTTGATTTTATATGTAACGATCCACGCCATTGGCGTACTCAACACGTCGTCACCTACTTTGACTGATATATGAACAGCACTTGTAGCGAGGACATGTCCTAACCCAGGCTCCCACTTATAAACAGCATAAAAAGGATGCTTGACTTATTGTTTAGGGTCCCGATCCACAAAACGTTCGTAGCGCTACGACATTCGTAAGTCTGTGATAAACTACAGAGTTACGACAGGTCCTAACGTTGCGAACGCTTTGTGGATCGAGACCCTGTACCTCATTCCTCACGCAGTAACTCCGTACACGTTGCAACATATGTGGTATGCAAACGAGAGGCTGCGTGTTCTTAGGTGTCATATTGCTGAGTGTGGCGTAAAACTCAACTCAACTCACTCACAGACCGCCGTCATACAGCTGTAAATTGCGGAGTTAAACAAGAGCCAACCAACCTTAAAATTGTGATGATACGAACAACCTTTCATGTTCTCTGATATTCAAATTGCTAACATGTTTTCATCTTATAAATATTTCAACCGCAGACAAAGGGAGGCTGAAACTCGAGCCAAAGCAGAAGCCGCGGCAGCAGCAGCAGCGGCGGCGGCGGCGGCAGAAACAGCAACAGAAGACGGATCAGACAACACAAAAGGGAGAGGCCCCAGCGGGCCTATCAGAGACATGTCCACACTGCAGTCAAAGGCGAGGCAGAAGCCGAAGAGCATGGTGTCTTATGAGCGTGGTCCTGCCAGAGATGTTGGTGGCACCATCGAGAAGACCGATGCCAGAGACATAGGACCTTCACATTCAAAGTGAGCCTAAGACCTCATTGACGCCGCTGGCTGATAAACGTTATCTGTTTTTACATTTAAAGAGTTTATTTTCATTTTATACTAGTTGAGTTAACATGAATACAAAATATCAAAGTGAAATAGAAAGGTTATCAGTTAAAATCATTTGACTCTACGTGAATTCTCGCAGTTTTGAGACAGATATGACATAAGTTTGAAATGCTCTGACTTCAGGTTGGATTGTTAGGACGTGAACATACTTCCGTGATAATAAACCCGCCTTGGTAGATCGAACTTATAATTAATGAATGTGATTGACGTTTCACGAAGCCAAATGATAGGCTAATGCTTTTTTTCAAATCTGATATTAGAGAACAAGAAAGTAGATTTCTGTGGTTCAAAGCCCATCGCGGCCATTTTCTAGCAAACAGGCACGTTCATTTTTATTATTCAATTTATTATTATATTTATCTAATAAACATATCAAATAGCATGTTCCAGTGAATCGTACCAGTTTACTTGTGTTATGTTCTGTTCTTGAGAAAAAATATTTACATTCAATTTTTTACAGATTTTATAAATATTTTATATTATCAGTATTTCAAGAATAACATGAACATTGTATATATTATTACCATGTGTTTTTCGATGGTTTATGTAGATTCCATGGATTATGTCTTCTAGCTAGCCGTTTTATAGGATGTGTGTATCATTGTATTGTGTATTGTACATACATGTGAAACATACAATTGTACTTTCCAGTTGGACGAAGAAGACGCCTACAGCCAGAGACATGCCGAGGAAAAGCCGGGGTGAGATATGTGATCGTTCACCGTGTTGAGTCTATCAAATCTGGGAGGTGGGATAGCCTAGTAGTTAAAGCGTTCGCTCGTCACGCCGAAGACCCGAGTTCGATTCCCAAAATGGGTACAATGTGTGAAGCCCGTTTGTGGTGTCCTCCGCCGTGATATTGCTGGAATATTGCTAAAAGCGGCGTAAAACTAAACTCACCCAATCCTTCCATCAAATCAGATACAGTTAAAGTTTAAACGTTTTCAAGTTCAAGCTCGCGTGCCCACGGTTAACATTCATTCCTTTCAACAGAAGATACACTTAGTTTTTTAATCCTGCGTAAAGTATTGGGAACTATAATAGACGAAAATATTTCACAGTGCACAAGCATAGCATTGAAGCCCAAATCTATCGTTCATGCAGACATTGTGCTTACCACACATTGGATACCCGCATGCGAAATTGAGAATTGTCACAACATGTGAATATTGTGTTTTTCTTTCATTACATTATTTATTTTCTCTTCAGATGACGGGTTTAATTTCGAATTCAAGCCATCGAAGATGCCTGCTCTAAAGTTAAATATAGGTGATGACAAAGGTAAAATATACATAATATGCAACACTGTACGATATTTGGGAAACCAATGTTTGATTAGAAGTGTTCTATGTTGGAACGGTGATGTGTTCATGGTCTTGTTCGTCAGGCCAAAGGCGTCGGTTCGATTCTTTACTAAACACAACACAATCTGTCTGTAGATGATCTTTATCAACCCATGCTTAACGTGAGAGGTGACTAACGGGATCGGCTGGCCAGGCTCGCTCACTTGGTTGACACAATGTCATGTCATCGTATCCCAATTGCGTAGATCGATGCTCATGCTCGATTGTCTGGTCCAGACTCGATTACTTACAGACCGCCGCCTTATAGCTGAAATATTGCTGAGTGCAGCTCAAACTCACTCACTCTACTCTAGGCAGCTGTCGTATATCTCGATCTACTCTAGGCCGCTGTCGTATATCTCGATCTACTCTAGGCCGCTGTCGTATATCTCGATCTACTCTAGGCCGCTGTCGTATATCTCGATCTACTCTAGGCCGCTGTCGTATATCTCGAACAATCTCGAACAAAGTGCGAGTTAAACGACAAACAAACATAGACACAGCATGTGTTTGCAAAGACAAGCGAATGATCAAAAGGTTTTCTGATTTGGCGCAGCTTGTTAGCCATGTGAATAATGGCTGTTTGTGAAGGAGGCACAAAACACACTTCAGATGTATGTATCTTGAAACATCAATAGTTTGTGTTGTGTTCACCTAGTGGTGGTGTGTGGTCCTGTGCACAGAGCTCACGTCACAAATCAGTCGAAGTTAATCAACATTGGGCGGGGAGAGTCTTGGATGGGTAACCGTGTTTCGCAGCTTGGCTCCTGAGAGTTTCTAAGACTACAGTCCTGTCCCACAACGAAGCACATATGATACATGTGGTCTCACCTTAGGCAAGTGACTTTGTTAAAATTTGCCTCTGTTCACCCAGCAGAAAACGGGTACCCGGTGGGTTAGGTCATGTGGCTATAACCTTCTAACACGCCTAACAGGCAACTTGGGTTATCCGGGGTAATAATGTGTTAGCGCTTTGGGCATGTACAAGTGTGTGGAAACAGGCGCTTTATAAATGGCCATTATTATTATTATTTCAGATGTAAGACGGAAGAGTCGAGCAGGACAAGGGGTAAGTAAAGGCTATCATCTTGCGTATATAGGACTAGAACACTAGCCACGTCACAGTGGTTTGGTAGCGAGGTGGTTTAAACGCTAGCTTGTCACGCTGAAGTCCAAGGTTCGATTCCCCATCTGGATACAATTTGTCGTTGCCAATTCTGTGTGTCTCTACCGTTGTATCGCCGTTATACTCTTCTCACTCACTAATGACTAATAATAGCTTGTTTCAACACTGCTGAATCACTCTGGCCCACACAGACCACATGGGTTCACGCTGAAATGTTAAAATGATAAAAACACTAAGTTAGTGAGCTCCAGGAATATCAAGCAGGGGGACACCAGAAATGGGCGTCACTCATTATACCCATGTGGTGAATCGAACCGGAATCTTCAGCGTGATGAGCGAACGCTTTAACCACTTGGCTACCTCGTCGCTTCTCCTTTTAATAGACGAGTAGGTTCAGGTCCAAGAGGATGGCACAAAATACAAAATAATCGCCATGACCAGACAGGAATTGGGTTGCTTGCGTTCACACACTCGCATGAAAAGCATAAAACTCACAAAGCAAAACTTGTAAAAGAGTATGCAAAGCAGTGTTTTCAGTTTTTATGTTACTTCTTTACAGATCTTTATTCGGACCATTTTGCTGCACAAATGGTCATCCCGCATTTTAGCAAAATTAATTCATCCTCCCGGGTACCCATGTGGTGATGGGTAAACAAAGACATATTTCGAAAGACGTCGCTTGCCCAAGGGTATCTGATTGATCTTCTGTGATAACTCTGTAAATCAGCTACTTCGGCCCATCATTGCCCCTGATTGTATTATACATATTTACCGCACATGAAGAGAACCATCAGTACCCAACACTCATCTTTTTAAACGTAACCATGGAAATCAAATACCCATTCAGTTCCATTATACGTTTTATTGCTCATTTGAAGCAATTTATCCTTTGTCTCTCCAGAATGTAATAAGCTTAATGTTTTCCACGGCAATACGCGGCACTGAATTTAGTCTTCGTAGCTTTGAATGCATTTATCCTGTCTGAAAATGTCGTTCTATAATTTGGCGGGATCTATTTAGTTTTGTTAGATACTCTCTCCATCCCGTACTCCGTGGCCTATGTTCAAAGTTGCCAGCCGCCCACAACAAAAACAATTTTTTTAAGAACATTTGTAGTATTTAAAACTACCTACACAGTGGAAATTGAATTTAAAGAAATTATTATTTTTATGGGATATTAACAATATGAGAACATTTAACTTCAGAAAAATTGCCAAACAATACAGATAAAAGAATAAAGGGAAACTCAGCTATATTTAAGATCAATATTTTTGTGGTAATATCACGTCATTTCATGTGTTCAGCATCTCTCAGCTTCAAGTGTAAAGGTGCTGCAGAATAGAACTAGCAATCATTTGTCTGTTTCAGCACCGCGTCAGTTTCCTCGAGAACCCGGATGAAGGTAAGATCAAAGAATATGACACCTCTGTTCCCTACCAATGCCTCCACAGATCGGAAAACATCAAACCAACGACTGTCCCGCATAATAAAAGTTTTAGAACACGCGTCCCTATTTATCAAAGCCTAGTAATGAGTTGTTGATGTGGGTTGATTTTATCAATAGGGTTGCGATGGGCTTGGAGCGAATTGGAAAAACTTAAATGACTAATATTGATCTCACGAAGCGCAAATGGTGAACTATAGCCAGACGACGCTCTGGTCTGATCCACTGATATTATTCATCGTGTTTTTCTTCTTATGAGGTAATTAATATTCTGTTTGTGGCTCGACACTCTGCACCAAAACTAAATGGGAAAAGCCGTTAAGAAATGACCACGTTTGCCCCCTGGCATTCAGACATGGCCGATACTGTTATTCCGTGGCGTATAGAAATATTGGTTTCACTCCTTCAGAAACTTCTTTGGATCAGACAATGGGTTTTTAACCACGCCATGGTGATATTACACGAGTACCATGAACATGAAATGGCGTACGCTGTGTTATTAGCTTCAAAGAAACACTATCACATTTTATAAGGTTTGCTTTACGCGTTTTTTCTTCTCTTTCCAATATCGTCTTGTGTTATTGTGTTTTTAATCATCGTGGTGATGGTTCTACGTCTAGATTTATCATTCCAGTTGAGCCGGAAGTCAGCGAAGGTCAGGACAGTCCAGCTGGTAAGGAGAAATGATGGTCATTTACACATCACACATCTTAAAGATATGTCAAGTTTAGCGTTGTATAAACTAGCAATATATCTCCGAGAACGAGTTATCACCAAGTAAATGGGGAAAAAACACAAAGTATACAGTATTTGTTTTCGTTTTATCGCAGTACTAATTTTCAGTTTAGTGCGTACAATTTCTGTTATTGGTGTAATGAACACACTCAGTTTGTCAGTATAAACTGAAGTACAAAAGAAAGTATCACCTGGTGCTCTGGGATTGTGTTATGAGTCCGATGGCGGTCTTCAGAACAGCCGAAGGTTCTGGCAATATGGCTGTTAGAAGTCCCCGTTTGACCTTCCAGTTGCTCGTGATCCCTCCGCTACGGAGTTTAGTTTCACTCAGCAATATTCCAGCTGGATGGCGACGGTCTGTAAATAATCCTGTCTGGACCAGACAATCCAGTGATCAACAGCATGAGCATCGACCAATGCAATTGGGATACGATGGCATGTGTCAACCAAATCAGCGAGCCTGACCACTCGATCCCGTTAGTCGCCTCTTACGACACGCATGGGTTACTGAAGATCAATTCTAACCCGGATCTTCACAGGTTTGCTCCGCTACTAATAATCTTGGCAAATTGATGTGTGCCTTTAACTGATATACCACTAGCAATACCAATCGGCTGTGGGTCCCAATTATACTGTTGGTGCTTATTATGCACACGCGATTCAAACTAATCACGAGTTTCATGATATTCTACGCAAAACACATTGAAATAGAATATAAAGGATATTTGCACGAGTTTCGATTTTCTACGCAAACAACAGGATGCGACTTGTAAGTCACAGTCAGAACCCTTTTCAATATATGTTTACGTTGTTGTGTTGGAAAATGATGAAAAAACCCAGGTGTGTACTTTCTTTTAAACTTCAGTTTAGAATACTGTTACCAGTGAGTGCACATACTTCAGTTAACGTCCTTTCGTGTTTTGCGAATACATTCTGGCATTACGCAGGTTCTGGAAGATCCTTATATGAACAGACAAATGAGAAGGATCAACTATTTGTAAATGAGGAACAAAAACGTTTTAAGTAGGTAAATCAGACGGAATAACCATCATATGATAATGTCTAGATAATCTAGCCAGCATAGTTATTTTTACACTATCACGTTCTTGCCTGCTTCGCTATTGAATGACCATTAACGCAGATAACGGTTCTTCCAGAGGACCTCGGCGTTTTTGAAATTGGGGAAGATGGAGAACTGAAGGTCAAGGACGGTGAAGACATTGACGTGAAAAGGATTTCCAGTGCTGTTCTTCGGCGGCTTGGGATTGATCCGAAACTCCCAGTGGATGAAATAGTCAAATTGTTGAAGGTGAAATTACGAAACTGATATTCACAGGGTATAAAATATTTGCCCTTTTTGTGTCAACGTGTTTAGAAGCCAATGTATGGCGAATCCATTATTTGGGTAATGTAGCATGTGATTCCTCCTGGATACCGGGAACATACTGTTTGTAGGCTCGACAAGAGGTGAACTTTGGTAATAACTTTAAGTTTCGATTACGGAAGGAATTATTTCAGTGTGTTGACGTCATCAGTCACGTGTTATGTTGCACCATTTTGTTATTTTGAATCAAACACTATATTTACTACCTGGTTGGTTTCTGATCCTAATTTAATGAACAGTCGGTGCCTTGATGTACTAATGTAGGAATGTTGCTACAAGCGGCATAAAACCATACTCACTCACCCTGCTTTGAACGGTGGGGTGCCCTAGTGGCTGAAGTAAGGAATCGCTCTTCATGCCGAAGGCCTCGGTTCGATTCCACTATGCGATGTGTGAAGCTTAATTCTGGTGTCTCCTGTGGTGATATAGCAGCAATATTGCGGCGAAATCACTCGCCCACACATTCACAGACCCAGAGGTTACATCAGCTTTGCAACAGTGTTTGTCTCCAACGAACCCCTGTCTCGAACATCTTGTCTTGTTGACAATATGTCACATGACGCCCACGTGATTATGTAGCAAATGAAACCAGTGACTGATATAGTGAGCAACGATCCACATCGTAGGATTTCTCTTCTAGGTAACAATGGTCCTGGGCCCCGATCCACAAAGCGTTCGTAATGGTACTACCTGTCGTAACTCTATAGTTTATCATAGTTCTACGAATGTCATAGCTCTACGAACGTTTTGTGGATCGGGGCCCATGACCTACATCTACATCAACTTTTCGCTTCGAAGTGATCGTAAACGAAACAGGGTTTAACTTTGCGTTTAAGAATATTTGAATACATAGCGTCGTGCGTACGTGCGTTTGCATTTGTTTTACTCGTCCGGACTAATTCCGACTAACTGAGATACCATACCGCATGATAAAATCGATACCCTACGCTGACATTTAACATTGACTCTATGTCGACCAGTCCTTGTATTAAACCATTTTTACCGACTGCCAGGCAGGGTAGCCACAAATACCATCTCTTAAACTATTGTGACATGATGCGGCCAGGGGATCGAACCTTCCGTTATCCAATCAACCATCAGGCGGTTCTCTCGTCGAAGTAAAATAGAAGCATGAATCGCTTCCAAACCGCTACCTAAGAATAATATCATGGCAAATGAAGGGCTACATATACTCTCCCTTAAAAGAAACGCATCATGAAAATAGCAATTTCATGTAGCAATGAATTAAAACGTGATTCATTTTACAAAAGGTTTTGCTCTGTTTATGATTCCTATGGTGTTTATGTTTTGACACATCACAACAAAACGCACCATCCGTAAAATACCCGTATTTAACAGCAGGATTTTCAATTTCGGCGTGTAGTGTCACAGAATACACAATTCACATGCAATGCACGTGAACGTTGGGGATCAGATAGTCTCAATGATGGGTATAAAAGGTTGATCGCTGTCTGTCGATTATTCACTGTATTTGGAATATTGTTGACGAACGCAGAATGCCACGTCTAAGTGAAGCCAACCGTCATATCGCCATTGGTTTGCTTGAAGCTGGCCAGTCTCAACGTGCAGTTGCCCGACGCAATAATGCTCTGGGAGAGATATCGCCGGCAGAATTCGGTAGCAGATGCCCCTCGTAGTGGGCGACCTCGAGCGACCACTGCGGCGCAGGATCGGTACATCACCTGCGTCATCGAACAGCTACGGTGACCAGTACCGCTCGACAAATACCCGGATTGAGGAGGCTTTCTGCACAGACCGTCAGGAACAGGTTGAGAGGGGCTGGTTTACGTGCCAGAAGACCTTATTTTGGCCCTGTGCTTCGACAACATCGTCGACATCGAGTTCAATGGTGCGTTCAGGCCTGGAACCTACCGAATTGGCGTAGAATCTGTTTCAGTGATGAATCACGATTTCTATTTGAACGACGCGATTGAAGAATGCGGATGTACAGACGTCGACGTGAACGTTTCGCCGACGCTTGCGTTCCCCAGGTGGACAGATTCAGTGTTATGATGTGGGGAGCGATCACCTGCCGTAGGAGAAGTGATTTGGTGATGATCCAGGGCAACCTGACAGCTCAACGGTACTGTGACGAAATCCTACGCCCACACCTCCTTCCAATCATTGATCGCCAGAGGGAGTTGTTTCAACAGGACAATGCCAGGCCCCACACAGCACGTCACACTAGAGACTTCCTCCAGAACCACGACATCAATGTGCTCCCCTGGCCCTCAAGATCGCCGGACTTAAACCCGATCGAACATCTGTGGGATGCCCTGGACAGACGGGTGCGACGCCGTAACCCTCAGCCCCAGACACTTCAGCAACTCGCACAGGCACTACAGGCAGAGTGGGCTGCGATTGGGCAACACGAGATTCTGAGACTTATTCGTTCGAGGCGATGCCGTGCAGTTCTGGATGCCCACGGTGGTCATACCAGCGCCACCACACGTCTCCATGTGACACTCAAACTGACTTTCCTCGAGTTGGTGCCAAAGACGGATAAGTCTTCATTCCCAGTGTGCAATTTCGCTATATTTCATTGACTCATAAAGCCTACAAGATGTTTCAAAATAAATATAAAAATACAGTTGAAATTCCTATATGCGTTTCTTTTTTGGGAGAGTATATCTACCTCAAGAAATAACCTTTTTCTCGAGAAGAATAAGGTTTTTCAACCAAAATCATGATATAATAATAGTATTTTATTTTCCTTTTCACAAACTACATTTTCAAACATAAGAGCCTTTCCTTCGATCTAAACAGCCAAATTTCAAGAACTTGAAATTTCGACCGAAAAATTAAAAGTCGTTACGAGGCTGAAAATAGTCACCTCAACACTGTTTGATTAACGTTAGAAATCAGTATGAAAAAGATCATCACTGAATATATATTGTGTATTTTGTTTCATGGTTAACCAGCATCAAACAATGATGTGTACTTTCTTTCACCCTTCAGTATATCCCAAACAAGCCCAGCAATTCATGTACAGCAAGAATAGCTCTTGCCATCAACAAAAGTATATAAACAATAATCCTTCTGTGTGTTGAGACTTGCTTAATGTGTCATTAATTTCCATTTGTCTAAAGCTAAGACTAAAACTGTAAATATAACGTACACATTTACAATCGACTCCGTATAAAAAAAGACTGCAACCCCCAAACCCATCGGAACCGGATTTCATTCAAAATCCCACAAGAATTCAAACGGATCGTCCGTCTGAAATGTTTAGTCAATAGTATGTTAACACAATCAGTTAGGGAATAAATAGGGAATTAAACATGATGTCCTGGCGTCGGGAACCTACCCAAACCTGTTTTCTAAATTCTTAGCAACCCGAGACTGACAGCTCGTTGTTACAGCACCGACGTACAGCTGCTGAAGACGACTAAGTTCGCCGCGACTCGGAACAGCATCGCTGACTAAATGACATTTATTCGATTACCTCCCTTAAGTTGGAAGGTTGTTTGACTTTGGTTGAATCTCAAGTGATCTCTTCCTTCCCCGAGGTCATCATTCATCTTAATTCACCATCAATATTGACCGGTGGATTGTATAAAGAATGCAGCACTCTGCCGAGGGAACGGCTCATATGTCAAATCCAATCATATGTATGAATACGAAATACCTTGTACAGAACAAGGATGCTTTATACAACATTCATTTTCGATGTATATATGTGGTACGGTGTTTGATGATTATTCAGTGTCAATTTCACTCTGACCTTGTTTGCCCTTGAAACGTACCACGAGATCTGATCACGTCTTCATGCTTGAAGCCGGTCTCTTGGTACCTACGTTTGGATTATTCTAAGATGATTATACGCAGCTGCAAAACCTATGTGGAAGCGTAATCTAATAGAATGCCGTGAAATGAATGAAACGATGTCGTATGTTTGACAACGTTGTATTTCAAAGTGCCTTTCGCCAGTTGTCGGCTGTTTGAAACTAAAAACCCGCTCTCTTCTGAAGCAATGATTTATGTCCCGAAGTTGTTGCTTTGCTGAAAATGTAAAACATCAAACGCAAAATTTAAAAATTCTTCCCTGTTGCATTCACATCTGCATCACGTGCTGGACCATAAAACGTGATCTCTGATGTCACTTCACGAAGGGTTTTCACACAGCAGGAATGTAAGCCTCTGATAACACAAATATGCAATACGGTAATTCAGTGCTATAATTAAGCGTTTCATTATCTATTTTCATACAAATAATCTGGTATCCGGGCCAAATTAAGTACCCGGTACCCTAAAACTGTCATAACAAAGACCTGGAGCCGTTCCACAAAGCGATCGTAGCGATGGGGTGATCGTAACTCCCATTCTTTAACGTTTACTTACGATCATCTTAGCGCTAAGACCGGGCCCAGGGGCCCCTTTCACACAGCGATCGTAGCGCTGCGACTGTCGTAAGTCTATGTTAAAGTATCGGAGTTATGATCATCTTAGCGCTACGATCGTTTTGTGAATGGGGCCCAGGCTAGCTATTCTCGAAACGTTCGTAGCCCTAAGAATTCGTAACTTTGATCGTAGCCAATGTGTTAAGAATGGGCTTAAGAAGTTCGTAGGGCTACGAACGTTTCGAGAATAGCTAGCCTGGTGGTTAAAATGGGTGACCTGGCTGATGATGTGTTATAATGGGTGTTTATGCTATCAACCACTAGTCTACGTGACCCAATCCATTCTCCATTATTTACATAAATACATGATAAAGCTAGATCTAGCCGACCCCATGTCCTTATTGCATTTGACGAAGTGGCCCTTTTCTCATAGTATCGATCACTGGATTGTCAAGTCCAGGTTCGAATATTTAAATATCACCTTGTTAAAGCTAATTATAGTTGACTGTATGTGTACAAGTCACGTGATTGGATGGATGTTTGCTCACAATATCAGTCACGCGATTGTCTGGTCCAGATTCAATTATATACAGAGAGCCGTCACATAGAACTGTAACACACACGCACACACACAATCACTCAGTCACTCAACAACCTACTCTCACATACACACCTACACACCCAATCTGTACCAGCTAGATCACAATTTCTTGCACAATGTAACAATCTGGATTTTGTTATGCAGGAGAAGCTGGGTAATGACGTGGTTGTTAAAGACGGCGTCTTCGCCATTGGGACGAAACCCATCTCTGCCTATGATCTGAGCAAGGTAACAGACGAGATGCTGGCGGAGGATCCTGAGCTGGACATCAACACATGTAAGGTCATCTAGCTAGTCTCACTGGACACACATGACTGACATATGTACATGTGAACCATCATTATACAGAGTCGTATTACTAATGATATGGTTTATTGCGAATGGAATCATTTACGGAGGCTTATGATGTATACATGTATGTAGGGATGAATATCTGTAGAGCAGTGTATAACGTTGTGTATCTCGTTAAAACATTAACGGACCTTACAACTGCAATGGCGGTGGGGTAGTAATCATCTTCCTTCCCACACACCGCACTGAAATAAATAGGCGTCACGCCGAAGACCCGGCTTCGCTTCCCCACATGGGTATAATGTGTGAAGCCCATTTCTGGTGTCCCCTGTCGTGATATTGCTGGAATATTGCTAAAAGTGGTGTAAAACTAAACTCACTCACTACATATACCATCTTGCCTCTGTTGGAAAGTCTGTGAACTCATTGAAGTTTGTGGCTGAAACTTGCAGTAAAATGTGGATGTTAAACAGAATATTACCACAGTACCTTACAGTAAAGTATAGATTTTAGAGTAAAGATTACGACAGTTCCCTATAGTAAAGCATTAATGGTAGAGTTACAATCACGGCAGCACCAAAGATTGAAGTATTGACCTTAGAGTGAAGAATACGACAGCACCAAAGATTGAAGTATTGATGTGAAGTGAAGATTACGACAGCACCAAAGACTGAAGTATTGATGTTAGAGTGAAAATTACGACAGCAACAAAGATTGAAGTATTGACGTCAGAGTGAAAATTACGACAGCAACAAAGATTGAAGTATTGACGTCAGAGTGAAGATTACGACAACACCAAAGATTGAAGTATTGATGTGAAGTGAAGATTACGACAGCACCAAATATTGAAGTATTGATGTGAAGTGAAGATTACGACAGCGCCAAAGATTGAAGTATTGATGTTAGAGTGAAGATTACGACAGCACCGTAAAGTACAGTATGAACGTTAGAACCAAGGTTGCCATCATCTAAACATTTGTCTTTAGATTTAGACTGACTGACTGACTGAGTTTGGTTTTAGGCCGCTTTTAGCAATATTCTAGCAGCATCACGGCGGGGAACACCAGAAATGGGCTTCACACATTGTACCCATGTGGGGATTCGAACCCGGGTCTTCGGCGTGACGAGCCAACGCTTTTACCACTAGGCTACCCCACCGCCCCCTTTAGATTTAGACCTCAATTTATAGCTCATATGAATTTTAGAGTAACGATTACGCACCTTTAGCAAAGTCTGGAATTTAGAAGATTACGATAGAACCTTGTAGTAAACTCCAAACTCCATGGTGAGAGTGAATGAGTATGGTTTTACGCCGCTTTTAGCAATATCCCAGCAATATCACTTCGGGGGACACCAGAAATGGGCTTCACACATTGTACCCATGTGGGGAATCGAACCCGGGTTTTCGGCGTGACTACCGGACCTAATGGTGACATTACGATGGATCATCAGATGGAAGGATCATAATGATCTTACAGTAAATATCTGATTGAACTACTCCAAGCTTGTACTCATCAGGAACGCCTATAAACATATTTTCCCAGCTGTGCCCAAGCAAACTCACAGAGTTCTTAGGCAACATTAAGCAATCTAAATAATGTAACTATGTACGCAAAACGATTGACGTTTGACGTTTGAAATTATATTTCTTTCCACACTGACAATAAGCTAATTTATTGTGGCCATTTATAAAAATCTGTTCACAATGAACAATCTTCCTTCACACCAACCCTATTGAAATATAGCTGCGGTGGGGTAGCCTGGTGGTCAAAGCGTTTGCTAGTCATGCCGAAGACCCGGGTTCGATATCCCAAACGGGTGTAATGTGTGAAGCCAATTTCTGGTGCCTCCTGCTGAGACATTGCTGGAATATTGCTAAACGCGGCGTAAAACTAAACATCATCCGGGACTCTCGAGCATGGTCACAGTAGTCTTGGATGAATATCTTATTTATCTATAGATTCAGTCATGTATTATAGATGATGTTCTGTAGCCTTCCTCTACAGATAAATCAGCATAAAAATAGGACTTCGAACTGGCATTGAACAGGATATGTTGAAGATAAAATTGGATTTCTATTGATTTTTGTGTATGTAATAATTACTCACGTTATTGCACAATCACGATATTTTATGGCTTCTTGGCAAATAATCCTCCATTGGCCGGACATAGCTTAGACTGATGTATATTGGCACTATATTCAGAATACGTAAAGGTAGTGAAGAACTGTGGCATAACTAACATTTCGATCCTCTGTCGTCTACAACTGTTACCCATCAACAGATTAGCAACCCCAATGTAGCATTACGGAGTATTGGAAAGAGGAACATAAAACACGAACCATTATTCTTCCGAAACGAAGATTCCTTTGAAAATATTTTTAAGATAATGGTTCATCGGTCTCCTTCGTGTATTTCTTGAACAGTTGTGTATGCGTAATGTAAAAGACAGCTTTCTGCATGTTATGGGACTATTTTTGGTTCTGGGACCCTGTCCATGGTCGCGTTTGTCCTCCCAGCACCTAAACACTCGTGCTATTAATGACCCCTGTCTTATGTGGCTGTGTCCACCTAGGCAAGTACACGGTACGACTTCCGTAAAATTAAAAGCAAAACAATCTATGATGTCCATCGGAGCAGACTGTTTCAGCGTCTAATGTGTTCAGCATCCTCATCAAACGGAATCAGTAGAGGTAGACGGATCCCAGTCTTAAGGGAAGGAAACAGTTAGATGTAATTCGTTCCCAATATATGGTCGTGGGGATTGATACGGTATTGACAGCACTTGTGCAAATGCTTCGTGAGTGATTCAGTTTAGTTTTACGCCGCGATTGGCAATATTACAGCTACATGTATATGGCGGCGGTCTGTAAATAATCGAGTCTGGACCAGACAATCCAGTGATCAACAGCATGAGCATCGATCTGCGCAATTGGGAACCGATGACATATGTCAACCAAGCCAGCGAGCTTGACCACCCGATCCCGTTAGTCGCCTCTTATGACAAACATGGGTTACTGAAGGTTCATTCTAGCCCGGACGTTCACGGGTGTTTATTCCGTGAGTGAGTGAGTGATGGGGTTTCATTCTGTCCGTGACGATCTGGACCCCGTTCCACAAAGCGATGGTAGACAGTCGTAACTCTATGTTAAAGTATGGGAGTTACGAGCACCTTAGCGCTACGATCGCTTTGTGGAACGGGCCACGTGTAACTACTTGTCAGACTTTGAGAATCGGTCAAAGCTTACACGAAGTCACTTTATATTTGAATGAGTGAGTGTAGTTTTACGCCGCTTTTAAGCAATATTCAGGCAATATCACGGCGGGGGACACCGGGAATGGACTTCACCCATTGCATCAAAGTGGGGAATCGAACCCGGGTCTTCTGCGTGACGAGCGAACGCTTTAACCAGCAGGCTACCGCACCGTTCCAGTTTATATTTGAGAAATGCGACGTTCTAAATCATTTGCAATCATGTGGTAGAAATCCCTGGTCCAATAAGGCACTTAGACACGCACCAGGTGAAATCTGTATTTAGGAGAAAATATAAACTGACGCAGTTATATATCATAAGAATATTAACGCTGCTGAATTCCATTCCGACATTTAATCAATCACTTCAAACAAGCAAAAATTATCGGAATAGATTTAGGATTAAACTGTTCACTTCAATCAACCCAATGAATACTTCTTGTTGAAACAGTTCCATCTGCTTACACTGGACATCCAACTGTTCTCCGCCGAGTTCATCAAAACAAGACAATCCTTTATCTCAGAGCTTCCACAATGAATTCCAAGAGCGTAGTAGCGTGTTAAGGCCCGGATCGAATTGTTCATTTATACATCTCTCTGCTTATGACAACCCGTCTATATTCAATCACTTCCAAGTCAGCTGTCTAGTATTTCCTGGCAATAGTCAATTCTAGCAATCAGGAATGTCTAATGACTTGTGATTACAATCGCTGCATGTCGGCGAGGTTCTTGTTGCGTGGAATTAGCGGATAACCAACTTCCACCTCCTCATATAACGGTATTTCATTCAAGGCGGGCGTTGACTGTCGACTGAGCACAGTGCACGTGCAAATCATGCGTCTCATACCGATAGTATATTCAAAGAAGGGTGTTGGCCGTCAGCGGGGCATGGTGCACGTGCAAATCATGCGTCTTATACCGATAGTCCATTCAAATAGGGGTGTCGGCCGTCAGCGGAGCATGGTGCACGTGGGAATCATGCGTCTCACACCGATAGTTCATTCAGAGAGGGTGCTTGCTGTCAACTGATCATGGCTCTCGAGTAAACCATGCGTCTCATACAGGTATTCCGTTCAGATAGGGCTGTACTGTTTTAGTTTTGTTCTGTTGCTGTGGGTTTTTTGTGGTGAACGTCTTTGACCTACCCTACCTTGACCTTGCCAAACGCGTTAATCTGCGAATTACCCGAAACGTTCAAAGTGACGTTAACATCATTCACAAATCGATATCATTATAACACCCAAAATTCGAAGATTTCATAAAATCTCTATTCATGCCTAGTTAAACGTTGAGCGTTACGTTCGATATATCCAAATTTGGTTCGTTTATTGATGGTGTGGCAATTTTATATGTACTCGACTAACTACACAAGAAAGCTTCGATACTCCTTGCACTGTACTCTGAAAGCTCTCAATCTCCACACTTACTGTAAGCCGACGTAGAGCCATAAATAGTCAACCTCAAAAAGCCACAAAGTTCAGCTCAAACCGTACAACATTTAATTCGCAATAATTCTCCCGAGCTTGAACAACACTAGAAAGCAATGAACTGCAAGAGCCCTGTAATCCAAACATCCTTAAAAGAACAAATCTAAAACGTTTTACGTGTTTGTCTCCTAATTTAGAACTAACGTAAGCTAACTACGGGAAATTAGTGCACTTTATAGACGCCATCCATATTTCTTTGAAACAGTAATCATGCAATATTGGATCCTAATCTTATCAGATTTTCGCGCAGTTTAGAATATGACCAATGGAAAGATTAACCTTTGGCGGGGCAGGGCCCCATTGGTGATTAACATGATTGCAGTTCGTGACATGACACTTCCAGAAAGGAAATGTCATATTTTGGTTGACACGGCAGTTATTGACTTTCTTTAAACGTAGTTAGAGCCTAGAGGGTATTGATAGAATCTCAAACCTGCCAAGGAAACCGCCAAAAATGTGTCATTAGATTTGTTAATCTACTCAAAAAGATAGGCATGTTTTTCTACTATTGACTCTCTCGGTCGAAATCAATTTACGAATGTTTTACGATAGAATAATTCGTCATTTCCATACGAAGAAGTACGATGGTTAAGGGTTTGCGTAAAAAATTATAGAATTTTTATCTTTGTCAGTCAAGTAAAATCGTTTCGATTATTTTGCAAACTGGTGACTTCCTCGCGTGATATTGGTTATAGTTTGTGTCTAACACTTCGGAAATTCCCACTTCATTTTTTTTTCAAACAGCACATTTGTATTTGCACGAGGATTGATGAACTACTAGGTTCAAAACTCTTAAAATCATATTACAGTTGATCTGAATTAGATACAGTTGATAGTGCGTAATAATCATCGCCACTTCGATATAGTTGATTTCATCACTACCATCAACGATTAGACATACATCTAGCATTATCGTTCCCGTTACATTATCTGAACACCATAATATAAAAATGAAACTATTCGTTATTTCGCAATTGCGCACTATTCTGCTTGGAGTCGTGTAAATGACGTTACCGCGTTAAATGACGTTAAACGAGTACCTGCTCTTCCGAATTGTCTGTAATAAGTGACAGTACAAGTCTCAACCCCTTTTCAGTGCCAATATACTCGTCACACACGTTCCCCGGGTGCAGGTAGTGTCGTGTTTAACGTCATAATGTCAGTTAGAGTGAAGGGTCCACAGCGTATGACCGATGCTCGAATTTATTGCGATGCCCCTTGTTGCTTCTGTTGTAGCGGTTAATGTCATCATGTCTGTCACAGTGAAGGACCACGGCTGGTTTATATCTATAACTTACTGTGTTTCTACTACTGTATGGTTAACGTCATAACGTCTGGTCCACGTCGGGACATGATATCTTATATCCTTGATGGTGAATGGTCCAAGGAGTGTGAACGTTGCTTATATTCACGATGGTGTCAACGTTATAACGTCTGTTACAGTAAATGGTGTTTGGCAGAAGAACATTGCTTATATTCACGATGGTGTTAACGTCATAACGTCTGTTACAGTAAATTGTGTTTGGCGGAAGAACGTTGCTCACTTTAACGATGATGTTAACGTCATAACGTCTGTGAAGGCTCCACAGCCCGTGAACGTTGATTGTATTCTCTATGGTGTTTAACGTCATAACGTCTGTAACAGTGAAGGGTGAACAATGTTGCTAACATTCACGATGGTGTTTTACGTCATAACGTCTGTTACAGTGAAGGGTCCACGACGGGTGAACGTGCTGTTGCAGCGAGGGGGGAGCGAGTTGCGCAAGCATCTTCACAGAGTCCTTAATCAGTGTCACGTGAAAGTCAAGGTCGGGTACGCCACAGATTTAGATGAAACGGGTAAGTTCACTTAGAAATAAGTGTGTGTGTGTGTGTGTGCGTGCGTGCGTGCGTGCATGCGTGTTTGTGTGTAGACTAAGCCATCCAAATCATATTCATTCTCATAGTGCATCTAGATGACTTATTTGGCGCTAAAACAGCGCCTTCGTGGATTACGAGACACTTACAACACTTTTCTACTGAGTTTTCTGCTGCTTCGCTCAAATCGCTAAATAGCTAAACTTAAAACTTCAGGTATGTTCTACTTTATATGTCAGTATGTTGTTTAAATATGTCAGCTATATAACAGTGATCTGTGAATAATCGAGTCAGGACTGGAATTTCCAGTGATTGACATCATGAGCATCGATCTACGCCATAGGAATATCTACTACATGCATTAAATCAGCAGCCTGAGCTTCCAACCCTATTAGTCGCCTCCTACGACCAATGTTGGTTGCTGAAGACCAATGCGCAGGGAATTTCCACTTAAAAACTAAAACTTTACTGTATATGAATCATTAACCGACTGTAAACGTATGCAGGTCACTGGACAGGTTTCGTCTGGAAAGTATTTTTCAGTGAGTGAGTGAGTTTAATTTCACGCCGCGCTCAGCAAAATTCCAGCTATATGGCTGCGGTCTGTAAATAATCGGGGCGGTGGGGTAGCGTAATGGTTCAAGCGTCAGCTCGTCACGCTGAAAACCTGGGTTCGATTCCCTACATGGGTACAATGTGTGAAGCCCATTCTGGTGTCCGTCGCCGTGATATTGCTGGAATAGTGCTAATCCGGCGTAAAACCTCACTCACTCACTGTAAATAATCGAGTCTGGACCAGACAGTCCAGTGGTCAACAGCATGAACATCGATCTACACACTTGGGATACGATGCCAACCAATTCAACGAGCCTGACCACCCGACCCCATTAGTCGTCTCTTAAGACAAGCATAGGTTCTTGAAGATCAGTTGGAACCCTGATCTTCGCGGGTGAAAGTATTTTTCAATAATACAAAGAGAAATAATGGTGTCAGACCTATGTCAAATTGGTTCGTGTATTTAATTGTAGATTCGTCCATCGATTTCTTGTCACACTACCGACTTGTTGACCCTGGGAAACTGGAGTCATATGCGCGCGCATTTGTGGTTGAGGATCGTGACCTTGACACTGTCATCAGCTACCTCGAGACTCAAACAGCACTTGATGGCGTGACGAGCATTCAACACATGACATCTAAGCAGATGCAATATGTCCTCAAGGTGAGCGGTATAGATAGCGCCAAGTACCGAGCTTAATACTTTGTAACACTTTAATGAATAGTGTGTGTCTGTGTGCGTGAGAGAGAGAGAGGGAGGCGAGAGAGAGTGTGTGTGAGAGAGAAAGTGGTGTGAGAGTGAGTGAGTGCGTGCGTGCGTGCGTGCTTATGTGTGTGTTGTATGATTTGGGAATTGCCTCCACGATCGGATTTAATTTTATAAATCGATCGCTCGAAGTGAAACAGTACCAAGTTTGGTTCCAGCTATATCGATCTATCATTACCAAAGTGATGTAAAGAAATTGGCTCTTTTTTTCTCTTTGAATGGGTTTTATTGTGTTTTAACCGTTTCACAAAGAGTGGGGATTCGAACCCAGGTCTTCAGCGTGAAGAGCGAACACTTTAACCACAAGACTACTCCCACTGCCCTTTTCACAAAGAGACCGTCGAGCTAAATATTTCAAAACTTGATCATTGATATGCATCAATGGTACAATTTGTAACGCGAAAAAAATCTTCTTTGGCCACCCCGGTGTCGATGCTAGATAATGAACAGACCCGTCTGTGTAACCTATTTGATGTAGACATGTAAATCGACTTCAAGACCAACGGGAACAACGATCGATTTTTACCATTTCCCTTAGTTGGGGGATTGGTGACCTGGTGTTACAGAATCACCATCTGTCTCCTCTTGTCATGATATTACAAGACGAATCACCAACCCTTTCAGTCTATCGCTCCGACGTCGGAGCACACGATGTAAAGGGCTGAGAAAATGTCGGTTTTAAGTACACCAATGACATCAAGACCCAAACTTACAAAAGAACCATTATCTTGTTTTTATGTGCTTTAGAGCCCAGGTCACAAATCAGTTGAGCAAAGTTGGTCATGGAGAGTCTTTGGATGGGTGACCATGTTTGGCAGCTTGACCCCTGAGTGAGTGGCACTCAGCAATATTCCAGCTATATGGCGGCGGTCAGTAAATAATCGAGTCTAGACCAGACAATCCAGTGATCAACAGCATGGGCATCGGTCTGCGCAATTGGGAACCGACGACATGTGTCAACCAAGTCAGCGAGCCTGACCGCCCGATCCCGTTAGTCGCCTCTTACGACAAGCATGGGTTACTGAAGGCACATTCTAAGCCGGGCCTTCACGGGTCTTGACCCCTGAGAGTTCGAGGACTTCAGTCCTGCCACACAACGGATCACACGTGATACATGTTGTCTCACCCTTGGCAAGAGAGTTTGTTCAACAACTGCCTCTGTTCACCCAGCAGTCTGGGTACCCAGTGGAATAAGTCACGTGACTGTTAACCTTCCAGCGCCTCACAGGCAGCTTAGGTTAACCAGAGCAATACTGTCTTAGCACCTTGACCATACACAGGTGCGTGGATATAGGCACTTTATGAATAGCCATTATTATCATATATTTTTTCAGGTACTTGACATTGACGATGCCAGTCAGGTGACGTTCCGAATGTTCGCGGTGATCACAGCTCTGTGTGAGAGAGTCACACAGATGGAGTAAGTACTTCACATAAACGTTAATCTGTGACATAAACGTGAAATCTGTGACATACAAACGTTTAATCTGTGACATATAAACGTTAAATCTGTTACATACAAACGTTTAATCTGTGGCATATAAACGTTAAATCTGTGACATACAAACGTTTAATCTATGACATAAACGTGAAATGTGTGATATAAAAACGTTTAATCTGTGGCATATAAACGTTAATCTGTGACATACAAACGTTTAATCTATGACATAAACGTGAAATCTGTGATATAAAAACGTTTAATCTGTGGCATATAAACGTTAAATCTGTGACATACAAACGTTTAATCTATGACATAAACGTGAAATCTGTGATATAAAAACGTTTAATCTGTGACATATAAACGTTAATCTGTGACATACAAACGTTTAATCTGTGACATATAAACGTTAAATCTGTGACATACAAACGTTTAATCTGTGACATATAAACGTTAATCTGTGACATACAAACGTTTAATCTGTGACATATAGACGTTAATCTGTTACATACAAACGTTTAATCTGTGGCATATAAACGTTAAATCTGTGACATACAAACGTTTAATCTATGACATAAACGTGAAATGTGTGATATAAAAACGTTTAATCTGTGGCATATAAACGTTAATCTGTGACATACAAACGTTTAATCTATGACATAAACGTGAAATCTGTGATATAAAAACGTTTAATCTGTGGCATATAAACGTTAAACCTGTGACATACAAACGTTTAATCTATGACATAAACGTGAAATCTGTGATATAAAAACGTTTAATCTGTGACATATAAACGTTAATCTGTGACATACAAACGTTTAATCTGTGACATATAAACGTTAAATCTGTGACATACAAACGTTTAATCTGTGACATATAAACGTTAATCTGTGACATACAAACGTTTAATCTGTGACATATAGACGTTAATCTGTGACATACAAACGTTTAATTTGTGACATATAAACGTTAAATCTTTGACGTACAAACGTTTAACCTGTGTCATATAAACGTTAATCTGTGACAAACAAACGTTAAATCTGTGACATACAACGTTTAATCTGTGACAAATAAACGTTAAATCTGTGACATACAAACGTTGAATCTGTGACATATAAACGTTAATCTGTGACATACAAACGTTTAATCTGTGACATATAGACGTTAATCTGTGACATACAAACGTTTAATTTGTGACATATAAACGTTAAATCTTTGACGTACAAACGTTTAACCTGTGTCATATAAACGTTAATCTGTGACAAACAAACGTTAAATCTGTGACATACAACGTTTAATCTGTGACAAATAAACGTTAAATCTGTGACATACAAACGTTGAATCTTTGACACATACGCGTTAAGTATGTTACGCTCACCAGCACAGAAGCAACTATCGATTGGAATTTAAAATGACAAGTTCACCTGAAATCCTTCTCTGATACCTAAACCCTGAGAAATTACTAAGAAAAGAAACAAACGTTGGTGCAGAGAATTGCAAACACAGAATGTCAATGCCCTGACGCCAATGTCATCCCTTCATATGAACATATTTTATAAAATACATCTTGTAGTTTTACGGGTGTTTCAGTTAAGCTGAAAGCAGGCTCGAGATGTAAAACCGTTCATGATGGATTTTTTGTTAATTACTCGTTACCATTAGCATGCTGATTGTTCCTGGAATCCCTTGAAAACACTGACCTTGATATCTTCAGCTCTATCAGCAAGCATTATCTAGAGATCTGCAATCTGGCGGACATCGAGCGGAAGTTGGACCTCTACAAGGCAATGTTCTACCACAACGTTGGTTCTGACAGGCAGACTAACTTCATCACAGCGCAGTCGCTGAAGATTGAGTTGATCGCAGGTGGACTCAACTGGAAGCAACAGGAATATATTATGGACAAGATGGAGCCGAACTCCTGGGGGGAGGTGAGTGTCGACAACATCATCACCTCAAACCAGGGTGATGTATAACTAGGTCACGGGGCGAGATGGGTGAAATGTAGTTTAGCGTCGTGTTTAGGAGTAGTGCACACATGCACGTGTATGTGGTTGGGGTTTGTTTTAGGTTTAGTTGGGGGAGTTTTCTTTGTGTTTTTTGTGCGTGCGTGCGTGTGTGCGTACACTCAAATGTCAGGTGAATATGCAGGGCATTCTAAAAGTCAAAACCAAGGCCACCTGGGAAGAATATGTACCCACTATGCTATATTTGTGGGGAGAACTTATTTTAAAAAACGGTCAGGGCACTGTGACACATATTGAATCTTGTCAGACATTTTAACCATCCAATCCACAACAGTCAGAATCCGTTATTTCATATCTACCTTCCACAACATTCCAGATCTCCTTCCTCGACTACATGTGCTACATCCCGCTGTTCATGTCGCTGCACGACAACATCTGCGACAACCCACTGGACATGTCAGATCAGAAATACGTCATGCCCCCACGACAGCGTCCCCCGTCCCCCCAGAGAGACATGAACCCCCTGGGAAACGCCCTCAGCAAGTTCTCCAGTTTCCTGATGAAGAAGCAGGCTCGGGAACTGAAGGATGGGAGGCTCGACCCCAGCGTGGTCAGGGAGGACCAGCTCGCCGTTCTTAAGTCATATGCAAAGTAGGTTCAAACAAGGAATATTGGGACCCGTGAAGGTAGAACAGGTCGATGCTCATGCTGTTGATCACATGTCTGGATTGTCTGGTCCAGTCAGGATTATTTACAGACCACCGCCATGTAGCTGGAATATTGCTGGAGTGCGGCGTAAAACTAAACTCACTCACTCACGAAACAAACATTTGCACAAGTGCTGCCAATACCGTATCAATCCCCACGACCATATATTGGGAACGAATTACATCTAACTGTTTCCTTCCCCTTAAGACTGGGATCCGTCTTACCTCTACTGATTCCGTTTGATGAGGATGCTGAACACATTAGACGCTGAAACAGTCTGCTCCGATGGACATCATAGATTGTTTTGCTTTTAATTTTGTGTGCGCGCGCATGTATTTTATTTAACCCCTTTACAACACTCTCAAGAAGAGATCGGCTTCACTCATTGTGTGCTCAATTTGAGAATTCGAAAGCGAGCCGGAACAGTGATGAATGAAGGCTTTAACCATAAGGCTACCCGGCCGTTTCAATTTGTTTAGAGATAAATTGTTGGTAATCAACAAGCGTGTGCAGTGAAATTTCAATTTCACACGAACAACTCGCACACCTGGCTGTTCTACCAGCAAGTGGTCCCCCCTCGTAAGAAATAGCGAAATGTGACAACAAAATAATGATCGTTTGTTAAACAACATTTTTATTCGGGTGTCCAAAATTATGAGACAAATCACCAGAGTTGGTCTGTCGATTTCATGTGACTGTGCAAAGTTTGATTTTGTTGCATTTATTAGATTTTGTGTTAGTGAGCAATTCATCGGTCTCAAATGAAGTCAAACGGACTATAGGCTCCTACCATGGGTATAATGTGTGGATGCCTCTTCTCGGGTCCTGAGATGAATGGAATACTGCAAAAAGCCACCATAACACCACACCCAGTCACTCTTTCTAACAGGTGGACAGACTTGTGGTTTAAGGCGTTTGTTTGTCGTGTCCGGTTTCGAAAGCATGTATGTGCACAACATATGAATCCATTTTTGGTTTCCCATGTCGTGATGTGGCTGGAATATTGTTATAAGCAGAGTACAACCTGACTTATTAAATCACGTAGTAATCTCCGATCAGGACTAGTTCCCAGCAATACTTACTGGTAAGAGGTCACTAAACGAATCAGGCTCATCCTCGACTGATTCCCTCGGATTCCTATTTTGATCATAATATCAGCCACTGATTTGTCTCGTTTGTTGGCGATAAAAATGTATTATTCCAGACTGCGGCGTAAAACAACAAGCAAACGAACAAAACATGTAACAATACTCACTAAAATTTATTTAAAGTGGTGATGTGACATTTTGTACTGGGTCATAGAGTACAATGTACCATATACACCCAACACTGGATAAGCACTGCGAGACAAAAAAAATACATTTTACCGGGTACCCATATACAGCATTAAAGCGACATTAACTTTATTAACCGTGATTAACTTTATCACTTCTATTCTTAATACACTTAAATGTAAAATCCTGTAAGGACAGGCGAACTCAGATTACATAATTAAATCCTACGGAAGTTAGAGATGTATCCTCTGAAACGGAACAGCGGGAGAAGCCAATCGGTTTTCCATGCCCTGGGAAAAAATGCCGGAAAACGCCCCGACAATAGTCCAGAGGGTTTCCGACAATTATATGTAAAGTCTCAAGAACAGCATCATTCCTCCGACCTATACCCCGAAGACGTCTTTTCCATTCCTGTAATTTTCAAAAATGATTTATGTGTTACCGAGTGGTGAAAAAAACGGTCTACAGTTAATAGTCGACATGCTGAGCCATTAAGGAAGCTGTGGAGAATGCGCCCTTTAATGTACGAGATGTGCTGTCTTGTGAAACACTGACTTCTGAGATGGATTATATATACTGACGGCCAAAACAAAGTATACACATCATTGTTTCAGTCATACAGCGACGAGACCAAGTATATGCGTTCCTATACCAGTTTTAGAACCTATGCATTCACGTTTGACAGCGGCCAACTTGCCACATGCGAGACGGGGTCCAGCTTACTTCCGGTACCAGAATTCCGGTGATAAGCGTAATATTCAAGAACCAGTTCTTGTTCCAAATTGCGCGACCGCCAAATATGACTTTACTAGACCGGACCAAGTGTACAACCATGCTTGGCTGTCACAGCTGTTGACAGTCGTAATAGTTGGCTTATTTAGGGAAATTTATTATTCCTGCAAGGATTATTGGTTCCTTGCTGTCAACCGACAACTAGTCAAACTGTATGAAACGTTGCTTGTCACCGGAAGTACTAAGGTCTCGCGAAGTCCCTTGACCTACTTACGGGCCCTATTATTCGGATAGTGTTCACTACCTTACAGTTTGACTGATTTGTATTGTGCGATGACGGAAACAGCAAGAATCCAACTGTATGACTGCAGTCTGCGGACCAGACAATCCGATGATTGACCTCATGAGTTCTACACAACTGAGATACAATGACATGCAGCAAGGGGTGGTGGGGTAGCCTAGTGGATAAAGCGTTGGCTCGTCACGCCGAAGACCCGGGTTCGAATCCCCACATGGGTACAATGTGTGAAGCCCATTTCTGGTGTCCCCGCCGTGATATTGCTGGAATATTGCTAAAAGCGGCGTTAAACCAAAACTCAGTCAGTCAGACATGCAGCAACCGATACCACCCGATCTCCTTGAACCACACAGCTATTTCCGACAAGCCTGAATCACTGAAGATTAATACTAACAGGAACTTCACTGGTAGTCAATTTCGGTCGGTTCCTACGATCAGCATTCGGGTGCTGGATGTCCCTAAGGGGTTGCACCTTTTTCACGGGGTCCCTAAGGGGCTTATATATGTTGACGTGTATTGTCATCATGGGTGAGTTAAAATAAACCCAGATAATTATTTGTTTTGCCGAGTTTGCTTTGTTGTTTTACGCCGCACTCATCAATATTCCAGCTCTATGGCGGTGGTCTGTAAATAATCGAGTCTGAAAAAGACAATCCAGTGAGTAATAGCATGAGCATCGATCTACGCAACCAAGTCAGCGAGCCTGACCACCCGATCCCGTTCTGCTGATTACCAATTCTACCCCGGATCTTCAGGGGTTAGCTTGAGATGTAGAGTTGTAAAGGTTATACGGCAATGTTTGGAATGGTAAATATCCTGCGTTAGTAATA
Source organism: Haliotis rubra (assembly GCF_003918875.1). Taxonomy (NCBI): domain Eukaryota; kingdom Metazoa; phylum Mollusca; class Gastropoda; order Lepetellida; family Haliotidae; genus Haliotis; species Haliotis rubra. The sequence goes on along the minus strand of NW_025765625.1, from coordinate 965,264 downwards.
AACTGATTTTATCGAATCATTGCGATCCCAGAACTTGGCCCTTGTCCTAGAGCTGCAGGACAGTGTTGTATGTGCTGATATCCATTTCATTTGAAACAGCTAATACAACCACGCGTCAGTCAATGGCGTCCACTTCTTAATGCGCAACAACGGCTTATAGACTTACCCTCGGATTCACGATGTTGTTTTGTGGAGCTAATCAAAGGAAAAAAGTTCAAAGTGTGTTGAGCGTTAAGGGTCCGTTGCGATTCTACCTCAGTCGGGAAACATTACACCGACGTGTGCGTCTGGGAGAAGCTTTAGATAGTGTAACAGACTTCTATGATGTCGCCATTTCAAAGACTCTCAATTGCCGGTTAATAAGCTGTCGCGATGATCGCCCTTTTGAGAGCTCTTCAGCCAGGGAGATCGGATTGATTTATTTGCGTCGATCCGACAGTGTCTTATATGAAGGTGTGGACTGGCACCATCACCGGTTTGTTTTAATGTGTTTAGGAGGAGGATGGACAGATAACGACAGTCACACCTAAGGACGTCCTGATCCCAACCGAGAGGCTAATAACGCGACACTTTTGATGTTAGCCATCGTCGCTTAATGGTGTAGTTTGTACTGATGAAGTGCTTAATCGTTCACTTTACAGCCCGTCCACACGAACGTTTTAAAAATATTATGTCCTGTGTTTTAAAACATTGTCAAGAATTTTAAGAGCTGTGGGCAAGTAAATGTTGCTTTAAGCCGGAGTCAGCAATATTCACCTCTGAAAGCAGTCCATTGTACGATTAGCCTGACAATCCCATAAGCCTGTGTTTACGAGTAACTAAAACAGATGACACCAGGTGTTGATGGAATGGAAATGTCTTGTTATATTCTCATGTTACGACATTTGCAGCAGTTTAAAAGCTGCGTTAATACCCAGTGGCTGTGTGTCCTTGGACAGTTTTTAGAAAAGACACTGGCAGCGAAATGGTTGTGTAGGAGGTGAACTACTTGTGGTTGGATATGGGTTCACTGGCAGCGAAATGGTTGTGTAGGAGGTGAACTACTTGTGGTTGGATATTGGTTGCCTGCATTTATATCTATCATATACCGCCGGTTTAGAACAGATTCCCATGTACCAAATGTGACTTCGTGGATCGGGTTGTCAAGCTCGGTTTGTTTGGGTATTTTTATTGTTGTTGTTGTTTTCACTGTTGTTGTTTTTGGAGGTTTTGTGTTTTATTTATTTATTTATTTATTTATTTATTTAATATTTTTTTATTTTTTCGGGGGGGGAGAGAGAGAAAGGTATCAACCACTCGATTACTTACAGCATTCTATTTATAGCTATAACATTGCTGAGAGTGGCGTTAGGTGAGAGATGATTTATGCAGCTTTTAGCAATATTCCAGCAATATCCCGGCGGTGGACACCAGAAATTGGCTTCACATATTTAAGCCATGTGGGGAATTGAACCAGGGGCATCGGGAATGACGAGCGATCACTTTAACCACTTGGCTATGCAACCCCGTTAAGCAAGACACAAATTAACAATAATGTATGACTTCCCCTCTTTAAGTCAGAGATAGCGGTGCAATGTAAATCGGGGAACAATATCCACCCAGTTACCTTTCACTCACACACAATATCTGTTTCAGACTTCCCGACATCGATACCTTCGACAAGCCCAAATACAATGAGGACGAAGAGTATGAAACGATCGATCTGATTTACTGATATCAAGTACCGCACAACCTTGATCGGTGCAAATCAATAGGCGGACACAAGTGTCAATTACACGAGCATCGTGCGCGTGCATCTGACAACAGCCATGATGTCGGAAAGCCAATAACTCTGCTCTTTTAGCTAAAAATGAACGAAAACGCCTTTAAACGTGCAACGCACGCGCACCTGCACGTGGAAATCGTGATGTTTGGCACGTGCCTAATGTGTCAGTGAAGCAAAACGTGTGTGGGCGCGCATGCTCAGAACAGCGGACACGTGGAAAAGACGTAAATCAAAATCCAGATCTTGAAACGAAATATGAGTGTGATTTAATGTCTACAGGCACAAAATCATGGCCAACCAGACATATTCAATTGCCATTTTACTGCTTCTGCTATTTCATCTGGTGACCATGTTTGGCTTGTTTGAGATTTATTTGAAGCAGGCACCGTTGAAATGAAGCAGTTAGTTGAATGCACGGAGTTTTTCTGGAGCGACATTAAGGATTCCACGCGCCATGTTGTCGCATTATCATATATAGTACCGACTTATGATGCTGGCTATGAATTAATAGTGTATTGTAATCATTCATGGTACAATTTTAAAAATAAAAATAGTTCTGTTTGGTTCTTAATGAGATGCCCTGGCGAGAGGCTATATGAAATACGAAAATTAGTTTTCGAAGTTTTGCAGTCTTCGGGATTTGATGCATACAGTTGATGCAAGTGTCGGCGATGAGACAACTTCAACTAACTTCATGCTTTCCAAATAAACATCGTCGGGCTATGCGTTGTTAAAGGGTTTGCTGGGGCTCTGAATACGTAAAGTTTTGTCTTGTGGTGAATACATAATATTTTCTGGAATACCTGATTGCATTGCAAATTGAATGGGAATTAAATGTCGCTTTATCATTGGTTGAGAGTCATATCATTTTTATCGTCTCGAAGTTGCAGGCACAAACAGCGGCAGATCGAGATTGATGTCTGGATCTAGAGTTACTTTGTTTTGGAACTTATAAACAGTGAAACCTCGATAATCTGGACCGTAATGTTATGTACAGTAAAATACCTTTACACCGGACTGTAATATTCCTTTATGTCAAACCCAGTTAATCAGGACCTAAATAGCCAATACAGAGACCCCTTAAGCCACAGTGACATTGAAAACCTTTTGTATGCTGAAAAACCCTGTTATCCGGGCAGTACCTTTCCAGACAGAAATTACACCGTCCCGGATACTAACGTTCAAAACAGAGGAACCCCTTTCTATACAGTAACCCTGTTAATCCGAAATGAAACGTTCTATAAAGTGAAACTCTGTTAATGCGGACTGTAACCTTCAAAGAAACACCGTTATCCAGATCGTAACCTACACAATGAAATCCGGCTGATTCATACAGTGACTTATATAGTGAAATCTTGTTCATTGTCACAGTATAATGATCGCTTTATGGCTGAAATAATGCCGATGTGACTTACAACCCAAATCAACTCATAGATCTATAAAATGAAACCCCGACAATCCGGACAATATTCATATGTACCGTGAAACCCAATTAATAGTAACCCATACAGTGAAACCTTGTCGATTGTCACAGAAACATATACAATGAAAACCCCTTTAATCCGGACAGTAACCTACACAATGAAACCCGTTTATTACAGACAATAGCTGATACAAAGCCCTGTTGAGTAGCGTTCCATAACCGATCACCTTGATTAACAAATTAAACAAATCACCCTCCCAGGTAATACCCCATCGCATTTGCCGAATTTGGATATTCAAATCCCCACTGGAAATACAGACCTCACTCAACGTGATTCCAGAGAAAATAAATTACCGAAAATTGAAACAATCACGTAATCACGTGTTTTGCAGGGATGCGCAAACACACACCCTTTTGTCCAGAAAGTTTATTAAATGACCAAAAAGCTGTAATTACCCGCCCGTGGTGAGACGTCAGTGGCACATATAAGTGTTACAAGTGTCATTCAGTGCTTCGTTACGGACGGTGAAGCTTTCATACGTACGCATACACACATCCACATGCGCGATATGTACGACAAGTATTCCCGAACAACGCTAAACCCCATTTCATCTCAACTTAATAGGTTATAACAGTGCGGTCAATATGACAATAAAACACGTGTATTGTGCCGTGGCCGTCAGGAAATACTGACGGTATTATAGAACGTATTACTTCAAAAATTACTCCATTACTCACTTAATTCTGTAGATCGTGGGCATAAATCTAGCAAATCCTTTCAATGAAGACAAACGGGCAGATAAATCTCAGAACTAGTCACAAATATGATGTAACTATTGCTGTTTTATTAGACACACGCATTATCAAGGAAGTTGTAAAACGGACAAACAGACAATTGACGAGTTCCTATACTGAGGCAAGTAAACCTGAAGATTGATATAATGGGACGTGGCATTTAAATCCAGACACTTGCTGACCGGACGACGACGGTCGAAACCTCAAAGGTCAGCGACATCGTTTGTCAGCGGCACTACTCTACTTCCGGTTGCTTGTGGATGATAAGGAAGATGCTGATGTTTAGCAGGAGGTGAAGTGCTCTTCATGGGGCAAACATAAAATATTTGCGCAAATTTGATTAGAAAAGGAATTGGTAATGTGTGGGGGTATTTCTACTTAGTGCTCTTTCATTTGGTTTCATTACCTGACGTGATTCCTTTGCCTGTGGTATTGGTATAACAGTTGCCCCGAGTCGACTCACACTCTGAGTCATTCTTGTCTTACTGACTGACTGAGTTTAGTTTTACGCCGTTTTAGCAATATTCCAGCAATATCACGGCGGCATTCTTGTCTTAACGCTGATTTGACAGTATTTCATCTTCTTCTTGGGGAATATTTTAAATGTGACGTAGATTACAATTTGGTCCGACTGACTGACAGGATCCGGTGCTGATATACCATTGGTCATAAACCAGATCATTCTTGGAGCCATCAACCAGCCTCTTACCTTCCTGCTGAGGTACATTCACATACTTCGAATTTTAATATGTCGAACTTACGGTTTAAGCCCTCCCTGCGTATTCTTTACTAGTCATTATCTTACGGTTGTGTCGAAGGTCGGATAACTCGAAGTATTTCGACACAACGGTGTTGACTCTATTTGGTTCTCGGAACTTTTAATAACTTCTAATAGGATGAAACGGGTGGTAATATGGTTGTCAGGATCGTGGATAGACTAACGCTCGGCTCTGAATATATATAATTTTGATAGTAGTAACACGCAACCCCATTTAAATTGAAAAGGAACCCCAGGGAGACCAGAGATTCTGAACCTGAGGAAATCTAGACTTGCTTTATTTAGAGCTTTAGCATTAGTGGAGCTTGGTGAAATTTATGTTCACATCTAGCAGGAAAGCTGAAATGTGGCACAGCCATAGCCTAACAGCCCATAATCACAAAACAGGCAGGAGGCTACAGTTTTGGAAAGTACATTGCAGGGAAGGCTAGGCAGTAGAGAATATAATGTGGTTCGGGGACTGTGAGACAGACTAGATCTTGTATGGCGTTTGGTCTTATGTAAGATAAGGAACCATACAATGATAATATATTGAGATCGTTTCCTCCGGTGCCACACCTCTGTGATCTGACCACACCCCCATAGAGGTGACCATGTGATCTTTCAAATTAGCAATTCAGCCTCCAGGCTTATTAATTTCATCATGAGTAATTCAGCATACCTGATTTTGGTATCTCGAAAACAAAAACTAAGAGGACAACTCCCGATAGTAGAAAGTGTAGTGACCGAATGTTATTCGGATTAGCTTGGCGGTCAAATATAGCTCAAGGGTACATAAGGACGTAACCTGGGATCTTCGTGCAGAGAGGTGTCGTGTTTGGGTAAAGGCTGCGAATTTAATTTGATTGGAGGCCAAAATCACTGCGCTAAAGACCCTCACCTAGCCACACACCAACCGTCCGTCTTCACGCTAAAGCGTCATATGAAGTTCCAGTCCAAATTATATTTAATGAAAACCAATGAATGAGCATTGTGTGGCAGGATCATATGAATATGACGATTAGGAACAGCGTGAGTCAGTGAGTCGGTTTTACCCAGCTTTCCACCGTGTTCCAGTTACATCAGATCGGCTTGCCGTGGAAGCTAACGCTCAAAGCAGTGCTGGTGTTGGACGCCATCGAGTTAGGTTTAAACATTGTCACCATTTAGGGATGACTGGTGACTTCGAGCGAAGGCTCTGTCATCATGGCTACTCCGATGTTCCTGAATATATGCTTTTGTTTGATACAGTTAGCACAGCCTCCCGCTTTGATATATTATGTTGATGTCGTCATTGCTGGGTGTATTGTACAACATGGTTATTGTGAGGATCTCGGGAACAGACATCTTGGGTTAGTGAGTGGGTGTTGTTTTACGCCGTTTTGAAATGTCCACTTTATATCATCTGGGTGGTGGTGGTGGGATAGCCTAATGGTTAAAGCGTTGGCTCGTCACGCCGAAGACCCGGGTTCGAATCTCCACATGGGTACAATGTGTGAAGCCCATTTCTGGTGTCCCCCGCCGTGATGTTGCTGGAATATTGCTAAAAGCGGCGTAAAACCAAACTCAGTCAGTCATCTGGGAGTATCCATTTAATGTTTGGTTGGTAGGTTGGTTGGTAACACCGCAGTCAGCAATATACCAGCTATATGACGTCGGTCTGTAAATAATCGAGTCCAGTGATGGACATCATGAGCATTGATCTATGTAAATGGAGTACGATGGCATGTGTCAACCACCCGATCCAGTCAGGTGCCTCTTATGACAAGCATGCGTTCCTTCAGATAAGGGGCGGTGGGGTAGCCTAGTGGTTAAAGCGTTCGCTCGCAACGCCGAAGACCCGGGTTTGAATCCCCACATGGGTACAATCTGTGAAAGCCATTCCTGATGTCTCCCGTCGTAATATTGCAAGCGGCGTAAAATCACACTCACTCACTACTTCAGATAACTTCTAAAATTGACCTTCTCGCGTGGGTAGGGTGTTGACAGAATAAGATTCATTATGACAGCGCATCTGGGAATCGGTTTTATTAGTATTGATGAAAATATCATAACTTCTTTTCAGTCACTCACTCACCCCATACGTTCTGCATGACGAAATGCAAAAGTTCAGCGCACTATTTGCCCTGAAAGCAATTACACAATTTCAAACTTTAAATCTTTCAAAAGATTTAAAAGTTAAAAGATTTAAATTCACACCCGTTTCAAAATAAAACAAATTATTCACGAACAACCACCTCTAAAGAACATTGATCTCAAGCAATATGTCAACCGGAAACGCATCAGCAAAGCGTAGAGATAAACTTTGTTACAAGTCGTACATCGGAGCTGAAAAAACAATTCTTTTTCAATCAATCACAGAAAAAAGTCTGTCGTCAAATCAGCGAGATCACTTCTCACACTGCCCAACACCCGAATGCCCAGCCATGCAAAGAGCATTGCACGGAATCCGTCCCGGCAAGGAGCTCTGAACGCGGAGTAATCCCTGTGGCGACATCATTGTCGTGTTGAGCGGTACCTAGGTCCTTCAGAAGTGACGTTGGCCTGTTTGAGGTTCGTGCTGCCAATGCTGGGACGATCCCGCGGAGGTCGACAAGCTAAGTAGGTGGTAAGTAGGCGACTAGGGGCATACGGGCGTAATCATCTTGTCAGCTCCTAGACTTACGTGCTCAGACAAGTAATCCGTCTTCTTCCGCTACATTAAATAGTTCTCGATATAAATGCGCTCGGATCAGGCCGTATCACAACGTTAGGACCGTCCTGTCTCATATCACCTACTGCCAACACTTATATGAAGAGGTGCGCAATCTAACGTAAGACTGGCTACATTCAACGCATAAGTAAATCGCTACGGTCCCCAACAGCGGATGAATACGTAGATATACTCTATAGATCCGGTCATATCATTCAATTATTACATCGTCACTTATCTATATGATAAATGTGTTTTCATCAGTGAAGGAGAGGAAGTGGATTGTCAAGGTCAAACGTGATTCCTATGTCATCGCTAAGGTTACAACATTGGCCCAGAGTAGTCCATATTTGGCATTGATTATTACTACACTCGATAAACACGAAAACATGAAAAATATAAGTAATTTGCCACCAAAATGTATCTGCAAAAGAAATGGCCCCTGACATTTCAAAGAGTGAGTGAGTATGGTTTTGTGCCGCGTTAGCAATATTCCAGCAAAACTACGGCGGAGGACACCACAAACTGCCTTCACATATTGTATGTGGGGAATCGAACCCGGGTCTTCGGCGTGACAAGCAAACGCTTTAACCACTAGGCTACCCCACCGGCCCCTTTCAAAGAGTAAGTGAGACTATAGTCTGTTTGCAGTGAAAACGTACCGATGAATGTCACTTTAAACCCAAAAGTAAAACAAATGAAGTGAAATTAAGACTGCGAATCCTCATGGTGTTACCTTGCCAATTGAACATTTAAATCTCAGAATTGTATTCGACTTAGGATAAAAGTTGTTTAACAAACGATCATTGTTTCACATGGCTATTATTGGTTTGTATTACAAGGGGGTATGCACATCAAATGAAACACCGAAAACGACAAGGGTTAAGTTAACGCTCTTCACGTACCGCATGTTTCACTGTTCCAACGACTGCGCTTACCCCCTTGTAATACAAACCAGTAATAGCGATTTGAGTCTATGATCGTTTGTTAAACAACTTTTATCCTAAGTTGAATAAAATTTTAAGATTTAAATGTTCAACTGGCAAGGTAAAATCATGAGTATTCGCAATCTTTATTTCACTTTATTTGATTTACTTTTTTGTACGTTTTCACTGCAAACAGACTATAGTTTAAGCCGCTTTCAGCAATTTCAGGAATAATATACCAGCAATATCACGGCAGTGAGTACTAGAAAATCGAAGTCAATAGTTATTTCAAAGGGACTACATTATAGAATATAGATAGACATACGCGCGTGTGTATTTCCGTAGAAGACAATTTCGAGTTTATAAGATATGACTATGACTATTTAGTTATTTCAAAGAGAATATATTAATGAATACGTATGTTTGTGTGCGTGCGCACGTGCATGTATTTTTTCCCGTATGAGACAAATTCGGATTTATACACCTTTAAAATAACCTCAAACATCATGTCCTTATCGTGAAACTTCTAAACACGCCATAACAGCGGAATCCCTGTCTCTCTGCACTATAAATCCTTTTCAAAACAGTTCACGTAGTTTTTTCCTGACCTACAACGACACATTCTCCATCGTGGAGCCAGCATACACTGCTACGGCGTCCCTAGGGGTCGCTACTGTCATCCGGCAGTCGTGATCAAGTATACCGTGAGCCTACTGTATTATCCGCCGACAACGATGTCACAACAAGCCTCCCGTAGGACCTCTAAAAGAGATCCAGGAGTATCTTGTAAAGTGTTATGAGGACCGAGAAAAGCTATGGATGGTCTTACAGGCAATACAAACCCGGGCTGACTCACCGACAGCTGAAACCTGATCTCACCCAGCTCACTCAAGTGTCAAAATGTCTTAAAAAAATTACGTTTGATGTGTCACAATGAGCTAGTGGGCCTCTGATGCTGGACAAGGTGTTCGCCGATGCAACATGTGGAAACCGCCTTAGTATTGATCCTCTCTGGAATATTCTTTGATAAAAATCACAAGTGCCGAATGTTTTGATTCTATGATAAATTACCTCGCATATTGCACTCGAGTAAATCCTCTAATTAAGTAAAATAATGGGTTTAGATTGAGCCTTTAGTCGCAAAACCTTATTAAAATTTTACGTTGTCAATTACTTATTTAGCCGTCGGCTATGCTAGGTAACTTTTTAAATCTTTCATAATCATGTACTTCTTTATCCATCTATCTAACAGTTTTGCCCGGTTCATTGCATCTGGAAAGGTTCGGTCTTTTGGGATTAAGAACCGCCCATTTTTTGTCTGGAGGAGATGTGTTTTGCTATGATGTGATCCGACATTTTTATTGTTCACCAGCCATGGATTTGCTCAAGCCGTGTTCATTATGTAAATCAGTTGAGGTTTTGAGCTGCTGTTATAGCCCCTGATTGACTGGATGAATGAGTTACACATAAATCTTCCCATTCATCTTATCGTTCACTTTGATATACATCATCAAGCCTGCAGCGCCCCCCTGGATATACATACATAGCGAGCACTTTCTAAACCGGACTTAAACATTACACTTCATATTTTGTATAAAAACTAAAATTGCTCTCCGACCAGATTCAGTCCACCAGTTGGTAACGACAATTAATGATGCTATACTATCCTTACGATCCTTGGCTGATCCTTCATTAATGCTTTACCACCACCCGTCCCTGCTTTTCCGAGTAAAGTACAGGTTCTTGTACTGTGGTGGGTTGAGTCCCTTCGGTCTATATAGAATCTTTACTTAAAGGTCACATGCAACCCAAAAATCAAACATAATTAAAACACAATTATCACTTCTTCATGACATATAATATGCATTGCTGATTATGAAAAAAAACAAATAAACAAAATTATAAGCGTATAATCGCAAATCAAAAGTGCAATATTTTGTACTTGGGTTTACCTCCCTCGAAACGAAGCAGCCGGGACACCGAACCCAGTCAGAGCGGGTGGGTGTGCACTCAAGTGTAACGGCTGGTTCATTAGCAGATGCCGCCTTCACGGCTCATTGTGTGTGTATATATAGAGATGTTGGGTTTTGTAAATACATGCTCATTTTTTGTGTATAACATTTTGCAATCAACAGACATCATAACATGTCATGTGTTCAAGTATCACACCTGCCTGTCTGTGTAATTACATAATGTGACAGAGACCGAACTCGGGCCATAAATCAATGCGTTTTGTTTATGGTGTATAGCCTGATTGGTGTTAAGTTCAAATTGCATGTGGTCAGTGATCGCAGTTGTGTATTGAATATTGTCATTAGCAGACAGGCAGGCAGACACACAGGTGTCAATAAAACAAGACATTGAGTTTTGTCTGTGACAGCGACATATCTATATCACAGTTAGAAATTGTGTCAACGCTAAATAATGACATTGCTTTTAAGTATCGAACTGAGAAAGTGACTCGGTAAAAAGAACGTGTGGTGAAATAGACCAATGAAATTATATAAACAGTTTATTTACTGTCATAACATATAAAAAAGCTCGCGCCTGTGAGATATCAACAAAACATTATGAAAATAGCTCACACCAAAACCTTCACCGAGTATTCACCAGACAGCCCGCTTCCAAGTTGCGCGAACCTATTTCACTGCGCACGTGCTATGAGCGCAGCCCAGCTGTTGAAACCCGTATTCCCCAGAAAAGTCTGGGGAAAATTAGTGAAACGTTTGAACTCCGATTTCGCGCGTTTTTTTTCATCGCGTTATTTTTCAACTTTATAAGTTGAATTTGCATTTTTGACGCTTTGTTTCGGTAAGTCCATACCGAAAGGTATCAGAATCTGCAAAGTTGTGTTTTACGTTGCATGTGACCTTTAATAAAACTGTGAAAATGTAATCCTATGTAAAACATGTGTTGCAAATTTATCACTAGACGCACGCTCCATAAATGGGCGAACAATCTACAAGTAGGCACACACTCTGTCAATGGGTGCACTATCTATCACGAGACGCACTATCCTCCTGTGGGCACGCTCTGTCAACAGGTGCACTATCTATCAAGTCACACGCTCTGTCAATGGGCGCACTATCTATCACTAAACGCACTATCCTCCAGTGGACACGTTCTATTAAGAGGTAAACAATCTATCACTAGAAACACTACTCTATGAAGTTGTGTACTATCCGTCCCTATACGCCCTCTCAGTAGGCACTCTCCATCAAAAGGTAAACCATCTGTCATTAGACGGACTATCCTCCAGTGAAATGTAACTATCATAAATTGTAACTGTGAAATGTGACTAACAAATTGCCTGCCTTTAAATTTGATGCTATGATTTTTTCTGCTTTTAAATGACAATGTAATGAATATATGTTTTTGAAATAAAACTCATTCCGAGTACTTACAATGTTTATTAATGCAAACTTGTTCTCTTCACTATATGGCTGGAATAATGCCGATGTGACGCAAAACCCAACTCAACTCAACTCAACTCCAGTGGACATACAGTATCAAGACGTGCACTATGTATCAGTAGGCGCCAACTCTTTCAAGAGATCCACTATCTATTACTAGACACACTATCAGTAGACAACAGTCTATCAAGAGGTAAATTATGTATCACTAGAACACAGCTATTTAAATCTATCGCCAGCGGCGATAAACAAACATACTCACTAACGCTGTAAATCGACGGGCTCTCTATTGGAGCTTAAATGTATAAAATAGGCGTACATTCTATTAGTAGCGGCACAATCTACCAGGGGGGGCACAATCTACCAGCGGGGACACCACCTAACTACACGTGCACTGTCTCCTTGTAGGTGAAGAATCCATCAGTTCCATAGTGGGATCCATGATTGTAACATAAAACGGAAACCTCTGCTTCAAATTTGTATCAGTTGCCTTAGTAACAATAAAACACCTAAATATGACCAAACATGAAATCGCGAAAATGTGTTCTCCTCGATCCTTCAGAATTTGATGTTTATTAAAGCTGGTCAGCTCTTTGTACGTACCAAACTTATCGGACCCAAAATACCATCATTTGTACCTTGTTATGATTGTAACCGTTTATGAGTAGGCTTTCAAGATATGTTTCGTGTGCAATGAAATGGATATATCAAAAGTTTCTGAAATAAAAATATTTCAACTTTTTGTTGGAACTTTCAGCTTGTGATATACATAGTTACCTGTGAAGGTCCCTGTCAGAATGAAGTTTTAGCAACCAATGATTGTCGTAAGTGGCGACTAACGGGATCTGGAGGTCAGGCTCCTTTGGTTGACACATGTCATTGTATCCCACTTGCGTAGGTTGATGCTCTTGCTGTTGATCACTGGATTGTTTGGTTCAAATTCCATTATAGCTGGAATATTTCCAGTCTAAATAAACATAGGCTCAGTATTCTTCGTTACACTGCTATACTGAGTCTAAGAAAACCTTGTAGAAGGTCGCGTCAGCTAACCTTTGAGCGACCTTTGACCGTCCAATCAAACGCGAGACGGCCGAACTGATTTAACCAATCAGACAACGACTTCATGTTAGGGTTCGGCGGGACTTACAAAACGATTTTTGGATTTTCTCTTCCCTGGTCGCTGACACTGATCTATCAAACAACGAAAAACCGCATAAAACACAGATATTTCACCTGCAGTATATACGCTTATGGTTTTCTAATGACAAGGTTACTATTTGCTTATATTTTCGCAAGATGACATCCTTGAATATTGACAAAAACGCTATTTTCAGCGACTGTTTACTCATTGCGTGTATCACTCGGAAGCGATCGTGCGGAAAATAGCATTCGGAATCGTTCGATTTTTAGGTAAAGGTTCAAACGGTATGTGCGTATGTTAACTTTCGCGATTTGGTAAGCTGTGTTCTGATTGGTCAGTCCAAAAGGTTAGCTGACGCGACCTTGTACTAGGTTTTGTTAGACTCAATATAGCAGTGTAACGAATAATACTGAGCCCAAGTTTACTTAGACTGGAATATTTCTGAGTGCGGCGATAAACAACAATCCAACACACAAAACCTAAAGTTACAATCGTAAAATTCAGATGTCGTGATAATTTCAGATAATTTAACTAAAGAAAGATCATGTAATAAAATTATTCAAGATGAAGATCTGGATATTCCCAAACCACCATTATGTTCAAGAATGTGACTCATTTCACCTTTGAAAAATAACATATTCCGGCCAGAAGCTGGAGTTAATTTATTGTCTTTTAAACAAAATCGAGACATTTTTTATCCAATTAAAGGTCCTTTGTGTATAAGTGTCAAAAATGAAGGTTTAATTATGATTTATGACACGGAGTATTCATGTGAGAGTGGCGGATGTATACGAGGCAGCAGAAGTTGCTCTTAGGAAAACACTTTCTCGGATCGTATACCACGATTTCCCGGCATCCTCGCTGATAATGTGAGCAGTTCCGGTACTGGAAACTCCATACAGGGTGTGAGTTGCTGAGTCCTTCCCTACTATTACACCAACGATTGGATGGATTCCTGTGAATTAAAGTTACCAAGAAAACAAGTCAGAGTAAAATACTTTGATATTTAAGTAGGGACTGTCATATTGATGTTATGTTACCGTGCAAATAAAGGTAATTCATTTCCAAATTCAACTAGTTGCTCAACACGGTAACTACGGATAACCCAAGATAAATAAGCCAGTTGAGCTTTCTATGACAAGCCAGTAAGTATTTGATTGGTATCATGCAATTTAAAGAGATTTAGCTGAAAATTTGCTGATGCAATGAAAGATTAAATCACCCACGTACTCACGCACGCACGCTCGCTCGCTCGCTCGCTCGCACGCACGATATCCATATTTCAAATTTCGTTGTATCTTTGCTTATTCAGTCAATAAGTTGCTTATTCAAAAAGAACTGATAGTAATGAAAGTTGATTATTTCTAAATATAATTGACTTCAGTATTCACTCACTCTCTCACCTACCCACGCACTCACACATACAAGAAGGATGGGACGTCATTTTTCTGTCGCATCTTCAAGACATACAGTTTGGGAACTGTTTCAGTTCAGGATACCATTTTTGTTATTTGTTATACTTGACTAGTAATACTTTCCACTGTTATGTTGAACAAATCACGTGAAGAAAATAGTTAGTCGACTACCTCTGAAGCCGTCAGCTGACTGCTTGAAGCACGATGTCTGGGAGTTTGGTTGGCGGCTGAAAATAGTATCGTTATTTATGTTATTGCTGTTGTTGTTGTTGTTGTATATCTCATCTAAACAAGACATATACAAGTTAGTATAGCTGGACATTTTTTTTGCAGTGATGCTTACTTTCTTAAGAATGATGAAAAATACATCACATTGAGTTTTCTGCCCCATGACAGTTTTGACGTACACGTACAGTCTACTGCAGATGAGGCACACCGTTTACTACCCCCACGTGACGTCCAGATTATTTCCCCAACGTAACGTTACTCGTATGTCATTTAGTCTACTGCGTGTGACGTACCCGGTCCACAGCATGTGACGTACGTTGTCTACTGCGTGTGACGTACCCTGTCTACTGCGTGTGACGTAACACAGCATGTAACGTACGTTGTCTACTGCGTGACGTACCGGTCCACAGCATGTGACGTACGCTGTCTACTGCGTGTGACGTACCCGGTCTACAGCATGTGTGTACGTACTGCGGTGACAACTCGGTCCACAGCATGTGACGTACGTTGTCTACTGCGTGTGACGTACCCGGTCTACAGCATGTGACGTACGTTGTCTACTGCGTGTGACGTACCCGGTCCACAGTATGTGACGTACGCTGTCTACTGCGTGTGACGTACCCGGTCCACAGCATGTGACGTACGTTGTCTACTGCAGGGTAATGTGACGTCTGCGGTCAACTGCATCTGACGAACTGAGTCTACTGTCGTTTGACGTACTCAGTCTACTGCTGTAATGCACTCTATGTAAGTCAAGTGACATTCTGTATCTGTTGCATGCAACGTACGGTGTGTATTGCATGTAACATTCTGCTCATGACATACTCCATGTGACGTATGTGGTTAATGCATGTGACATACTCGTCTACTACGTATCCTACTCTATGTGACGTACTACGTCTACTACGTATCCTACTGCTTGTGACGTACCTGTATTTCTGACTGGCGTCACACTCGTAGCTCTCCCCACTGACACCATTAACATAGCTCCGTTTAGTGAATCCTGAAAAACACGTGACAAATATGTATGTGGCACTTCACTAGTGCCCTCTGGTATTTATTATGTCCATAAATATACACCACACATAATCGCCAAGCAGAAAATGTAGAAAATCGTCAATAACCCCAATACGAATCTGTACCTCACTGATACAAAGTAATTATTGAACGATGACTCAGGACCAAAAGTGTACAATACATCACCCACAGACTGAATGTCATCACATCACGATCCCTAAAGAACAACTGTCATCAATCTAACCCCTCATCTACACTACCAGCCCACAAGGTCTCATAACGCCCAGACACCAGCAATCCCTCTGTCACTAAATCACGTTCAAGCCCAGGGATAACAATTAGAGTCAATACGGCTCCAGAACTCCGAGCCGATACGATCAAAAATACAAAACAAGCACCTATTAACAAATCAGCAAAAAATACTTTCTTGACTAATTCAACTAATAAGGGGCCGGGACGGGTGGTGGCGTGACGGGCCCTGAGATTAGGCTCCTGGGACGCTATCATTGCTGCCCCCCCTTCCCCGAGCCCCTTTTCTGTATCATCTTATGTCCCCAAAACACGTAACATATTTTCGTGACAACATATATTTAAGTTTTTAAAAGACTTCACGAAATATGATGGGAATGAAACTAAAAGCAGGAAGCATGTGCAAATTGTAACAATCATTAGCTGTGAGAATTAGGAGACAGAGTCTGTAGACTTGTTCAGCTTTTACCAAATTACTGAACAGTGGCACCAACACACAGCGGTCACAAAAGGTACGGATCTGAAAGCCCATCTCGCATACGTACGTGGCGGTGAGGTAGCATAGTGGTTAAAGCGTCCGCTCGTCACGCTGAAGGACCGGGTTCGATTCCCCACAATGGGTACAATGAGTAAAACCCGTTTCTGGTGTCCCCCGCAGTGAAATTACTGCAATATTGCTAAAAGCTGCGTAAAACCATACTCACCAGCCAAGATTTGTCTGGGACAATAGTAAGAGTGAACCTGCGACACGTACGTGCCTACTGTGTACTGGGGTCTGGTTACGTCACTTCACGTATATTTCCAGCCAGTTAGTTGCGCCTGTTATTTCTGTACGCGTATCATATTCCTGACTCCTAAACAATATTTATTTGTCTGCAATTGGACATTTTCAGCTCGATCGACATGAAATCTTTCGCTATTGCTACCGCAGCAAAGAGTCAACTTTCCACTTTCCACTCTGAAACTATCACGTATTCTGAACGTCTGATCGAGAGCAGATATTCTGCGAGGCATGTTTTGTGACATAATCACGTAAAAGAGAGACAAAAAACTTGATCGAGAAGACTCCAGATTGATCAGAAAAGCGATAGTTGCACAATTCCGCCCAATGGTTTTCATCAGGAGAGAAGTGCGACAGCTTGGCGCTCTTCTTTGTAAAAACTATCCCCAATTGTGCGGAACAGCGAGATAGTTTGTTTTCTGCTTCGTGTTTATTGTGTTGAAATTGTCGAAAAACCGGTCCAATTCGCAGTGCTTATATCCGAAACAGTTCCACGTCCAGATATTGGCTGTCCTTTTCAATATGACCCAGTGCAAAGCGATTGATCGACAGACATAATGGCAACAGCTCCTCACATCACCACTAGGAGCCGCCACCAAACCGTTTACCTCTGTTGACCCAAAGAAAAATATACAATGAAAATAATTAAAGCAAAAAGGCAGATAATTTGCAGCAAGATCTAACAAAACCAAGGCGCACAAATGAGAAATCGGAGAACTTGTTTCTAAAGAAATTATTTTTTTCCATACAATTGGGACAACGGGAAGAATTTGGAAAAACGGTTTAATTTCCCAGAACTTGATAAAAGAAACTGAAATTCGAACTAGTTTCGTGGATTAGGAAGGAATTTCTGTTTTTCATCTCGCCATTAAAGTCATAAAGTTGTTAATATCGGTATGTCCTGTTGAAAATAAACTGAATAGACAAATCTCCCTGTCAAAGAGAGCACGTTTAATCAGATTTACTCCAAAGGTTGTAGATTAAAGTATTTATTCAGAATGACCTGAACGTACAATATCCGTAAGCGTACGTGATATGTTGTTAATCATACTACTTTAATTGTTATCCGGCCCCAAGTCGAATCAACAACGAGTAAAACGTAATTTTACGAGGATTTCAGCCTGACGCAAAGAAAACATGAAGAGGAAGGCTTTAGGCTTTGGTGTTGATGTGAGCTACAGTGCCTATGACTCAGACCAACCGATACTGATTAAAAGCGTGTGGATTTGATTCGAACGTACAGGCAGAACAGCCTGCACTATCTACTTTTAGTGTGCTACATCTTCGTTGGTCGGTGGCGGTAGGGTAGCTTAGTGGTTAAAGCGTTCGCTCGTCACACCGAAAGCCCGGGTTCGATTGCCCACATGGGTACAATGCATGAACCCCATTTCTGGTGTCCCCCGCCGTGATGCTGCTGGAATATTGCTAAAACCATACACCCTCACTCACACATTCATTGGTCGGCTAGTTTAGTATGCGAGGTTAAATGCGTTTTTTATGTGAAACGATGCATTCAGCAACATTGCAGTTGTAGGACATCTTTCTTTAAATAATCTGAATTAATCCGAACCAGACAATCCAGGGATTGGAATGGCGAATATCCTATCTCGTAAAAGAAATGTACAGCGCACACCCTTGTCCACATCCATACTACAAAACCCACCACCGAATTGAGTGAGTGAATTTAGTTTTACGCCGCACTCAGCAATATTACAGCTATATGGCAGCGGTCTGTAAATAATCCAGTCTGCACCAGACAATCCAGTGATCAACAGCATGAGCATCGATCTGCACAATTAGGAACCGATGACACGTGTCAACCAAGTCAGTGAGCCTGACCACCCGATCCCGTTAGTCGCCACTTACGACAAGCATGGGTTACTGAAGGCACATTCTAACCCGGACCTTCACGGGTCACCACCGAATTGAGTGAGTGAGTTTAGTTTTACGACGCACTCAGCAATATTCCAGCTATATGGCGGTACCACCGAATTAAAACTGTAGTTATCCAACAGTTAACTAACAAGCCTTGAATGGTAGTAGGGTAGCCTACTGGTTGGTGCGATCGCTAAAGACGATGCCTCACATGTGAAACTGGTTTTATGGTGTCCCCGGTCGTGATAACACTGTACCATTGCTAAAAGCGATGTAAAATTATACCCACTCACCTACCAACCCACTCACTCATTCTGCGTCATACCAATGGAACTTTGAAAACCATCACAAAACATGAATCACGTCCATCTGGACACGTACCCTGAACCCGTGAAGATCAGAGATAGAACTAATCTTCTGCAACATGTGCTTGTCGTAAGAGACGACTAACGGGATCAGGTGGTCAGGCTCGCTGTCTTGGTTGATACATGTCATCGTATCCCGTGTAGATCGATGCTCTTGATGTCAGTCACAGGACTGTCTGGTCCAGACTTGATTATTTACAGACTTCCGTCATATAGCTGGAATATTGGTGAGTGCGGCGGTAAACAACAAACAAATAAACAAACAAACAAACGTACCCTTAGTGGACCTGGAGCAGAGCCACAGCCGGTCAGCAGGCACACACAGAAAAGGGTTGACCTCTCCACACTGGACGACGTTGACGGAGTCGTGGTCGATGCAGCAGCCGCAATCCGTCCTGTTGGAGTCGAACGCGCACGTGCACGTAGCGCCATCTGTCCAGGTGTATCGTTCAGCTGGGGAGGAAGTTATATGCAATATAACACTCTGAAGCTATCGTGAGAACCAGATAGTGTTGCCATACAATTTCTGTCCATGACACCGCAAATCGAATTCAGGTGAGGTGAGGGTGAGGTGAGGTGAAATGGGGTTTAACGTCGTACTTAAGAATATTTCGCCCATATGACGACGTGCATGTGTGTGTATGTGCGGCTGCTTGTACTAGCCCATAATTAAGCTGGTTTTATAGTGCTTGCTCACTGAGATACCATGCCGCAGTGAAGCATGAATACCCCACATCATACTGACTCCGAGCCGACCAGTCCTTGTTGTACCCATTAATGCCGAGCGCCAGACAGGGACCAACAAGTACCATATTTTAACGTCTTTTGGTATGACGCGGCCGGGGATCGAATCCGCGACCTTCCGCTCTCCGGGCGGACGCTCTAACCACTACACCACGGAGGCGGTACTCGAATTCAGAGAAGGATAATATGTTTACGCTTTTAATGTACAATCGGTTATTATGCATAATACCTGAAATGCTGTTGTGAGATATTGATCTTTAGGCCTGAAAATGTGCCTTTGGACGGAATTAATATTAAGAGTAAAGAAATTTGTGAAGAGAGAGTGCCCATTTGTAATTAAAATGAAATGAACTTAGTATAACCACGTGATTAATGAAAGTTAGTTATAACATTCATAAAAATTACAAAAATATATGTATACACAGTACTATTTGGAAACAAGTCAAGTGTATCATATGTAATATTCGGGATTAGAGTTTCTCAGCGGCTGAGTGGGTTAGATGGCTGACTTTGTGTGCTCACTCTGACAATGAGGGTTCGAATCCCGGATGGTACTTGGAGCACAAAAACCTCGTTAAACTGAGTTAATTCATGTTTTGAATAATAAAGACATTGTGTGATTAAGACGAGCTGTTGAAGCGTAGATATTCGATTTGATGGTGTAAAGTAAATAGAACCGGATTATCACAGTCATTGACAAAGGATTTAGTCTTAAAAGTGTTTGAATCCTAGCTCGGAATTAACTCGAAGACATCAGTGTGTAAGGTACTCGAGACGGATTTGTGTTGGTGTATTTCACGCAAAAGGTGACAATACAGTGATCAACATCATAAGCATCTACGCAATTGGGATATGATGACGTGTCAACCAAGTCAACGAGCCTGACCACCCGATCCCGTCGACCCGTGAAGATCCGGGGTAGAATAGGTCTTCAGCAACCCATGTGCTTGCCATAAAAAGGCGACTATCTTGTCGTAAGAGGCGACTAACGGGATCGGGTGGTCAGTTTCGCTGACTTGGTTGACACATGTCATCGGTTCCCAATTGCGCAGATCGATGCTCATGCTGTTGATCACTGGATTGTCTGGTGCAGACTGGATTATTTACAGACCGCCGCCATATAGCTGGAATATTGCTGAGTGCGGCGTAAAACTAAACTCACTCACTCACCCCGATCCCGTCAGTCACCTGTTACCACAAGCATGGGTTGCTGAAGACAAATTCTAACCCGGATCTTTACGGGTTAACAATGAAAAAAGTACTTCACGTCTACATCATTAGCAGAATCAGTAAAATAGACAGAAATGAATAATCCTCAAGGCTTTATCGACCTTCCTAATAGTGTCAAGGAATGACACTCAGAACACGTGTGTTGTGCTGCAGCGTGTTTCACGTGCTAACTATTTGATATGGTTTGGTGTTTTGTTTTGCAGACATTAACAATCTTGCACAGGATGTCTGTCGTCAACCACTATCCTTATTTTATACCTGGTGGAAAGAATTCCAGGTCATGATTCCCTACCTTTTAAACAACACACATCAGGCGGGTTACGGACATGGGCCTAGATTTTCGAAGCTCTCTTAGCGATGCCATGCATTACCATTAACTTACGACTATCTTAGCGCTAAGAGAGCTTCGAAAATCTAGGCCATGGACAACTTCAAACGCGTAGGACCTGTGTCGCTTCTATTTGCCACAAAGATGACTCGCTGTCATATGAAGACTTGCCAAAACTTAAAATTCCAAGCGGAAGTGTAGAGATTATAAATAATGACTCATTATATCACATATATTAGGCGGATACCAATTAAATGCTCTTCAAAGTCGCAAACGTCTAGGATCTGTGTCTCTTCCCTTTGTCACAAAGCTGACTCGCTGCCATTATGGAGACTAACCATGACTAGAAATTCCAAGCGGGATTGTTGACATTGTAAATAACTACTCATTATATCAAATAAGTAAGGTCTGGCTTTCTGCAGTACACAGCATTTGTCAAACTAATTACACGACACATGTTTTCCTTTCCGACCAAAACCGCCATATTGCCACCGCGCGTGTACTCCTTGCAGCCTCTTTTGAATGTTCACAATAACAAAGGCTCCACGCACCGCATTTCTTGTTGAGTTTGACGCTCAAATACTCCATAGGCGCGACCGTATCGACACCTCGGTCCCAACGGTCGTTGAAGTTTGTGATTTGAACGGGCATGGTGTAGTGGCTGGCGTCACGGACGTTGCTCCCATTCATCTGCACGCTCATCTGCAGCACTATTAGGGCGGGATCGCTGAACGTCAAACGACCAAGCTGAAATAGGATTTAAAATTTAGTATCGAACTCCGATATTATAATTTTGTTTAGAAAACCGGAAAATATCATCAAAAGAGTGAACTGTGATGACGGTTTTGTGACAATCAAATCGAAACCAAATAAATCAATTGTATTTTACGCCGCTGTGATTAGTTTAGTGAACCTAAAACGATGGTGGTGTCCTATGCTGAAATGTGGATAAACCTTTTCCGACATTTGTTTGTTTTGTTTTTTGTTAAACGCCAACTTCATGAAGGCAGTATTCTAGCTATATGACAGCTGTCTGTATAGGGGCGGTGGGGTAGCCAAGTGGTTAAAGCGTTGGCTCGTCACGCCGAAGACCCGGGTTCGAATCCCCACATGGGTACAATGTGTGAAGCCCATTTCTGGTGTCCCCCGCCGTGATGTTGCTGGAATATTGCTAAAAGCGGCGTAAAACCAAACTCGCTCGCTGTCTGTATATAATCGAACATGCATCAGACAGTTAAGTCGTTGACAACATGGACATCGGTCTACGTATTATGGATACAAATGTCGAAAATGCTGCATCTACATACTTTTTCAGAAAAGGAGGTGAGGTGAGGTGAAATTGGGTTTAACGTCGTACTTGAGAATATTTCGCTCATATGACGACGTGCATGCGTGTGTATGTGTATGTGCGGCTGCTTGTACTAGCCCAGACTGAAGCTGGTTTTATTGTGCTAGCCCACTGAGATACCATGCCGCAGTGAGGCATGAATACCCCACTCAGACACATTCTACTGACTCCGAGACGACCAGTCCTTGTTGTACCCATTAATGCCGAGCGCCAGGCAGGGACCAACAAGTACCATATTTTAACGTCTTTTGGTATGACACGGTCGGGGATCGAACCCGCGACCTTCCGCTCTCCGGGCGGACGCTCTAACCACTACACCACGGAGGCGGTCTTCAGAAAAGGACCCCACCATCGTTTTAGGTCACACGTTGTCGACGATGCAACGTGGTATAACGTCTGTGCAACGTGATATAACGTATGTGCAACGTGGTATAACACCTTTGCAACATGGTACGTCTGTGCAACGTGATATAACGTCTGTGCAACGTGGTATAACACCTTTGCAACATGGTACAACGTATATGCAACTTGGTATAACGTCTGTGCAACGTGGTATAATGTCTTCGAAACGTGGTATAACACCTTTGAAGCGTGACATAGCGTCTTCGCAACTAGAATATGAAGTAAACTCAAGTAAACTGAAATCCAGTATGCTCAATTACACTCACCGTTATTCGGATATACGGGCCCGTATCGATCACTTGGTAGGTGTAGTCGCGCGGGAAGGACCCGGACACCCCGCGCAACGTCATGGACGGCAGGGGGAAGACAATGGCCTCAATGTCGTACGCCGTTGCGTTGGATTTCACACCGTGGGAGATGGACACATGCAAATCAACGTAGTTTCTGGTGAAATTTGTAAAAGTTAATGACAGAGGGTATTTTACGGTTAAAACCACGTTAAAAAGAATGAGGTTAATTGGGTTCGGATTGACGAGAGTTAAAGATTGTGTGAAGGAATATAGTCTAACACCGTTATAAACAGTACTCCAGTTATATCGAAGGATAAAATTTGTGAGTGAGTTTAGCTTGACGCCTCTTTTAGCAATATTCCAGCAATGTCATGGCGGGGGGAATACAGAAATGGGCTTCACAGACTGTACCGGGTCCTCGACGAGCATTAGAATACAAGACCGCCCCGGATGATAGAAGAGCGCTAACTAGCGCAGGTCTTAGATGCTTTTGTCTTTGGTAACACCCACAAGCATTGGTGCTGTCAACCCTGGAAACCTGAATCAGGGCCAACACCAACAATCAAAGGTTGAACGGTACATATCCTGGCCCTGTCCATACGCAGCTCCCTAAAACCTGTTAGCGTTATGGGAATGATACTAACACATTACTCACCTGAAAATCCTGTTCATTTGATATTCATTTGAAAATCTATTTTCATTCCCTTTCACCCAAAACATGAACAGTTTGCTGGTCATTTCGGATGTCTTGACAAGGTATGTGCTGTGAAATATTACCCAGCTCCCAAATTCATAGCAATTATGTTTTTAAAGAATAAAAGGATATCATTTCTCTACGTTCAGGACCCGGGATTCTTAATGACATGTCAAATTTGATTAATTGATTAAAGATAAGTAATACGTGTCTTGTCCAGTACAGGCCGCAGAGGTCGTGAGATGAAGGTCAAGGTCAGGACGTCTGGTGTCGACGTCAGGAGCTTCAACGGTCAGGCTCATTTTGGACACCATGATCATGCTGTTCCCAAACTTGACGCCAGCGCCGACCGTCAACACGTCGCCGTCAGACATATTTGCGTAGTCCTCCAATCGAAGTACGAATCTCACAGCGGTTCCGGATATAACAGAACCGTTGCTAATCAACCGAGGTAACTGAACTGACCCAATATCATTTTGATATGAGCCCAGTGTTGACTGCATCATCGGTTTCACGTGAGTGAGGTCATCAGTGACGTCATCAGTAAATCCGTAAGTACCATTTATATCCATAGTATTGATAGTAAGCATCACCTCCCTTGATGTATTCTCGTACACGGTGATAATTTCGACCAGAGGTTCCGCGTTATCCTCGGCCAAGGTCAAGGACACGTTACCTCCGAGTTTCTCCCGTATGCCAATAATGTTTGACGAAGGGGGGTTGAGTTTGGCGTTTAAGGGTGGTGTGTAACGGTAGTTTGAGTATATGGTAGCTTGTGCTGTTGCGTTACCATCGAGGATATGGGAAGTTACGTCTATGAACGTCTGTATACGTTGACCAGGACCGACGTCATCTAAGAGAAACATAACATGAAATTATATGCATGGAATCATATGTGAGTGAGTGAGTGCCGCTTTTAGCAGTATTTCAGCAATGTTACGACAGAGAACACCAGAAATGGGCTTCCCCTTGTGGGGAATAGAACCCGGGTCTTCGGTGTGACGAGTGAGCGCATTAACCACTAGGCTACCTCACTGCCCCATATGCGTTCAAATACAGCGATTTAATGGAATGTATCATGAAAGAGGAAGATGAAATATAATACTGATCACGATATTTACGCTTACACTGCAAAAATTGGGAAGAAATAAATCAAAGAATAAATGAAAGCTATTAAAGTGTATCTCCAGATTGGACGCTTGTAAATTGTTGCTAATGTTTATGTTGTCCAATAACTTGAAAAACAACGGAACATGTTTGAAACAAAAGATAACGTCACAACGTTTTCAAACATGTTGATTTACCGTTAACTGTCATATCGCAGGTTCCATTGAACACCCACTGGTTGGCCTTGACATTGAGGAGAGAGACGTGGTACACGCCATCCGAGTCCACAGCTTCATCGACAACCTTCATCAAACAAAAATGATAAAGATGTTTTCAAATTACACGAAAAAATCTCGTAATACTTCAAAAGCTCATTGTTGCTGAGTCAGCGCTATACGGAATATATTAGTGTTAAAAGCAATTTCGTGCAATAAACCAACGCTATTACTAAGCACACTTCCTCTGTAATGTTCCTGTTTGTGATTGGCAATAACGCGAGTAAAGCAATATTAGTAAAAGTTATAAAGTGACACGACTTTCATTGACCGATGACTTACCGTGGTTGAGGTGGAATCAATACGAGGCTGTGACCCGGTGTCAGGATCAAGTTCAAGGCCGTTTAGGGCCCATTGAACAGAGGATGTAGAGTTGGAGAACTGAAGTTATAGAGATTAGTCACATGAGCAAACCGTACTTGTTTGCACTGGGAGTTGACCTTGCGTACATTGTAGCACACATTTTGGAATCAGGTTTACAGCATTGGCGGTTTCAATATGGATGTGAGGAGTAGATGGGGCAGAGATACGAGTTTAGAGTGGAGGCCATGATCATGAAGCCTCGACGATTCATGATTCATATTTCATGATGTTTGAACCCAAATCTTGTTTTCGTCAGCCATAATGATAGTCATGCTAAATGAGCCATACCCTTAATCCCGTACACTCCCTCGTGTGCGAGATATATACTCATGCCAATAATGGTTGTCACCCCCCTTCCCACCCCAACCCCACACACAGCTCACACCCACAACCCACACCCCTCTCCAATAAAAAAAATTGAAGGGGGTGACAACCATTATTGGCATGAGTATATCTTGACCGATAATAGAGGCCTAAAGTGTAGACCAACGATGACCGGTGCTTTCGGGATATGTCAAGTGTGCTTGAGTATGCTGTAGTAATAAACAAGGTATAGGCCTTCCTGTGTTCAAATATATACATAAACAGTGCTCCATGTTTGGATGAAGGCATCTATTGGTTGTAAATAACGGTTTTGTTTAACAAGAATTCTGAATTGCAGGGAAAAAGACATTAATTATTGTGTCCGCCTTATAGAATATGAAGTCCAGTGTGAAACTCTATGGGTATTACTAGGTATGAATAATTTGAATCTAAAGGTTATTATTGACTTATGTTAAAGCTCTATGTTGACCTATTTTAATGACCTATGTCAACCTACTTTAAAAATCCATGTCTACTATGTTAAAGACTGATGTTAACGATAAATGTCAAATTATCCTACGGAAGAATGGCGACTTACAAGAAAGGCCTATGTGGACGTATTTTACCTATGTCAACCTACTTTAAGAATCTGTGTCGACTATGCTAAAGACAAATGTCAGATTATGCTAATGACCAATGGCGACTTAGTTTAAAGGCCTTTGTTGACCAAAAGCTCACAGCTCATTTCAATGAGCTATGTTAACCCACTTTAAGAGTCTGTGTCGACTAAGTTAAAGTCAAGTTATGCTAACAACCGATGGCGACTTGTGTTAAAGGCATATGTTGGCGTATTTAGTTCCCTATGTCAACCACTGTTAATTTAAAGACCCATGCCAGCCTGTAAAAATGGCTTGTGTTAACTATGTCATGTATCCCAAGTCGACTGTACGTGAAACGTCAGAGGTCAATACACACACAACGTCATAATGTTAACTCTCCAGAAACAACATGGTATCCCATGGTAATCTGAGCAATATGGCGCTAAAAAGAGATGCTTCGCGGAAAGCTATGATGCGGAAGAGATGAAAACGCTAAATATCAACCAAGAACACAAGCCGGTTGTTAGAAGATATACCTCGTCTTATAATAGAGAATCCCTGAAAGAAACTACACTGACCCACACCATGACACTTACCATTCGACATTTAAACCACTGTAATTTAAGACAGTCCTCACTAACTATATGCGAGGTATTCATTGCAACACGAGACACAGATCCTCAGGACATTTCTTCCCAATTCCCCGCAAGCCATTTTCATCTCACGGTATTCCCCAATCTATAATTATCTGGGTCTTTGCGCGTTGACGCCGTTGACAGTGAGCGCGCAGAGGTATTGGAGGCCATTAAGGGTACCCAGTCATGAAGGATCTCCCATTGGCAGCAGTCTCTAATATCGTCTGGTGTTGCTGATGTTCCGCCAGCTTGACCAGCTTCAGTACATCCAGTAAAGACAGACTGATTTACTGCAATGGCCAAAACCAGTCTCCCCGACCCGGTTACAACTGTTCCCATGTTTATGGTTATGGGGACAACACAGGAGGAATAAAATCTCTTGTAACACATTCTAGTTTAATTGAAACGGTAAAAAGCGGCACTATTTTCTAATTACAGTCACATTACCAATAGTTTACTGACTTCCGCTGGGATTTATAGTTCAATTTGCCAAATCTGTTCACTATACAGAAAATCTGCTTCGTCGGGGAATAATCAGAAAATGGCGAGGTCGTAGTTTTTAACCTTCGCGTTTTTCAATTATTTTGGTTATCAACTTGATGGTTGGAATGCCTGTCTAATTCCCACATTGTGAAAACTTGCAAGAAATCAAATTGAGTCCAGAGCCGGGTTGAATCTTCAAAACGAATCTGTCGCGCTAACAGCCCAGGAGTTAAAATTACTTGGCAAAACTGTATTATAGTCATCAGTTGAAAATATGATCACGTGTTTATGTATAGAAATTAATTCCCAAATGCAGTCTTGAAAGTCAAATCGTGCCCAAACGGTAGACCCCTATTACATCTTCGTCTCTTAACGTTTTACCGAATGACTATACACTATAATGTCGCTTTGTAAATTGATTTTCATCTACAGGAGTTTTGGAAGGAAATTGGAACGTGTTTGCAGTATGATTTTCTCGAATAGATGTGAAGGCTATTATCGTAATAATTCCGCTTCACCATTTCGGCAAGCCGGTGTGTATTGGGGAGCGTGTCTCGGCATGCAAACACTGACATCGCCGATAGGGGGCAGTGCCCCATACATCCGACCAATTGGAATTCGCCTCTTATCTGCACGTGCATATCGATCCGTCGTTTTTGTCCGTCGTAAAATGCTGAAACTGTAAAGTTTCAAAAGGCGTTATGTTACAAAGAGCTGAGCATTGCTTTGAAAAAAGTACACCTTTCATTTCACACATGCTTAAAAAGTTATCAAATTTACTTTGATGAAACGCATTCATGAAACTCGCAGCCGGAGCGGTTAATAAAACAGATATCAGTTTGCAAGTGCGGGTATTGTGAACTGCGCGTCCCTCTAAACACTAATTAACAATCAACGTCAATAACACGCTGTTGTCTGTGGATAAAAATACAGCTTCCTCCCCTTTTCACTATTATTATTTCAAATTGAACATCCATATAATACAACTTGTTATTTTTAAAATCTGACGGAAATGACACGGGTAACTTTTATCTGACATCTTTCCATTGCGTGTTCTTTTCCCGCCATCCCCTAATGTCAAAGGCACCACATTTGGACGCCAGTTTTGTACAAGATGTGAAAGCCTTGCACAAATGATCGTATTTAGTCTCTTATATAATAAACAATTATCGATTATCTGGATCGATTTCTGAAATGAGTGCTTAGGTTGTGTCTCTGTGCAGGGCAACCTGACTCCGCATCGAAGAGTGCATCCGAGTAACTGTTGTAGAACATCGTTAAAGACAGCATTACAGTAACTGTTGTAGAATGTCGTTAAAGACAACATTACAGTAACTGTTGCAGAATATCGTTAAAGACAGCATCACAGTAACTGTTGCAGAATATCGTTAAAGACAGCATTACAGTAACTGTTGCAGAATATCGTTAAAGACAGCATTACAGTAACTGTTGCAGAATATCGTTAAAGACAGCATTACAGTAACTGTTGCAGAATATCGTTAAAGACAGCATCACAGTAACTGTTGCAGAATATCGTTAAAGACAGCATTACAGTAACTGTTGCAGAATATCGTTAAAGACAGTATCATAGTAACTGTTGCAGAATATCGTTAAAGACAGCATTACAGTAACTGTTGCAGAATATCGTTAAAGACAGCATTACAGTAACTGTTGCAGAACATCGTTAAAGACAGCATCATAGTAACTGTTGCAGAATATCGTTAAAAAGACAGCATTACAGTAACTGTTGCAGAATATCGTTAAAGACAGCATTACAGTAACTGTTGCAGAATATCGTTAAAGACAGCATCACAGTAACTGTTGCAGAATATCGTTAAAGACAGCATTACAGTAACTGTTGCAGAATATCGTTAAAGACAGCATTACAGTAACTGTTGCAAAATATCGTTAAAGACAGCATCATAGTAACTGTTGCAGAATATCGTTAAAGACAGCATTACAGTAACTGTTGCAGAACATCGTTAAAGACAGCATCATAGTAACTGTTGCAGAATATCGTTAAAGACAGCATTACAGTAACTGTTGCAGAATATCGTTAAAGACAGCATTACAGTAACTGTTGCAGAACATCGTTAAAGACAGCATTACAGTAACTGTTGCAGAATATCGTTAAAGACAGCATTACAGTAACTGTTGCAGAACATCGTTGAAAGACAGTATCATAGTAACTGTTGCAGAACATCGTTAAAGACAGCATTACAGTAACTGTTGCAGAACATCGTTAAAGACAGCATCACAGTAACTGTTGCAGAATATCGTTAAAGACAGCATTACAGTAACTGTTGCAGAATATCGTTAAAGACAGCATTACAGTAACTGTTGCAGAATATCGTTAAAGACAGTATCATAGTAACTGTTGCAGAATATCGTTAAAGACAGCATTACAGTAACTGTTGCAGAACATCGTTAAAGACAGCATCATAGTAACTGTTGCAGAATATCGTTAAAGACAGCATTACAGTAACTGTTGCAGAATATCGTTAAAGACAGCATTACAGTAACTGTTGTAGAATATCGTTAAAGACAGCATCACGGTAACTGTTGTTGAACATCGTTAAAGACAGCATTACAGTAACTGTTGCAGAATATCGTTAAAGACAGCATTACAGTAACTGTTGCAGAAACATCGTTAAAGACAGCATCATAGTAACTGTTGCAGAATATCGTTAAAGACAGCATTACAGTAACTGTTGCAGAACATCGTTAAAGACAGCATTACAGTAACTGTTGTAGAACATCGTTAAAGACAGCATTACAGTAACTGTTGCAGAATATCGTTAAAGACAGCATTACAGTAACTGTTGCAAAACATCGTTAAAGACAGCATTACAGTAACTGTTGCAGAACATCGTTAAAGACAGCATTACAGTAACTGTTGCAGAACATCGTTAAAGACAGCATCATAGTAACTGTTGCAGAATATCGTTAAAGACAGCATTACAGTAACTGTTGCAGAATATCGTTAAAGACAGCATCACAGTAACTGTTGTAGAATATCGTTAAAGATAGCATTACAGTAACTGTTGCAGAACATCGTTAAAGACAGCATCACAGTAACTGTTGCAGAATATCGTTAAAGACAGCATTACAGTAACTGTTGCAGAATATCGTTAAAGACAGCATTACAGTAACTGTTGTAGAATATCGTTAAAGACAGCATTACAGTAACTGTTGTAGAATATCGTTAAAGACAGCATTACAGTAACTGTTGCAGAATATCGTTAAAGACAGCATTACAGTAACTGTTGCAGAACATCGTTAAAGACAGCATTCACAGTAACTGTTGCAGAACATCGTTAAAGACAGCATTACAGTAACTGTTGCAGAATATCGTTAAAGACAGCATTACAGTAACTGTTGCAGAACATCGTTAAAGACAGCATCATAGTAACTGTTGCAGAATATCGTTAAAGACAGCATTACAGTAACTGTTGCAGAATATCGTTAAAGACAGCATTACAGTAACTGTTGCAGAACATCGTTAAAGACAGCATCACAGTAACTGTTGCAGAATATCGTTAAAGACAGCATTACAGTAACTGTTGCAGAATATCGTTGAAGACAGCATCACAGTAACTGTTGCAGAATATCGTTGAAGATAGCATTACAGTAACTGTTGCAGAATATCGTTAAAGACAGCATTACAGTAACTGTTGCAGAATATCGTTAAAGACAGCATCACAGTAACTGTTGCAGAATATCGTTGAAGATAGCATTACAGTAACTGTTGCAGAATATCGTTGAAGATAGCATTACAGTAACTGTTGCAGAATATCGTTAAAGACAGCATTACAGTAACTGTTGTAGAATATCGTTAAAGACAGCATTACAGTAACTGTTGCAGAATATCGTTAAAGACAGCATCATAGTAACTGTTGCAGAATATCGTTAAAGACAGCATTACAGTAACTCTTGCAGAATATCGTTAAAGACAGCATTACAGTAACTGTTGCAGAACATCGTTAAAGACAGCATTACAGTAACTGTTGTAGAATGTCGTTAAAGACAGCATTACAGTAACTGTTGCAGAATATCGTTGAAAGACAGCATTACAGTAACTGTTGCAGAATATCGTTAAAGACAGCATTACAGTAACTGTTGCAGAACATCGTTAAAGACAGTATCACAGTAACTGTTGCAGAATATCGTTAAAGACAGCATTACAGTAACTGTTGCAGAATATCGTTAAAGACAGCATTACAGTAACTGTTGCAGAATATCGTTAAAGACAGCATTACAGTAACTGTTGCAGAATATCGTTAAAGACAGCATTACAGTAACTGTTGCAGAATATCGTTAAAGACAGCATTACAGTAACTGTTGCAGAATATCGTTAAAGACAGCATTACAGTAACTGTTGCAGAATATCGTTAAAGACAGCATTACAGTAACTGTTGCAGAATATCGTTAAAGACAGCATTACAGTAACTGTTGCAGAATATCGTTGAAGACAGCATTACAGTAACTGTTGCAGAATATCGTTAAAGACAGCATCACAGTAACTGTTGCAGAATATCGTTAAAGACAGCATTACAGTAACTGTTGCAGAACATCGTTAAAAGACAGAATATCGTTGAAGATAGCATATTACAGTAACTGTTGCAGAATATCGTTAAAGACAGCATTACAGTAACTGTTGCAGAATATCGTTAAAGACAGCATTACAGTAACTGTTGCAGAATATCTTTGAAGACAGCATTACAGTAACTGTTGCAGAATATCGTTAAAGACAGCATTACAGTAACTGTTGCAGAATATCGTTAAAGACAGCATTACAGTAACTGTTGCAGAATATCGTTAAAGACAGCATTACAGTAACTGTTGCAGAACATCGTTAAAGACAGCATTACAGTAACTGTTGCAGAATATCGTTAAAGACAGCATTACAGTAACTGTTGCAGAATATCGTTAAAGACAGCATTACAGTAACTGTTGCAGAACATCGTTAAAGACAGCATTACAGTAACTGTTGCAGAATATCGTTAAAGACAGCATTACAGTAACTGTTGCAGAATATCGTTAAAGACAGCATTACAGTAACTGTTGCAGAATATCGTTAAAGAGTAACAGCATCACAGTAACTGTTGCAGAATATCGTTAAAGACAGCATTACAGTAACTGTTGCAGAATATCGTTAAAGACAGCATTACAGTAACTGTTGCAGAATATCGTTAAAGACAGCATCACAGTAACTGTTGCAGAATATCGTTAAAGACAGCATTACAGTAACTGTTGCAGAATATCGTTAAAGACAGCATTACAGTAACTGTTGCAGAACATCGTTAAAGACAGCATCATAGTAACTGTTGCAGAATATCGTTAAAGACAGCATCACAGTAACTGTTGCAGAATATCGTTGAAGACAGCATCACAGTAACTGTTGCAGAATATCTTTGAAGATAGCATTACAGTAACTGTTGCAGAATATCGTTAAAGACAGCATTACAGTAACTGTTGCAGAATATCGTTAAAGACAGCATCACAGTAACTGTTGCAGAATATCGTTGAAGATAGCATTACAGTAACTGTTGCAGAATATCGTTAAAGACAGCATTACAGTAACTGTTGCAGAATATCGTTAAAGACAGCATTACAGTAACTGTTGCAGAATATCGTTAAAGACAGCATTACAGTAACTGTTGCAGAATATCGTTAAAGACAGCATCACAGTAACTGTTGCAGAATATCGTTAAAGACAGCATCACAGTAACTGTTGCAGAATATCGTTAAAGACAGCATTACAGTAACTGTTGCAGAATATCTTTGAAGACAGCATTACAGTAACTGTTGCAGAATATCGTTAAAGACAGCATTACAGTAACTGTTGCAGAATATCGTTAAAGACAGCATTACAGTAACTGTTGCAGAATATCGTTAAAGACAGCATTACAGTAACTGTTGCAGAATATCGTTAAAGACAGCATTACAGTAACTGTTGCAGAATATCGTTAAAGACAGCATTACAGTAACTGTTGCAGAATATCGTTAAAGACAGCATTACAGTAACTGTTGCAGAATATCGTTAAAGACAGCATTACAGTAACTGTTGCAGAATATCGTTAAAGACAGCATTACAGTAACTGTTGCAGAATATCGTTAAAGACAGCATTACAGTAACTGTTGCAGAATATCGTTGAAGACAGCATTACAGTAACTGTTGCAGAATATCGTTAAAAGACAGCATTACAGTAACTGTTGCAGAATATCGTTAAAAGACAGCATTACAGTAACTGTTGCAGAATATCGTTGAAGACAGCATTACAGTAACTGTTGCAGAATATCGTTAAAGACAGCATTACAGTAACTGTTGCAGAATATCGTTAAAGACAGCATTACAGTAACTGTTGCAGAATATCGTTAAAGACAGCATTACAGTAACTGTTGCAGAATATCGTTAAAGACAGCATTACAGTAACTGTTGCAGAATATCGTTAAAGACAGCATTACAGTAACTGTTGAAGAATATCGTTAAAAGATCGTTAAAGCATTACAGTAACTGTTGCAGAATATCGTTAAAGACAGCATTACAGTAACTGTTGCAGAATATCGTTAAAGACAGCATTACAGTAACTGTTGCAGAACATCGTTAAAGACAGCATTACAGTAACTGTTGCAGAATATCGTTAAAGACAGCATTACAGTAACTGTTGCAGAATATCGTTTACAGTAACTGTTGCAGAACATCGTTAAAGACAGCATTACAGTAACTGTTGCAGAATATCGTTAAAGACAGCATTACAGTAACTGTTGCAGAATATCGTTAAAGACAGCATCACAGTAACTGTTGCAGAATATCGTTGAAGACAGCATCACAGTAACTGTTGCAGAATATCGTTAAAGACAGCATTACAGTAACTGTTGCAGAACATCGTTAAAGACAGCATTACAGTAACTGTTGCAGAATATCGTTAAAGACAGCATTACAGTAACTGTTGCAGAATATCGTTGAAGACAGCATTACAGTAACTGTTGCAGAATATCTTTGAAGATAGCATTACAGTAACTGTTGCAGAATATCGTTAAAGACAGCATTACAGTAACTGTTGCAGAATATCGTTAAAGACAGCATTACAGTAACTGTTGCAGAATATCTTTGAAGATAGCATTACAGTAACTGTTGCAGAATATCGTTGAAGACAGCATTACAGTAACTGTTGCAGAATATCGTTAAAGACAGCATTACAGTAACTGTTGCAGAATATCGTTGAAGATAGCATTACAGTAACTGTTGCAGAATATCGTTAAAGACAGCATCACAGTAACTGTTGCAGAATATCGTTAAAGACAGCATTACAGTAACTGTTGCAGAATATCGTTGAAGACAGCATTACAGTAACTGTTGCAGAATATCGTTGAAGACAGCATTACAGTAACTGTTGCAGAATATCGTTAAAGACAGCATTACAGTAACTGTTGCAGAATATCGTTAAAGACAGCATTACAGTAACTGTTGCAGATATCGTTAAAGACAGCATTACAGTAACTGTTGCAGAATATCGTTGAAGACAGCATTACAGTAACTGTTGCAGAATATCGTTGAAGACAGCATTACAGTAACTGTTGCAGAATATCGTTAAAGACAGCATGAAGAATATCGTTAAAGACAGCATACAGTAACTGTTATAGAATATCGTTAAAGACAGCATCACAGTAACTGTTGCAGAATATCGTTAAAGACAGCATTACAGTAACTGTTGCAGAATATCGTTAAAGACAGCATTACAGTAACTGTTGCAGAATATCGTTGAAGACAGCATTACAGTAACTGTTGCAGAATATCGTTAAAGACAGCATTACAGTAACTGTTGCAGATATCGTTAAAGACAGCATTACAGTAACTGTTGCAGAATATCGTTGAAGACAGCATTACAGTAACTGTTGCAGAATATCGTTAAAGACAGCATTACAGTAACTGTTGCAGAATATCGTTAAAGACAGCATTACAGTAACTGTTGCAGAATATCGTTGAAGACAGCATTACAGTAACTGTTGCAGAATATCGTTAAAGACAGCATTACAGTAACTGTTGCAGAATATCGTTGAAGACAGCATTACAGTAACTGTTGCAGAATATCGTTGAAGAATATCGTTGAATTACAGCATTACAGTAACTGTTGCAGAATATCGTTAAAGACAGCATTACAGTAACTGTTGCAGAATATCGTTGAAGACAGCATTACAGTAACTGTTGCAGAATATCGTTAAAGACAGCATTACAGTAACTGTTGCAGAATATCGTTAAAGACAGCATTACAGTAACTGTTGCAGAATATCGTTAAAGACAGCATTACAGTAACTGTTGCAGAATATCGTTAAAGACAGCATCACAGTAACTGTTGCAGAATATCGTTAAAGACAGCATTACAGTAACTGTTGCAGAATATCGTTGAAGACAGCATCACAGTAACTGTTGCAGAATATCGTTGAAGACAGCATTCACAGTAACTGTTGCAGAATATCGTTAAAGACAGCATTACAGTAACTGTTGCAGAATATCGTTAAAGACAGCATTACAGTAACTGTTGCAGAATATCGTTAAAGACAGCATTACAGTAACTGTTGCAGAATATCGTTGAAGACAGCATTACAGTAACTGTTGCAGAATATCGTTAAAGACAGCATTACAGTAACTGTTGCAGAATATCGTTAAAGACAGCATTACAGTAACTGTTGCAGAATATCGTTAAAGACAGCATTACAGTAACTGTTGCAGAATATCGTGAAAAGACAGCATTACAGTAACTGTTGCAGAATATCGTTGAAGACAGCATCACAGTAACTGTTGCAGAATATCGTTGAAGATAGCATTACAGTAACTGTTGCAGAATATCGTTAAAGACAGCATCACAGTAACTGTTGCAGAATATCGTTGAAGACAGCATCACAGTAACTGTTGCAGAATATCGTTGAAGACAGCATCACAGTAACTGTTGCAGAATATCGTTGAAGACAGCATTACAGTAACTGTTGCAGAATATCGTTAAAGACAGCATTACAGTAACTGTTGCAGAATATCGTTAAAGACAGCATTACAGTAACTGTTGCAGAATATCGTTGAAGACAGCATCACAGTAACTGTTGCAGAATATCGTTGAAGATAGCATTACAGTAACTGTTGCAGAATATCGTTAAAGACAGCATTACAGTAACTGTTGCAGAATATCGTTGAAGACAGCATTACAGTAACTGTTGCAGAATATCGTTAAAGACAGCATTACAGTAACTGTTGCAGAATATCGTTAAAGACAGCATTACAGTAACTGTTGCAGAATATCGTTGAAGACAGCATTACAGTAACTGTTGCAGAATATCGTTAAAGACAGCATTACAGTAACTGTTGCAGAATATCGTTGAAGACAGCATTACAGTAACTGTTGCAGAATATCGTTGAAGACAGCATTACAGTAACTGTTGCAGAATATCGTTAAAGACAGCATTACAGTAACTGTTGCAGAATATCGTTGAAGACAGCATTACAGTAACTGTTGCAGAATATCGTTAAAGACAGCATTACAGTAACTGTTGCAGAATATCGTTAAAGACAGCATTACAGTAACTGTTGCAGAATATCGTTAAAGACAGCATTACAGTAACTGTTGCAGAATATCGTTGAAGACAGCATTACAGTAACTGTTGCAGAATATCGTTAAAGACAGCATTACAGTAACTGTTGCAGAATATCGTTAAAGACAGCATCACAGTAACTGTTGCAGAATATCGTTAAAGACAGCATTACAGTAACTGTTGCAGAATATCGTTAAAGACAGCATCACAGTAACTGTTGCAGAATATCGTTAAAGACAGCATTACAGTAACTGTTGCAGAACATCGTTAAAGACAGCATTACAGTAACTGTTGCAGAATATCGTTGAAGACAGCATTACAGTAACTGTTGCAGAATATCGTTGAAGACAGCATTACAGTAACTGTTGCAGAATATCGTTAAAGACAGCATTACAGTAACTGTTGCAGAATATCGTTGAAGACAGCATTACAGTAACTGTTGCAGAATATCGTTAAAGACAGCATTACAGTAACTGCAGAATATCGTTGCAGAATATCGTTAAAGACAGCATCACAGTAACTGTTGCAGAATATCGTTGAAGACAGCATTACAGTAACTGTTGCAGAATATCGTTAAAGACAGCATTACAGTAACTGTTGCAGAATATCGTTAAAGACAGCATTACAGTAACTGTTGCAGAATATCGTTAAAGACAGCATTACAGTAACTGTTGCAGAATATCGTTGAAGACAGCATTACAGTAACTGTTGCAGAATATCGTTAAAGACAGCATCACAGTAACTGTTGCAGAATATCGTTGAAGACAGCATTACAGTAACTGTTGCAGAATATCGTTAAAGACAGCATTACAGTAACTGTTGCAGAATATCGTTAAAGACAGCATTACAGTAACTGTTGCAGAATATCGTTAAAGACAGCATCACAGTAACTGTTGCAGAATATCGTTGAAGACAGCATCACAGTAACTGTTGCAGAATATCGTTGAAGACAGCATTACAGTAACTGTTGCAGAATATCGTTAAAGACAGCATTCACAGTAACTGTTGCAGAATATCGTTAAAGACAGCATTACAGTAACTGTTGCAGAATATCGTTAAAGACAGCATTACAGTAACTGTTGCAGAATATCGTTGAAGATAGCATCACAGTAACTGTTGCAGAATATCGTTAAAGACAGCATCACAGTAACTGTTGCAGAATATCGTTGAAGATAGCATTACAGTAACTGTTGCAGAATATCGTTAAAGACAGCATCACAGTAACTGTTGCAGAATATCGTTGAAGACAGCATTACAGTAACTGTTGCAGAATATCGTTAAAGACAGCATTACAGTAACTGTTGCAGAATATCGTTAAAGACAGCATTACAGTAACTGTTGCAGAATATCGTTAAAGACAGCATTACAGTAACTGTTGCAGAACATCGTTGAAGACAGCATTACAGTAACTGTTGCAGAATATCGTTAAAGACAGCATCACAGTAACTGTTGCAGAATATCGTTAAAGACAGCATTACAGTAACTGTTGCAGAATATCGTTAAAGACAGCATTACAGTAACTGTTGCAGAACATCGTTAAAGACAGCATTACAGTAACTGTTGCAGAATATCGTTAAAGACAGCATCACAGTAACTGTTGCAGAATATCGTTGAAGACAGCATTACAGTAACTGTTGCAGAATATCGTTAAAGACAGCATTACAGTAACTGTTGCAGAATATCGTTAAAGACAGCATCACAGTAACTGTTGCAGAATATCGTTGAAGACAGCATCACAGTAACTGTTGCAGAATATCTTTGAAGACAGCATTACAGTAACTGTTGCAGAATATCGTTGAAGACAGCATCACAGTAACTGTTGCAGAATATCGTTGAAGATAGCATTACAGTAACTGTTGCAGAATATCGTTGAAGATAGCATTACAGTAACTGTTGCAGAATATCGTTGAAGACAGCATTACAGTAACTGTTGCAGAATATCGTTAAAGACAGCATTACAGTAACTGTTGCAGAATATCGTTGAAGACAGCATTACAGTAACTGTTGCAGAATATCGTTGAAGACAGCATTACAGTAACTGTTGCAGAATATCGTTGAAGACAGCATCACAGTAACTGTTGCAGAATATCGTTGAAGACAGCATTACAGTAACTGTTGCAGAACATCGTTAAAGACAGCATCACAGTAACTGTTGCAGAATATCGTTTAAAGATAGCATCACAGTAACTGTTGCAGAATATCGTTAAAGACAGCATTACAGTAACTGTTGCAGAACATCGTTAAAGACAGCATTACAGTAACTGTTGCAGAATATCGTTAAAGACAGCATTCACAGTAACTGTTGCAGAATATCGTTAAAGACAGCATTACAGTAACTGTTGCAGAATATCGTTAAAGACAGCATTACAGTAACTGTTGCAGAATATCGTTGAAGACAGCATTACAGTAACTGTTGCAGAATATCGTTAAAGACAGCATTACAGTAACTGTTGCAGAATATCGTTGAAGACAGCATCACAGTAACTGTTGCAGAATATCGTTAAAGACAGCATTACAGTAACTGTTGCAGAATATCGTTAAAGACAGCATCACAGTAACTGTTGCAGAATATCGTTAAAGACAGCATTACAGTAACTGTTGCAGAATATCGTTGAAGACAGCATCACAGTAACTGTTGCAGAATATCTTTGAAGATAGCATTACAGTAACTGTTGCAGAATATCGTTAAAGACAGCATCACAGTAACTGTTGCAGAATATCGTTGAAGATAGCATCACAGTAACTGTTGCAGAATATCGTTGAAGATAGCATTACAGTAACTGTTGCAGAATATCGTTGAAGACAGCATTACAGTAACTGTTGCAGAATATCGTTAAAGACAGCATTACAGTAACTGTTGCAGAATATCGTTAAAGACAGCATTACAGTAACTGTTGCAGAATATCGTTGAAGACAGCATCACAGTAACTGTTGCAGAATATCGTTGAAGACAGCATTACAGTAACTGTTGCAGAATATCGTTAAAGACAGCATTACAGTAACTGTTGCAGAATATCGTTAAAGACAGCATTACAGTAACTGTTGCAGAATATCGTTGAAGACAGCATCACAGTAACTGTTGCAGAATATCGTTGAAGATAGCATTACAGTAACTGTTGCAGAATATCGTTGAAGACAGCATCACAGTAACTGTTGCAGAATATCGTTAAAGACAGCATTACAGTAACTGTTGCAGAACATCGTTAAAGTAGCATCACAGTAACTGTTGCAGAATATCGTTAAAGACAGCATTACAGTAACTGTTGCAGAATATCGTTGAAGACAGCATTACAGTAACTGTTGCAGAATATCGTTAAAGACAGCATCACAGTAACTGTTGCAGAATATCGTTAAAGAGCACATTACAGTAACTGTTGCAGAATATCGTTAAAGACAGCATTACAGTAACTGTTGCAGAATATCGTTGAAGACAGCATTACAGTAACTGTTGCAGAATATCGTTGAAGACAGCATTACAGTAACTGTTGCAGAATATCGTTGAAGACAGCATCACAGTAACTGTTGCAGAATATCGTTGAAGATAGCATCACAGTAACTGTTGCAGAATATCGTTGAAGATAGCATCACAGTAACTGTTGCAGAATATCGTTAAAGACAGCATCACAGTAACTGTTGCAGAACATCGTTAAAGATAGCATCACAGTAACTGTTGCAGAATATCGTTAAAGACAGCATCACAGTAACTGTTGCAGAATATCGTTGAAGACAGCATTACAGTAACTGTTGCAGAATATCGTTAAAGACAGCATCACAGTAACTGTTGCAGAATATCGTTAGAAGACAGCATTACAGTAACTGTTGCAGAATATCGTTGAAGACAGCATCACAGTAACTGTTGCAGAATATCGTTAAAGACAGCATCACAGTAACTGTTGCAGAATATCGTTAAAGACAGCATCACAGTAACTGTTGCAGAACATCGTTAAAGACAGCATTACAGTAACTGTTGCAGAATATCGTTAAAGACAGCATCACAGTAACTGTTGCAGAATATCGTTAAAGACAGCATCACAGTAACTGTTGCAGAACATCGTTAAAGACAGCATCACAGTAACTGTTGCAGAATATCGTTGAAGACAGCATTACAGTAACTGTTGCAGAATATCGTTAAAGACAGCATTACAGTAACTGTTGCAGAATATCGTTAAAGACAGCATTACAGTAACTGTTGCAGAATATCGTTGAAGACAGCATCACAGTAACTGTTGCAGAATATCGTTAAAGACAGCATCACAGTAACTGTTGCAGAATATCGTTAAAGACAGCATTACAGTAACTGTTGCAGAATATCGTTGAAGACAGCATCACAGTAACTGTTGCAGAATATCGTTAAAGACAGCATCACAGTAACTGTTGCAGAATATCGTTGAAGACAGCATTACAGTAACTGTTGCAGAATATCGTTAAAGACAGCATTACAGTAACTGTTGCAGAATATCGTTAAAGACAGCATTACAGTAACTGTTGCAGAATATCGTTAAAGATAGCATTACAGTAACTGTTGCAGAATATCGTTGAAGACAGCATCACAGTAACTGTTGCAGAATATCGTTAAAGACAGCATCACAGTAACTGTTGCAGAACATCGTTAAAGACAGCATTACAGTAACTGTTGCAGAATATCGTTGAAGACAGCATTACAGTAACTGTTGCAGAATATCGTTGAAGACAGCATCACAGTAACTGTTGCAGAATATCGTTGAAGATAGCATTACAGTAACTGTTGCAGAATATCGTTAAAGACAGCATCACAGTAACTGTTGCAGAATATCGTTAAAGACAGCATTACAGTAACTGTTGCAGAACATCGTTAAAGACAGTATCACAGTAACTGTTGCAGAATATCGTTAAAGACAGCATTACAGTAACTGTTGCAGAATATCGTTGAAGACAGCATTACAGTAACTGTTGCAGAATATCGTTAAAGACAGCATTACAGTAACTGTTGCAGAACATCGTTAAAGACAGCATCACAGTAACTGTTGCAGAATATCTTTGAAGACAGCATCACAGTAACTGTTGCAGAATATCGTTAAAGACAGCATCACAGTAACTGTTGCAGAACATCGTTAAAGACAGCATTACAGTAACTGTTGCAGAATATCGTTGAAGACAGCATTACAGTAACTGTTGCAGAATATCGTTGAAGATAGCATTACAGTAACTGTTGCAGAATATCGTTGAAGACAGCATTACAGTAACTGTTGCAGAATATCGTTGAAGATAGCATCACAATAACTGTTGAAGAATATCGTTAAAGACAGCATTACAGTAACTGTTGCAGAATATCGTTGAAGACAGCATCACAGTAACTGTTGCAGAATATCGTTGAAGACAGCATCACAGTAACTGTTGCAGAATATCTTTGAAGATAGCATTACAGTAACTGTTGCAGAATATCGTTAAAGACAGCATCACAGTAACTGTTGCAGAATATCGTTGAAGACAGCATTACAGTAACTGTTGCAGAATATCGTTAAAGACAGCATTACAGTAACTGTTGCAGAATATCGTTGAAGATAGCATTACAGTAACTGTTGCAGAACATCGTTAAAGACAGCATCACAGTAACTGTTGCAGAATATCGTTGAAAGACAGCATTACAGTAACTGTTGTAGAATATCGTTGAAGACAGCATTACAGTAACTGTTGCAGAATATCGTTAAAGACAGCATTACAGTAACTGTTGCAGAATATCGTTGAAGACAGCATCACAGTAACTGTTGCAGAATATCGTTAAAGACAGCATCACAGTAACTGTTGCAGAATATCGTTAAAGACAGCATTACAGTAACTGTTGCAGAATATCGTTGAAGACAGCATCACAGTAACTGTTGCAGAATATCGTTAAAGACAGCATCACAGTAACTGTTGCAGAATATCGTTGAAGACAGCATTACAGTAACTGTTGCAGAATATCGTTGAAGATAGCATCACAGTAACTGTAACTGTTGTAGAATATCGTTAAAGACAGCATCACAGTAACTGTTGCAGAATATCTTTGAAGACAGTATTACAGTAAACTGTTGCAGAATATCGTTAAAGACAGCATTACAGTAACTGTTGCAGAATATCGTTAAAGACAGCATTACAGTAACTGTTGCAGAATATCGTTAAAGACAGCATCACAGTAACTGTTGCAGAATATCGTTAAAGACAGCATCACAGTAACTGTTGCAGAATATCGTTGAAGACAGCATTACAGTAACTGTTGCAGAATATCGTTGAAGATAGCATTACAGTAACTGTTGCAGAATATCGTTGAAGACAGCATCACAGTAACTGTTGCAGAATATCGTTGAAGACAGCATTACAGTAACTGTTGCAGAATATCGTTAAAGACAGCATTACAGTAACTGTTGCAGAATATCTTTGAAGATAGCATTACAGTAACTGTTGCAGAATATCGTTAAAGACAGCATTACAGTAACTGTTGCAGAATATCGTTGAAGATAGCATTACAGTAACTGTTGCAGAATATCGTTAAGACAGCATCACAGTAACTGTTATAGAATATCGTTAAAGACAGCATCACAGTAACTGTTGCAGAATATCGTTAGAGACAGATGCATACATGCAACAGATACGGTATGTCACTTGGGTGAGTGAGTTTAGTTTTACGCCGCACTCAGTAATATTCCAGCTATATGGCGGCGGTCTGTATATAACCGAGTCTGGACCCGACAACCCAGGGATCAACAGCATGAGCATCAATCTACGCAATTGGGATACGATGACATGTGTCAACCAAGTCAGCGAGCCTGACCACATCATCCCTTTAGTCGCCTTTTACGACAAACATGGGTTACTGAAGATCAATTCTAACCCGGATCTTCTCGGGTCGAATATCGTTGAAGACTGCGTTTCAGTAACTGCTGCACCACATGTCTTAAAACTGCATATGACCAAAATGTGGCACACTAATTCAAACACACTCACTAACCCAAACTGTTGTACCCACCTTAAGCGTCAGTGACCTGACAGTAATATTCACACTGGCAACGTCATCTGTGATGTTAATGCTGGCGTTGAAGGTGAAGGACACGTTGTCACCT
This sequence comes from Haliotis rubra, assembly GCF_003918875.1. Taxonomy (NCBI): domain Eukaryota; kingdom Metazoa; phylum Mollusca; class Gastropoda; order Lepetellida; family Haliotidae; genus Haliotis; species Haliotis rubra. The sequence continues at coordinate 920,960 of NW_025765625.1, read as the reverse complement.
CGTCTGTAGAAGGCCAAGGGGTCGTCAATGGTAATATCGCCCTCAAATTGCACGTCTCCTGAAATACAATCAGTTGCTGAAAAATCTCTCTGGTAATGAACCACCGCAAAAAACAAGCTCGTTAATACGCTGAGACATATTACTATGTTTTTTACTACCGATTTTGTTTTTATTACAATACTTTTTAAAACAATTTCAAGAAAATGAAACTGATTTTTTTTTAAAAATTTACACAAAGAATTTAACTGTTCGCTGGACATGTTGCATCTCCGAATCGACTGCTAGCTCGCAGAAAAAAAAACATGGCGTGTTCTCATGCAGTAACTGAAAAAAACATTGGTTCCACAACAAATCCCAGCGGTGATTTTTTTGTGAAACGGAGTCCGTTTCTCATAAGGTTCGGACAGTTACGACTACCGTAAGTCAGTGTTTAGGCTTTGGTCTAGCCTTGCCCCAAGACTGTACTGAATGCTGAGTCCATGGAGGCAAGTCTAGATCGAGTCTGTTATTTATATTTTTCAGAAATGATCATTTGAACTATTTATTATTACCTTAGAGACTAGTGCAAATCTAGCTTTGGTCTAACAACCGTCATTCGTGAAACGACACTGCAGCGTTAGAACTAACACGAGCCAGTGTTACGGCACCGACCTGTGCCAATGTAATATAGCCTTACGCTTTATAGCCAAAATAACGTCACTGAATGCTTATATAATTAAAACACAGTCAGGCCTGGGCCCATAAAACATGCAGCAAACTACGTTTATTGTGAACACGATTATATCGAACTGACGGATATGACGAACTGTTTTGGGTCCCGACCACTTTCTGTATATTTCTGCACAGACCACTTTCTGTATATTTCTGTACAGACCACTTTCTGTATATTTCTGCACAGACCACTTTCTGTATATTTCTGTCCAGGGTGCCGTTGTACAAAACAACCTAAGCGCTAAGGCTACCATAAGTCTATGTTAAAGTATGGGAGTTACGGCCACCTTAGCGCTAAGATCGTTTTGTACAACGGCACCCAGACCACTTTCTGTATATTTCTGCACAGACCACTTTCTGTATATTTCTGCACAGACCACTTTCTGTATATTTCTGCACAGACCACTTTCTGTATATTTCTGTACAGACCACTTTCTGTATATTTCTGCACAGACCTCTTTCTGTATATTTCTGCACAGACCACTTTCTGTATATTTCTGCACAGACCACTTTCTGTATATTTCTGTACAGACCACTTTCTGTATATTTCTGTACAGACCACTTTCTGTATATTTCTGTACAGACCACTTTCTGTATATTTCTGTACAGACCACTTTCTGTATATTTCTGCACAGACCACTTTCTGTATATTTCTGCACAGACCACTTTCTGTATATTTCTGCACAGACCACTTTCTGTATATTTCTGCACAGACCACTTTCTGTATATTTCTGTACAGACCACTTTCTGTATATTTCTGCACAGACCACTTTCTGTATATTTCTGTACAGACCACTTTCTGTATATTTCTGCACAGACCACTTTCTGTATATTTATGCACAGACCACTTTCTGTATATTTCTGCACAGACCACTTTCTGTATATTTCTGCACAGACCACTTTCTGTATATTTCTGCACAGACCACTTTCTGTATATTTCTGCACAGACCACTTTCTGTATATTTCTGTACAGACCACTTTCTGTATATTTCTGTACAGACCACTTTCTGTATATTTCTGTACAGACCACTTTCTGTATATTTCTGTACAGACCACTTTCTGTATATTTCTGCACAGACCACTTTCTGTATATTTCTGTATATTTACAGACCACTTTCTGTATAATTCTGCACAGACCACTTTCTGTATAATTTCTGTCCAGACCACTTTCTGTATATTTCTGTCCAGACCACTTTCTGTATATTTCTGCACAGACCACTTTCTGTATATTTCTGTATATTTCTGCACAGACCACTTTCTGTATATTTCTGTCCAGACCTCTTTCTGTATATTTCTGTCCAGACCACTCTTCTGTATATTTCTGCACAGACCACTTTCTGCATATTTCTGTCAGACCACTTTCTGTATATTTCTGCACAGACCACTTTCTGTATATTTCTGTACAGACCACTTTCTGTATATTTCTGCACAGACCACTTTCTGTATAATTCTGTACAGACCACTTTCTGTATATTTCTGTACAGACCACTTTCTGTATATTTCTGTACAGACCACTTTCTGTATATTTCTGTACAGACCACTTTCTGTATATTTCTGCACAGACCACTTTCTGTATATTTCTGCACAGGCCACTTTCTGTATATTTTGGTTGAACGAACTAATGGTATACCATCTCGTGTCTTTGAGTTCGCTATAACCTCATCGTGCACGCATGAGTAAAGAGTTCATTGTTTATGAGTGAGGGATTCAGTTTTATGACTCTTTGAACAATATTCCAGTTATGTGGGAGAAAAACCCCGACTTCTCATATATTTATCGGTTTGGTGAAACATCGAGCACGAGAACTGTGCTCACAAACCAAGAAACATAATTGGGCGAACCGGGATTTCCAAGCTACGATCATAAGTTTCTGGCGTGCCCAAGGGACATAACTCTGCATAGCGAATTTCAGTGCCTTATCCAACTGTGTCAGCCATGCTAATTAAAAATTGATAAAGACGTATATCTCAGTTAATAAGCCTTAGAACAAAGCCTGGGTTCAGTTTCGTTAACCGTATACATTTTGTCACTGTGGGAAAGGTTATGTAAATATGTGGAGGGCTCAATTTTAACTCACGTAACGTTACGGTCGTTTTACGACAATCCTTAAAGCGATTACACCGCACAGCCCATGTCTATGATAACTGCGTTAATACGTGAGTTAAAATGTTGGGGCAATAACACAGGTTTGTGTACCGGGAGCCTGGCCACAAGCACAGAAACATTTAAGTATCCAGCAGAGACATCAAGCTAATATAAAACCGCATACGTATTGGTACCAGCATATAATTTCGTTTTATGGACTTCTTGTGAATATTTCATCAGCGCTGATGAAATATATCCGGAAAAAAATCGTTCACCACTTACATCAGATTGTGGTTAAATCACTCTGTTCGGGAATCTCTCTCCCTTGCGATTTCAGTAAAGTATGGCGTATCCCATGTGGGCTTCAACCGCTAAGCCACTAATTGCATAAAATTGCAGCTACATCTAGTCCATGTGTACAGTCTCTTTGTCCCCTGTTGATTTGAGAAACCGGAGGATTTATCTCTTCTAGCGAGATCTTTGGAAGCTACGGGCAATTAATCTGCTTTGATGACAATTCTTTCACGTCGATTTTCTTCAAAAAATATAATAGTAAGACGAGTTGGGGCGAATCAGTTGTAAATTCAACGACAATTGGGCCCCAAGCTCTCGTGGAATTGAAATTATTATTGCCCGATACGTAAATTCTTGTACACGATGCGCTCTGTCTTCACACGACAACGCCCCTTCATTTCGAAGCACAAAACACCACTGGAGCCGCTTATCGGGGAGAAATCGGTCTCCCTCGAGACAAAGTAAAGAAATAGCCAAGCTCGATCAGTTTTCATGATTTATGAAATACTAGCATAGACCGGACATTTGGAGGTGAGTCGTCTATCTAGGGACGGTGCTTAGATATATATGGTTGTACACGAAGACAAAGGAGATACTAAATAGCTTTAGGCAAACATTGGTGAACGAAATATGAGGGAACTCGAGCATTAGTCATTTTTTTAGGGCCTTGATAATCTTCAGTTACTCAATTTGGTGGATTGCTGGAACATAATGTGTGGAAGAAATTGTTCCTAAAGGGCAATAGCTTATGTTTTTGTCTCTTAATGTTGAATTCGGTGGGAGCTTGTTTGTACAAACACTCTGCTGTCTCTGCTGGCGATCAGTTGTTGTATTGTATAATCACTAAAGAAGCACGAGAAAAGCTAAACAAATAACGGGGTTGTGCTTTAACATGTTTTGCCGTTATGCTGTCTTAAAATAACAGATGATTCTTTGACAGTCAAGGGACTGGCCTTGATTGATGGTGTTTCCCTGGGCTCGCACTATAGAACCTCATTAACCCGGACTAAGACAAGCAGCCACACATAGACATGCACTAGACTAACCCTTAGTCTCTGAATATATATAATTTTGACAGTAACAAACAAACCCATATCAATTGAAAAGGAGCCCCAGGGAGACCATAGATTCAGAAGCTGAGGAAACCTAGACTTGCTGTGTTTTGGGCTGTAGCACTGCAGGGAGTGCTTGGCTGTAGGGAAAATAATGTGGTTTAGGGACTGTGAGATAGACTAACACATGCACAAACATACACATACGCAAGCGCACACGCACACCTGCTCATACGTGCTGTATTAATACACGCGACAGAGCCTGAATAAATGGCAGGTTTTATGGATAACAACTTCGTTTTATTCTGTGTCATGTATTTATGTTAGCCCAACATATAAATGCCTCTCAGGAACTTCAAGCGACAAAACCATTTTCATATTCATAAGAAAATCGCTTAAAGCGTATATAAGAGTCCAACTATATGTATAAATCATGAAATAACAAAGTGTAATCTTGAACCTGACGTCAAACACCACCTCACCTCACCTCACCCCACACCACACCACACCACACCACCTCAACTCTACCTCACCTCACCTCACCCCACCTAACCTCAAGGTAGTGCCAAGATCATTTTGCGGAACGGGTCAGTAGTAAAGTTACAATATCAATATAGTCAAAGAACAAAATACTTGGTTTGAAAGCAACCTTGACCTTCAGTATGCACAGATTTTGTTTACCGTCTGGATGTACATCTATGTAAGGTTATAAAGCCATCCCTCAAAACTACCATACCTACTGGACGGTGTAATGTTTTCTGTTCAGGACACAGACCACGTCTCTGTTAGAATTGCACCTGATTAGTTCATTCCGGGCCTATTGGTCAGATGAACGAGACGTTTTCTGGGTACAGAAGTCTGGCGTCAAACAGGATGTGAATAATCATAGCGTTACGTGAACGTTATCTTGATGAGAGTTGGCGCGAGACTCAGACCACGGTGCTAACACACAGTCCAGTTATCAACAACAAATGATGGCGTTAGTGAAAACGTTTCCGTGGCAAAAGCGTCTGCCCAGTCCGTGAACACCTTGTACCGTCATTATTCATTAGGCGAGATATATGTTCGTTCATTTCGTAAACACAGGACACATAAAGGATAGTGCGAGTGTTTAAGATGCGATATGCACTGTGTCATAATCCGATAAATATGCAAATGAAGTACCCTAACCGGTACTACTTTATGTATATAATAAGGTGCATTCATCCATTTATTGACTAGTTGTTCAGTATACAATTTCCTAGCGTTCCTAATACTATTAAATGAGCGAATCTCGGTGTGCGCTTAAACACAAACATGGCTTCGTACGTTATCATGTAGCACTATATTATGATATCACTGTCGTACATTGGGCCGTTCGCGCTAGCGTTGTATTCATACGCGTTTGAAAAAAAGTGAACTTGCGCCTGGAAACATCCATTATTACATAATGGCATCATATGTAAAGGAGATTATGCCCCTGGGTAATTTACCATTGGAAATATATGTCAGAAGCATGAAAATTTGATTATGCCACAGACTCGAATAATATACTTTTATTCCTAATATTCCTGACGTATGTTTTCTTTTTTGGATAATTATTGCTATGAATCATCATTATATAATCATTATTATACATCATTATGTTACTAATACAACGAAATATGACCGAAAATCCATTGTGAAGTCGTGATCATTCTTGCCAAAAAGATAATGCTTCTTCCTTTCGTTAAAAACCTGAGCCATTCTGGTCAAATATCGTTATGGAAACTTGTCTGTTCATTTCTTTACGACCTCTTATCATGGTGGCCAGAGTTGCGAAGGAAAATACCTCTGTTTCTTTACGACTTTGTGTCATCATGACCAATCTTTAGCAGAGAAACCGTGTTTTCTTCAGATTACTTGTCTCAATATAGTCTTAAAGATAAGAAAGACTTGCGTTCGATTACACATCTAAGATAAGCAAAATGAAGAACAAAATGAGATACATTCCTACTGCCCTAAGTTTGTATCATCTTCTGCGCTTTGAGCATGGACTGCATGGATACCAGCGCATTACAAGTGTGTTATGATGATGATGATGATGATGATGATGATGATGATGATGATCTTCTAAGCACATTTCTTTGCATTAAGTGCGTGGGTGTTTCTCTGGAATGGTTGAGGAGTGTTTGAGCTACCTTCGTGAAAAACAACATTCATTAGTATGATTACGGTAGCAACTATCAGTAGCCTAGTTTTTGTTAATCAAGGGCTCGCGTGGGTCGAATATTGCAACAGAACATGAGCGTAAACTTTTCCTCCGCATAAAAGCAACCTATATGAGTCCAGTGTTAGTTTTAAAAGCCGTATAATAAAAACGTTGATTAGAAAGTTAAAACATCGTTATAGCACGCGGGGACGTTGTTAGTTCTAGAAAATAAAATCACATAGTTTCACAAGTTGCATTTGTTTTCCTCTACCAAGTCAGTCAGAACATCATGAGACATGAATGAAGCCTTCAAAAACTTTAAACCTCTACGTCAAATGAAAATAATATTTCAAAACCACGGGAGTCTAAATGAAATTGTAATTTCCTTCATCGTGATGCACAACGTAGGGTCAACATTACGACCTATCGGAAAATCATGTGGAAATATCAATTAATCTGTTTGAAAAGTAGTTAAAGAGTGTTAATGTTTTGTCCTAAATCGTTGATGGTTATACAGTGAGTTCAACCGCGGCTGCGGATGAGCAGTTAACTCACTAATCAGGGTGAGCTTCAGTACCTGACATTAAAACACGGGCGCTCAGAGTTACTGTTGAAGAGTTCATCTCATTACATCAATAGTCATAGATTTTCCACCAGTGTGAGAAGTTGGTGCAATAAACGTGTCAGGCTAAAGTATTTATTTAACTAACTGGCTTTGGGAGCCAATTGGATGGATTCCGATTTGAAAAAAAACAGTAGATTGAAAAGATTCGCAGTAGCAATTCCTGTAACGAAGTGCATTTGTGTATCATATACGTTCACGTCGGTTTCTCTGCTTTTTGAGAGTTGATTGTGATTTTTCCAATGTGATGTATTTAAATTACTGACTTTGGGCTGAGGTGTTCTAATACGTCATATTAAGTCTACATTCCCTATTTGAGCGCGTCGACTTGCCGACCTTTGAAATAAACAAAATTCCGAAACAGTTGTTTTAAAGCTATCGTTTTAAGAAAAATATAACATTTTTAAATATCTGACGTGGACTAAAATGCGGAAATTAAATATCCTGATTGCAGTTTTAACACTGGAACACTTATAACAAAACATACATTATAATCTCAAATTCAAGTACTTATTTAAATAACCAGATGTGATAAAAAGTTATAACAATACTATTCATAACTAAACAAGTTTCAAGGATGCCGTTCACTTAAATAGTATTCTCCAGGGATTTTCTGAAACGTGGTTCCAAATTTCAATTCTTCGAATGATTTACCACTAATAATGTCTTCCTTTGTAAAGCGAAACATTACAATGTTTACACTTGACAAATGAGTCACTGTTTGAATAGTTCTACACAAACAAACCTTGTGTGATCTATCGAAATTACAAAATCTGAGTAATGGTCGCAAAATACCCACCTGATTGTCCGTGAGTGATTGAAGACGACAGAAGACTGGTTACAAGGACAACAACGCCGATGTCCATTCGCTTGACCATCGGATAAGATAACATCTTCAATCTACACGGTATAATTACCCAATCATGTGTATTATTGACCGGAGATGGTATTGTCGATAGCCTCTACTGCAATCAGGTGCAGGAAATCTTGGCGTATATGAAATCCGTGATATTCCAAATTAACGAAACATCATATTCATAAGGAGTTGATTGGCCATTCCGATGTTATCGGAACTGTCTTATACTGTAACTTGACCTCAAGGTTCAAGGTCGAATTGTTACTTGTTACTAGCCTGCACAAGTGTAGTTTAAGACGCATATGCACTTAGAGCTTTCATTCTGTGGTACCCGTCCCTGGTTTTTTCTCAAGGAAAAGAAACAAAAGTTACTTGTTGCTATGAATGGTAGCCAAGCGACGTCAATTCTCGAGACATTAACCCTTTACATACCCTACACTGGTTTATTTACCATTAAACACAGCACCAAACCCTCTTCAAGTAATATAAATCAAATTTAATCAAAAAAGATCTTTGGAGAATTCGATTGTCCCTGTAATAGTTTCCTAAAGAATGTAACTTGAAAAAATAATTTTGTTTGGATACAAAGAGTGAATAACATTGCGCGTGTTCTGCATTCTCTGTGCTTTATTGCTCCTCAGCCGGAACCTATAAAAGACACATTTCCCAGGTTTGGCCTCCAGCTACCCATGAACGGTGTTAATCAGCCAATATGTAAATTAACGACACAGTCTACGCAGGGAGCTTCCTGATTGGAGGAGTTGAAACGTACACCTATCGGAAATCACCGAAGGTGTTTATTTAGAGAGAAATAACGAGTTTGCAATTGAAAATGATATTGATAAATTCGACAAGGATTTTGGGTTCTGGCACATAATGGCTTTTTTTGGCTGACTCAGGCTTATAATGGAGGAGGTAAATGGTATTTAATGTATACGGTCGGTTTCACCTTCAGATATTCATTTGGAATAATCTATGAGAAGCAATGACGATTTTTCTTGATAGAATCGGTCAGTATAACAAATCATCATAGGTGCACCCATACGTATTGTATAAAATCCCATTTCGTGGTATTTCGGAACATATAGAGCGATACTAGTGGAAAATTTGCCAGTGAAGCGGTTTGTAGGCAGGGCCATTAGACTGACAATCCATACTGAGAAGAAACGTTAGTCGTCAACGCTCGTTTGTTTCCGTAAACCGCATTCGATTCTGTTCGGGAAAATACGTTCTCACGAAGGTAGTGGCAGGAACACCGAGGAGTCGTACCTGTTCATTAATATGCAGACGTAGTAACCGATTATTGGTGTCGATTCATCAAAGGCCTCCATCAAATATACAGCACATAGTATCGTAGGCGTAAAGGTATCGGAAGGGATGTTTGTGAAGTACATCTATGGGATAACGAATGCTTTGCATGCATTCAGAGGATACTTGCCGACGGCATTTGGTTTAAAGAGACACTTCGTTCCACGGTCTGGATCCCAGTTCCAGACTAGGTCTAGACATTGTAATTAGTGCGTTGTGTGAAATTGACACATTGTCTCAATGTAATTAAAGTAATCGTGTATTGTAAGATTAATCGTCGCCATAAAATTTGAGTTCGCTGACATGTAAAATGGTGTTAAAATGACTTGAATCACACTGCAAATTGGCTCAAGCCTAGATCCTCTTTAACATTTAATTTGCATTTAAACAAAACAGAAATTCATCGATCATTGATGAAACGTTGTTTTCAGTGTAAATACTCTCTGCGTTAAAACCCACATTCTTTTTGTAAGAACGTTCTTGCCCAGATGGAACGTTTCCATTCTTGCATTTGGCCATCTGGCGAAGGAAAATAAGCTGGAAATTGATCACCTAATATGACCTCACACCTAAAGGAAATAACGGATGGCATCCAGCCGTGGCGCAGAGTACAAGCAATCCCTTGAACGTGCCCACTATAACACACATGAACACTTCAGGGTGGGAAGAGACGCCCAAATGGAATATCATAATCTTCAATATTGGTTTTGGTTCCTTGCCAATTCCCAGACTTATAGATGGGCTGATTGACCTTGCGCAATACTAATCGGATAAGTCGATCATTTGGCATCGATTGGATGACAGGAACCTTTCCGACATGTATGTCCGAGGCAGTTCCGGTGATGCCAAAGAGAATATGGTAATATTTGGAGTTACCGGAAATTGGCAATCTTCCATGAAACCTAGACGTTGTAGCGACGTCACGACACCCGGGACTGTAATGACAGCTGGGACCATCTGAGAATTAACGTCAATATTTCTTAGCCTTGTGAAGGTGTACACCTAAAAACCGATGAGCATACTGACTGTGTAGATCTCCGAGGAGTACTTACCTACAGAGTGCGCGCCGGTTTTCTACGTTTTAACACGTCCATTTATAATGCACCAAATTCCATTCGCCAAGGGAATGCTCGTGACATTACAATGTTATTAACCCAGTCAAAGGAGCAATGTGGACTCGATTTCTATTCTCAGCTCCCTGGGAAGTATAAACCAAAGCAGTGGCTTGGCTCGAGAAGTTAATGCTTACAATACTGTCTTATCCTACCGGGTACCCACTCATTGTTGAGTTAACAAATATTTCGAACAAATTCACTTGCATAAAGTGATCGCCGCGAATAGCCATAAAACTGTTCATGCTTCATTAAGCAATATTCACCCAATCACTCACTCACTCACTGCATAAGGTGACGACAATACATGGCCCACCCCATCCCCTCTTTTTGTGCTTCAGTGTAGGGCAGGACCAAAGCCCTAGAGACGCTCAGGTGAAACTGCGGAGTACGGCCACCCATGCAACTACAGTCCGCCAGTGTCTAATATATCTGATTTGATATACCCATTTTAGTCAAGAGTTTATATGCCTAAAATATATTATATCCACACTCTGCTCATTAAATAATAATAATACACGCAAAAACGGAATATAAGCCCTGGGGATTCTATTATCAGCCAGCCAGGGGGGAAATATTCATCTATGGGTGTGGGCTACCATTTTCGGTTTCAAATGCCACGTAACCACACATTATTTATATCAGTCCATATCACATCATTATGAAACAGATACCAAAATAGTCTCTTTAGTCTCCGCCACTCCCGTCTGATAATTAACGTCAAGCGTTGGTTAACGTCATCTGCTGAGTCACGTAACTGATGACTCTGAACCCTGATATTACAACTCTTCTCAATATATCCTACAACCTTAAAGCAATCATTATCCATAACACTGTCAGTAGAAAGGGAGATATGTACCTCATTCTTCACGATGGCGTTCAATCCTAGATTGAATTCAAATCAAAGAAATAATACAAGATGAAGTATCCGCGCCATTACCAAGGGACATGCTTCTTCAGCTTAAACGTTTTATTGCAACAATTGGCCTATCTTTCTTGCAACAGCCAATCACTGCAGGCAATTAACTTCTTGCACATCCAATGTGCAGCCCCGAAGTAGGTTCGTGTATTATCATTGCAGGCCACCTTGGAGTTTGCCAACAGACAAATCTACTGCGTTACCCTTGCAATAATCGTTGAACTCGGTATCTGCACGTTCATCTCACTAATCAGGTAGACGTTGTGTTGTCGGTTGTCGTTACTGAAGCTGCAGACAGCCTGCCAATACGAGTCTTTATGTACATCATTCCATCTTCGTTATGGGATTGCGATTAAATTATTGTGACACCTGTTTCTTACTGTTGTCAAAATAATGATTTACAGTGGCATTTGAAAGGAAAGATCAAATTGGTTTAACCAGATCGCGCCTGGTAATGACGTCATGTTGATCACGGTGGGCAGAATGTGGCGATGGCAGGCCTGTTATAACTGATTAAACTATCTGCGTCGTAGCCTACAGAGCTTGGCGTAAATGTTCAACTTAATTTATCAATTAATTAATTCATTTATTAATTCATGCCTCCATCCACTCAACCCCACCTACCCACTCATCCATCCCCATCCATTCATCCACCCTCCTATCCATCATCCACCCCATCTATCCATCCATCCATCTATCCACCCTCTCATCCATCCATCCTCCATCTATCCACCCCCCATCCATCCATCCATCCATCCTCCCATCCATCACCTCTCATCCATCGACCCACCCATCCATCCATTCATCCACCCTTCCATCTATCCACCAACCCATTCATTCATTCTTTCATTCACCCTCGCCTTAAACGTCTGTGTAGTTCAGACAATGCGACCCCCACATCCGTCACTGAAGAACAACCCCGTGGCAACTGCTGAAACCACGTCTACATGGTCTGGACAATGATTTGGTTTATGACTCAACTACGTCTGCGTCTACAGTTGATGGACAATAATGTGGTTACTGACGAAGCCACCCACACATCCACAACTGGTGGTCAATGAACTGAACTACTGAAGTTACACAAAGAAAACTTTGCAAGATTATCTGAGAGATATCTATCGAAACAAAGTTCGAAAATAGGTATCCAAAACTCTTTTTAGGCGAGTTAATTCCTTTGCTACCATTTTCGATTTCATATACTGTAATGCATAGTGTCTGCAATGGTCTGACAGTTTTTCTTCGGGAACTACTAACCTAACATAAATATAACTTCGCAATCTTATCTGAACGGTTCACTCATCAAGAGTTCGAAAATTGGTGCCATAACTTATTGATTCCAGACAAGACGTCTTTTACGTATATAAACTTCATTTTTTATCATTTTCTTTGGATGACATAAAGTGACTTTAGGGCCAATCTCTTCTAAAGACTTTATGGAAACCTTTTTTCATTGTTACTATTTACATAATTATTTACCACTATTTGAACACACAAAGTTCTTAAGTGCCTCGTAGCGGGGGATGGTGGTGTTTTCTTATTTGCCTTATATACTAACGGAAAAAAGTGACTGTGCATTACATTAAATGGCATAACATCAAATAAAGCACAGTTACATGTTTCCAGTAGTATGTATGATGTCGGGACTGCCATTGCGAAAAGCCCAAACCCCAACAGCTGTCGAAGTACTTGGGCCATGACATTAATGTCCTACAGGTAGCCCTACCTTCCAACACAACACCTACTTTCAATACAGATTTGTTTGCGGATCTACAGATTAAACACGTTTTGCAGGAAGTGTAAACAGCACCACTTGTTAACATCTTGCCCCACTGAGGGCGGCGAGGCTTCACAGGACACGAAGTGGTCATCATGGGTCTGTCCACCCTTCTGGACAAACTGTGTGGATCGACGCGCATCATGTGAGTGTTTGTCTTCCGCACGTGCATATCCTGTTCACACAACACAGGGGTCCCGGAGAGGTCAGCTCACGTGTTTTCTAGGCACGTGACCGAAGACCGCCATCTTGAATTATCGATGTCTGCCCTTTCGTTTCTACTTGAAATTAATCGAAATTTCATCTGGGTCGAACCCTGCAACGAGTTTCAAAGAGGAAGAGTTTTCGTGTTCAATGGGTGGAACGACAATTTTCAGATAAGGCGCTCATGTTTTAAAAGGCTGTGCTTAGCCAAGCATGGTGTGGTGAGGTGAGCATGGTGAGGTGAGGTGAGGTGAAATCAGAGTAATGTTACGTTCAAGATTATTGCACTTATATACGTGTGTGCGTGCGTGCATTCGTATGTGCGTGCGTGTGGTGGGTGGGCTTGTCTTTCTGTCTGCATGCGTCTGTGCGTGATGATTTACCTGATTTTATAATATCGATTATTGAGATGACAATCCTTACCGAGGATCGAACCGACTCGCGGAAAATCAACATCGTATCCATCCGTGAAGATCCGGAATTGGTCTGCAGCAACCCATGCTTGTCGTAAGAGGCAACTAATGGGATCGGGTGATCAGGTTCGCTGATTTGGTTGACACACGTCATCGGTTCCCAACTACGTAGATCGATGCTCATGCTGAGGCTCACTGGATTGTCTGGTCCAGACTCGATTATATACAGACCGCCGCCATGGAATATTGCGGCGTGAAACAACAAGCAAAAGAAAAAGCAACAACGCTCATGGTGTAGGTCAGTGGAAGTTCTAGTCCGAACACGATTATTTCTTACCGATGTCATTTAACACGGAAACAAATTGACGCAGGTTTCATGTTTTGTGTAACATTACATGCAGAGCATTTTAGCAGAGATTTCTTATGTAATGTGAAGGTTTTGTCGCTTCTATGCTGAATATTTTGCTAGTGAGTTACCCGCAGTTATTATTTATGAACCGTACACGGTAAAACATTAGTTGCAACTTCCACCAAGTCTGCAGGTGTGAATCGGTGCTACCTGCAGGTGTGAAGGTGTGCTACTTGCAGGTGTGAAGGTGTGCTGGGATGGCGATGCCAACCAGTAAGAGGAACCACCGCGATGGTTATTGATGGTGATCACATCTCAACAAGTAATAAACACAAGATAGTAGGTCACTGACGCGCAACTTTCAACCACTTTTAAACATTATGGTTTCAAAACAGAGTGAAAAAACGCTGTTTTCCAGTTAAGTCTTATATTTCTGACTATGTAAATCATGTTGACTGTGATTAACGTCCTTGTTGACATTTTCCAACATGGTCGTAAAACGACATTGAATACAGAGTAAATACTTTCCAATGCCAAGTGAGAAATATTTTCAAGCCGAGACAGCCGGTGTTCGCATATCGGAGGCAGACATTCTACACCTTAATGCAAACTTTAGAGAACTTACCACCGCTAATGATATTTGTAGTCATGTTCTTATGAGAAAGCTTTCGGTAAAACTGCTAAATAAGTATAATCCATCATCGCCACCCTAGAAATATAATTGTATGAGTAATCATCCAATTATGATATATATTTTTTAATGAGAAGACTCGAGAGACCAGTTCCTCTAGGGCGCTCTACTCGTGGTTTCGTTTCACCGTCGAGTCAAAATGCTATGATCAGTGTTTGGAGGGCATAATATTTCTGACCGGGGTGTCCTGCACCACCCCTCAAGTTACTGAAATCATGTTTGCAAATGCTGGGTCAGCGTATGACCCGCTTGTCTGAAACGCCAATGTGCAGAGTTGCGTCCCTTTGGAGTCCCAGAACACTATGATCATGGGTTCGAAACCGATTTGCCCCGTTCATATGTCTAGATCTGTCTGCACCATACACTTGCTTGTGGGTTTAGTGCTTCAACCTTTCCTTACTCACTGCCTCGTGGAAAGATGAACTTGTCTGGGAGCGGTTTTGGACACGGGTGAGGTGAGGTGAGATGGGGTTTAACGTCGCACTTAAGGATATTTCGCTCATATGACGATGTGCATGCGTATGTATGTGTGGCTGCTTGTACTAGACCAGACTTCAGCTGGTTTTATAGTGCTTGCTTACTGAGATACCATGCCGCAGTGAAGCAGGAATACCCCACTCAGACACATTACACTGACTCCGAGCCGACCAGTCCTTGCTGTACCCATTAATGCCGAGCGCCAGGCAGGGACCAACAAGTACCATATTTTAACGTCGTTGGGTATGACGCGATCGGGGATCGGGGTTGGAATAGGACTTGGATGGAGAACACAAAATCGAGAACTAAATACCTCACATCATACTTTTTGTTACATAGTCACCATAGAACACACCATATGGAAATCACTGAAATACCCGAACTTTCTTTGTTTTTCTATGTGTTACTTCTTTGACTGGCATTCTAGAAGTTGGGTAGATGAAGGATGAGGACTATTTTTATGGATATACAACTTCTTTATTCTGTATAGGCGACGTTTCGACATAGATTCTAATGTCGTTGTCAAGCAAGTGATATATGAGAATGTTTATCATGTATACCATCTGTGTTATCAACCTCTTCTATTGTATAAACAACTCATTCTCGCCTCATCCGTATCTACTGTCGAAACATCTCATGTATATATATCACCCAAAATTACTTCCCATGTATCACTTGCTTGACAACGATGTTAGAATCTCTGTCGAAACGTCGCCTATACAGAATAAAGAAGTTGTATATCCATAAAAATAGTCCTCATCCTTTTCTATGTGTTGTTTAAAATACTCCAGCAATATTCCGGCTATATGGCGGCGGTCTGGCCCAGACAGCATCCGAATCGCATGTGTCAACTAAGTCAGTGAGCCTGACCAGCCTCTAACGACAAGCATGGTTTGCTGAAGACCAATTCTAACCTGGATCTTCACAGTTTCCTTAAACTGCTAAGTGTTAAGGGTGATGAAATGATGAACATGGCTCAGATGCCTTTTGGAAAGTTAGAACGTTGACACCCCGTAACAGAACAGAAATAGAGTTCAAACGCTTTGAGGGTGGCCCGGTCGTGTGAGGAGTTCTGCAGTGTGAAGAGTTGCGTCCAGAAACCTATGATCGTTGGTTCGAATCCCGATCCGCCCCCGATGATATGTGCATGTTTTTCAGCGCCTTACACTTACTCGCGGTTCCATGCAGGGTGGTAAATTTTCAAGACATTTCTTGTTCTTTTGACACCAAGCTGAGTGTTGTTATAAAACTCAAGGCAGCGTAAAACCAAATATCCATCACTCACTACTGTTCAAACTCAGTCATTCTATGCTATAACATAGAGCTCGTGCACAACATGCGTTATTGATATTAGACAATTAGGAACGTTGTTCATGGTATTAACCACTGGTTTGACTTGTCCAGACCCGAATATTTACAAACCCTTGTCACATAGCTGGGTTGTGGCTGGGAGCGCCGTCAAAAAGTCAAAGTAAATGAGACGTAAGGTGAAAATAGCGTCACATTGCAGCTGAGAACAAACTTAACTAAGAGTAATCCCCCTACGGACGACAAGCGTGTTAGCCCGGTAACTGACTAAATTTCTTAGAGCATCATATATTTTTTCAACATGATTTGAGAACCAAATGAAGTACACATGTCAAACTCAACCCAACCTAAACACTCTTAATGTTAACCTGGGAAGAGCCTTTTATAGAATTGCCCAACTGGTCAAATTTCAGGACCCAAGACTAAGAGACGACATACGTCGGTGACTTGATTGGTGCATGTCGTATCCCAGTTCTGCAGGTTGATTCTCATGGTATCAATCACTGGATTGTCTGGTCCAGACTCGATCATTAACAGACCGTCGCCATTTAGCTGGCCTACGGCTGACTGAAGCGTTATACAAATCGAAATGACATTGCCCATGACCTCAGGGCCTTGTAATTACCTCGATGTACCACGTTCACGTTGTTCGTAGTGGACAATGGAGAGTTGGTATCTCTGACGGTTACCTATCCAAATAACACAGCATTCAGGAGCCAGTTATCACCACTCGACTGCCATTACATAACACCTTGCAACAAAGACCTCTGCGAACTTAATTTGGCCCATAATTCATACTGGAAATTCTCATGGCAGATGGCAGGATATGCTCACCCATTTCCCAAACATGTGGCATGATCCTTGTCTCACAGAAACACTCATGTTTGCCATGGTTCCGGGCTCATTGGCAGGGCTGCGTGTTTCCACGGAATTGATGTTCAAATTACACCCAGAACAGCCGAGGAAAGCTGGAAATAAAATGACAGAGCAGGGTATTAATCGTTATCTCTCAGCTCACCTCGCCATTTAAAACCGGGCTATGAGAAGCAGGGTCGCCGAGTGTCAACACTTCGAATTTAGTTGTACAAGAAACGTTTTTGAGAACATAAATTACACGATTCGAACTGACGATAAGGCCTCTTTTGAAATGCCTAAGTAATTTAGGATCTCACCATGAGATTGAGGCTTGTCCAATTCGTTCAAATCGCTCAAAAGAAGATGATCTAAAATAATCAATTTGAGGGTAAGTGGAAACAAGATTGGTTTTTGTCATGCCTTAGGTTTTCTTACAGTTATTGGTGCAGACGGACTCGTTTCATCCTTACAGAACATTGCTTACTCAAACCATTTCATTACAGAACAGCAGACATGGGTTTTAGAGGAATGTCGCCCATGTACAGGCATTAAAACCTCATGACATAATCACCAACAAAGCGATGTAATCACCCGGCCTACCATCTTTCATGTTATTCAACTCAAGGACTCTGGCGATCCGGTTTTAGGCGGTCTTTGTCTACAGCAGACGACTTGAGCTAGGCGTGACAGGCTGAATCCAGATATGACAGGTCATATCCGGTGATGCTGGAACCTGCATGTCAGTACATACGGAGCGCTATAGAGCTTCTGTCAATGGGTTATGATTGTGTATGAAGAAGATTGGTGTGATCATAGCTATTATTGATCTCCGTGTCACCATGATAATCACCGGTCCACATCAGAGATGTGTTCAGTATGAATAGTAAGGATCTTATTGTAGGAACCGATATTATTGTGTCTATGGACAAAGCGAAACCAAAGTAAACCGATGAAACCAATCTGCTGGAAATACCACGGAAAATTGAGGTTATCCATTTGTGTTTTTCGCTTTGACCTTTCACGCGTCTCTACACCAAAAGACCTTAGACAGTCAATGTTAGAAGATAGATGATACTTGTGTAAAAATCTCCGAACGGCTTTGTAGAATTCAGGCAATCACTTTCCTCCAAATTGGTAACATGTTCGAGAGGAACCTCAGAAGATTACTATATGTGCAAGTTGACCTTGCGGCCCTTTACGATTTATTCTCCTGCCGTTATTGTCTTAAATCTGTCAATTTGGGGATTCCTTTCAGAGCAGGTCCCCAACAGCTCATCCTTGTTTTAGTGAGTGAATTAGTTTAGTTTACGCCGCTTTTAGCTATATTCCAGCAATATCACAGTGGCGGACACCAGAAATGAGCTTCACACATTGCACTCATGTGGAGAATTGAACCCACGATAGCTTTAACCACTAGACTACCCCACCGCCCCTGTCCTGGGCCCTGTTCGTCAAAGCGATCGTAGCGCTACGACAGTCGTAAGTCTATGTTTAAGTGTGGGAGTTACGATCACCCTAGCGCTACGATCGCTTTGAGGAACGGGCCCCTGGTTTTAAAGGGGACCAACTGGATCGGGTGGGCAGGGTTTGTGACTGGGTTGATTGAGTTTCCTCGTATCCCGCCATTGTAGTTTGTTGTTCACAGTACCAATCACTGAATTGTGTCGTCGAGATATTATCTACAGTGGGTGAGTGAGTTTAGTTTTACGCCGCACTCACCAGTGTTCAAGCTACATGAGGGCTGTCTGTAAATAATCGAGTCTTGACCAGACAATCCAGTGATCAATATCATGAGTACCGATATACGCATTTGGGAACCAATGACATGTGTCAACCAAGTCAGCGAGCCTGAACGTTTGTCGCCTCTTACGGCAAGCATGGGTTACTGAAGATCAATTTTAACGCTGATCTTCACGGGTCCTCTTATCTACAGTCAGTGAGTGAGTGAGTTTGGTTTTACGCCGCTTTTAGCAATATTCCAGCAATATCACGGCGGGGGACACCAGAAATGAGCTTCACACAATGTACCCATGTGGGGATTCGAACCCGGGTCTTCGGCGTGACGAGCCAACGCTTGAACCACTAGGCTACCCCACCGCCCCGTCTTATCTACAGACCATCTTCACATAAGAAAATGCAGCTTAAACAACGAACAATATGTCTCAAATAAATAACAGTATTTCCCTTTCACGATTCAAAGAAGACTGTGTAAAGACAATCAATATACTCTAAATTTCAAACATGAATGTCGTACAGTTTAATATTTCGTGAATTATATCATATTTACAAATATAATTAGTAGCGAGAACATACGAACTCAGCACTTACTTCCAAGGAATCATTTTTTTGGCGACTAAAAATAATGGCTGAACATGATAGAACAGTGGTGTCGGTGCTATATCGATTCGCGCAAATCTCAGCAGTAAACGAGATCATAAGCTGGCAAGCTGAGTAGGAAAATGTAGAAGGCAAGTCCCGTTGATACGACATTCGTTGGGAAATTGATTCGCTTGTAGTATGTATGCGACCCAATTTCTAGGTGTGTTGTACGGCCGTCTGTTTCTTGTACTTCAAAAGTTGACATAAATTTCCATCTTAACAACGCCCTTGCTATCGGGCTTCTGTCAATATTGGAAGGCAGTATGACGGACATTAATAGCTGGGGCCTGTGTTATACATTCTATAATTCTGTTCACAAGATGTGGTTTCGGTAATGGTTTTAACCGAGATCAAAACTGTTTGTTGTAGAATTTGAATTTGTTTGAACGTTTTCTGGTCTGTAACTGGGAACCTTGGATCATTCACTAGTGAGTGACTTTAGTTTTACGCTGCTTTTAGCAATATTCCAGCAATATCACGGAGGGGACACCAGGAATTGGCTTCACACATTGTACACACGTGTGGATACGAACCCGGGTCTTCGACGTGACGAGCGAACGCATTAACCACTAGGCTACCCCACCGCCCCGGAGCATTTACTGGAATACGTGGACAGCACTCCTTGCTTGTAGGACTCAGTTGGATCTTTTGGCCACGCTAACTGGCAAATGCTACTGTTGTTATTGTCAGATGAGAGACATTGGCCGCAATCATTACTTTTTCCAGATCGAGACTCATCGATAGTCCGAAGTAATTTTTTGTGTTTTTTTAAACGTCGCACTAAGCAATGCTTCAGCTGTTGACTGTAAATAGTCCCATCAGCAGGAAACAGTCCAGTGATTGACATCATGAGCATCGATCTTGTAACCGGGATACAATAACAATGATCAACAAAGCTGGCGCGCCTGATCACCTGAGTCTTCTCTTACAAGCATGGGTTTCTGACAACCAATTCTAACAAGACAATCCTACTGCAGACTGGCCATTCACAGGAAATCCCTGCCAGAGAAGAGTTAGTTGTTTGATGCTGACTATATCATAAGCATGTGTTTATAAATCACCGTAAAATATGTAGATGATACCAGATGAGTGAGTGGGTTTAGGTTTACGCGGCTTTTAGCAAAATTCCAGCCATAGCACGGTGGTGGACACAAGAAATGGGCTTTTACACATTGTACCCATGTGGGGAATCAAACCTTGGTCTTTGGCGTGATTAGCGAACGCTTTAAACACTAGGCTACCCCATGGCCCCATACCAGATGAACCTGTTTGCCAGAGGCAGCCATCACAACACGCAAAGGTCAGCCAATGAATAAGCGTGTCTCATCTCATAGATGTTGGCATGTCAAAGTCATGATGGAACATTACCCAAGTCATGGAGGGGAACGTTTCTAACGTGTCCATTACGGTTCAGTCCTCGACAGGTTACAATATGGCTGAAATATTGCTGATGCGACAATAACTTTTCAGTCACTCATTCCTCCACACTGTTCGGGGACCAACATTGTGAGGTGATCAGCTCATTATTATCATGTGGATCTGGCGTTCCAGTCTATAAGACAAGCAAATCCTGACCCTGAAGGCAGAAACTCCTCACATCGTAATTTATGTTTCGACATGACCACCTGCGTTTAACGCAAAGAGCATCTTCCATGGGCAAGGGAGTTACTGATATGATAGCTGGATCATAACTTGTAATAGCCACTCCTCAAATTTCTGCAAGGATTGAAACTGGATTTTCACAACCAGGTAAATGGTTTACCACAGGACGATGCCCTAAGATTCAGTTTTCCTCACTTTGTCACCTTCAGCAATAAGCATGAGTCACAAGCACCCTCCCCACAAGACATTACAGAATCACTTCCCCCTTCTAGCATGTCTCCTGAACAGATAGCCCAGACACCATTACCCTTGCTGAAGGTGCCAGGAAGAAGTCATTACCACTTTACAGAACCACAGACAGTCTGAAATCTCTCGATCCAGGTGTTCAACGTAAGTCTACAACCTCACACCAAAACACCAGACAATGTGTTAATTTGTACAAAATGAATTATTTATTGACAATGGAAGTCCATGAGAGCCAGACTCTCTTGACCAACCCTCAACACATATACAGCAAGCTAACATCTTAGCATACATGTCATCAGTACACTATGGAATGAACCTTCAAATATGGTAAAACCATCTCAACATACAAAAGATGCAGTTTCAAAGAAAACATACATTTCAATACATGCTGTGATAGCAAAGTTATATTAGGAGAATCTTCTCAATGCAAATCCTTTTTAAAAAGCACTAATATCGGAGGCTTTCAAGATCCTTTGGTTAGATATAACAAAAATCTCAATATATCTGACAAAATATATGCAAATACACACTCTGATTTGAGAACAAAAACTCAAACAGGGGACTCTTTTTAGGGTAAAACTCCCTATCTGAATTTGGCTGGTTAATAAATAAGAATCAAACTCAGAATACCGTGACAACATTCAACATTGGTTATGGCAATGAGAATATGAAACACCATGTTTACACCAATGTCAGTAGCGAAGTAAATAATCTTAAATCTGACATTTGATAATTAAATTAAACCAACATAATCATTAAAGAAATTAATTTAATGACATAAATTAATCCAATGGTCCTCTAGTTATTATGAAAATAGTAATAAATAACACATAAACACGCTTAAAGATTTCTGACGTTTTTCTCATTTCTTGAACAAAGCACATTTTGTCAGAGTAAGTTGGCTGTACAGAGTTTTACACTCAGAGCAAAATGTACAAGATAGATTCAGAAATTCCAATACAAAAGGGCAAATTTTAATGATAAAAATGTTGCTTAGTAACAGTAAAGTTATGACGGATTAGTGGTATTTACAAGATTTAGGCAAGTCATAATGGGCATATACAGATGGTTCCATGAGAATATACAAAATATATATATGTATATGTATATATAAGTATACAATGCTCCTTCAGGAACTGGGGCTAACCTTCTCATGGCAGTCTTAACTGATATGGATCTTTGACCAGCTGTCATATGTAATGCTGTCTACAGCTGAGGCAGTAAACTGACATCTGTTTGTGTAGAATTCAAAACACTTACACCTGAGATCAGTCTGTCTTCGTTATGTAACAAATTAAGATTCCTTTGAGCATAAAGCAAAAATGGTGGAGAAACTTACCAGATCACTGAACATCAGTGACAACACCAGGCCAGCTATTCTTGAAACGTTCGTAACTCTATCAACTTCTTAAGTCCATTCTTAACACATTGGCTACGATCAAAGTTAAGAATTCTTAGGGCTACGAACGTTTCGAGAATAAGGGCCCTGGTGTTCATGAATAAAGTAAGCATGTTCTGCTCTATCAGAAAATCTCCTCAAATTTTACCCATGCGGGATTCAAACCCAGACTTTTGGTATGATCACCATCAGGCTATCCCACCACTAAACACACAGATGTCAGTCTAAACAGCACCACTGTATCTTCAAACAGGAAAAAGCCGAATTTGAAATGTTTGTTAGCAATAACAAAAGGAAATGGTAAACTGGTTCTAAATGTGACACATGCCTGGCAAGATTTGCCACAGTTCCAGAAGTGGGGGACTTTGAGCTGGGGAGTATGCAGATAATACTGGTCATTTGCATAAGTCTTTGGGGAGATAGCTCAACAATACAGTGCATAATCTCATGGTGGTGGAACAAGCAGGCTCTCCCTTAATGCAACATTTGCAACAAATTTTAAATTTCATTCAAATTTTTAACAAGTGTAACCATTCATTTCAAAGAGGGGGAAATGTACTTACATATGAATCCCTACACTGTGGATTCAGTATTAAGTAAAATAGTTTTCAAAGTGACATTGAAGGGAGAACACGGCCACTAGTGTACAGGCTAAATTATACAGCAGTTAATTGTGCAAAAAGTACCAATCATGAAATAACAAAGTCTTGTTTTGATTAACAAGCAGGTCGGTAGTATCTCAGATTCCATATAACAGAGCAACAAACTGATTAGTAAAGCAATATAATGATTCATAGTGTGACCAATCCAGTGGATCTCTCGGAGACTTGCTGTGCAACTGGTTCCTGCTAACCCAGAACAATGGAGCCAATGGTGCCTAGATGTGAACTACAAGTCTACATGCATAGATACAAGAATACAAGTGGTTATGATGTCACACTGTCTTAACCTGACGTCTCCGCCAGTCACTTGCTAGGGCACCTTTGGGAATGTCGGCATTGTTGCATAAAGTGATGAAGACGAGGTCTTGATGATGCTACTTGTGGTGGCTGTTCTGTTGGATATACATTGACATATTGCTCTAGCAGTGTCAAAGAGACTTTGGTCAGAACTCTTCATCAAAGATGGGATGGTAGTTCTTGGACAAGAACAACAGAATCAGGATTCAAAGACAATACAAGATCATTTTCATGGCCTTAAATAGTCTCAACAAACAGTCATTTCAGTCTGCATGTGTTTTATACTATTGATCCAGAAGACAGATGTAAGTTTTATGAATATAAACTTGTGCGTAGTAAATATTACACTATCATAATTGATCATAGAGTTTTCGTTTTTTCCTTGTTTACAGACTTAACAAACCAAAAATTCAGAAAAGGTCAAGAATCAAAATGACAAATCAAAACCCAAAGGATTTTACTTGATTGAAACAGATTTGTTTCAAGTTTGAAATCAAACCCTTAAACTTTGCATGGAGCCAATACTTTAACCATTGAGCCAGCCAATACTGACAACAAATCCTAGTAATCACTGCCATCTCATCTTGGTTGAAGATTGTAATATTACGTCCAGACAGTCAGACAAAAGTTAGTTATATGAAGCTGTCTTTCTACCACTGCCTAGTTCACAATGGTAGCTGAAGGTCACACAAATATTACAAAACTTGTACGTCCCTTCCACTCAGCATATGTTCACCTATATGTCTTGAACTTGCGATATCCTCTACACAGGGGTCTACAATGATTGTCTACAATCTCACCACACAGTCAATGTTAAAGTGATATGATCATTACACTACTGTTTTACAGTCATCAAAATCGGCCATAGTCCATCCTTTCCTCAGAGCAGATTGTAGAAAAGATGGAATGGCCATGGGTATGTTTGTTCCTGCAAGTCTTGAACATTGGCTGTAACCATCTGACAGCGTCATCTCCAGAAGGAACACCTGCACAGAAGAGAGGATTCTACAGGACTACCAGAGCCATTACTGTTTCCTTCAGAAGCACCTGTGATTTAAAGAACCACGAAGATGAGAGGCAGCCATTTTGTTGTCAAATCTCCAGGCAGGCTCCAAGTAGCACCTTGTTGTTGTAGAAACAGGATTCACTCATGACAGCGAATATACAACACACGAACGTTCTTCATCCACAAAAGGTACTGATGGGGCTATGGCTACTTGGCTCAGAAGGCAAGACTGTGTCTTTCACTCTTGTAATTCCCCAAAACTGCATCCCCTAATCTCAATGTTGAAATATTATCCAGGCGAAAAAAAAAATTGAAAGACATTTGGTCAGGAGCGTGGCAATATCATAGCACCATCACAAATCAGCCAGTAAGTTAGTTCCGTCATAAGTCTCTAAAGCTAGCCGTGGTCTAGCATCTCATCTCACAACAATACGCTGATCCCACGATGAAGCTACATCACAGATGAAGGAGCAATATTAGTCCCGTTCTAGGTGATTCCGCACTCTGTGACAGTGATAGTTGATTCAGAAAACCATGGAAAACTCATTCTTTCAATGACTGGCAAATATTTTCGATATATCAGATCCTTCGGCAAAGACTACTCCTTGAAATGATCCTATGGGATCGCAGAAATTCTCATACCATTGTCCGTATGAAACACAGATCCCAGTCAGCCTTACATACTCACAGATATTCATAGTAATCCGTCAAACGGATTTGCTGGTTCTAGTTACCGAATGTCTCAATCATCCTCGAACACTACACTAATCTTCATCATGTTGATAAGGATCTGCAATCAGATTGTGGAATACAGTCCAGTAAGAGGAGCAGAACAGGCCAGCACAAGAAGACGGACTAGAGTGTGTGCATGTGTGTGCGTGTGTGGGTATCACACGTACGCAGTTTTGTTGGATGGCCCCTCCATATTAGTGATGACCTGCTCCAGTCTCATTGACAGCTGCTGAGCACTTGCTTGGTTATCCACATCCAGAGCATTTAAGATCTGTAATGAAAGACAGTAGTTGTTAGGGAATATGTTTAAAGAAATATCACAAAAATAGTTGTTAGGGAAAATGTCTAAGGAAATATTACACAAAAATTATCTAAGATCTGTAATGTATGAAAGTAGTTGTTAGGGAGTATGTCTGAATAAATATCACACACCAATAAATTAAGATCTGTAATGTACAACAAAAGTATTTAGCGAATAAGCTAAAACAAATCATATCAAAATCAAATAAAATCTGTTATGAATAACTGTAGTTATTAGGGAATATGTCTGAAGAAATATCAGAACAAAATCATCTGTAATGTATAACTGTATTTTTTCAGGAAATATGATTATTGAAGAAATAAAACACCAAGACAATTAAGATCAGTCATATATAACAGTAGTTGTCAAGGGAATATGATCAATGAAATAACACACTGTGATACTGGAGCTTTGCCCACTACATACATAGTTGTCAGGATGATAGTCTGATAATGGATCACATATCGAACCCATCCTATATTCAGCTGCAACAAGCCTGTTATTGTCCTTATAAGACTTGAACAATTCTCTACAGCACCAAAGTATGGAGTCTCTCTTCATCATCTTGCAAAAAGTCTGTTGCAGCATTTTTTGTTCAAAGCAAAATATGTTTTTACAACTAGAGTGTGTGACTCAGTGCAGCATTACGCCTCTTTAAGCACTGCTCCCGTCAAAGTCTGGCAGAGAAATAAATAATGGTCTCTACACACATTGCCCATGTGGGGAATCAAACCCTGGGCTCAACGAGACAAACAAACCTTTTAACCACTCACCCAATCACCTCTGGATGCAGTAAGATCATAGACTACCATATTCCAAAAGAACATATTTACAGAATGAAATATATTTGGAGTTTTAGGAATACAAGTATCTTTCATTACTGTTATAACTCATTTTCCAGAACTTAACCATAGCAAGTCATATTATCGAAATAAGAATATTTTTCAACTGAATTATCCAAATATACTCGATGATGTCATAATCATGTTAATGTTTGAATTGGTCTGAAACTTATCAGCATAAAAGAACCATTACTATATATAATACACACACTATGAATCCTCCGAAATGATAAACCGTCCTCTCATTCCATGGTTTACCATTAATTCCCCATTAGCGACACAAACAGTATATTTACCACATACTACTTTTCAGAACATTTGAAATTTCCATAGAAAATATTCCAAAATAGACGTCATGTGTAATTGAGCACTTCCGGCTGCCATTTCATGAAACATACAAAAATACCCCCGCTCTCCATTAAGTAACTAAGCCATTTTTACATTGATTGCTGCCTGGCGCAAATTGATGACTTTACAATTTATTTTCCAATGATCAAAAACAGAGAAATCAATAAAGGCACTTCTTACACTAAGGCCTATCATCTATCAAAAGACATTACCATCTGAAACTCACAGTTATGGCAAAATGAGTGATTTTAAATAGGTTTATTTTTTTGTAGCCAAGTTGTGATGAGAATCTGAAACTACATAATCAAAATAGGAAAGATGATAAAAAGCTGAATATTGACTTCTGTGCGTGATGACGAGTTGGGCACCAAGGCAGTGTTTTATATATATTCTTCTGGAGGATTGTTGGCCGACTTGTGAATCCATTTGAAAACCATTTTTATTATTCGGAACTGCATGCACAATGTTGTAGCTAATGCATTTTACATTTTTTTCTTTCTATGGTGTCTACTGGAAAATACATCCATTTTGAACCAAACAAATCAATATATTTTTAACACAGAACTATCTGGTAAGATTGCTGTTACTCCAATTTATCGGAGAATATGAGGAAATGGTTTTTGAAAGTTGCATAAATGTTTCAGATTTCGAAATAAATATTTTGAAATATGTTGGGTGTTTTTATATGAAGACCATCAATAAACCATCAACAACTGGAAATAAGATAATTCAAGCTTCATATCTGTGTGTTAAAATATCTTAAAACTAACTATTTATATTTGATGATGATGATGATGATGATGATGATGATGATGATGGATGACACTTGTAAATGCACCGAATCCCTCCATGTATTTCACAGCAAAAATAGTAATAGCCAAATCAATGGATCACTGTTCACCAGAATATTCTCAGCTCCCTGGGGAGAGTACAAACCAATTTGAACCACAACCTCTGTGATGAACTCACCTCTGAATGATACTTGGACACATAAGTATACAACTCCCTCAAAGCACTAGATATATAGAACTTCCCTGTACACATCTGCAATAGATAAAAAGAAAATTTAATTAAAAAACATATACCCATAAACAAATGAAAAATCATCCATGTTATAGAAAGAATTCTGTTCATACTGCTTTCTACATTAAGCTTAAATAGTGAAGAATTAATATTTAAAAAGAGAAAGTTCACATTGATCTTTTTATTATCACAAGAAAAAAAGGTCTAGATATAGCACAAACTCGAAGTAAGACAGCATGAATATTCTAGTGTCAGTAGGAAGATATTATCTGGAAGATATTTCAGAGTACTTGACATTACAATTTAAAGAGATGTAATATTCAACAGTGTTGTCAGTAATATTCCCCTATGTCACTCCAGCCAGTTAGAGTTTGGCCCAGAGAAACCATGGGTGACAGCATGAGCACACACAGTGACTGAGAACATGCACTGTAACCAACCAATCCCCATTATTCTGCAATAACAAACATGGGCAATGATGGGGGACCCATTCCAGCAAAGACATGGACGAATGTGAACCATTTGTTGCTTAATGTCACACTCAGTTTTTAGCAAATATATAAGCAAATATTCCAGCAATAACACATCAGGGGGCACTGAAATGGACTTCACCTCTGTGGGGATTTGAACACCCAAACTATCCCACCCTACAGCCCACACCCAGCACAAGGTGGCACAGCAGGTACAGTACTCACCCTAGACACCTCAGCCAGGAAGGAGTTCATGTCCTGATCACTGACTGCCTGCTGAATCCGGATGTCCTGGAAGTATTTCTCCACAGACTTGCGGTAGTGGACGATATCTTTGGCAAACAGCAGCTTGTTGGATGGAGAATCCTGCAGAGATAAAATTATACATATGATATCCTTACTCATAAACACAAAGGGTGAGGTGAGATGATATCTTATCCTTACTCATAAACACAAAAGGTGAGGTGATGTGATATCCTTACTCATAAACACAAAAGGTGAGGTGAGGTGATATCATATCCTTACTCATAAACACAAAGGGTGAGGTGATGTGATATCCTTACTCATAAACACAAAAGGTGAGGTGAGGTGATATCTTATCCTTACTCATAAACACAAAAGGTGAGGTGATGTGATATCCTTACTCATAAACACAAAAGGTGAGGTGATATCTTATCCTTACTCATAAACACAAAGGGTGAGGTGATGTGATATCTTATCTTTACTCATAAACACAAAGGGTGAGGTGAGGTGATATCCTTACTCATAACACAAAGGGTGAGGTGATATCATATCCTTACTCATAAACACAAAGGGTGAGGTGATGTGATATCCTTACTCATAAACACAAAGGGTGAGGTGATATCATATCCTTACTCATAAACACAAAGGGTGAGGTGATATCTTATCTTTACTCATAAACACAAAGGGTGAGGTGAGATCATAAAATTACACATAAACACAAAGGTTGAGGTGAGGTGAGATTAAACACAAAGGGTGAGGTGAGGTGAGATAATAAAATTACTCATAAACACAAATGGTGAGGTGAGATAAAAAATTACACATAAACACAAAGGGTGAGGTGAGGTGAGATAAAAAAATACACATAAACACAAAGGGTGAGGTGAGATAAAAAATTACACATAAACACAAAGGGTGAGATGAGGTGAAATTACACGTATGATATCCCTACTCATAAACATAGGGTCAGGTCAGGTCAGGTGGGGGTGAGATGAAAACGCATATACGATATCCTTAATCATAAAAAACAAAGGGTGAGGTAAGGTGAGGTGAAATCATGTATACGATATCCTTACTAATAAACACAAAAGGTTCTTCACAATTGGAATACAATGACCTGGATCAACCAAGTCAGTGTTCCAATTAGTCGCTTTTATGAGTGAGTTCAGTAGCTGTAAAGCCTCATCTGATATTGCCATGAAACCTTCCGAATGGTAACTTGAAGTACATACAAGGACAATAGAAACATGACAAGCAGGTGATGACACATCAAACATCACAACGTCATGGTGTCCGTACAGTGAGTTTAGTTTTATGCCACTTTTAGCAATATTCCAACAAAATAACGTCAGGGGACACCAGGAACTGGCTTCACACATACTAATGTGGGGATTCAAAGCCGGGTCTTCAGCGTGACGAGCAAACGCTTTAACCACGAGGTTACGCCACCAACCCTGATGTTCTTCCAGACTTGTGAGACCAGGATGAGTACAGATTACAGGGATTGGCAGTTCAACTGGTCAGTTTTATCATAAATATTCCTCCAAAAGTTATATACCTTGCCCAGTCTGTGTTCTGAGGTGGAACAGCTATCCATGAACGTCTGGGCCACCACTGAGAGACACGAGTCCACGATATGGGGCTTGTTGATGTCAAACACGAAGTCGGGGTTCTTCACAATGTTCACCCAGAACCTCAAAGGCAAGCTGTTCAAGAAAACAAAGTAACACACTTAATGTTCAATTTTTCATTTCGTATGAGTTCAGATTATTTGCTGTATTTAAGTTCATTATTCATGTGATGGCTAATATTCAATTTTCTGCTTTTAGAGATCAAAGGAAACAGAATGTCTTGATACGCCAAATTGAGAATCAATTCTTTCATTTCATACGTGGCATCTGTTTCAGATATATTGAGTTACGCATTAATACCAGAATAATATCAAAAGCATGTAACTGGCTAACTACCAACCACGTTTTTCCAAAGCCAACACGTTGGAAAGGCAACTATTGGATTTAAGAATCACACATCAAAGAGGACATTAAAGAGAGGAAACGGCATATTTTTCACAGTTTCTCTCTCAAGCGAAAGAGAGCAGTAATTACCTGTTGCATTTCCACGTGTGTACAACATCGGGATCAGTCAGCCCGTAATGTGACGCCGACTGGTCCAGGAAGTCGAACAAGTACTTGATGATCGGCGGCATCGTATGATTTGTACTCAACATCGCCTTGAATAAATCATCAATGTACTTTTGTAGTGTTCCCTGCAAAAACAAATCATTTCAATCATAAACAACATACAAAAATAACTTGAAGAAATTGAAAAACATATTTTTATATATAAGCATATCTGAGCTTCATATATATTTGAATTGTTAAAGGTCGAGGGGATTATGTCCATGGAGAGTGTATAGCCATTCTAGATGGTCTTGGGGCCTGAGTGTCAAGGGGTCAAGAATCAAGACCCTTGTTGAGTGGGTGAACAAGATGAAATTAACCTGCTTTGAACAATATTTAATTTACATCAATGTGTGTTAACTTAATGTGGGATGAAAGAGTGAGTGAATGAGTTTAGTTTTACGCCGCACTCAGCAATATTCCAGCTATATGGTGGTGGTCTGTAAATAATTGAGTCTGGACCAGACAATCCAGTGATAAAGAGCATGAGCATCGACCTACGCAATTGGTATACGATGACATGTGTTAACCAAATCAGCGAGTCCGAGCATCCCGACCCCGTTAGTCGCCTCTTACGACAAGCATGGGTTACTGTAGGTCAATTCTAAACCAGATCTTCATGGGTTGTGGGAGAACAAATGCTGGTCTGGGAGCGTTTCTTCCTAGCTTAAATCCACAAGCACAGGTATAATGCTGAAACTTACACTGAATCCAAAATGACTCCATTACTGAATGGAACAATGTTAGGGACGAACCGAAACAGCTGGAGAAAGAAATGGTAAAATACACAAAACCTAACTATCAAAAATCATACAAACTGGTCTAGATCTACAGTGTGTGGATCTCAAAGCTATGTCTAGGGATAGACGGGATGTTAAAGTACGGAAGTTTGAGTCTTAGCGTTAAGATTGGTATGCGGACAAGGGCTTGAGTGGAAGGTCGATTTGGTATCTGAATTAATTATCTGCGGCAACTTACCTTCGTGGATAAAAGTCTGGTAAGGAAGATTTCAGATATCATTTTGACCCCCCCATCTTTCTGTGTAGCATCATCATGCTTGGCCTGAAACATGCACACAATGTTAATGTGAGTGAGTGAGTTAGTAAGGTGAGCTATACACATCTATCAATGAAGCACCATTTATAGCAAGGAATTACAGACAACTCTTCTAAACTACTCATGTTAGAATTTTTGGACAAATCAAGCAAACGCTTCAAACAAGGATATCCTAATAACATCAATAGGTGTACTATATAACTTGCAAGTGGTATGGAAAATAGTATATATCTACATATCCTATCGTGTGTTGATAAATTGTTAACAGAATGAAACATCTGTATCCTCATATAAAATTGAGTAGTATATCTGGCTCTTATCTCTATCCTGTACAAGTATAGTTTGACACTTCACTAGTATCAGAGTGGGGAACACAACAAATCTGCTTCAGACATTGCGGGGAATAAAACTCAGACTTCTGCCATGACAAGTGAACACTGCAACCACAAGCCTATCAAACCATCCCTAAGCCCTATGTAAACTGTGAAATCTTTTGTGACAGTTTCAGAAACAGTAGATCAAGAATATTATTAGTCCAGGATTCTGCTGTCTAACCCTAATGAATTCCATAATATATCTGCAAGCTTATATTTAAACCTATCAACAGTTTTGGAAACCATCAATGCTAGACAGTTTAACCATGATCAAAGGCAGCTGTCATGAAAGTTCATCAGGTTCTAGAATACAAAGGGTAATTTTGACGTATGTGATAACACAAAATTGGGTTAATAATCATTAGAAAAAGTCCACCACTGACATAATGTGGTTTTATTTCAATGAAGGGATAAAAAACACCTAATACCATACAATCTAATAATTATTCTTACCCCAAGTAGCTTTCATAACTTAACCCCTGCACCGTTAATTATACTACATCATACATGATTCCAGAAAATATTAAAATCAATAAAAGAAATAAAACATAATTATTTTTTTTATTTTTAAATCCGATCCTGATAATGTCATCAGTCATACCTAAGCCAAATGACATTAAGAAGGGTTAATACCACAGCAATACTCTGAGACTGACAAGCCAGAGAGGGTTAATCATCACCTGTCCTATCAGAAAGGCTAATGAGTGATGATCATTATTGGATGATGGTACTTACGAGATGCCAGTGACGAATGCCAGGGTCGCTGTCCATCTTCATGATTGGGAAGGCTGAATTCACAGACATAACAGAGTTATCTAATGAACCTGCGAAACCAAGCCAAATACAAATCTGTACTCACATAATAAGCTTGCATTCAAAATTCCATACATGAATGGACCATGCACAAAGTCTATTAATCTATACATGCAGCGTGGTAAAAATGCAAGAAAATAGATAATATATATGCTTAAATGTATTAAAACAATCTAGTGCTTAATAATGAAAGACTTTCTTCTTTGATCACAGATTTGCCTTGCCAACTTTTTGACAAGTTATTGGGCATGAAATAGGGTTTTCCTAAAGACTAGTTTGAATGGCTGACAGTGAAGAGGACTTCTGTTGAAAATCTAAAGGGTTTTATTGTGTGATGACAGTTACAATACTGGCAATGATGAATAGAGGTAGGGCATTGGAAAATTGTATACTACTCAAAAAATGTTAAAGAACCCCTATTTATCAAAGTGACTACAGTCATTTGTCATAAGATGAGAGCTTAATTATAGGAATGTGGAAAACAGAACTGCCAATTTCTTCTATTTGACTACAGTTATTCTGTTATGACTTGACAACTAAACTATGGTCATATGGAAGAATTGGATGTTCTTAACTTCTTTTGAGAAGTATACATCTTTTCATAGGGAAAATTGCAAGAAGTTGAAGTCGGAAAGGGGATTGGTTACTTGAAATATTTTGTTAATAATTCATAATACTTCATTTATTTTCACATTATTTGGTGCTATGTTTATTTATTAGTTTGAAAAGCAGAAAACTGAGTCCGCAACTCAAGCAAAAACTTTAAATACTTCTAAATAAAAATTTGCTGATCCAAAATAGTTTTCATGCAAATACTGTCATAGATAAACAATAACTGATGGAAATTTCAGAAAGTTAAAACACTCAAGGCAACTTAAAATAACTTTTTTCTCCCATTTTCTTGATTACTTAGGAAAATATCCTCACCTGACAACTTAAAAAGCCTTTAACATTTTTTGGTCTTGCTATTCCCGAGCCACATTAAGAATTAATAACCTTATCTAAAACACACTAAATTTTTTCAGTCATGATAGTATGTTTATGGCACGATTATAAGATGGAATGGAAGCATTATGAAGGAATTCACAAAAGATTTATGATGATGATGACGATGATAATCACTGATTGTGTCTGACGATAAATCAAGCCATGTCATATGTCGAAACCCACGTTCTGAATACGGCAGCACATCATGCAATATAGGGATTTATTACTTCATTACAATATCAATCATGATCAGAAGCCTATTGTTTTAGAACAATGTGAATACTGCACGACAATAATGTTATTGCACATGCAAGTACACATGCATAACTTGCTATCAATATCTTTCCATTCACCGCAATTACATAATTATTTCAAAGTAGTTTCCATAACCTTAAACCTTTCTATGGAAAATGTACATCCCATTCAGGTATTACAGAAACACAACATTAAATAACATCAATTTTAACTTTAACCGTTTTCTACCAGTATCAGGAAGTCATATTCAAATCTCAATAAATCAGATTTGGTTATATTCTCAAAGTTGAAGAATTCCTGAAAATTCCACTCACCATTCAAAGACTTGATGGTTTGTTGCCGGTGCAGCAGAGACATGTAAGCGCCATCTGTTACTTTGTAATATGACAGCATGTTATAGCGGCGCCAACCATCTTTACAAGGAGTGGTAGACTCCTCATCTTGGAGCAGAACAGGGCCAGTGGGACCATTTCTCCATTCTGGAATCAAGGAACATGTGGAGGAATATCTATCTTGGACAACTCGACAGAACCAATTCTCTTCACAAACAAACATTTTA
Source organism: Haliotis rubra (assembly GCF_003918875.1). Lineage (NCBI taxonomy): Eukaryota > Metazoa > Mollusca > Gastropoda > Lepetellida > Haliotidae > Haliotis > Haliotis rubra. Next base: position 885,989 of record NW_025765625.1, on the reverse strand, counting down.
TGTTAAAACCCCCACATTCTTGATCTCCAGCACATCTTTCATCACTAAAACATCCATGGTTGTACGACCCTCAATGATGCAGTCTTACCACCAAAATGAAAAAATACTTTAAAAAAAAGTCTGAAAAGTGCAACTTTATCCTTACATCAGCATTATGAAGGAATGTTAACTAAATTATATCAACATTTTAAAAAAAAATTGTTTTTGTTAGAACAGGATTTTTTGACAATGGAGTTAATTTAAAGCCTGTATTTTTTTAAAAAGAGATTCCAACGAAAACATACTTCATCATTTCTTGTGCACAGATATTGTAATGATGCAGAAAGATGAGACACCGATATTGTATCGCATGTTTACAACAAGAGAGCATCTGGTGTTTAGCTGCGTACAATCTGCTCATAAAGAATCTGTTGAGAGGACCACATACTTTGCTGATCCAGCTTGCGTTTTACTCCCACTGAAAACTACATACTCTATCACGTGACCTGTTTCATGGGCCGTTACTTTTCACATTTCAAACTTGAACATTTTGAGCATCCAAAATAAATTACCTGTGAAATCACCAAAGGAACATCTCCCACCAGATGTGACCAATCACTTACTGCCAAACTTCTTATTTTAAACATTTTATCAGATTCTTAATTATGAAATTTTCTAAAAATTGAACGATATTTAAGTTTCTTCCAAACGCTGCAGAGTCATTACCATTGGCTAAAAATGGTTAATAATCTAAGTTTTGATCAGTTGGCTGTTTTTGTACAGACAGTACTATGAGAAGGGAACAATTCCCTGTACCTAGATTTAAGTCTTGAAAAGACAGTATATGAAAAGGGAACATTTCCACGTACCTAGATCTAAGTCTTGTACAGATGGCCGCTGTGAGAAGGGAATATTTCTACACAGCATATCCAACATCTTTTCTTTGGCCTGGGTTATGGTATCACAGTCCAGGACACGGCACTGGGTGATCTCGCCATTGTGCTCCACGTTTAGTGTCTGCAAAAACAGCAACCATTATACAATACGAAAACACAGACATCACACACATCACTTTGTTTGTTTGGTTGGTTGGTTGCTTAGCGCCGCACTCAGCATTATTCCAGCTATATGTAAATAATTGAGTCTGGACAAGACAATCCAGTGATCAACATCATGAGCATCGATCTACACTATCAGGATACGATGACGTGTCAGCACACACATCACGTTGAAATACTGATGTCATCCTATTTAACACCTGAAATACCTATGAAGATACTGTTTAGAATTTGTCATTCTTCGAGGCAACTAATTGTAATATTGTTGGTCATTTTTAAAACAGTTTCATCTTAATGACACCCTATCCATATTGAAGGACAAACAGTATTCTGTCTCTTGAATCACAAAATATCAGACTTCAGTATTTTTTCCTTTCAATGAACAACCAAAATACTTCAAACTGAAAGCATATCCAGTTAGTCAAGCACAAATTAACACTTTTTTTCACATAATTCAAACAACGTTATTCCAAATAACAAAGTTGACCATAAGCATTCATCTGACCTTGACACCGGGCACAAGCAAGCAAGAAAGTGTTATGAGTCCCAGAAACAACAGGTGCTTGTTATTGCGGTTTTGAGTAAGATCCTAAAGCATGAAGCACAACCTTAACCAAAACAAGATCCAAGGTAATAACGTTTTTTTCAAATTTCCAAAGTAAGGATCAATTCTTGAGAAGTTGTAGCCATAACAAGACAAATAATGAACATCATCTCCGATTCCGCAAACATGGATTATATTGTCACAACTTCAAAATAACAGATTAAAGCCATGTTCCAGCCAGAAATAATATCTACCACAGTTCTCGGCACAATTCCAAAACCATAAACAGATTCTAATCCTTAAAACATAAGCTAAGTTATGCAATTGGACCAAAACTCTGAGAAATAAGTAGAGATGCTTGTTATGATTTCCAATACAGAGGCTGAATATTGTGTTTATTCAACATCAACTGGACCTTGTCCTGTTTGTTTATACAACAAGAACAGTTATTGTGTTTTTCTGAACTTCTCGACCACGATCAATCCTGAGTCACGAAACAGCAATACAGGTAGAGTGTTTTCCTGGATTGCGAAACACGGATCGATTCTTACCATCACTTTGGGCTCTATTTTCTCTCTAAGCAGTTTATCCTCGGACAGGGAGTATCTGGCGTCTCCTGTCACGTAATCGACTGGCCCCTTTTCTGCCTGCAGCTTTATTGCTTTGTATAACATAAACAGAGGAGATCCTGCGTGATCCTGCAAAACAACATTACCCCAGTGTTACCGATACATGTCACATGATGTAATACCTGGTGTTTATTTGGATGTCATTTCAAATGGACAGTAATCATGTTTTGGCAACAGCTTGGAAATGGATAAGGAACAAAGCACTGCTGCCATATTTATTGCAAAAGATGCCCTAACGTTTTTTCCTACCATTACAAATATGTGGGACCAAGAATTCCTTCAATATGAACATAGGCATTCTTTAAGGTTGTCTGCACAAAATATTTGCATGTAAGTGTAAATAATGCATTCAATAGAAAGTAAATACAGTCAGTTAAATATAGTTGTCAAGAACATCCCATCCAAGATACTAGTAAGTGCACAACTGATTATGAGATTTTTCTGGTGTGATAACAGCCAAAATTTTTGATTTATGGCAATGGTGTAATAGAGATTTGTCCTCTCCAGGAATCATGTTACCCAAATGATTTGGTATATATACATTCTGACAAGTGTATATGTTCAGTATTCAAAATGAAGGGGAAGAGGGGGACACTCATTCCATACTCCCTCTAGATCTGTACATGTCCTAATGTCTATTCATGTAGTCATTTATTGGGTGAAATATGGTATGCATTATATAAACAGAAAGATATTTCCATCCCTGAAAATACACTGTATAAATATATTACAAGTTTGATAATGATGACAGGGTTCCAAACTGAAAATATTTAGCTGAATATTTATCTCAGGAATAAGATGAAATACTATGATAAAACACTACCTATTTTCAGGTTCAAAAGGGTAATAGGAGACTTGGGCAAAGAAAACAACAGCTTCATAATAACAAGCCTTGTCACAAATATTGGGACAGAGTAAAACAATTTAAATTAACAGATCTCATCGATCAAACTTTGAAGTCTTCCTTGGGCAGAAAAGCCAATAAAACAGTTCTGCGACTCAAGCAAAATGATCTGAGACATAGAAAGCCTTTAATAAAAATAGAAGACAACTTTGTAAGAAAATATTATTATAATGTCACTGATAACATTGGTATGGGAAATATCCATTTAAATTACATCGCATAAAAGCTTAAATTAAATTGACATATATCTCAAGGATGTTCTACGATGAATATTTCATGCACATGAAGAGAGCAGTTTTCTTTCTGTTTACCTTCAAATACTTGTACAGGCAGAGCGACATCCAGTTGCTAAGTAACTTTTCTACAACCGACTCCGTCCTGAAATAAAAACCCATTTTGATCAAAAACACAATTAATTATTAAATCGTTTCTTTTTTTAACATACTCCCAAGCCTTGTAATCTTGATATATTTTACAACTAAAAACGTTGAGATTTGATCGATATTGATTTTATGTTCTTGTTAAGAGACAGGCAGTAGTAAAATAAGATTAAAGCCCACAGATTGACTCAGTACCGTCAGAAAGGTCACGATGTTAACATTTGAATAACCCAATTTACGAAGATTATCAGATTTATTCAAAACTACATATGAGCTTCAAACCATGGAAAAGCAATGTTTCTGTTCAAATTCAATAAATTTCTCATTAAAAAACAACAGAATGTAATGAAGTCATATGCTGCATTTAATCCACACATTAAATATAATTTATTTCCGAGATAATGAATATCAGGGAATGTACCACATGTATAAACTGATTCACTTAGCTGTCATTTTTTCATCCACAATTCATTTAAAACATTTTAACCGAAAACAATTATTTTGGAACAATCAATTATCATTCATGCAGAGACATCATAAAAGGTTTCCAGACAGATGCAGCGATTATCAACATTCCACTGGCTCAAGCACATATTAACAGCTGCATTAATAAAAATCATTTACATGGCTTCGAATTGCATGGTCCTCAATAAAGGAAAACACCATTATTCAAGACATGACATCCCCAGTGAAATCATCCAGATTAACAGATTTTGGAATTAATGATTCATGGTTGCAGGGAAATATACTCTCTGTATGCATGTAAGCATTCCCAGCTGTAATCCTCTAGAGGATGGTGTTTCCAGATTAAGTTTTCACTATTTATAGGTTGACCCGATAATCCCTGAAATAGAGAAAATGTCCTATTTCTTACCTTCTCAGCATTAGCTTGGGATGTCGACCTGACACAGACTTCTCCACCAGTTCTACTAACAGGCATTTCAAAATTCTGAAAAACAGAAAGTTCTTTTAAAACATCTGCAAATAGATGACCTTCAGTTTTAGTCCAGTGATTGCCCTACAATGTTCATCTGGGAAAACATCAGACTTTGTCATGAGTGAATCAGTTTCCAAGTAATTACTACACAACTAATTGTTATTTCCAGAAGAGGTAATTACAGACAATTGAGGTCTTTACTTAGGTCAATTTCATCGGAAGCTAATCGGCAGACAGTGACACTGTTATTGATTCTGACTGGCTACTGTCTGTATCCCTCCTGTCTTGGAATACACGCTTATCTACATCATCAATGTAGTCTAGGTAACAGGCCATGGGGACATATCAAGGACATTTCAAGGTCATTTTAGGGTCACATCAAGCCAATATCAAGGTCACATCAAAGTCATATTGAGACTTAATCAAGATAGTATTCAAAACAATTTAAAGTCAAAACAGGATCATTTTCTCTGGAAGGGTTATCCTTTCTGTATTCCTGTTTGATACAATGTGTACAAGTGAGTGGCTGAATATTTTGAGAATTCAACATCTGGCCCACCAGTCTTTGTTTAATCCGGGCAGGCAGGGCAACAGCAAGTACCATTTTTTAAACAACTTTTGGTATGATGCAGATCTAGAAACTCTAGCCTTCTGCTCTCCAGGCAGATGCTCTATCTACAACACTATGGAGGCAGTCTGTGTCCAGAAAGACAAGTTTTCATTTCTTACTATCCCCACATCAAATACATTTAGGATGCTTGGCTTGTACTTACTCTGTAGCATACTCCATGTTGCCCTGGTAGATTATCATCAGCAGAGACGCCACATTTACTCTGCAGAAAAAAGTATATGTTCAATTACAGTCGACCACAAAAAACATAAGCACAATATCGGAAATATAATTTGGCTCAAACTTCATTTTCAACAGCACCAGATTTGGAGTTGCATCAGCAACTGAATCATGAAAACTGTGTAAGAAATGTTCTTGTTTAACGGCACTCAACACCATTCCAGCTACATGACAACAGCTTGTTGAACAAGTCCAGTCTGGTTCAGACAATCCAGTGACTGCGATTGTCAGTAATGACTGACATTGTCAGGTACCATCAATCAGAATCACAGAACCCCAAAACACCATCCATTTAGTCGACCCTCACAACAAAGGGTGCCGCAGACCAACTCTAATCTGAAATCCCCATGGGGAATATAGGCTGTAGCTGTACTTCAAAGTATACTGTATTCAATACTTTGAGTACTCACTGAATACTATAGAAAAAGTGAATAAAAAAACAAAATTCATTCAAGGTTTCATCTCAGACATTATGACTTTAAGACTCCAGTGAAATCTATGAAGCTATGGTCTAATAATGGCATACCAAGTCTTGAACCACATATAGTGATATATTACAAATGGTTCCCAAGACTACTTGTTGAAGTTTTACAACTCAAACAGCAATATATAAAAAGCCCGTGAACTGACAAAGGATGTCAGATGTCAGCCCTTATCACAGTAGTACTTCTATCATAACATGTAGACAATATAATGATGATCTCTCAACTCTGAAATGCGTTAAAGAGAATGGCATTTAGTCGACAGCGTCCGTCTCAATCAGATTAGTGGGCACAGTGTGGCTAGGGGAGGACCAGATTGGAACATGACTTATTGCATGACAATCCTCTTGGGCGCTTAGAACAGCAGGGCACAAAATGTCAGATATGTTGGCGTCTAGCAGGGTCACCCTAAATCGTTCTTCTTCCAAACATGTGCTTTGTTTTCGCATTGAAGTCAATAAATCATGTTACTGCAGTTTATAACTTACTTCCTTATCTGATTTCATGTTGGAAATGTTATTTGTAAATTGAAAGGAGGAGGAAGAGAAGGAGAAGGAAGAATAGGGGAAGGGGCAAGAGAAAACTAAAGAGGAGAAAAAAGGAGGAAAAAGAAGAGAAAGAGGAAGAAAAGGAGGAGAAAGAAAGAAGAGGAGGAGGAGAAAGAAAGAAGATGAAGACAGGGAGGACAACTTGTCCTATTTGTCTCTGATGGGCAGTCATAAGAAAGTCAGTGAAGTGGCTTGTCACTGCACAATTTCTCTCAAAACATATAGGCAGACTTATTTAGTCCTATATATAGTGCCTATTTGACCATGATGACACCTACAGTCAAGTAACCCCAGTTACACAACCCAACCCAACACAAGGGGCCTACTTGTCTCTGATGGACACCTACAGTCAAGGAACCCCAGTTACACAACCCAACACAAGGTGCCTACTTGTCTCTGATTGACACCTACAGTCAAGGAACCTCAGTAACCCAACCCAACACAAGGTGCCTACATGTCTCTGATGGACACCTACAGTCAAGGAACCCCAGTTACCCAACCCAACACAAGGTGCCTACTTGTCTCTGATCGACACCTACAGTCAAGGAACCCCAGTTACACAACACAAGGTGCCTACTTGTCTCTGATTGACACCTACAGTCAAGGAACCCCAGTTACACAACCCAACACAAGGTGCCTACTTGTCTCTGATGGACACCTACAGTCAAGGAACCCCAGTTACACAACCCAACACAACACAAGGTGCCTACATGTCTCTGATTGACACCTACAGTCAAGGAACCTCAGTTACCCAACCCAACCCAACACGAGGTGCCTACTTGTCTCTGATAGACACCTACAGTCAAGGAACCCCAGTTACCCAACCCAACCCAACACGAGGTGCCTACTTGTCTCTGATAGACACCTACAGTCAAGGAACCCCAGTTACACAACACAAGGTGCCTACTTGTCTCTGATGGACACCTACAGTCAAGGAACCCCAGTTACACAACACAAGGTGCCTACTTGTCTCTGATGGAGAAGCCTCTCTGGTCCTCCATGGTCCGGATGAAGGTCAACAGAAACACTTTCTTGCTGAGCAGCTGCTGGAACAACACCAAGCCTTGATCCGAGAACTTGATACGGCCATTCTTTTGCTGAAAAAATAATCAATATATTTAAGTACTCTCATCTATTTCATCAAAGAACATCTGTTTGGACAGAAAAAGCGATATTCAAAGCCAGTGTTTAATGTTCAATACAGTACATAATATTATCACTAATTATCAAATCCTGTTTCGTCAATGATGGATGAACAGGGATGACGATGACGTACCAGAGGTGGGTGAAGTATCACATGGTCTGACATCCCAGGAAACAGGACCTTGAAGGTGTAGGTGTGATAATCCCAAAACGGTATTCCGCTAGCTATGATGTCACCAGTCAAATCTGTCATGTCGGTTTGCAGCTCAGCAAAAGCTGGAATAGAAAACAAAAACATATTTACTTAAATGAACGCCCACTGCACTGTGCATGGTAAAATTCTGTCACCAGCAGTAGTTAATATAAAATAGTGTTATCCCAACAACTAACAGATATGCAGGCAGTCAAGAGGATGATAAAAGATTGTATAGAGTGAGCGACTGCCCAAACAGGAATTCAAGGCTAAAATGTAACAGAAGTTAGGTAATTTTAATAAATTTTATTTTAACATTAACTATATTTAAATAATATTGCCTTTTTTTAAATATCTTAATATTAACATTCCAATTTACTAAAATACAGAAAACTTAACCTTTTTTAGGATGCTGAATGCACAAATGAATTTTCCCCAAAGTTAAAATATATTCTGAAATAAGTTATTTTGAAGTTTCTCTTACCAAATGCAAAACACCATTGTCTCAGAACTGTGCATAATTTTTTTTTTATGTTTGACTTTCTATTGATCATTCCAATGGATGATGATAATAATACTTCACAACATCTAGATTGCTACCTACCTTGTTTGCACTCATTACGGACGTTGCTCTCAAGGTTATCAAGCTGTATCTGTAATTTGCGGTAGATGCGTTCGGCCTTCGTGCTCTGTCGTCTGTAGATGATGAGGATGAGGATGATGATCAAGAGGAGGAACCCGCCACTGGCTGCGATGCCGGCGATAGCCTCCTTCGGGAAGCTGTACTGTTCGGGAACATCATACCTCACGCGGCCAACATTGAAACTCAGATTATTGACCTTCACCTGGAAAAAAATAAATTATTCGTCAAGGATATTTTTGGAAAGTTCCACCCAATGAGTTTTGAGGTTTGGTTTCATGCCATCAGTGTTCCAGAAATATCATGTCATTGTCTGCTAAATGAGGGAGGAAAACCTGAAGCGATGCAGGTCTCAGGCATTTACCACTTTGGTGAAAGCACAAGCATGGTGTTAACAAACATGACCGTAATCAGGCTGACTTTTGGGTGAGTGAGTGGGTTGGGGTTTATACCAATTTTAGCAATATTCCAACAAGTGGTTGGACATCAGAAATTGGTGTCATATATTTTAACCATGTGGGGAATTGAACCCAGGACTTAGGCGTGACAAAATAAACACTTTGGATTTGGACCTAAGTGTCTGGCATGACCATACTTGAAAGTCTGTTTACAAGCTGCCATTACATGCCCAAAGTACGACTGTCTGGTGTCTGGCAATGAACACCTGGTGTCATCACAGATTTTCAGTGATCCAGTCATACAATTATCATGGAGATTTTGCTTTCAATGCCCAATGTTTCTACCGATAATCGAGACCGGTCATTCTCTAGCGTTATGTAATTTACTGCTACACTATACTTTGGATCTGTGGCAGCATGGGTTTTCATTAAACAAGAACCCACTGACATAAGACTTGTCATGGCCGTGACATTACACAGACTTATCTGAACATCACATCGTGCGAGTTACAGCAGACTTGCATCAACTGATAGATTATTGGACCAAGACAGAGGCTCTAATTGACAGCAATTAGCAGAATCCATACTCAGCACAAGCCTCATCTCAGGAGGACAAGATGCAACTGATGCAGCCATGCTGGATGCAGCACTTAGTCACAGCCTTGATTGTCAAGTGTATCCCGGACTTGAGGACAGAAACCAAGCTTGCTGTGAAAGAGACTGTTGTTTGCCCACAGTCATGGGGCTCCTTTCACAAAGCAACCTTTACTAAGGTTAACCTTAACTCCCATTCTTTAACATAGCACTAAGGTGACCTTAGTGACTTACGATCACCTTAGTGCTTTGTGAAAGAAGGCCCTGGACTCTTTTACACATAGCTATCTTAGCGTTAAGGTGATCATGAGTCCCATACATTCACATCGGCTTAACGATTGTCATAGTGCTATGATTGCTTTGTGAAACATATCTACACATAGCTATCTTAGCGCTAAGGCGATCTTACCTCCCATACACTTACATTGGCTTAACGATTGTCATAGTGCTATGATTGCTTTGTGAAACATATCTACACATAGCTATCTTAGCGCTAAGGTGATCTTACCTCCCATACACTTACATTGGCTTAACGATTGTCTTAGTGCTATGATTGCTTTGTGAAGCATATCTACACATAGCTATCTTAGCGTTAAGGTGATCTTACCTCCCATACACTTACATTGGCTTAACGATTGTCTTAGTGCTATGATCGCTTTTGAAACATATCTACACATATCTACACATAGCTATACACTTTAGCCAAGGCTATGATCTTACCTCCCATACACTTACATTGGCTTACCTCGATTGTCATAGCTATGATTGCTTTGTGAAACATATCTACACATAGCTATCTTAGCTAACGATTGTCTAGTGCTATGATCTTACCTCCCATACACTTACATTGGCTTAACGATTGTCATAGTGCTATGATTGCTTTTTGAAACATATCTACACATAGCTATCTTAGCTAAAGGTGATCTTACCTCCCATACACTTACATTGGCTTAATGATTGTCATAGTGCTATGATTGCTTTGTGAAACATATCTACACATAGCTATCTTAGCGTTAAGGCGATCTTACCTCCCATACACTTACATTGGCTTAACGATTGTCATAGTGCTATGATTGCTTTTTGAAACATATCTACACATAGCTATCTTAGCGTTAAGGCGATCTTACCTCCCATACACTTACATTGGCTTAACGATTGTCATAGTGCTATGACTGCATTGTAATATAGCTACACATAGCTATCTTAGTGCTAAGGCGATTGTAACTGCTACACATTAACATTGGCTTAAAGACTGTCTTAGTACTAAAAGTGCAACAGGGCTCTGGCTTGTTAGGTATGGGACTTGAGGACAGGCTTGTAGCAAGGGATATTTTGTTTATCTTTTGATTAAGGCCACACTAAGCACTACTTCACCTCCATGATGGCAACTACTGACAATAAAGGTGTTTTGACCAGACAATCCAGGTACTGACAATCAGGTCTTTAAAAATGAAGTCTTGACCAGACAACCCAGTGATTCATAGTGTTAGCAATGATTCACCATTATTGAGGTTCAATGAATCACAACCAACTCATTTCCCAATTCATTGGGTTACCCCTTACAACCAGTCTACACCAGTGAGGACCAGTTCTAACTCGGACTCCCAGTGAAGTACAGTATTCTATGGTTCAGTTTCTACTCACAATGACATCAGGGTATTCTCTGCCATTCTCCCCGTTAACGGCTGGGGGTTGTTTTGGGGGTGGGGCACACACGATTTGATTTGAGGACAGGGTGGTCACGTTACACAGCTGCTGACCAATCAGAACCACCACGTCATTCTTGTTGGCTGCCAATGTCAGGTGATGACCCTGGAAAGAAAATTGTCACATTCATTACAGCAAGTGTCAGTGCTTGTTAAAACATCTTATTTAGAAGATAGCAACATCAAAATCTATGAGAATTGTTTATAGAATTTGGCTCTACAACTCTATAAGATATGTAAGTAACGCTACAATAAGTACAAGTCTGGCGGAAGTACCAACATCATGCAGGTCTCAGCCATTTTAACACTTCATAAACCAGAAGCATGGTAAGATTGGTTGGTTTGTTGTTTAACGCCGCACTCAGCAATATTCCAGCTATATGGCGGCAGTCTGTAAATGATCAAGTCTGGACCAGACACTCCAGTGATAAACATCATGAGAAATGATCTTCGCAATTGGGATACGATGACATGTGCACTCAAATAAAGAAGAAAATATTTGAGATACCTCAATGATCAGCATCTCCCCCTTAAAGATCTTCGTCCTGTCTTTCTCTGTGAAATTGTACACTTGAGGGTCTTGGTAATACTCCAGCTGGGCATCGATCCCGGAGCCGGAGAGGTTGCGGACTGACAGCACGCCGTCCATGATGAAGCCAAGTTCCACGACCAGGGGAGCTTTCTGCTCTGTGTCACGCTTCAGCCGCACCTGGTAACGCACAAGACGAGGCAGTGATGGGGTCGGGCACTGCATCTGGGATCCATGCTTGATAAAGCAGTCCTGTGAAAAGACAAAGTATATTGATGCAGAGAAGGGTTTTAAGGAAAAGGGTGATAAGTTACAAATTAGAAATAATAATATATCTGAAACAGTGATTGAGTGAGTGAGGTATATGAGTGATCGGCGTCTTAGACATTTACCGACTGACTGAGTTTAGTTTTACGCCACTTTTAGCAATATTCCAGTAATATCACAGCGGGGACACCAGAAATGGGCTTCACACATTGTGCCCATGTGGGGAATCAAACCGGTCTTCGGCGTGACGAGCCAACGCTTTAACCACTAGGCTACCTCCCCCCCCCCCCCCGACATTTACACTTTAGTGAATCCATGAGCAGTCATACGAGTTGACAAAACAAGAAACATAATCAGTGTGAATTTTGGATTCAAACCCACAATCACCGTATTCTGGTATACAGAAGGGACATAACCCTGCACAATAAAACATATTCAAACAAAGCAACATACTCAAGCCAAAGCAATGCCCTTGTTGAGTCAGTGTTAGACACAGAAAAAAAAATCTACCTTAAACATGAGTTAGAAGTGATGGTTCTTAAAGCAAGTGCCTTCAAAATAAACCTCCATTCGCATAACAGTGTATGGGTACCTGGAAGGATGGTCATAGGACTGCATACCTTCTAGCATCTTGTAAGGAGCTCAGAATGGGATTTATAGAGTACACTGATCCACTGACCAGGGAAATAATAGTACACCATCAAGAAAGAATGAGTGAGCATGGTTTTAAGCTGCTTTTAGATTTTAGCAATATCATAGGAGACATATCATCTGCAGACACTCACAGTGCTTTTGGTGGGGAAGTACTCTCCATCTTCAGTGGGGATGTAGGCAAACATCTGAGGCTTCTGGATGTAGCGGAAATGGCGTCCAAGGACGGTCAAGTAACGCCCACCACTGAAAAACAAGAAACAAAATAACATCACTAGTTTCAGAGACCGTTTAATGGTACTTCAATTATAGAAACTGTTCTCTCTTTAAAAACATTACAGGAGGCTGGAAGATGGTAGGGTTTTTTAAAAGAGAAGAAAAAAACCAGTGCTATTCGGTGTCAGAATTGTTTTTGAAGCAGAAATAAAATGCTTTCCTGGAAGGGACAATGTTTTTACCAGGCTGTGGAATCTGAGAACCACGACTTGTTTTCAGCCAGAGACATAACACGCGTTAATGAACCCTCTATAAATTTGTCAATACGATCGAGTTGGGTTTCTCTGGACATTCTAATCCCACATTACAGCCGTTTACTTGGAACAGACACAAGACTCAGTGTATCTCTGCTTTACAAATGCAGACTCTATAACAAAATAATTGCCAAAAATACTCAAATTCCACTGTTGTAATAAATTAACAGAATGTACCAAATTTAGAAAAGCAGTTGTAGAAAAACTTGTGAAGCAATTATCAAAAGATTAAACATTTAATCTCTGGATCGTAAACAGTCTCTTAAACAGAAGAATTTTAAACTTGCATAAGTATAAACTTGCTTTGGTATTTGTATATTTTTTGTTTCATGGTCCGTATCAGAGAAACTATCAAGAAAACTTGTCACAAAGGTTGGCTTGCCTATTTTCATAATTCAAGTGTTAAATGTGTGTTCACAGTGTTCATGAAGTTATAATACCTGGCTATGCTCTTGAGGGGGGATATTTTCTCAATCAGTGGGTTCTCTCGGTAGAAGAAATCTCGACTTAAAGGAAACTCTCTTCCATCGTAGAACAGCTTAATGGGGGATCTGGGCGTGGCGTCCCACACACCGGTCGTAACACACACCAGGGAGCTCTCCGTCACACTAGAGCTGGAACAACATCGTCAACAGGAAGATGAGGATAAAACAGGATTTAAGACTGCACCAGATTCATAGTTCTTCCATGAACTCAATTAGACAACATGAAATGGAGATTACATACCACGAGCAAAACTGCACTGGGTTTAATAAATTGTCACCTGTGTTCTTGTGTTCACTCTGTGAGTGAGTGAATTTCAGTTATATCACAGATATGATTTATTGTTTCGTTGTCGTCTAACCCTGCCCTCAGCAATATTCCAGCCATATGGCAATGGTTTGTAAATAATCCAGTCGGGACCAGACAATTCAGTGATCAACAGCATGAGCACATCGGAATACTGCTGAGTGTGACGTTAAAGAACAAACCAATAAAATCTAGTAATGCTTACCTCTCCACAAGACAAGGAACATCTCCAAAGGCGGCTTCAATATGTCCGCCAGTGTTGAGGTTACGTCCAGATATAGTAATCCGGGACCCCCCTGCTTTCGGACCATTCACTGGATAGATGGACTCCAGGTGGGGACTCTGTCAGCATCAAGTACAAAATGTTGGAACACTTTTCTAATTTGTGTCAAAGAGTTTAACATTCGGTGAATGTTTCAGCCTTGTTCATCTTAAACCATTATTTAACATGGAGGATCACTCAATACTCCCCAGGAAGCTGACAACTCAACTGGAGTGTATACTTGACCAAAGTAGTGAGTGAGTGAGTGAGTATGGTTTTATGCCACTTTTAACAATATTCCAGCAATATCATGGCAGGGGACACCAGAAATGGGCTTCACACATTGTACCCATATGAGGAATCGAACCCATGTCTTTGGCATGAAGAGCAAATGCTTTAACCACTAGACTTACCACACCACCCATTGACCAAAGTAATTGTTATGTCCCAGAAAATATGTAGCAAGGAATATTGCATTCAATAACAATAATTGATAATATTACTATTCTTGTTATATAAAGACATCCTCATCTGCTCCTGTTACCACAAGCTCCACATATTAGTTTACAAAAGTTATTTGCAAATCTAAACTATTCCAGAAAATTACACCGAGATTGAAAAATGAGATGTGATGTTATAAAGGTATGGTGAACCTGTCCAGGCTACTTAGATGATGAATTACCCTTGTTAACCGAGGATGGATCCTGTACCTAGTGTCTACATTGGTCTTAGTGTGTACCTGATAGTGAAACGTAGCTTTGCCGTACTGTGCTTCAGAGCCACCGATCTTCACTGTCACATGACCCTCAGCAACCTGACCTCGCCAATCGGCACGACACACGATTCTGGAAGAAACCAATAATTACAAGCCTTAAAATGGACAATTGTTTATAATATATATTGAACTTTAAATACTTCATCTATCAGAAAAGTTTGAAGATTGAATTATTTTGCTTGTGTGAAATAATATAATCTACATACAATATCAATGTTTGTGTAGTTTTCAGCAGTTTTATCATTTTTTCCAGCAATATAATAGTGAGGGCATGATATGGGCATCACTAGCCTCAAGCCATGTCTCCCTGTTTCAGACCATCTACTGTTCATTTCACCCAGACAATAGCTGTCAGTCTTTCTCTGAAATCCTGTACCATGTGGAGAATTGAACCCTTCTGCATGCCGAACAAATGCGTACACTGGTCGGCCATCCCACAATCCCTTCTTGGCAACATTAAACAAATGTGTCCAACCTCCGTAGATTAATTACCAACTGATCAAAACGCCCGTGTCAAAACCCAAACACTACACAGCTGTATTCAGACAAAACATCATATTCTTTAAATGACAAGCAAGTCATTTCAAAACTACAGGGGCAGCGCAAGGCAATTTCATTGTCAAACCAATGGACAAATTACATGTTTGGCAGATACACAAAAGCTGTTTCGGAACTAATCATTTGAGTGTATTTTTTACAAACCGTTCCTTTAAAATATTGCAATATTTTCTTCAATGATCTCAAATTGATATGTTGCCTTTTGCATATAAAGACATTGATCAGAAACTGACATATGAAGTTTCGCAGAATTCTGCTTAAACGAATGCAGAAATATTGTCTCTCATTTTCATGACAGATGTAATTTATTATTCCGAGAAAAAATATCCCTCAATCCGTCTGGTCAATATACAATTTGACAAACTGATAAGGCGCTTCAATTTAAATGGCTTCTTTTTGTAATCGGCAAAGATTTGAATGAATGTCTTTTTCTTACCTCTTTGATGGAGAGTAGAGATGGCGGTATGGCATACATTTGACACTTGCGATGAATACAGAATTCTCAATATCTTCAAACGTGGAGCCAAGATTGCTTCCCTCGATGGTAACGTTTGTTCCACCTTGTATGGGCCCCGATAACGGAAATACCTGAAAAACATATTCAACCATTCTTAAATTCTTTTATTCAAATTTGACAGAACTTATTAACTGTTGCAGGTGAGTTAGTGACATGTGTAATATTTAAGCCATTTCATGAGGTATGTCAGTAATTCTGGATCTCAAACCAGAGGTTGATGACATAAATGACAATTGATGATGTAGGGGGGTGATGACATGCATGCAGGCAGCTTAGTTCTTGCAACATCTAGATGACTGATTGACTGACTGACTGATTGATTGATTGATTGATTGATGTTTGATTGAGAAAGGAAGAGTGAGTGACTGGGGAAGTCAGTGAGGAAGGAAGTGATTAAATGAGGAGAGAATGGGTGAGCGAATGAAGAAAGGAGTGAGTTAGTCTGTCTCACAGTCCCTGAACCATATTATTTTCTCGCAGCCAAGCCTTCCCTGCAATGCTAAAGCCCTAAATGAAGCAAGTGTAGATTTCCTCTTGTCTCCCTGGGGCTCCTTTTCAAATTAAACAGGTTTATCTGTTACAATCAAAATTATATATATTCAGAGACTTGCGTTAGTCTAGGAGTGAGTGGGCGAGTGAGTGAGTCAATGAGTAGGTAAATAATTATATTATTATTATTATTATTATTATTAAAATTGTATTATTCACAAATTCCTGAAAAGGCATTAAAGTATTATTCTATTCTATTCTATAAGAGTGACTAAATATAAAACTGGGTGAATAAAAAAATAGAAGTGAGGGCCTGGGTGAGGATGGAAAATTTAGTGATGACAGTGTCAGTGACTGAAATACAGTGTGAGCAAGTGAAACAGGGTATTAAAAGAAACTCTTAACTAATACATTTTGTACCGATTCACTATAGACTGAGAAAAGGGGTCTTTCCCTGCAGCATCCAGTGACATTAATGCAAGGAACACCAAGAACAGGCTTCACACACTCAACCAATGTGGACAATAAACCCACTCTCATACTGTCAAGCAAAAAGAAACTCTGCACTTTAATACATTTTGTACCGATTCACTATAGACTGAGAAAGGGACACCAAGAACGGGCTTCACACAACGTTTACAATAAAACCTACTCTCAAACTGTCAAGCAAAAACTTTAACCACTGCACTACACTGCAAGCAAACGCTGAAGCAGACGCCAACATCTGTACACAGTTCAGGACTACTTGTTAATCCAGGCAGCGAAGCAACAGTACTCTTGAAACAACCCAGAGTCATCTGCAAAGATCTCTGTCTGCAAACATGCCTATAATGGCTGATGTCACGTCTGCATAAGTAACCCTCCCAACTGGACCCGCCTCGTTAACGGCAACAAGTCGGACCAGCACACGCATCGTCTACTTCATGCTGTTACTATCAACCATATTTCATTATTCATACACCAGCATGTTACATGATAAATTGGAAAGAAGATCCTAACTACACCCTGATAACCTGGGCGAGATATTTGCATGCCTTTTAATCTCAATTTATTTCTTGTGCACAGTTTCAAAGGACATTAATGAATATTGTTGGGAGACAGCAGACGGAAATCCTATTGATGTCAGTGCTGTGAGATATTCCAGACTGTGTCACTATGTGGGGAGCCAATCTCCTATAGGTGCATGTTCAAAGACAAAAGCTCAGATCTGTCCTGGAATTAATGGTTTGAAGTGAAGGGAAAGATATGCTTGGAATTTTAAGCAGGATGTGTGTCCGACAAGTCTTTCTGCCCATCACGGAATTAGAAAACAGGAATTCTAGATAATTGTGGATATGTCAACTCTGGGAGCATTTATTGGCATGTTGTAGGTGTGTTCCTGACAGTGATTGTAAAGAGATTCTTCTGCTTGATTGAATATTATTTGTTCAGGAGCTGAACAGTCAGTCAGCATTTAGCAAGACATCCTTTAGATCTAGGGTCCATTCTATAGAGCGATCGCAGGGAATGGGAGTTAAGACTACACAATTTGAACATCTATGAGTGGGTGGGTGGATGAGTGAGTGAAAGAGTGAACAGTATCAGAGCTGTTCACATTCTAAGAGCATGAGAAAGGTCTTACACCACTTTCAGGACTACATTACAATAACAACGGACAACAACAATTTGTTCAAAGAAACATTTTACAGCAAAGAGCTATGACAGCCATAGATCACTTCATTGAACAGGATCCTGTGCGTTTCCCATGATGCAATTTTAACGCGAAGAAGATTGAAACTCCTAAACTTTAACACTGACTTACGACAGTAGTAGTACTGGCATTGCTCTGCTGAATAGGACCTGGGTGCTGTTGTACAAAGAAATCTTACACTAAGGTGATCGCAACTCCCTTACCTTAATATGGCATACGACAGTCAAAGCACTAGTTTTTTTGGACAACTGCACCCTAATGGCTAAGACAGAACCAGAAAGTCCAAGTCGTTGAGTACATACCCGAGTTATTTCTGGCGCTGGACAGGAGGACACTGATCGTGAGTTACAGTTGGGGCTGTACTTGCAGGTGTTGTCGCACCACATACATTCCAGCGCCGCCCACGTGTAGTTGAGGTTGAGGCAGAGTCCACACTCGTAGTTGGCCAACACGTCACACTTGTACACCGTGGCTGGGGAAAGATGGACAGGAGTAAATTGGTTTGTTTAGAACTCATACTGCACTAATATACAAACTTCATAAGGCAGGTTACTAATGATCCAATCTTGACCAGACAATCCTGTGATATCCTGAGTATTTTTCCACACATGGTCAGGGTACGACTGACTGACTGACTGACTGACGCCACTTTTAGCATTATTCCAGTAATATCACTGCAGAGCGACGCCAGAAATGGGCTTCACACATTGTACCCATGTGGGCAATCGAACCTGGGCACACCATGTCTGATCACAGGGCTATGGCAACATCCTTAAATTGGTTGGAACCATGAATCATTCAGTGATAATAAATTCTAAAAACTTTGACTTGTTAACGACTGTAAGTTTTAGGCTCACCTATGAGGGGTGTCGTTGTCTCCAGGTAGAACTTGTTGCCCCAGTAGACCTTCATGAGGGCTTCAAGCTTACCCTGGGCCTGGTCATACTCAATCTGAAACACATTACCATTTAAAAGATACTATTTCCTAAAACATAAAACATATTCTAAGACAAAGCACCCTTAAACATTCACACACCAAACAAATATTATGATTGTCATGCATATAAAAATATATTAAAAGATGCATTGTGATCAATGTCTGATAAGAAGATATATGCTATTTTGGGGTTAGCAATATTGTCAATAGACAACTGTGGCCTGTAAGTAATTATTGAGTAGTTGCCGGGAAAACAGTGTTTGAAAGAATACTAATATCCCAGGGTACACCCATAACAGACCACCCAGTCCCAATATAGCAGCTCTTACTTTGTATGAGATACTAGGGACATATGTATGAGTCAAGTCAATATGGAAGTATTATCTATGCTTAGTAAAGTCTATTCTTAGAGGACTTGTTGGTGAAGTAGTCTCCACTATGGAGTCAGCAATATTTAAGAATATGCCCACCTTTGGCATGTCGCATGTGATGTGGGTATCGTCCAGTCTCTCAGCCGCTGCCTTGTATGTGTAAGACCCTGTGTCCACTTCGCACACATAGTTACCAAACGTTGACTGGAAGCACAAAAAATATTCCCTGAAGTCTACACGATGACATACAAGATTCTTGTTATCAGAATGTTACAAGTCTATTATCAAGAGACTAAACACAGCAGAGAAATTAATGTGGTTTTAAGTGAATAAAGAACTGCTGCCTCAGAAATAGCTCCAACTATCTGATAGTTACGCAGTTGCTTTCTCGAGGGGTGACGATTGCTAAAAATGTTTCACTGGGTCTGGGTTTGGAAACTGGAACAATTTAAAAGATTTACAGACATTTTTATGGGCAGGATTCCAAATCTGTGGAATTCCAAGTAAGATGTCATTCCTGATATAAGAATCTTGGCTCTGATAAAGGCGACTCACCCCGAGGCGTGGGAAGTTGTATCCCTTGAGAAGCACTTTCCTGCGGACTCCAACAGGCAGATAGATGTTGTCTGTGACCTTGGTTTCAATCCGTGGGCAATGGACAGCCCCGCGCTTACCTGGCAAGGTGCTCTGGGAATTGAAGAAAATAGTTCACTGAAATTGTGCAAATAAAACTTAATATTTTCTCAGTGAGTGAGGAAATCCAGTTGTGATGCAGATTTTTAACACTTTGATAAAAACTATGTAAGGTGCTGACAAACCAAGGATTATAATGGGATTCAAACCCTTGATCCTCACTTACTGATCACTAAGGGACAGTGAATAGCACACCATAACCCACTGTGCTATCTGTGTCTCTGAAGAGTCAAAGATGGTCATGCCAATACTAGCCACTCTCATCACCATCATGGCCGCTAAATGTCAATTTTGGGAGAAAATGTTTACAAGAAATGGATACTGGACACATCTTTGAGCCAGATGACCACAGGGGGGTGTCCAAGAAATGATGAGATTAAGTTGATGGTTGGTCATCTACTTACTGCCTGTGACCGGATGATGCCCTGTTGACACTGGAGGGTGTTGTGGTGACAGGAGTTCTCATAGATACACCAGTCGCACACATACGGGGAACTTGCACAGGACGAGCACCTGCAATATCAACAACACAGAACTCCAAATAAGATCCTGTTGACAAAGGGCAGTGAAACGTACAGGGACACCCCCACACGATTTAATTTAAAACAGGTTGGAGAATACTGAAAACATTTATCAATATGCCATTATTCCAGTTAGAAAAACTACTCAACTTTTGATAAGGCTCACTATTCGTCATTCTGATGATTAGTGTATCATCGAATCCAACAAAGATCCCTAATAAAAGTGGAGTAGTATATTAGAAACTATTTCAGTAACACTGAGAATTTATAGTTTCATAATTTTGGAATTGAAACATAAGGGGAGACAACTCACGTCTTGAAGTTGCTGCAATTGTAGAAGGTGAACTTCCTGGTGACAAAGAGTTTTCCGGTCTCGCTGGAGTTGAGGGCCAGAGTGACAGTTTGGGAGGCTGCAACATGAGAGGGTATGGTTTTACACTGTGATATACCACCAAGTCTTTCATGTACTAGTCCTGTAATGACGCTCATCGTTGTGATGTGACACCTATCTGGGTCATAGAGTTGTGTTACAATGCATTGTGGGACATACAAACTCAACACATGCATGTAATGGATATATTTCCATTGAAACCCCATAATTAGCTTTCATTCATATTTTTAAAGCCACATTCATTAATAGTTCAGCTGTATGACTGACCTCAGTCTGTAAACAATAAAGTCTTGGACAGATAATCCTAGTGATTGATATCATGAACAACAGTCAAGGGACCAATTCCGAAACAGAATCCTCTCAGATTTCAGTATTGGCAGACAAGAATCAATAATTATCAAAGTGGTTATGGAAAACTCTTTACTAACAGAGAATTAGTATTTTGTAAAACATTTCCTACCATATACATTGCTCGTATACTTAACAAATAAACTGTGGGATCCTGAATATTTGGGGGATATTATTTCAAAGAGAAACTGACTACATAATGTCATGAACAGATCCACAAAAGCAGTCATGATCCTTAACATTTTCTGTTCAGTATATCTACAAACCATTCAGCAAATGGTCACATGACCTAACTGAATTTACTTTCATGTCTTTTGATAATAACAAAGTGACGTCAAAAAAAAATTAAATTAAATTAAATTAAAAAAAATAATCAAATGTTTCAAATCCTTGCTCCTATACTCATCAATATTAAACTAAAATAATTTTTTCCCCGAGCACCATGCAATCCCATTCACTTATCTCTATGCATTATGATGCATTAAATTATTTACCATAACATCCTGCTAATTTTCAAAATATTATTCAATTTATACCATTACAACCACCTGTTTCACAGGAATGAGGATGCATCTGAATAAACTACCGCCTCAGATAGCACAGAGCTCTAGTATCTACACCAGATAATGTATTTTATTGCCACTGATAATGCATTAAGAGCCCCAGATAGTCAGGGCTCCCTGATAAGACACAGAATCTCAACAACATCGGTCTGCCCATAAAGAAACAGCTTTATCTCTGACACTCAACATAACTGATTGTACGCAAGTCAAGTTTCACCCGGAACTTCCTCAGCTATCAGGACAGGCTTTTTTCGTTTGTTTATATATTTTGTGCTGAAATCCAGGTCAGTAAGTCAGTGAATAATACGTTTTCATTGTTTCATATTTCCTCAAAATGTTAAGCAGGTACGATAAACGTAGGGTTGGGAGATAAAAGACTTTTTTGTTTGTTGTGATGATAGTGTTCTAAATAATTCATTCATATTGATAACGACTGTAAATATTTTTAAACATAAGTTATTTCTGGTTGGCAGAATGAAATATGCACGCTTTTAATTTTAATTTTTGTGTCAAATATAAATTGTTCATAGTCTAGGATTTGTTAACCAAATTTTTTAAAACGTCCAGCTTTGTACCAAACAGAAGCATAAATTATAAACTGAGATATTATTAAAACCAGTGGATCTAGTTACAATTCAATGACAAGAATAAAAAAACTATCACGCACGATAACTATTGATTTATTTGCACATCACACTTATAATTAATACATGCATTTAAAACCATCACAGCTGTTGGGCCAATATGTAATGTAAGCGTGTTCTTTGTCACGAGGTGTGATGAATCAACAACATTGAACATTTTGAGAGGAAACAATTGGCTGACAGTGCTGCTTACCATATTCTGAAGGTCATATATTGTGTTGGAAGCAGATGGCAGTATCACATAACTGTTTTTGAGATGTTATTACACTGATCAAGCGGGACAATAATGGGCAGGAAGCATAAATTATTTCAGTTCCTGACTATTGGCACATCATGCTATCAGCATACGTTGGATAGAAATGATAGATGGAAGTGATATGCAAATACTGCAACAGCTGAGAGATTTGCCATCAGCGAGCTCACATGGTTTAGCCTTCAGCAATATTTTTCCAAGAGTGAGTGAGTTTAGTTTTACACCACTTTTAGTAATATTCCAGGAATATCACAGCAGGGACACCAGAAACGGGTTTCACACATTATGCCCATGTGGGGAATCGAACTTGTGTCTTCGACATGACAGGCAAACGCTTCAACCACTAGGCTACCCCACCACCCCTAAATTTCTTATTATTGCTTTATATAAAAATATGCAGTCTGGGATGATATTTTTATGTTTTTCAAAGTGCCTTAGTCATGCTAGGTTTAATCGTGTCTTGACAACACTCCACAGAAGTGTTAACACTCTGAAGAACTCCAGGACACTAAATCTTGGCTTTGGCACAAGACGGTAAAATCAACTCCAAATGGATGGTGTCAAACATTTTGATTCAATTGCACTAAACCAAGTTTAAATTGGCAGCCATCTAACCTGTTTTTGGCTGAGACCACCATTATGCCTCGACTTGGCACCAAGCATTTATTGCCCACGCCAATGAAGGCAAGTCTCTAGGAAGTACACCTTCACCATTCAAAAATAGACAAAACACTTTTCGTCTCTGGTGTATGCCCTCTCAATTCATCATCTTCCAGTGCCGACTCGACACCAGGAGAGCCTGCAGCTTTGCACGCTGTTTCAGTGACAAGTGGCTATTTTTGAACAAGTTCCCAGCATGCAATATTTTCACAAGGGTCTTGTGACAGGGAGATATTTTTGTGAGGAACTGACAGTGTGTGGTAGGATTGTGACAGTCTGTATTGCAACACCGAGGGAAGATAGAACGACTGACAGATGCCGGACTTGATGGTCGTTCCGGAATCGTCACACCCTCTGACAGGGTAGCTTGTTTTAACCCCGTCTGTCGCCTATGATGGATGGAGGTATTGACCAATTTTTTACACTTATCGGCAGCCTGTCCTTTAGAATAATGAAACAAAACACAACAGAAATTAAATTATTTTTTTCAGCCATAATGTCTGTGATTTATAGTTTTAAGGGGGAGAAGACAGGAGTTCTAATACTAATTCTGTTTCTGTTAAGTACAAGATACCCTTTACTGGCCATAATCAAATTATTTAATACAAAACTATGAAAATCCTGTAGTAAAAGCAATCATATGGACTTGGATGATAATCTATTACTGACCTATGTATACTAGCCCATAAAGTCAAAGGTCAAACATAAAAACTTCTTTATGTGGCATCTACACCGAAACGTCGTGTCTACTGCAATAAAGAAGATGTCAGTCCATATGTTTCTCTTCCTGTTCTTTCATGTTAATATCTTGGAATGGCATGACAAATTATCTTTAGTAACATGATACAATCAGGTGTTCTGTAAGTTCTTTTGAGAAGTATATTGATTGTTTTCATGTACACCTGATTCACATGACATATTACTGTAGTTTATCGGTTTGTATGGCCTGACAGATGAACCATTGTTAGCATTGTAAGGTAACCGGTTGTTCCTTGACTTAGTTTAAGTTGGGAAGACCAAAAGAGTTGCGAAGATGGTCCAGAGGTTTTTAATACTGATAAATGACCTTCCGTGGAATACCATTTTTATTAAACGAGTTCATGATTTGGTATCAAACGAGAAAGAGCGAGTTTAGTATTCTGTTTATTACTCTCCAACATAAACTGATAGAAACTGCCTACAGTGTGATGACTCTGAGCTTTCAACGAGTCAAGCAAGGCCTAATGCCATTGCGACAGAGGTATTACCACTGTGACATCATAACTGTAAACCATTAAGACGTCATACGTCTAGTGGTATTACACTAAATATACTAAGCATATTATACATGTTGATGTAGTGGCCCAGTGGCGGATACAGCTTTTTGAGAAAGGGGGGGTGGGGGTGGGGGGTTGCACACTATTGAGAAAAGGGAGGGTGCACACCACATTTTCACCAAAGTTTCAATGGTCATTTAATAAACTTTCAGGACAAATGAGGGGGTGTGTGTGTGACCCACCCCTGTGTGTGTGTGTGTGCGGGCCTTCTGATCTGAAATCGGACATCTTGTCCACATGACTAAAGGGCTTACCCGTCAGCAAGCTGACAAGGAAGCGATGTCATCTATGGGATGACTCTACACCCTGCTACATTGACATAGCATATCGCAACTAGGAGTTTCAGCTCAACACTACCCTTGAACTTGAGTTGCTTGTTGAGCTTGGATCTTGGGTCTTGCATCTTCTACACAGAAACATATGTTCTAACTGTGTGGGAAGCTCTTACCTTTGTCTCCGAGTGACAGTCCCAGATCGGTGAAGTTGGGCGTCATGCACTTGGCGCCAAAGTACCAGAACTCTGCCTTGGAGCTCCAGCTGAGTTGCTGGAACACACAGCTGTAGGTGCTGGTCATCGGCAGCTGTGGGATGGTCAGATGCAGCTGCAACAGAACAAGTGGGTTGGTTCCAAATCTGCTTCAGTATCTCCATTACATCACAACATGTCTGCTTGATGGGTGAGGTGAGGTGAGGTGAGGTGAGGTGAGGTGAGGTGAGGTGAAATTGGGTTTAACGTTGTGCTTGAGAATATTTCGCTCATATGACGACGTGCATGCGTGTGTATGTGTATGTGCGGCTGCTTGTACTAGCCCAGACTTAAGCTGGTTTTATAGTGCTAGCTCACTGAGATACCATGCCGCAGTGAAGCATGAATACCCCACTCAGACACATTATACTGACTCCGAGCCGACCAGTCCTTGTTGTACCCATTAATGCCGAACGCCAGGCAGGGACCAACAAGTACCATATTTTAACGTCTTTTGGTATGACGCGGTCGGGGATCGAACCCGCGACCTTCCGCTCTCCGTTGATGGGTGAGGAAAGACAACATGATGCAGATCTTAGTGAGAGAGTGAATTTAGTTTCATGCCGTTCCAAGCAATATTCCGGCAATATCACAGTGGGGGAAACAAAAATGGGCTTCACACAATGGACCTATGTGGGGAATCAAACCCAGGTCTTTGGTGTGACGAGCAAATGCTTTAACCACTAGGCTGCCCCACCACCCAAGTAGGTTAAAAGAATGTATGACCTAACACTGACCCTACAAAAGTACCTCCAGGTTCCATCCTGAACAAACAACACCCATATACCTCCAGGTTCAAAGCCTCGCTAAGATGACGTAAACAACACTTTAACATAGATACGACTGGCGTGGAACGATCAGGAACATCAGGTACAAGGGCAAGTTTACATTAAATATGAAATTTAGTAAATACTACTGACCTCTTCCACTTTTGTGACTGAGACAGTTTTGGGGGAGATCTCTGTGATGTAGATGCACTGATTGGCCCGACCATGCAGCCATCTTGCCATCGATGGATCCTCGGAGTTCGGACAGCTGCTTCTCAGTACACATCTGTAATACAAGACACATTTAATAGTTAGTTTGTCACTTTCATGCCGCTTTTAGCAATATTCAACCAATATCATGGTGGGGGACAGGTGCAGGCTTCGCACATTGTATTTATGTGGGGAATAGAACCCAGGTTCTCGGGGCGATGAGCAAACACTTTAACTACTAGGCTACCCCGCCGCCCCAGATATTGGATAAATTTCAGTATAAGACAGACAGTATCTCAAGACAGCACTCACACATATAGTGAATCGAGTGAGTGAATTTTGTTTCCAGACAATGACCAATTATCCATCAGTCTGTCAAAAATTAAGTGAATGAGTGAGTTTAGTTTTACGCTGCACTATTCCAGCTATATGGCAGCGGTCTGTAAATAATCGAGTCTGGACCAGACAATCCAGTGATCAACAGCATGAGCATCAATCTACGCAATTGGGAACCGATGACATGTGTCAACCAAGTCAGTCAGCCTGAACGTTAGTCGCCTCTTACCACAAGCATGGGTTGCTGAAGACAAATTAAGACTAGAATGTGCGAGGCAAATTATATCAGTGTTGAACAGCAGGATTCCAGTCAGTGTACACTGATGACACATTACCATCCAGGCCAGACATTGTGTCCAATCAATCCACAGTTTAGTCAACAACACCTTCCATGTGGCCCAAGGGACCTCAAATATCAACACACTTTACAGTTAAGACCACCCACAGTTTATTTCATATTTGCAATAAAGATCCCCCTTAAAACCTTCTCGACAAAATAACCCAGTGTGAAAATACTGTCTAAACGATAATCAAGATTTAAGATTTTGCTAAACTTTCTGTTTTTACAATATACTTTTTCAAATTTCTATTAAATTTCCCTGTAAAACAATAAACATGTCTGTACAGCATCTCAAACGAACATAAACATCTATTTTATCACATAACATCTTGACATCGTAGGTTCCAAACATTTAAACATATTTCAGGAGTCCCATTTGTGTTGCCGAATCTTCACATTAATTCCAATGCATCATCGCAAAAACAGTAATGAAATATTCAAGGATATTTAACAGATCATAAATAAAACATAAGCCTCTGATGAAGTAATTCATCGTTTGACACTGCCGACTTGGCTGTCCGTGTTTCTGCAGGAATGCTAGCCTCACTTTGGGATTACACGGGAGTAGGGGATAAAAGGTCAATAATATCCTAGGGGTGGAGACACTTCTCTAACTGGGGTTTATTACTGCTAATTAATAACTTTTCCAGACACCAGGTTATTTTTAGCCGAACACTGCCTACACAGATGTCTTCAGACTCCATCCTGATATTGTCTGTTTTTTAAATAATTGAATGATGATACTGATTACTTTTTTTCATAAGTAACCTTAAATTTATTTCCTTTTCAGTGTATTGAACAAGGTGAGTGAAATCTAAAATGGTGAGTGTAAATGTTCCACTGTCTGGATCTGTATTGTGGTAGACTAATGTAGTTCTGGATAGATTAATACCAGATTAAAATCTGCTTCTAAAGCCATGATCAATATGGTCACGAATATATCAATTTGTTCGGTTCATCACGGTGTCTTATCAAATGTCTTCCGATCACAAATGAGCTTCCCTATAGATTCCATTTTACATCATGGGATGATGATGATACTGATGATGATGATGATGATGATCCTTTGCAATCCAGTCAGGTGTACACTACCCAATAATCACAAGCGATTGATCATTTGTTCAGCCAACAAATAGAATAAAAAATACAGTGAAAAAAAGTAACCGCCACATATAAAACTACTTTGAATGACATGGCCTTACATACTTTCGTAGGTTTATTCATAACAGAATCAAACTATTGATGTGCTAACACTCAAACCACAGGACCACCCTAAGCCATAATGACAAACTGTCATTTGGTTTTACGCTGCTTTTAACAATATTCCAGCAACATCACAGCAGGGGACACCAGAAATGGGCTTCACACATTGTACCCATGTGGGGATTCGAACCCTGGTCTTCGGCGTGACGAGCCAACGCTTTAACCATTAGGCTACCCCCCCGTCCTGCCATAATGACAAAGAGGAGGAAGTTGATGACTGACGATTGCGTGTCATCAATATGACACATTGATTACAACACTGCAAAAACGACTGCCATCGCCAAATCAGCATTAACATACTGGCAATGTATTTAGTAAATGGTCATTAGGTCCCTTGAGACAAAACGATCTATATTACTTCAGTCAAACTAAAAAAATAATCACCAGATGAAGATTTAATCCACAATTCCTTGACAGTTGCATATGCTCTCCTATTAAACTCTGAACAATGACAGCACGATACTGACACACGGCCATTTCCCTCGTGCCATCTCACAGCCTGACTAAGCTACGTCAATTATGATGATTATTCATACAGAGATGGAATCTCCATCCCAACACATCACTTCAATAACATCATAACATTTCGTGTAAATTTTTAATTTTCTTCCACAACCATCAAACACTTGTCCTCAAAGGATCGACACAGCACGAGACTGATTTTATCTACTGGGCTCCGTGACAATATGGCGCGACAGATGAACAGAAGTGTTCAAATTTATCATTCTTTTATACAGAACAGGTCAACCGAGGCGTGGAGACTCTCTATCATTACAAACACCATTGAGTTCAAATTCGAAAAAAAAAATACATGCGTAAAAATAATCATTTGTTGAGGATATTCAATGACATTGAATCAAATATGCATGAGGACTCGTCTGACTATTCTATACGTGTGTCTATACTATTTCGCTACCATTAACAGACGGTGAAATAGATAACATCGTTTCAGCCATTGTCTGCATGTTGACGCATGTCTCATAAAACCTATCTCAACAAGGGAAAGCACAAGCTACCCACAATTCCACATTCACAATCAGTATTTTATTGCCTTGGCAGTAGCAGATAACGTCTATTAAAGGATTGCTGCAATTCATGCTCAGATTTCCATTATAGGAACTGTCTGTGTTGCCAGTGGATAAATCACGGTAGTCATCTGGTCAGTGAATGGACCCAAGATATTGTAATTATGATATATGATTAGCATTACCATGTTAATTTCCATTATGAAGTAAAAAAAATTACACTTAATAGTATTGATGTCTGGAAACAGAACTGAGTGAGTGAGTGAGTCGGGTTTAACTCTGATTTAAACAATAATCAAGCTATACCATGACATGGCAGCTCAATGGTGGAATAGGAAATGCAGAACTGATGCAGGTGTCAAACATTGACCAATTTGGTAAGACCATGAATGCAGGTATGGTGCTGACAAACCTATACGGGATTCAAACCTGTCATTAGGATGCCAAAGGGATACAACTCTACACAGCGAATTCCTGCACCTTACAGCACAGTGCCACCCACGTTTTTTGTAGAAATTGTTAAAGAAGATACATGACATAAATTAGTCTAAAAGACAGCCAAAATTATCTTCCATGAAATAAAAAAATATGTCATGTTTTATTTCATATCAAACTGGATAATTTGAAAAGTCGTGTGAATAAGTATTGACAAGGGATGTTTAAGTACCACTTCTACAAATATCCATCCTCCAGTACACCATTACATGGTTCCAGTTTCAGGAAAAAAATATTCAAGTAGGATTCACAATAATAACTCAAGACCAAATATTGGATGAAGGAAGGACTCTTCCCCTCAGATTGTAGAAGTATGTTCAAGTTCCACACCAAGCTGAATGTGGCCTTGTCAGGGATTAATCTCATAGCTTATGTCAACGCCAACAGATGTCCAAGAGTTCCATGTCTAAGGGTCCCGAGAACATGACTTGACTTAATCTTCCAGAGGCATTAATGGAGAGAAGCTGTAGATAGTCCTCATGTCCCCTACCTCCTCACACAACCCACAACACAGTAAATACACTGAAGCAAAGAAACCCATTAAGACAGGTTATATTGATTTTTCCAGGGTTTTTAAACCTTCGTCCAAGGTTGTGGCATATGCTGAGCAAGCTAAACTGATACCCATACCTTCTACATAAATGATTCAGTTCTGAACGATGCACCAATACAATTGGATTGACTTCTAGGCTGCTAACTGCATAATACATACACTACTAGTCAAAAGAAAGTATTCACTTGAAAATTGGATTTGACCAAAATATTATAACTTCTTTAAGTGGCATTCAAAAGTTGGTATGATGAACGTAGCTTACAACAATAAAAAAGAAGTATATCCATAGAACTCTTATAGTTGTTCAAAACAGCATAGACGTTATCAAATGTTACAATAGTGTAAACAGTTGCAAAACTTAAGGTCTGAACCACAACCATCACACCTATGCCAAATATATCCTTATCGATTAGCCATTTCTATTTTGTATACTTTCTTTTGCCCAGAAGCTTGCACCAACCCACTGAAGCCATATTGGGGCTCTAACAGATACAGTTTTACCGAGATGTAATTGAAAT
Source organism: Haliotis rubra (assembly GCF_003918875.1). Lineage (NCBI taxonomy): Eukaryota > Metazoa > Mollusca > Gastropoda > Lepetellida > Haliotidae > Haliotis > Haliotis rubra. Next base: position 855,217 of record NW_025765625.1, on the reverse strand, counting down.
TCTAAGACATCTGTGGTGATTAACCCACACCCTCTCGATGTATTGCACTCACATACCATACAGCGTGTCTCACAATCCATACCATACATGCAGTGTGTCTCACAATCCATGAATCATATTTTGCAAGCAAGTCTATTTTCCCCACAGGTTCAGGTTCCCTATCATCCATCTCACTGGGGTTCCTTTTATCAAATTAAATGGAGTTGTATATTTCAACCATATATTGTTCAAAGGTAGCTAAAACATTGATGAAACTAAATGTTATCAGGAAAGTATATACCTCTCTAGTCTGTCGTACAGACCCTGAAGCAAATATATCCAAGAAAGCCCACGCAAGTCTTCAAAATGTGGCAAGTCTAGATTTCTTAAAGTCTCAGGGATCCTTTTCATTATATTATAATTTTTTTTTACTATGAACTTTTTTCAGTAAAATATGTTCATTTCAGAGACTAGTTGTTAGTCTAATACCTCTCCTGCACTGCTGTTTTCAGTCAATAATCATTGATGAGAAAATGAGTGAGTGAGTGAGTTTTTAATCAGTTTTTAGCAATGTTTCAGCAGGGTCACTAGGAATGTCTTCTCCCATCATACCCATATGGGGAATCAAACCTGGGTAAAGTGAACACTTTAACCACTAGGCTACCCAACCGCCTGATATGGACAAGAAAAATATCAATTGTCACACACAATTTCATCCTCAAATGGGAGGTTTATAATCTGTATGGTTTTACAATTATTGGTGCACCCGGATTAACACAGAATCGCTGTATATAACATTGACATTGACCTAGATGATTCAACAAGGAATGGTATACCCAGTAATGCAATTTCACTGTATGTAACACTCTAACACAATAATGTCATTTTCCACTCACAAGAACAGGCATTATTCAGTGTAGTGTGTTAAGTCTGGTTGCCATGACAACCACCCTTGGCACAAATGGTCAAGGATGTATGTGTAAGTAATTGAGTTGTATATATTTTATCACAAGACAGATCAATCCCACTTCTAGTCTCGTGGATTGGGGTCAGAGTAAAAAAATCAATTTTGAACAAGTTCATTGGAGGTCAAGTACCAATGATTTGATTGATTGGCTGCCAGGCTGGTGGAGTGAGTTGAGTGAGTGAGTGAGGTCTTATCAAATTCTTAGTGTTATGTTCCATCAATAGCCGGGGACATGGCAATTTGGCTTCATTTACAGAATATTTGGAATTGAACCCAGACCTTCGATATGTTGAGCAAACACTTTATCCATTAGGCTATTATCAGGGAGGCAACCAATGTCAAGTCACAAATGCAACAATTTAACAATTGAATATATATATCCTCTTGAAGATGCCTGTTCATTAAAACATGTTTTAACATTCTTTACTTCTCTAAAACTAATCTCTTAAAAATAAGACTAGGAGAATTACAAAGTTTTAAACAGAATTTTTATATCTACTATGTCCACTAAATCAAACACAGTCTCATCCTTAAAACAAGATGGATGTTTTGAGATAACTGCTGTCATTGTTAATTCACATATCACTCAATTCCATAATACCTTAACCCATCCAAGTCAGCTTTTTTGTTACGATAATTCTTCTTAAAGATAAACAATGCTTCTTCTACGTCAGAGTTGATATGTTTATACCATCGAAACATTCAACAAGTCACCTTTGTTTTCGAACAATGAACAGTTATGCAGTATTAAATCAGTCCCAGTGAAATCTGTATGGATTTAACAGACAGAGATTTATAACTCCAACATCGAAAGACTTAATTCTCTCCAGTAATCACGACTAAAAGAGCAGCTTCTTTCAAAACATTTCTCTAATTTACGGTTAGTCTAACAAAACCTCAGGTGTGCTTGGAAGAAGTCATTAGTAAAATCAATCAAGACATTAATTAATTAAAATGCCTAATTATTTACAATGTTGGATAATGAAAGTGTCATGTGAACCCATCGAGAAATTTTGAATTACGGCTGGCATTTTCAGAGTCTAAATAAAATATATAGCACTCTTGTCAAAATGGCCTTATCTCAATATAGCCTCGATCAAACATTCCGTCGTCAAAGTATTCATCAGTTATTAACATAGCTATTCCCGGTATTTATGTTAATCAATGTAATAAGCTTGCCTCACTCGCTAACTGGGAACATTGAGAGATAAGAAGAAAATCATTAATTAAAATTGTCTCATTAGCGTCAACAATGTCGGCAAGAGCTCATATTTTCACCGATAAATGTCTGCTGTCAATTCCCAGACTGATGATCTGAAAATTCTGTTAATATGTTATCTGTTGAAGTTATGTTTCCATTTACTGAATGATTTATCCTCGAGCTAGTATTCTACCAGAGCACCACCGCGACATCAGCGTATAATCCATTAGTTGATATTTAATATCCTTACAACAATTGATCGACAAGTACAAACAATTTCAAACCTCGAAGATTTTTGCTATTAAAGATTGAAATCTACCTTTCATAAAGTTTTGTGTACATCCATATATACATTTGGAACATTTTAGTGATGTATCACCGGGATCGGAAACAAACACTTGGTAATTGACATATGTGAGGAATCAAATATTGACTATTTGAAGGACATTTTGAAGGTCATAGTGGATGTTTCAAAACCAGTCAGTTTTCACAATTACGTGAACATTGATTTTCTATTCATTCTAAATAACCAAATAAACCAGGCAATGTGTTTTGTGTGGTGCCCAAACAGAGAATCACAAAAGATCGCCAAAAACATGAAAATCAATTTGAAAAAAGCTCATCTTGAGAGTTTGCAGGGCGATACATTTAAGGTCCTACTGAGCTCACATCTCATGAAATGGAGCAGAACTAACACCTCCATCCCTGCAACCACATCTGCTTGCTTCCCAAACATCTGCCGAAGCTACTTTCAATTTGTTAAATATTTAAAGTTTCAGAGCTTCATCCAAAAGATATTCAACAGTTGCTTAGTCCTGCTGATTACACGGAAGGGAAATTGCAAACCCTTCCAGTTTCCTCCCAACTCTCATTAACCCCTCGTTAATGAGGTTTTACCCGTTAACTTCCATATTCAACATTAAAGAAGTTCCAATCAAACTGACTGACTAAACAGCCCCAAGACACTCTTCATCCTGTGCATTATGTCCCAGTGCTTGTATATCGCTTAATGCTGTGCAAGCGTGTACAATTTATACTTTTCTCCCCAAAATGGCACATTCATAAAAGGGCAATCAGTTATCGCATGTGACTCACTCTCCCAACCTTCGTGATGAAGATAGATGTCCCATACATAGGCCTACCATTGATAGGGCACCTGCCGGACCGCCATGAATCAGGATGACATTTGCCAGAGGACTGGACAATACACAGAGGACCAAGCCATTGTCTGGATCTGTTTTGTGGCCGACTAACTCTGGATAGATTAATACCAGATTGAAATCTCCTACAAAGCCTGACCATGACTAATATGGTCATGAATATGTTATTCTGTTCGGTTGGTCAAGGGGTCTTATTGAATGTCTTCAGATTACAAGTAGGCTTCCATATAGATTCAGTTTTCCATCATGGGATGATGATGATGATGATGATGATGATGATGATGATGATGATGATGATGATGATGCAGGATTCATGAGCAATGAGTTATGTTGAACCCATAACTTCAATGTTCAGGAAACACTTATGGGACCCCTGAACCATGTACATGTGCATTTAAGGGCTAGTTCACATCAGTAATCCAGCAGTGTTATTGATGGGGACACCAGAATGGCTTTACACATTGTACTCACGTGGGAGTAGAACCCAGAACTTAGGTAATATAAGCGGACACTTGGACCACTAACCCTTTCATCATAAATATGGGCAATGAAGGCTATCTCACATGTCCAGCTAAGTGAAACAGATACTGACAGATGATGAAAATGATGATGAAAATGATGATGAAACTGATGATGAAGCTGATGATGAAACTTATACTGAAGACCATGATGCAACTGATAATGAAACTGACCACAAAGTTTTTATTCAATGTCTTACTTTTTCTCCAGTGAGCACCATCCACAGTATGGATCCCCATCCGAGAGACAGTCACTGCAACTTCCGAACCTCAGACAGTTCTGCACTTTCAGCCTCGTCACCTGCAACAACAACATCACACATTGGCAAGGAGGTCAGGTCCACATTGCGAAAACACCTTGATTTTTCTCACTGATGTCTAGCGCCAATAATTAGCTACCAATCCAACATACAAGCAAACAAATTACCAGTTAATTGAGAAGGAAGCACGATTTCAAAAGCTGTCAGTTATTTTAGGCCCTGCCACCCAACTTACAGCCTGGTGGTTTTAGGATAAATCCACGGAAGACGCATCAGCACGAAAATAGTGTGTGTAATTAACATACTCCAGAATTACCTGCCGACCGACACACAACTGAAATTAAGTCATTAGTTTGAATCCACTTAGGACTGATTGAAAAGTAGGGGTTGAAGTGAGCATGATGTACTTCTGGGTGTCACAGCACAGAGTGAGTGAGTGAGTGAGTGAGTGAGAGAGAGAGAGAGACAGAGGGAGAGAGAGAGAGAGGAAGGAGGGTGTGCGTCAACTTTTACAGCTAATGCTATCATGGAGAGAAGTAATATCAGTGGAAGTTTTTTTAAAAAGTGATCCCATTGCAGAACACAGTGTGTGAGTGAGTGAGTATCAACTATTACAGTTTATGTTATCATTTCCTGAAGTAATATCAGTGGAAGCTTTTCCAGAAACAGTTCCCGATTCAGTGAGTGAGTGAGTGAGGATCAACTATTACAGTTTATGTTATCATTTCCTGAAGTGATATCAGTGGAAGCTTTTCCAGAAACAGTTCCCGTTTCAGAACACAGTGAGTGAGTGAGTGAGTGAGTGAGTATCAACTATTACAGTTTATGTTATCATTGCCTGAAGTAATATCAGTAGAAGCTTTTCCAGAAACAGTTCCCGTTTCAGAACACAGTCAGTGAGTGAGTGAGTGAGTGAGTGAGGATCAACTATTACAGTTTATGTTATCATTGCCTAAAGTAATATCAGTAGAAGCTTTTCCAGAAACAGTTCCCGATTCAGAACACAGTGAGTGAGTGAGTGAGTGAGAACTCAGTGAGTGAGTGAGTGGGCATGGGTGATAGTTTATCGTTTACTGTTTTTGTTAACATTGTTTGAAGTAAAACAACACCAATGGAACGAACAAGGAAACACTGACACACCATATGATACGTTTTCAATGAGCATGAAGAAGCAACATAGTGATTTAAATACTTTCACATAATACCATATTAAATGCACACTGAATCTGGACAGATGTTTCACAGTGGATAAAGTTTTTGGTGACATATTTGGTCAGATGTAACAATTCATTGGGATATAAAGATATTGTCAGAAAAGAACTTAAGAATTTATAGATAGAACAAAACTCATCTCCACAGATGGATGATGGCAGCCGGCAAGATGCTAACCGCCAGGGAATACTGTCAGTTGTTCTCTAAGTACTACTATATTCTTCTGTCTTGGGGACACCTGATCACTAGCTTATTACCTCTAACAAAACCTGGGCTCTCTTCATGAAGCAATCTCTTTGTTGCAATTACCATAAGTCAAGGTGAAGGTCATAACTAAAGGACAACTAATGGTCAGCAGGGGGTTATAGCATTCTAAGGAGTGAGTGAGTGAGTGAGTGAATGTGGGTCAACTGTTACAGTTCGTTATTGCCTGAGGTAATATCTGTGGAAGCTTTTCTAGAAACCAATCCCGAATGAGTGAGTGAGTGAGTGAGTGAGTAAAGAAGTATGCTTGGACTATTACAGTTTGTTATTGCCTGAGGTAAGATCTGTGGAAACTTTTCGAGAAACTGATCCCAAGTGAGTGAGTGAGTGAGTGAGTGAGTGAGTGAGTTTGGTTTAAAGCCACTTTTCACAGTTTTCCAGAAATATCACTGCGAATCAGCTTAATGTCACACAAAATCCCAAAGTGTTGCAAAGTCTCCAACTTTTAATGCTTTAGAGAAACCCCTGAACATTGGTATGGTGATGGCAGACATGAAAGGGGGGGAAACAGGATTCCACACCAACAATCACCTTGTGGACTTTGACCGATGACCAATACATCATGGCTTCACCTACATCACAGTCAGAACAATACAGTACAAATGTACAGAAGTGGGGTTCAAATGTTACTCACGTTTGTCTCTGTCATAACATAGATGTATTCAGCCTTCGGGTCAAAGGCTATATCCTGTGCAATGGCGCTGTTGGCATCTACCAGAATCTCCTCATACTCATGGCCACGCTCAGCTGACTTGAGCACCACCTGGTGGCAGAAAACAACAATAGTTTACATGTCAGTGGCAATAACTTACATGGTTTTCATTTTGAATTTCTTCTCGGACACACAGCGATTTTCAAATTTGTTAAGATTTAGAAGAATATCATATGAAATATTGATCATTTCTACACACACATTTCAGATTACATAATAACCAAAATTAAATATCAAGCAAATGTTGTTTTCTCAGAGGCAAGCAATTCAGATGAAATTATTTTCTATGTTGTTCTATTTTCCATTGCTTTCTAAATTTAATGACATTCCATGACTACAATTAAATGCTGCAGATGCTTAAAATAACTTGTATAATCACCAATATATTTGATTTATTTGAAACTAATCCCTTTAATTAAAGGTAACATATTATGAGTTAAATGTTTAGTCATTTAAGAGATATTTAAATATGGTGACTAGTCATGGTGACATACAGGGATCTGAGCGAGTGGTCCAGTTCAGTTTTGCACCGATTTTAGCAATATTCCAGCAATATCACGGCAGGGGACACCAGAAATGATGCTTCACATTGTACCCATGTGGGACTCAAACCTGGGTCTTCAGTGTAATGAGCGAACACTTTAACCACTAGGCTACCCCACCGCCCTTAGAGAGATCTGAAATAAAACAGCAGCTCACTTTCTTAAGGTAGCCATCACTGGTTCCGATAAACGCGATGGTATGCTCGTTGACGGTGGTGACTGCGATGGCAGTGAGAAGCGTGTTCTGGAACGTCCGGAGGGGGGCTTTGATGATAGGACTGATACCGACCACCATCGAGAAACTCTCCAGGACGGTGTTGCACAGGTATTCATTGTCATCCTCAATATTGTTGATCACAAGGCCACTCTGGAAATCAAAAAGAAACATAATTCTTGTATCCACTAAACACTTTATCGATGTTCATGACGTCAATCACTGGATTGTCTGGTCATTGGATTATTTACATAAAGGTATAAACACTTGCCAATACCTAGGATATCATTGATACTAAGGCACAAAGGATACATGAAGCATTAGTTTTTGAGATCCCAGTAAACCATTTATCGAACAGGAATGGTTATTACTGAGTGCGGTGTTCTGAAGGCATTTTGGTTTATCACTAAAACTGCTCGCTCAAATGCACTCAGTGCATACTAGACGATATCGCCTGAACACACCTGGAAATGAGTGCACGCTGAAAAACGAATAGGTTTTGCATATATAAGACGGTGGTCAGCGATACACGGGGCATTCGCTCCTTTCTGCCATTCGGTGCTATTCGTTCCAGTTCGTGTTTAGGCATTTAGACTACGAATGACTTTGTTGTTAGATGTGTAGGTTCAATTGGCTATTGTGGCGTTAGCTTGTTGAACTTGCATTAGTATGTTTAAGGTTAGGCAATTAGCGGTATTTAGCGGGTCATTTCATTTCAAAGTTCATTTAGAATCACTTAAGAGAATAACGTTTAGTTCTTTGTAAATCATCCATAGTTTTCTCACTTATAATAGTTGTCACGTTTAGTTCCTTGTTTTAGGCCAAAAGGTAAGTTCAAAATTTTAGTTGATTAGGTTTTCAGTTAATTTGCATAGCTCTGCACAATCGTTTTATTTTCCACTGCGCAACATGCGGCATTAAACAAACATACAAATTTGAACGTGTAGCTCACAGTCTCAGTTTCAAGCATGAGTATTTGTGTGTTTCATGTTCTATGATTCATTTATGGATACTCGATCTTATTTTAGAAAGATACTCGATATTTCCATATTTTCAGTGACCAGGTTTTTATTGAATTTTATATCATTTTTCAACTATGGTGAATGTCCTTGGTATATTTCCTTTAATTATATCATTGTGTGTCAACTTGACGAGGGAACAAAGTCTAAATGTTGCAGGTAGATATTTACAAAGATACTGAGGTAAAAGGTCAAGTATGGCGCTGAAAAACCAAGAATCCAAATCAAAATGAATTTGGGATTTAAACCCATCATTGGAAGCTGGATTGACTATGAGAAGCTACTCTAGACAACAAACTGTAACACCATGGATGCTAGGGCAACCTGTGCCCCTCATAGACTAGGAGACAAATACATGGATGATTACTCGTCTTATTGCACACTGACCAGGGTGCCGTTGTACAAAACGATCTTAGCGCTAAGGTGACCGTAACTCCCATACCTTAACATAGACTTAAGGTAGCCTTAGCGCTAAGGTAGTTTTGTACAACGGCACCCTGATCTATTTTAGATCAATCATGACATTACCTTGTCTGTGTACGGTGTTTTGTCACTTTTAGCACTGCACCAACATGTCAGAGGAAACCAAAAATTGGCTTCACACATTGTACCCATGAGGGGAATCAAACCCTGGTTCTAGTGTCCAGTGACAGCTTTCACCACTGGACTACCTCACTGCCCTCAAGCATAGTTCTAACACTGACTGATCTTTGTCAACAGGAAACGGAAAACTGATAAACATTCTATCAAACTGTACTTTATATTTTCAGGCAAGGTCTAGCTTTTGCAAGGAATTTCATTCCATTATGAAAATATAACAAGTAAGAATTTCACTCTAAGAAATATTTAGCTTTAAAAACAAAAGTTTTTTAAAATGGAAATAGTTTAATCAAGAATCCTTTTTATAAGGAAGCAAAAACCACCTAAGAAGGAATTATTCTGTTAACATTTAAATAAAATCTTGTATGACTGACAGAAAAAGACAAAAGCTACACTGTACACAAACAACAAGATAAAATGATGAAGTGCTAGGAATATAGAAATGGACAACCTTGTTTCCAATTACATAGCAAACCAAGAATACATTTTATTTTATCTATTTTCCATATTCCTTTCTAATGACTTCACTATTTTGCTTTCTTTTTAACTAGAACATGTCTGTATTACCTTATTTTTTGTATTGTTTGGGGTTCATCTCAACGACATCTAGTTAAAAGATTAAAAAATGTACGATTCACGTCACAAACATTGCGAAAACATTGTGAAAACATGAAAAAAGATCAATATATGAAATCGAAAATAACCAAGGGCGAGTATTTTATCTCAAACCCTGAGTGGAAAATCAAACTTCAATTACAATTTTTTGGTTGATTTTAAAATAATCAATTGTGCAAACTTTCAAATCCCTAATACTGCGAGTCTGGCACTTCCTGCTAAGGCACAAAAACATAACAAACTCTTAAAAGTTCCGGCATTAAACCAGACCCATTCAAAACCAACTTTTTGTTTTAAGTTTCCCAATTGTATCTGCAACGACATTGAGAAAATATAAAGCTGTTTTCATTAGCGAGCAGATAATTACAAAACTGATAGAAAAGAGGCAATTTCAGACAATCTATAGATTTCCCTGTATTCCCGCCCTTCCTGGAGTAACATAAGCCATGAAGGTGGGACAAATATAGAAATTGGGTTTGTTAAGATAGCATAAATCCTCAACTTTCACAAAATTCATAAATGAGTATAAATTGACCAATCAGGTCCAACAAAGGATCAAATTTGGCGACATCGGAAAGCGTGGCATCAGTACATACCCTGAGGACAGAAAGGTTATGACAGTGAACAAGGTCTTGCAACCGAAACCCAAATCCAACCATAAAACACAGTTCATGGAACTCTGTGTTTACCAATAGCAGCTGAGTCTAAGATTAATTTAAAAAATATCTAATTTTGTAGTTTAATACGGCTGCAACCATCTGCCACTCAAATACAGTGACCACATGATTCAGAGGATACAGCTTTGTGTAATTAGCCCCTTCTGAGAGGGATTGCAATATTTGACCAGAGATGTTTCATGGCCATCCGAGGATTCTAATCCCAAACTTCTCCGCCGACTCCATAAAATATCCATGTGAAGCGGACAAAACGGGAAAAGCACGAGCAACGTTTTTTGATTCGCAATTATGATAATTACAGTGTCAAACAATGGTGACGTCCCACCGAGGATGAGAGAGCAGAATCAGTGGAGATATTTTTTAAAAGGTTACACCAAACTGTTGGCGGAGCAGACGTGCAAAAAGTAAACACACTCAAAAGCACTCTCCTTTCAAACAGCAATCTCAAGTCATTTTGGGGAAGATCTGCGTGACATATCCCCCCAAAAATCATAACATTGCATTTAAAAAAATTGATTTTTGCTGCAGAAAGCATCAAATGGCTAGTTGGCTGTAACCTGATCTGACCCCTCTCTCCAAGATGGCTAACACTAGATCATCTCTTGCAATTCTATCTAAATGATCACAGGGTGTGTCATTTGCATAACAATGGAAAAGTCCCCATCCTTGACACCAGCTGAACTGTATCGGCTGCTGGGTTTAATGCCACACACCTTGTGTTTCCCTAACAAAGGCTCTCATATTAGTGTCACAAGGGCCAATTTATAACTGCAAAGTTTCCATTTTGAAAAATGTGTTACATTCTCACAACTGCTCGGAAATGTCATCCGCGTTTTAAGCAGGGAGATGTCATGCTGGGCATAAATACTCCCTGTGTTATTAGGAAAATAGCACTACCAGCTTAAGTAAAGTTCATCCTGACCTTTTTGTTCCAGAGTAGTTTTTAGGAATATGTTTTCACACTATGAAGCAGCATTTCCATTTTACAGAGGTAATTGTGTCAGTCAACAGAATAATTGAATTAGGGACGTGGATGTTTGTTGATGTTGTAGGAATCATCTCAATCAATTATAGTACTGCTGACAAAAGTGTTTCGTGCAGAAACAGAGTAATTCCCTGTCAGGCGCTGCATAATTCATTGGCACATCATGATACCATTTTCCACAAACCTACATCAATATCTGACCTGTTACTCATCAAACCAGAAACAGGACTTCAGAAATGTGTACATAGGCTAGGTTAACCGTACAACTTTTGAAATGAGATCATCATGTATTGCATAAATTGATTCAAATGGCCGTTGTATTTTTAATGGAAACTGAATATACTGGAGATTAAAATAAAATTGATGAATATACATGTACACATTTCAATCTGATACATTCGTCCCATTATGTCACACATTAGCATATGTGGTAATCAATTAAGCATGGCTGTATGGAGGGTAATAAATATGCAAATGAGGTACTGAATATTTGATATACAAGTGGGCAGAATTGGCTGGAATGGAGGAATGGTGATGTTTTGGCAAGAAAGATGGAATTATTGGACTAGTTTCAGTGGGCAGACGGATGAATGAGTGAGTGTGTCTGTGAGTGGATGAATAGGTGAGCGAGTTAGAGGAAGGATAAGAAAATGGCTGAGTGAATTTTTAGAAAGTAGGTGGGTGGATGAGTGAGTGAGTGAGAGAGTGATAGAATGAGCGAGCCAGTGCTTTGAGGAATGAGTGAGAGGACTAGTGAATGTCTAAGTTTTTGAGTGAGTAAGGTGTTTGAGTGAGTGAATGAATGAGAAGACAAATGAATGAGTTCGAATGAGAAGATGAATGAATGAGTGAGTGAGAGTGAGCGAGCCAGTGGTTGAGGGGATGAAAGACAGCAGGAGAATGAAAGGATTAGTGAGAGGATTAGTGAGAGGATTAGTGAGGTTGAGTGAAGATAGCAAGCACAATATTTCACTGCAGGAATGAGTGAGTGAGTGAGTTTAGTTTTACACCGCACTCAGCAATATTCCAGCTATATGGCAGTGGTCTGTAAATAATCGAGGCTGGACCTGACAACCAGTGATCAACAGCATGAGCATCGATCTGCGCAATTGGGAACCGATGACATGTGTCAACCCAGTCAGCGAGCCTGACCACCCGATCCCGTTAGTCGCCTCTTACGACAAGCATGGGTTACTGAAGATCAATATTCTAACCCGGATCTTCACGGGTCTTTCACTGCAGGAACCCGCCACAGGTCTCACTACATATCCACACAGATTCAAACTAAACTTTGACACAACAAACCACCACTTGAACCACAAGGCCACCTTACATGCCCTTCGGACACAGATGATGGAACCGTTAACATAAATAACTACTCTGCACCTTACATCCACATACAGCTCCTTGACAACGACCACCACATTTGCATTCTTAACTGACAATGCTGCTACCGCGATTCATACGAAGACAATTCGGTGCGTTCCAATTACAGGGGGCTCCATCAATGGAAGAAAGTGTGTCAATAGCTATTGCTGGTATTTGACCACAAATTGGCTGTAGTTTGGACAATTACTGGCATCAACTTCAAGAACCAGTTCCCACTGATGTATCTGTGACAGATTCCTGCCTTCATATGTAGTTCATATGTAGTTTATACAATATTGTCACTGTTTCTGTATGGAACGTTTGCACAATATATATTTTACTTTATCTTTATCTCATGAATTAACACTGTTACAAATAAACTGGATATTATCCTGGAATATATGCTAGCATATATTTATTACTTGTTCATAACTTAAAAACCTGTTCTACTCAAGCTAGTAAAATATGACGGCCATATTGGACTCTTGACTAATAATAGCTTCCTAACAACCTTGGTTAATGCTCAACACAACACATCTTGAACTTTATCTGGTCCAGTATTTTGTAATTTTCCATGGGGTTAAGAAACATAGGATGTTTACAGAATAAAAATAACACGTTATCAGTGATCTGGCTTGTCTGACAGACATGTGATGGCCTACATATGTCTCACATAGGGTATGGCATGTTCGTATTCACCTAGAATCTGAAGAAGATTGCATATCATCATCGGCTACCGATGCTGATAGCTGGTAGGATCCCAAATCCCATCAGTTGTATCTCATTTGATGAAATCTTGTTTATGATACGATACTCAGTAAATGGGGATTCCAGTTTATCTATATTATTTCTGTTGCCAGTCTTGCTGGGTGCTTACTGTCTAATGCCAGGCTGATGGCAATTATAGTTCCTCAATAATTACAAAGACTATTTATGACACACCATTTATACAGTATGTTTTTAACAACAGAGCCAAAAGGAACACCAGAAAGACATATTACACTATTCAAAAGAGTGAGTGAGTATGGTTTTCCGCCACTTTTAGCAATATTCCAGCAATATCACTGTCGGGGACACCAGAAATGGGCTCTACACATTGTACCAGTGTGGGGAATCAAACCCGGGCCTTCAGTGTGATGAGCCAACGCTTTAACCACTAGGCTACCACACCACCCACTTATCTAAAGAAGTTAAAGAACATTTAATTGTTCCATTTGACCATAGTTAATGTTCATAGTCATCATTCAACTGTAGCTGGGGTAGCCTAGTGGTTAAAGCGTTTGCTCGTCATGCCGAAGAGCCCGGGTTCGATTCCCCACATGGGTACACATGGGTACTCACTCAGATGGGATCTAAACCCAGACCTTCTGACAAGTCAACACCAACCATCGGCCTAACACACAGTCCTTGTGATGCGGGCAGTGGGGTAGCCTAGTGGTTAAAGCGTTGGCTCGTCATGCCGAAGATCCGGGTTCGAATCCACACATGGGTACAATGTGTGAAGCCCATTTCTGGTGTTCCCCGCCGTTATGTTGCTGGAATATTGCTACAAGCGGCGTAAAACCAAACTCACTCACTCACTCCTTGTGATGCCAGTGAGAGCAATTGATATTTACCAACTCAATCAGCTCCAACCACAACTAATGTCCCCAACCCTCTCACCCTACCACACATGTTAAACAGACACATCCCATAAACACACCTTCAAGAAAGCCAGATTATTTTCTTTTTCACCAAGCCTGCTCAATGTACAAGTTGATGTTTACAGCACTTCTTCCCGAGTTCAGTTGCTGCGGCAACTTCTTCCCCAGCCAGGCAATAACCAGAAGCAGTGTTATGCAGTTCGACTTAACGACAGTTCTTCGAACATACATAATTAACTCACCAGCGAAACAGTAACTTTATGATGATGTAACGACCCACGTGAGTAATGTTCTGTACAAACAAATGTGGGGAAAACCACCAAACAAAGACAAACACAGGCTCCTATAAATACATCAGCACCTCATGCGCTACTTGAACAAGCTCTGAGGAGAAAGCGAGAGGCTTTTTGTCAAAGTGAATGTGAATTCCAGATACAACGCACAGATTGAATTGTCTCTGAAATGTGACAATCACCACGGTGCATTTCAATGCTTATTCTAGAATTGCCATTTTTCCTTTTTGCCAATTTTTGGAGAATCATATTAAAACAAAAAATGTCAGTTCTCACTTTATCCGATACAATGTTTTTTCTCTAAATTCAGGAAATATTCCACTATATATTTTCGGATAACAGGCATACAGATGCTGCATAAAAATGACAAAGCCATTTCAATACTGATAATACAAGCAACAAGATCCTTTCTATAATCGTAAAAAAAATTCTGCTTAAGCTTAATCCATATTATGATCCAGTCTTATTTTTCGCATAATAAGCCTGTGTTTGTGAATGACTACTAAATAGCGATGCTGCCTGGTGTCTGCAAAATCACTGGTGACATCACAAACACATGCAAAGGGAAGTCAAGTGTTCATCTGTTTTATTATCTCTTGAACCAACGTGGAGGTCACTTCAACTAGGCCCGTGAAGATCCATGTTAGAATTGATCTTCAGTAACCCACACTGTAGATCTAGGCCTTTTTGTATGATTTTGGATAGTTATGTTTTGTGTACTTTTCAGTTTCTTTCTACAGCTGTTTCTGTTTGTCCCTAACATTGTTTTGAAACTAACCAAAAATTAAAGTCACATTCAGTAATGGAGTCAATTTGGATTCAGTGTAAGTTTCAGCATTATACCTGTTTGGATTTTACATAAGATGAAACACTCCAAGACCATCATTTTTTCTTTCCTCCCACAACCCGTGAAGATCCGGGTTAGAATACTGATCTACAGTAACCCATGCTTGTCGTAAGAGGTGACTAACAGGATCGGGTGGTCAGGCTCGCTGACTTGGTTGACACATGTCATCGGTTCCCAATTGCGTAGATCGATGCTCATGATGCTGATCACTGGATTGTCAGGTCCAGACTCGATTATTTACAGACCGCAGTCATTTAGCTGGAATATTGCTGAGTGTGGCGTGAAACTAAACTCACTCACTCACTTCAACCAACATCTGAATAAACATCCAAACATTCTTGTCTCAACACATTCAGTTCTACTCTTTTAAATTCATGACTATGCATTTATTTGTTAGGGGTATTTTAATAGGGTGGGTACTGGTATTGAATGCATACACATCATGTTTAAAAACATTACTTTAAATCTTGAATTCAGACAGTGTATCACTTCCACCTGTGTGAGTAAGTGAGTGAGTGAGTGGAGCTGCCATACACACTTATCTCATATATCAAGCTCAAAGATGAACCACCACTTACTTTAACGAGTAATGAGTGAGTGAGTGAGTGAGTGAGTGAGTGAGTGAGTGAGTGAGTGAGTGAGTGAGTCAGTGAGTGAGCGAGCGAGCAAGTTAACATATCAAACATGAATCCAGTTGAGAACAATGGCAATTACATCTGAAAATATTGTATTTGATAAAATGCTGTCTCCATTTTAATTTTTGCCTGGCAATTATTATCCTAGTCTGATTATAACCAACATCATCATTATGACACTGTGTGGATCTATCACCGATCTGTACTGATGTTCCTATCACAAAAAAACTTTCAGAATTACATTTTAATATATTAATGTAAGCCATAAATGCTTGCTAAATCTCTGCGACACTGCCAACATAATCTTATAATGAAATATGTAGATATATCTGACATTTGGAAAATGCCTCACAAACACATAAGTTTAACAAGCGTTGCCAAGTTGCGCCATGGTTTATTCAAAAACATATTCCCCGGTTTCCCAGACATCATTTCAAGGCCTTGAATACACTGGTGTGTTTTTGAAAACATTACAACATACATAAAGATTTTTTAAGTATCTCTGCAAGATTAATCTCCTATGATACTGTTCATTTGCTGACGGATTGAAACCTACGACATTTCAAGCTTTATATTTTCTAGCATTCAATCCCAGAATAGTATATTATCACATCATTCATTTCCAACAAAAACAGATTGTTCAACAGAAGTCTTAAAGAATCAAATATTAAAGCCATGTAATTAGTTTTGCCTAACAGATTACCGGCTATATTCTACTCAAGTTGATGTATACTAATCTCGTTTAAGAAAGCACATATCACCAATTGACTATAGGTTAATATACAGAAAGTAGATATGCATGATTTCATTGTTACATTATCAAATATCTTTTGAGTGGAAGAAGTCGTAAAGAACAATTTTCTATCAATAGTACCTAACATTTCCCTTAATATATTTGATAAGCTGTTTATAATCATTGACTTTTACTTTTAAGATACGAAAATAAATATTTTAGTAGTCCAATATTCAATAATTAATTACTATATTTGTAACAAGATATTATTATAAGGCTTTCAAACATAATGTGGATATGATTGAAAAATCACAAATGTTAACAAGCTTTGAATGTTGTAGTGTGATAATTAACATCCAATAGATGTACCAAGAACTTTTCAAACTTAATTTTTCATATTAATATTCATATTCGTAACAAAATAAAATGGCTTTAAAATGTGAACTAGGTCAAAACATTGCCAGTATTAACAAGGATTAGATATATGAAGAACAATTAAATGTCAAAATTTCCATAATTAATAATCATACACGTAAAATGTGAAATAAGTCAGAAAAATTGCAAGTATTAATAAGTTTTGAATTTGATGTAGCGTGTAAATGAACAAGGAGCAGATGTTAGCGGAATGTAATATCATACCATTCCATGGTCCTTCAAATGTTAAACTTCGCAACTAGTCGTTCAGATGTTAAACTAGCCGACTAGTCTATCATTTATCTGACATCCCAAGGTCCTCACACCCCTACTCTGTGTACATTGAACAACTTCCCGCTAACCAAGCTAATAACAAACATGAATGACACCAATTACACTGTGATTGAGATATCTCCCTGTATCGGACAACTTGACTCGATGTCGTCCTCCGTTACCCATAATGCTCCTCTATACTACCCATGATGCATCTACTGTTGAACACAGTGTCCCGTTCCTTCACAAACTAAATCTAATTAACATTAATCCCAAGAAATCTTTCGAATTGCCATCCATTTGTCATTTTGTCAGAGAATTTCCTCGCGTCAAATTTACTCCTGATTGATTGTGTCCGGCTCTACCTGAGCGAAGTAAGTTCCTTCCCCACTGACAGCAGCCATTGTTGGGGAAGAGAGCTCCGCGTCTAATGACTACCTTTCCTTATCCCCACATCGATTGGGAGGTACCGACCTATTGAAGAATATGACTTGGAGATCACTTCAGGTCCAAGATTCCATTAGTTCCTTAGCTTCATCTATCTTGTTCCTTGTATACAGTACAGACCTCTATGCTGCTTTATGAAATATGCAGCAGCTAGTAGTCTATTTAGCCATCTTCTTTACACTGCTAACTGTCCCTCGGTGTTAGCAGCAGCTTTGTAGTCTATTTAACCATCTTCTTTACACTGCTAACTGTCCCTCGGTGTTAGCAGGAGCAGTTCCATCGTCTAAATGTCAGTTTAGATAAAGACAGTCTGCCTCTAAAGCCATAAATTGAAACCAATATTTTGAGATTGTATGAGATGAAATAAAACTGCTAAGGTGTAGTTTTCAGTAGACTGAAGTGAGTTGGTGAGTTTTGTTTTACGATGCTTTTAGCAATATTACAGCGGGGGACACCAGCAATGGCCACAGTGATATTTAATTAATACAAGAAATAGATGAAATCACAAATAATTTCAAGCAATCAATTCAATGATAAATACAAAAGGCAAACAAATTCAGTAAGTTGAGTGAGTGAGTTTAATTTTACTCCTTTCCAGCAATATTCCAGCAGGGACACCAGAAATGGGCTTCACACATTGCACCCATGTGGGGAATCGAACCAGGGCCTTCAGCGTGACGAGCGAACACTTTAACCACTAGGCTACCCCACCACCGCTAATAGACTGTAGAGCTAAATCACATGTGGGCAAGACTGAAAATGAACCTCACACATAAAATAGATGGAAACCTTTGATGAGTCATGAACGACAATGTCAAACAAATTAATCCAATTAAAAAAATCATTTACTCTTTAAATTTAAATGTAAATTCTAGTTTATGTGGGACCTATAATGTATTTTCAATAGGAGGCCAATTTCTACCTGCTAAACTCTCATTAATGAAAAATACATATTTAATTTCAATAATGGAATTGTTGTCATGCCACAAATATCCTCTTTTCAATAACTATCACATAAACATCTTATACAGTGACGCAGGGCAGGGACAATCTATTGATTCAATCACCTAATGATAATTTGTTAACCTTCCAATTTCCCATCAGAATCTCTCATTGTCTGGAGCTCCTAGTGATAAAGAGCATGATCTACATTGACCA
Source organism: Haliotis rubra (assembly GCF_003918875.1). Classification (NCBI taxonomy): domain Eukaryota; kingdom Metazoa; phylum Mollusca; class Gastropoda; order Lepetellida; family Haliotidae; genus Haliotis; species Haliotis rubra. The sequence goes on along the minus strand of NW_025765625.1, from coordinate 836,481 downwards.
CCATGGCTGAAGAAGCTATGCATCCACCACATGAAAACAACTCATTAAGTCATTAACTCTTTCGGTTCCCACAGAAAGACACGCGGCCATGTTTGATGTTGCATTCCAGGCTTCATAACTTGCTCACTAGGATCACATTTCATCAGATGTGATGACATCAAAACTGTAAAAACAAGATCACACACTTCCAGGTTTAAAGCTATCTGACCACCTCATCTTTCTTGCCTACGTTTACAAAGACATATTGATCTTATGCTGGGGGACATCTCAAAAAATGAACATCTGTTTCAGAAATTTGAGATTAAAGAGCATATAATCCTGTTTTTCGCCTGTCAACATCAACTGGGATGCTATTTAAGAAAAAGAAATCTTAGCCAAGTTTATAGCTAAGACGGTCAATGAAGAAGAAATTCAATGAAATTGTATTTCAAAAAGACATGCAATGAGCCCTGAAGAGAATGTTTGAAGTAACGGAGGTCGGCACCAACTGAACCCTAGACTCTGCCTGGAGATGAGGGCCAGCTGTTCTCACACAATATGCAGCAGCTCTTCTATACAATGAGTGCACTGACCCCCAGCAGCCTCCTCACTAGTGATGGAACTGCCATACACACTTATCTCATGTAGCAAGCTCAAAGATGAACCAGCACTTACTTGAGTGAGTGAGTGAGTGAGTGAGTGAGTGAGTGAGTGAGAGCAATATTCCAGCTATATGGCAGCGGTCTGTAAATAATTGTGTCTCCATCAGACAATCCAGTGATCAATTGCATGAGCATCGATCTACGCAATTAGTGAGTGAGTGAGTGAGAGTGATACAGACTTCACACTGTACCCATATTGAGAGCCAAACCCACGTTTTCATCATGAGTGAACGCTTAACCCATTAGGCTACCCACCACCTCAGATACCAATAAAACGCAAACTCTTAAGAATGCTGGTGATAGAAATAGACCCATGGCATCGGACTTCCTTCCTATCTCTCTCCCCTGAAAAGTTCACAGCGGAGCTCTTCTGTCAAAGAGGGAAGGCAGCCATTACTCATTCAGCACCGAAATTCACTTTATGTTTCAATGACTAAGTACAACCAAATCTGTACAGGAATATACCAACCTGTTTGAACCGTAGTCCATTAGGCAGAATTCAACAACCTCCAAATTTATTGATATACTTAGAAACGCGAGTAGGAATAGGGTTTCCATAGACATAGTGCTCATCCATTAACAGGTTTTTTAGTACTGCAATCGATCCACATAAGCTTTCTGAATCACACAAGAAAGTTTATTTACATTTAGAAATCAATACCCAGTTATCAAGGACTGCATATCTACGCAATGTTTTTACACAGAACAGAGAAAAAATTCCCATAGACTTCACTGGAAGAAGTGAGCCCATTGCTCTTAACCACCTCTTTGTTAATAGAAAACAAGATTGCTCTGGCAACCTACGGCCATCATTACATTACGATAATGGCTGGCCAAAAAATTTAGCATCTTCTTACACAGTTCCGTTTGGCATTTCTATGAGAAATCTAATTTCTCTGAAAATGAAAATATCTGTCTACTTAATAAAAATGACTTAATCCAGTAGTGCATGATCCTCCTAGCCTTTTAACACCACAAAAAGCCAGCATGAACCAAATTGATGCACAAGGAAAGACAAGCTCGATGTTGGAAATAAGATAAGTTCTGTTGGAACAGAATAGGAATTGGTGAGCTTCTGGGCAGCATTGTAGTCAAATGGCTTTTAGTGATATTATGTGATGCCACTTTGCTAGGGTACAGTCTTACTGTATCATCAAGGATCTTAGCCAAACACCACAAAGGGTAAAATTCAAGTCGTGTCAAAACAAGGAAATCTTTCCCAGGCTGAAATACTTCGTCTGGACTCATATTGATGACTGGATCCTTGAGAAGGGCTGGAATGTGAACTAGACAAGCCCTGACTATGGATTATAGATCATTCCAGTGAAGATGTTGTATTTTCAAAGGATGGTGTAAGTTTGGGGATTTCAACTGTCAATAAATATAAACATTCGTGACATCTGCACACTTTTAGAAGACAGAATTTGAAAAATCTAGCCATTTTGGAAATTCTCATACCAGGGTACAATGTACTCCTTGATCCGAATGTCTTGTCAAAATGCTGAGCATGGCAGTTTTGTAAATAAATATCTTTGAAATGTCAGACAGTACAACAAAGAGTCATGACTGAAATGAGTATTAATGTAGGTTAATACCTGTTTTTATACATTTTGAATTAAACATCCTCTGACATTTAACACACTGTACTAGAGTAACCCTCGAGGATGATACCTACATGATATTCTGCCTCGACATTCAATCTCGCGTACGTCTGCTCCAGTATATTTCCAATATACAATTTCATATCTATGTCTAATGAGCAGGAAATTGTCTCAAGTCCTTGTTCAAGCCGCCAAATTAAGTATGGCTAACGAAGATATCGCCCTGATTAAATGTCGGGCTGTCCCAGACGTAAGTGCTCTGGCACATACTGGCCGTGCCTCGGGTTCCGATCCAGCCTCCCGTGGACTCCCATGGACGAGGATAATGATTCGAGGTTGGAGAATCTCCCCTTCAAGGCACGTCGCGGATAATGGCTTGTTAGTCAGCCAGGAATCAAACCCTAATTCAATACTGTACACTGATCTATGTGCAAACAGTCTCGTTACTAGTACTGCCGTCAACTGGAAGTTGACAGGAACGGCCGACAAAACCCTTTATCTGGTTCCGTATTCTAATGTCTCTGGTGGTTTGAGAGAGACGTTTAAGTCTTCATGTTGATGCCATAAAACTACCAATACCATTATCTCATTCTGGGGATTACTTCCATTATAATGTTTTACTTGGGTTTTCTGGCGGTAGCCCAGTGGTTAGTGTGCTACTGCTATATTTGTTATTGTAGTGAATGTTATGCTACTTTTAGCAATATTCAAGCAATATCACAGCAGGGAACACCCAAAATGGGTTTCACACACTGTACCCATGTGGAGAACCAAACCTGGGTCTTCAGCGGAACAAGCAAATGGTTTAATCAATTAGGCTACCCATCCGCCCCAGCTGGAAGGCTGAGTTTGATTCTGCATCTACTCTCCAGTACATAACCAAATCTTGACATTTCCAATCTAGTATGACACATTATAGGATCATATTCATTTTGTTTCAATCAAGTTTAATGATACGATTATCTAGTCATGACTACGTTAACTTGGACAAGCCCAGCCATGACTGCATGACTGACTGAGTTTGGTTTTACGCCACTTTTAGCAATATTCCAGCAACATCACGGCAGGGGACACCAGAAATGGGCTTCACACATTGTACCCATGTGGGGATTCGAACCTGGGTCTTCGGCGTGACGAGCCAACGCTTTAACCACTAGGCTACCCCACCGCCCCATATGCAGGGATGGCAACAGGAAAATCTATTTTCAGCGGAAAACTTAATATTGTGTCATTGAATGGGGGTTTCACAATGGATTTAGACGATTCAAAATTGAACAATTTGAAATAAAATACGCGGAAAATTGCCATCCCTGCACGAGTGTCAAAGAGTGAGTGAGTGTTTCCGCCTTATGTTGGAGGACATTCTAAATAATGTAGGCCCTTGATGTATACTACTTCCCTGAAACCATTAATCATTAATATATGCTGACAAACCTACACACAATCATGGAGAACCTTGCTATTAGAACCCATGACCACAGGTGCCTCGCATTCCAAGGGACACAACTCTGTGAATTAATTTGTAGCACCTTATAGGACAAACCACCCAAGCTCTAGACTGACTGACTGAGTTTAGTTTTTACGCCGCTTTTAGCAATATTTCAGCAACATCACGGCAGGGGACACCTGAAATGGGCTTCACACATTGTACCCATGTGGGGATTCGAACCCGGGTCTTCGGTGTGACGAGCCAACGCTTTAACCACTAGGCTGCCCCACTGTCCCACCGCCCCCCACGCTCTAGAAGTAATACTTAGAGACCCATCATCCTTACCATCACATGATATACATCACACTCATCATCATTAATGTTCCAGTTTCACCGTATTATGAAGACAATGGACTGTGGCCATTATTATATGATATTAATTACCATACAACGTGCAGCTAGTTAAATGTTCAGGTGCTGTAACAGATGAACAAGCGTGCATTGTTTTATTGATTGTACCACTGTTCAAGCCATATAACCACAGGAGATAACTGCTTTAAATACACCACCCACATGGAGAACTGAACTCGGGTCATAGGCAAGACAATACAGCGCTTTTAACCACACAGCCACCCACTGCCAAATTAACTGCTCTGTGCATTGTTCTGAAGCTGCATGCAACATTAATTACATATTTCAATGATTTATTTCACAGTAATATTTAATTAATACAAGAAATAGATGAAATCACGAATAATTTCAAGCAATCAATTCAATGATTAATACAAAAGGGCAAACAAATTCAGTAAGCTGAGTGAGTGAGTTGAGTTTTACGCCGCTTTTAACAATATTCTAGCAATATCACAGGAGGGACACCAGAAATGGGTTTCACATATTGTACCTATGTGGAGAACACGGATCTTCGTCGTGATGAGCTAACGCTTTAACCACTGGGCTACCCCATCAACTAAATTCATTAAGTTACTGAAATAACTACCAGGGATCTATCTTGGTGTATTTGTGGGGACTCTCAGTAATAATTTGGGGGCAACAGGAAGAACATTTGGGTCCCAGAGTGACCACTGTACCTAAACAAAACAGATGAAGTCTGAAGCATGCATGATGCCTTATGTTTATAGAGGTGAAGTACCCTCCACGTGAACACCTGGTGTCATTATCAAATTTCAGTAATCCACTCAAACCATTTTCAATGCTATATCCTTAGACTGGGTTTTCTCTGGCATTAATGTTAAATTATATAAATTGAATCTTGGTGCTAAATATTGATTGTATCTGCGATTCCAAAAACATACAAACATGCTTCAATTATTTTTTATGAATTTTTATTCAGTCAACCCAATACTAATACTTTTTTGTTCTAATGGAATTATTTCCATCAATTCGAATTTTTAACACGAAAGATACCAATATTTTACATTTAGTAAAATCCAGTCAATATTAAAACACCACAAAACATATCAAATAGTTTCTAAACTTTCATTCCAATAGATTATTTTCCCATTTGAACAATTTATCCCCTCCTTCCTTCAAACAACAGCCAGGTGACGAAGCACGTCCATTATGTCCCCACCTGCTGCAGCGACAGCAACAACATCAGACATCTACTCGCCACTCTGTTTCAAGTATTGATTTCGTCTATTTCACGTGGACGTTTCCTCCTCACAGAGTAACATCCCTATTCCTTTGATTTGTTTCATCAGCTTGCTCATTTACATCCACAATAATAACCAGCACACAATCAAGGTACTACTTTCCTGAAACCAGCTGTTACCTGTGTGTGGTTTTCATTACTGTACAATTCACAATGTCTTGGTTTTTATCACTTCCCTGTTGCTTCCATAATGGAGTTATAAATGAGAAAAAGAAATCAAACAAATATAATGATTCCCCTCCTGGGACTTTAATTCACTGCTCAAGTTAATGTCTGCGAAATATATGACTGTTCATTAATGCTTCACCATTGTATTTAGAAGGGTTTTCATGCCTCTGGGCTATTCAAATACTGAACAAAACTAGTCGGGGATTGAGAATATGTGGGGGCACATTCTGTTCATTGATGCTACAACATAGTTTATTTAGACTTCAGGTAATTTATGTACAGAACTAAGGAAGTCAGGGATTGTGAACATTTAGGGGGATATTCTGTTCATTCATGGTCGACATTTGTACTTTCAAGGTATTGTTTTGGTTTCTGGTAATTCATATACTGAACAAAAATAGTTAGTTAACATGAATAGTTTGGGGGATATTTTTGTTGTGACTATTTCTGTTGGAAGATTATCCCCCACAACATGAGTTTTACAGACAATATTGCTGGGTTGTACATGTTTTACCTATTTGTAAAGTTTGACAGACAGTCAATGTTTGTGTAAGGTGCAACAGTGTTGCATGGCAATGGTGGAAAAAAATGACGCTTTTCTTACCTGTTGGTTGCAGTTGCCACGGGGGACCAACTCTTAGGTATCCACCCCCGCTCACTGATGTGTTGCCTTGGTGACACAATTTAATATTTTCCAGAATTTTAGCACGCACATCCTTCATGGGATACACACAGATAGCGGCGTCGGTTCGGTCCATGTCATCGTTGTAGCGGGAGAAGAGGCCGATGAGAATCTCGTCGTCTTCACCCAGGTAGAGAGAATCACGTAGTTCAGATGCAGGTTTTATCACAGTAGATGTGTGAATCTCATTATAATCCACACCATTATGCTCACATTTCAATGGTACATCAGCATAGGAGAAGAAATTTGGATCTTTCTGACACAGCTGAATAATTTTGGATACATTTTTGGTCATCCTGTTATCATCAAGAGAATCCCGCTGAACAGTTAGAAAATAACTGAAGTTCCCTGAACTGAAACCGGAGACATATTTGATTCGATACACAGGACTGATTTCTCTTTTCAGATAAATTGATGACGATCGACCTTGTAAAGCATTAGTTACTGCAGCTAGGGAGAACTTGTCCTTCCGTAAACTACGACTGCTAATTGCGGGCAATTCGTCTCTGTAGATACGATCTTCACGCGTTCGTCCTGTAAAGGTGGTCCCTACATAGAGAACATCGTGATTGGTTGGTGGTGGGCCTGGGGCGACAAAGGCGACTGTCGACGCATTGGGTTCATTGGCTGCTACAGCATAATCAGTGACTTGGTCGCCATCATAAAATTCCTTAACTTTTGATACATTAATTAAATTCCTCGTTTCGCATGCCCCTTGGTACACACTGCCGCAAGTGACAAGCTTATTCCTGTTCCGATCAATCAGCAATATCTTGTTGAAGTTGGAAGTTTCATGTTTTTCATAGGAGCAGGAATCGGGAGGAGGAGCACAGTTGGGACTGTCATTCCTCGGACCAGTTTCGGCTTCAACCATCAACGTCAACTCAGAGTCCAATTGATAAATACGATTGACCCCACCCACGTAAACAACACCTGTCTCATTGTCAATAGCCATGTGTGTTAGATGACGGCCCAAATACATCCCACAAACAAGATGGCCGCAGAGTCCCAGAACCAAGGACATCGCGGCAATCTTAACACCCATCTTAGTTGACATCTTGCTTCTTTCTCATCCTCTGCACATGTGTTCCGAATTAATACTTTGTACCATCAATTCTCCATTTTTGGTGTCTTCTCTCTCGCCTTTTCTGTTTCCTCACACGTATTTCAAAGTAGCAACAGCGAGCATGTCACATAATCTGAAAGCAGAAAGAAGGCAGTTATACCATTACTGTGTTCCAAGTGGTTGCCACTTAACATAGACTTGGCGGCAATTATTGCCGTCATTTTCCCAGCAAGGGCACTTCCAACTTGCCTCCCTTTGAAGCTCTTCAAACAGATTTTATTTTCTGCGTTCTACATGAGCACATGAATAAAAACACATTCTGATGAGTAATTTGTGTATTTGCGAGAAAAGCACTTGTCGAGAATCTCATGTCAAGCCGCTGTGGTGCCAGTCCCAACACAACACACTTCAAATCCTGCAAAGCCCACTTACAAAAACATATGTCTCTTATCTAAATCTGGTAAACACTCACAAGTACAGCCATCCCTCTATTAGATGCACACATCTCTATCACTCAAAACAGCCCAAATCTCATTTTGATTGATAGACAAAATCTTAGAAGCATCATTTGAAAAAAATCTTATCTAATTACCTGGCTGAGAGAAAATATCAGAATTTGGTTGCCAGGGTTACCCAAAAATTTCAGTGTAATTAGAAAATCCTTGTCTTTTCACAAAATCAGCAGAACTAGATTTCAGTACTCCATCACTTTCAACACAAAACATTCATGTACATCAGAGACAATGACAAAATTCAATGACTGTGCTAATGAAAACATTTGAAGTCGAAATTCCTTTCATGAAATGGAAACAGATTTCTGTAAAGATCAGAAGTTTACACCATGACAAATGAAGAATGACATCCCTTCGGGGAGATATCATATTTCACTTCATGAAAAAACATTTCCAGTTGATTACGGTTCCCAAGAGCACAATTAGGTTAAGTTAAAGTCATAACGAACACTGCAGTAAATCCGGAAGACTGTGAGAAATGGTAGTGACTGGTTGAAGCCGTTGGTTGACTGGTTGAAAGAAGAAGCCAGTACACTGGTACAGACATGTTGGCTACAACAAGATGGCCAGTTTTTCCGTAACATGTGACCAATTATCACGTGCTACTTGAGTGGACAAGTACCGCAGGATATACTGTATAACCAGCATGGCTCACACACCGAGGCATGATAAGTCTTCGGGTAAATATTATGACACATGGAACATGAACAGTTTCTACTCAAGTTCTACTTTCTGTGACAGGAAACACCCTGAACCTGTCCAAAATTAAAAATGCTGAGCTGCCCAAAATTTTAACCACATTACAAGAAACAGATACAATATTACCAACACTCGCAATTTCCCTGACAGTCAACAGCAGGTCTTGAGAAGTAGCAAACTTCCCAATTATCACAACACCTCAATGCTACTTTCCTTCTAACACATCCACATTCAGTTCACAAGTGCATTTGTCTCCACAATGAAACAAATCAACTGGAATTACACAATTACTTCTGCCTCGAACCATTTACAATTTAGACCAATTACCAAGACCACTAATTAAAGACTGTGACACTTTCACCTGTAATTATCTCACACCTGTCCAATTAACCTGTCTCAGGTGTAACCTGCTTCACCTCCTTCCACCACATGACTACCCTGAACATTGGTCAGCCCGCTACTCTAACATCTGACCGCAGGTCAGTTGTTAATCCCCCCTTCAAAGACTTCCTAAATACCCCCTAAGGTCACATAAACCCCTTGAGTGAGGTCCCTTGATGCTACTTTTCTCTTAACATACATCCCCCCTAGGGAGTTCTTTCCTTATAAGCTCCGACCCCCCTCGGATTATATCCTCAGCATTAGTAAAAGCAGCAGTAACCAAATACAGTGCTAAATAGGTCATTAATGAAACCTAAGTATTTACCCATGTTGATCAGATGTAAAAGTTCCTGACAATTTACCACCACCGGGACGAGGCTTTTAAACTGTAATTCTCCAATTTCCTGGTTTGTTTGCCATATTGGTCAGCATGCCAAGCCAGCATGGATACTAATTGACCACAGCACAGACAGGTTGACCAATGTCCAGTTGTTGTAGCAGAGGTCAGTCAGAAGGAGATTAGATAGTGTGGACTTAATCCTATAATCTGATTACACAACTCAATGAATAGATAAACAGCCGAAACTTCACTGACACATTTAACCCAATACATGCCATGTTGGCATTGTGTTGTACATACAACTTAACTAACAGTGTACATGACAGTTCTGACTGGCACTGATAGGGTTAATATGCATGCTTGATAGTCAATTTGGGATAAATTCAGTTATGGCATTTCACAGTGAGGATTTTATTTCTTCAATGCAAATGCTTTATTCAAATCTGTGAAATTGATCTGAAGACAAAATGTAGCTGACATTTAAAATGTCAAAATAAAATAAAATTTTATGAATGCCCATTTAATTTAGCCTCATATTGAATTTACCATTGATGTCTAACTCATCACATCTAAATATAGCTTCAATCAAATTGTCAAGTCACAATGAAACAAAACATCAGAAGAAAAACAAATATAAATGCGATCTCATTTTGATGTGATCCAAAGCATCAAGCAATTTCTGAAGATATTTCATATCTGACATTCACAAAAAGGAAACAAAAATTCTTTGAACATCAGCCATGTCACATTTCCTAAAACAAAAGAGAATTGAAAACATTAAAATAAGATGAGAAGCAAGCAACAATTTCAAACACATTTTAAAAAGAATACTTCACAACGAACTTGACTTATTATCAAGTGTAGAGCCTGTCTTAAAATCTATTTGATTCAAACTCCTGTACACAGACAGCAAGTACTGCTTAAAACATTTAAACTTAATTTCCTATGTGAAACAGGTGTTGCTCCATCTTGCTGCCAATTGCTTCAACATTGCATCTGTCCCTATAAAATTAACTATTAGAATGATCTACAAAACAAAGCTAAAGTAAGTAAACTGGTATTTGACTTGTTGAGACTACTTATTGACCTGCTGAGTGAGTGAGTATGGTTTTATCATCCAAAACTATGTTCCACAGGAGATATCGCTTGTGTGAGACCATATGATATCTCCTAGGAGATATCATATTGACTAGATTTTGTACAATGCCCTGACAATGCTATGATGTCATCAACTTGATGACATCACAATGCTATGACATCGCTGCACTGCAAGTCTAATGGAAGTACAGTGTTGAGAGATGTACATTTTCACTGAAAACAAATGAAGAATGATTTTTAAAGATAAATAGAATCTCACCCTCGTGTCTACTGATATCAATTATATCAACACTCGTTGATAAAGGTAAAAATATCCTTGGCAAGCCTCGGATATTTGTAACTTTATCAACTCGTGTTGATATAACTGATATCAGTAGACACGAGGGTGACATCTCTATTTACGCCACTTCTAGCAATATTCCAGCAATATCACAGAGGGGACACCAGAAAGGAACTAGACACATTGCACCTATGTGGGGAATCGAACCCGGATCTACGCCATGATGAGCCAGCGCTTGCCCTGAAGACTACCACTTGCCCTGAAGACTACCACTTGCCCTGAAGACTACCACTTGCCCTGAGCACAATTACAGTTAATTGTGAAAACAAACAAAAGCCAAATTGCGTTTTCCTCTCAGAATCCTTACCATCTCCATCTTCCTCAGGCAGAAAAGAGACAAATGGAACAGAAAATAATAATGCCACAATCACAAACAAACAAGGTGATTTGTCAAACTCGTTCTCAAACTGCCGACACAAAACAATTGTAGTTATCGGCCATCCAACAAACTATCATGTTCCTGTTCTGTTCACACCATCCTCACAGCTGTAATGAAAAAAAATTCCCAACAAGAAAAACATTTTCAGTAGGCTTTCAGGAGCAATAAATTCTTGCATGACAAACAATGTCGATTCTACTTATTCCGACACGGACAAACATCCATTTATCTTTCGGAGTAATTCGGAGTCGACCCATCACAAACAACGTCAGAGAGCTTGTACTTGACTCTGTTTGAGACTAGCATAAAAATGCTAACAATCAGAACAAGGATTTGCTTGTGTTCCGCCGTGTTATGTCAGCGTTCTGCTAGTGTTCTGGCTCATCTAAGTTCCAGGATATGCAACAGTGACAACAACAGCACCATAGTCATCGCTCAGCAAACAGACAGACGTAATCTGCACATGAAGATAAGCAACTCGGGTAATTTCACCTCCCTGAAACAACATGGTACAAGCAAACTCAGAACCGAGTTCACACAGGTGAAGCGAAGACCTTCTACAGATTTTTTCACACATCAACCGTCAAATCCCGAAGGAAGCCATATTTTCTCACCCATCTGAGGCGATATGTCACGAGTAGTCACCAAACAGTACAACACCCAAGTCCAGAGTCTCAGCGTACAGTTATTTCCCACTTTGTGTAACCTTGCCCAGTACAACGTCGCAGAAAAATGTCCAAATTATGAAGTGAAATCTGAGAGTGTTCACAAAAGGAAATACACACAAGCCGACTCACAGCTCCCAGGAACTGGGCTGAAGCAGATTTTTTGGGAGGCTTTCCTGTCAACTGGCGAGCAATTTAAATTACATTAAAATATCATGGCTCTATGCTGTGTTCTTATAAAACATTCCACAAGCCACATGGTGGCCATTAAACAAGATTTCAGCTGGTGGATATGAATGGATTCCACATTTCAATCTCAACGTTAGCCACTCTCCTGGGTCTTTACCGCAACACATTGACATGAGATACGCTGAAGCTATCGGAATATGGAACATGCCCGCTAAACATGTTTCTCCTGTTGACTTGGCAAACAGCGAACACAGAATGTGATAAAAATGAATAAAGTTATACTACTTCCCTCAGGGATATTACAAACTTTCGAACATAAAACAGCTATTCATTAAATATTCTTTGAAATATTTTCAAACCAGAATAACACTTTGCAAAGTTTAACCAAAACATCTTTATCTAAATTATATACTTTATCTTTAATGGAAAATATTTAAGTGTTTCTAAAATATTAATTCTTCAAACAAATATGCTTCAGGATAAGTTAGCATTAAGATGTTTTTCAAAAGGATACTTATATATTTTATATTTATCAACACTGAAAAGTTAAAGAGTTTCTATGTAATCAAAACTTAATATAATTCATATTTTCTACAACTTTCAAACCATATCAGCTAAATGCTGCAGTTTCATACCGACTTTCAGTCATAAATGTTTTCAATAATTTGAAGCAGTTGTCAGTCTAGTACTTCTCATTACATCCTGATAACCAAACAGTCATCCTTGAGCTTAATGGTAAATGACAACCACGTAAAGCTTCTTGAACCCGATATTAAATAGATGGTTTACCACATCAACAGTAACACCGGTACTAATCGTGTTATGACTATTCTAATTTAATGGGGCTCAACTAGAGCTCTTTCATAAACAATGGAACACTTGGTACCTTATCATGTTGCAAAAGCCATGAAAGACTCCAAGATTATTTCGAGCCAATATAAATTTAACATAAATGTCAAAAATAATTTTATTAAAGCCCATTAAATATTGACAAGCCTTTGCTGCATAGAAACTACTGTTATATCAAATATCGTTTAGCTTTAAACATGAACAAGGAACAGTTCATTAAAGTTGCAGGTCAACATAAGTTAACAGAAATGCCAACAAGTCTTTAAAAGTTGACAAAGTTGGCTTGTTCTGTCGTTGAGCAAGTGATAGTGAACGGTTTCTTTGATATGGTGACAAAACTTAACAGAACCCTGAAGCAATGCTAGGCTGAGACATTTCTAGACAGACTGTTGCTTTAGGTATGTGGAGAGTTTTACGAGGGAATATCTCCCTCTTGAGGTATAAAGGTTATCGACAACAATGATATTCTTCTTGATCACTCTCATATGTTACCGGGGAACAATACGATCCCCCAAGTATGACGGAACCCTCCAACGTAAGTGGCTGTAAATAAATACATGTGCGCACTACTTCCCTAAGCGTAACAATAGGGCAGTAAAGAGGTTCCTTTGGTACGAGCAGGGCGCTGCCGAGTCTAGGAAATGTCACGATATATTCCCGGCTTCATCTTCTATGTGTGCAAAATAACATTTTATATACAACCGACAATATACGTGCACAATACGTAAGTAATTAAGGCTACGTTAACGATGATGTATCCCATAGCAACAGAAGAAGCTTTATAAGCATCACTTGACTTTTCACAAAGGAAAGATATCAATGTCTAGAGCATCGCTGTCATATGCACAGGTTATCTTTCAAATTCGTTATTTGTTCAGCAAGGCCTGGCCCTCTTTCGTTTCATAAGGAAAAATACTACAAGATTGTATCACCTCTAAGCAAACAAACATTAGAAACAAACGGAATTAGTATTACTGACATATAAAACACGCTCTTGTTCATGAAGCTATGATCTGAGCTCTTGCAATGAATAATGTTACCATTATCTTATAAAAGAGATGAGAGATGTAAGAACTTGATCTCCCAGAATCAACAGCAGTTGGTCAAGGAAAGATAACATTTTATGCTTACCTGTAAATGAGACTGACATACTATCCTTTATAAACACAGAGAATCGATATGTATCAGGGATCAGTCATTCCTGGATCATGTGAAGAAGAAACCTTGACACTCCTTATAAAGCTGGCAGGGACGCTATGGATGTTATAGCATAGCATAGTGTTGTGGTAAGCCTCATCTTCATAAAACTGTATCTACCTGGCTGGTGCGTTAAATATCCAGAGTGTATGACTGCTCAAGTAGGAAGCAAGGAACAAGTCATGGAGTCTCTCCGCCTAGTCACTGGTCACTGAGTCTCGGCAAGACCTTCAGTGCCACTGGTCATGCTTCATACCAAAGTGGGAGGAGCTAGAGAGTTAGCATTCCTTCTCCTGCTTGTGTAACGGGAGGCACCCTTCACCACATTCTTGCCTACAATTAATTACAGTTTCAGTGTCGCTCTCCCCTGAAACCACATGCACCCCCACACTGGGTCATTGTCCACTCACTGACCACATCAGCTTGCTGTCCATTCCCTAAATGTTTAGCAGTTTATAGTAATCCATCCCAGCTGTAGTCTCCACAATGGTCATGTGTTAATCATTATCACATGGTACTGGCTCCGCCCCTGGACATTGGTCAGTGAAATCTGTTACATGTGCTGCACTGACCAATCAAACCAAGCTAGCCTGCTGAGATCAAAGCTGCTGTGTAGCTAATCAACCAATCGCACCCGTTTACCTAGTAATTTACTTTATCTAGGGTGGTCAACTGAACTGTAGACAAATGCACTTCACACAGTTCATTATACATATGTTGCCTATTGAATATCCCATAACAATTTGCCTACACCTGTCTCCTATTTGCCTATCACATGATTGCTTGCATCTACCTCATATACTACAAACATTATTAGTTGTTCAACCAATAGTATTATGGGGCAGACCATTTAATATTTGATGTGGGGAGTATATCTTTGTACAATAATTTGGAGGTAGGATGTTAGAAAATAATAAAATAGTATTATGGGACAGACCATTTGATATTTGATGTTGGGGGTATATCTTTTTATAATAATTTGAAGGCAGGATGTAAAAAAATGATAAAATTGTTCACTCGATCAGTTGGATATACTGAAAATATTACGCATAAACAACAGTTGTTTGGATCCTTCTTTTAGAGAATAAAACTGTTTCAGTGCAGTAACAAAAAATATTCTGTTTTCTAACAATAACACCGGCTTTCTGACCGCTTAAAGGTCGGTACTTGAGGATAATGCAAATTAATTCTTCAGTGCATCATCAATAATTTATTAGTAGCTCTTACTGACAATCATAAATTCATACTAAGAGGCATTTCTCATTGCTTTCACAGTCTAAGGACCAATAATTGATTGAAACTGATTGTTGTAACTGTCCAATCAATTGTACAAATCACTGATACAGCACACTGTTTGAGCAGATCAAGGCTGATTGATGTTCTTATATATGCACAGTCCATACAACAGACTACTGACATTTGTTTAAAGATTATTCCACTACCATGACAGACTGTGATATACTACATGAGTAAGTTCAACAAACAAAATCAGGGTTCTTGCGGGAGATCCATTAACAACTTTTGTTGATGGTTATTCTATCAGCATCCTGATGCAGCCTGGCTGCTTCTAAACATGCACTCACCACAGGCGATTCATTAACTTTTATCATTATTAGTTGTTCCCCAAGTAGTATGGAAGAGATTGAACACAGCAATGACCACTCACAGCAAGCCTACTGTGTATATCAATCTGTTCTGCCCACCCTGTGAAGCACTGACCAATAAGGCGAGTGATGACCAGTAGATATCCCATCATGTGGTCAAGGCATTTCTGTTATTGCCTACTGTTCACCCTGTGATCACAGACAGGGGTCAAGAATACCATATTCTGTTACGAATGGTGTCAAGCTAGTAAATTGATTATTAACAATAGTAAAGGACATTATCACCAGACCAGTAAGATACGTTGACTGTAATTTGTATCTTACACGGAACGAATAATATTAAGCAAACAAAAGAAAATGCCATGGGATTTTCCAAGAAAATTAATATCTTTCAGAATTGAATAATAAGCAAGCCCTTGAAAGCGTTTATACTATTTTCCTGATTGGGAGAACTTGTTGAATTAGAATCAAAGAGTTTGAGTCATATAATCAGTAGGCAAGTCAATAAAATAAATGTTCATCCACAGATTGAGTAAATATTGCTAAACGTTGCATTAGTTTTGATGTTACTTGCGTAAAAAAATTGTCAAAGTCTGAGGGAGTGAGTATGGTTTTCTGCCACTTTCAGCAATATTCCACCAACATTCGTGTTGGGGGACACCAGAAATGTACCCATATGGGGAATCAAAGCCAGGTCTTCAGCATGATGAGTGAAAGCTTGAACCATTAGGCTACCCAACTTCCCCCTCAAAGTACAAAACACCATCAGCATCAATCTAAATATGTACTGATGCCTGATAATAAACATCCCTTTCATTAACAATGAACCTCATTTGCTTTCCATTTTGATTCTTCTCAAATATAAGATAATTTTCTAAAAAGTTTCGTTCGATCAACTCATATCCATAATTTAAGAATGCAGTTATATTCTACTCACATCTCAAAAAGGCCACAATTCTTCCTTCCACCTCAATATCCACAACTGAAGACCTCCTCCACATTCTCTCTGACCATTAACACTACATTCAGCAGAGATGTGCACTGGACATATGGCCACTTTATTCACTTACAATTTGCAAGTTGTGTGCTCTAATACATGTGCTTACCGTCACGGTCCATCGCCTTCCCATAAAGATCTAAGAGGCCTTGAAAAGTGCATGTACAAAACCTGTGAATTTCTCGGGCAATATTGATCAAGGAGCACACCTATCCCTCACATGAAAACCTCTTAGTTAGCTCCTGACTTGCTTTGATCAGAAAATGCATTAGCCGGTAAACTACCCATAGAGTGCATTCCCATCGCTTGTGGTATGATACAAGACACTTACAATCCATGCAAGATAGATCGCCAAGTGGCCAAGACCTGGCATAAACACATGAGCAACCAAATCAAGGGTGACTCCAGACTGTTGGGTCATCTACCTCACAAGCAGGCTTGTCGTAAAACAAATTGGAAATTGTTTGTAATGAGAAAAGAGTGATTAAGATCTGCTCCTGGCTTTAGAAGACTTAAGCTTGAGGAATAAGCTTGGATCATCCTGAGGACAACAATGAATGAGTTAATTGCCCATAATTCCTGATTCATTATCTGCCTATGATTATCCCTGCTGGATTAAACTCTTTTGAAATCTTTGTATAGAATTCTCCACAATGACTTTCATAAAGAGCCGTAACGATGACAACAAAAGACAAAAAAATATTTTTCTCTCGTAAACAAATTCACAACAAACCACTCTGCTTGAGTGAAATTTAAGATGTCAACAAAAAAAGAAAGAACAAAAGCTGCAGTAAAATTGCTGCTTATTCTTTGAGTTTTTCTTACCAAATATTTTCATCTAAACAATAAGAAAACCTGGTTCTTTAGAAAAAAAATGTGATGGAAATCGACATACACTTCCTGTCTTATTCCACTGTTTACTTAGAAAAAAGGAAATGTAACAAATCACCGTCAATATTTACTTGAACAATGGAACACAAACAATACAGCCTACATTCAAAGCAAAAATAAACAATCAGCACCTGTCACATATATTAACACCTAAATATAACCAAGACAGCAGCTCCAAAAAACCCCGTAAAATCCAACAACGGAGTAGCAGCATTGTTTTTGCGACTATGGATAAACGATAGTTTCCACATGTCTCAATTCCATCAGTTGTATACATGTTGAACCTTGAATGAACATAGCCGAAATGTTGAAAGATTATTAGAATGATTTACATATGTGTTAGAGAGCCTTAAAACAATAGCTGAGAACAATGGGTGGTACACAGATGATTGGCATTATTCCAACACATGTCATCAACCGAAGACCACCCTTCACACGACTTTTTCTCTCGAGACAGAGAGCGCGACGGATTACTTGATAAACAAAGCATAAACTCTCCACTATCACAGGAGTCAGGGACAATCTTCAAAGATACTATCTCCCTCAATACCAACTACAAATGTGCAGAAAATTAGGTTTATATGAAGCCAGAGACATCTTCTGTTGGAACCTATATCAGTTGAACGTTTTCCATGCTTTACCAGACTTCTTTGATAGTCTCATAAAATTGGGTAACGTTTGAAATTTTTCCACAGCCCTGGAGCTAACATCAATATCTGTATAACTTCAAAGATAATTAGTTTCAATGAAGCATGGCAGTATCTTATCAATGATGGTAAAACATATTGGTGACAAGGCTTGAAAATAAACACACAGAAAAAATACTCCATTTCGTGATTCCCCCAAAGCTCCTTACATCAAACCATTTTCGTCCATTACATAATAAGTTGATAACTAAATCAATGGCTGTGAAGAGTAGCATCGTCTAATCAGAGAGAGATACAATTTCAAGATGCAAAACATTCTTAAATTCGATATAAAAATACAACTTCAAAAATATCACACAGAGAATGGAAAGAATTCATGGGTTGGAATGCATACAATTTCACAAGACAGCTTGTCACTATGAAAGTAGTTTCAGTGTCTATCACAGAACACCTTTCTTCATCCCAATACAACACTGGCACTTTGAATGGAATAATGTTTCCAGAAATGCCGACATTTCTACATGAGTCAGTCATTGTACTGTGACAGATTGTACTGAATATACAATTGTATAAATCTATCATACTTATAACACAGCCCCAAACACCTTACAAACATCTGAAGATCAAACAAAACAACCTTTGAGCAGGCATCAAGAAAACAGCACACTCATATGGTAATGGCTGCCAGGAAATTCTTGAAGGTCAACCAGACTCAAAGACTAACACACAACCTCTGAAAATATAACAAGATTTTGATAGAAACAAATTGCTCAAATTAAATTGAAGAGAAACCCTAGTGAGATTGGACATTTTGGACCTGAGGAAAATCTAGACATGCATTTAAGTCTTTTGAATACTGTAAGGCGGAAGAGCATATGATGGTTCAGAGACTGTGAGACAGACTATCAAACTTGGCGCAATATCATCACAATGTGTGAGCTTTGCCTCTCCTGACTTCTGTGAAAGCCATTGTCGACATCAGTTGGTGTGTTAAAGTGTCATGTCTGCTTCAACTCTGTCTCATGTTTACCCACATCTTAAATGTTTGATCATTATGCTTCTCTAGTGTTGTTCATGATAAATACAAATTTTGGATTTAAAAAGATGCCCACAACAGAGATTTGGTTGCAAAATCACGATCGTCACAACCAATTGATCAGGAAAATATATCATCAACCACATTTTGCTGTTTTCTCAATGTTAACTTCACTAAAACCAGATCACAACTAACAAAATCACACACAGATATTAACATCAGCGCTACATTTTCAAAAGGACACTACCTTCAATCTTTCTCTCCAAGTATGTTGTGAATAAGCTTGAACACATTTAGAACATTTGCGAAGTTGAGAGGAGGGCAAAAATGGTTTATGTTTGGTTCTTTACACATTTTGACCTTCTGATCAACCTTTGACAACTAAATGAACACCAGTAACTATAAGCTGAGTCCTTTAAGAATATCTGGAAGACATGGTGTGTAGTTGTTCTAGAAAATAATCATTATTACACGTCTGGATATACAGAATGGATGAAAAAAAAAATCTTTTGAAATGTCATTTCATACAATGATTAGTAGATTACCAACCAACTGGTCATGTATGTGATAATGACTGTATTGATATCAATATCTTGCTCTAATATTACATGTATTTTATTTCATACTTTGCAATATTCCACTGCATAATATTAACCAATTTGAATCACAATATTGTGACAATTGCAACAAAATCATAATGGTTGGTTAAGTCATGTTCAAGTTAATAAGACTTTCACTTGTAATTATGTGTACTTCTTGTGAACTGGTGTAGTAATGATTCTGAGTGGCATACATGATTAATAACTTTCTGATGAAGATCAGATACAACACTAGAATACTTAATACAGTAGTAAATTTAAAATATTAATCAATTTTGAGTAAATAAATAACTCACATCCATTTTGCATCAAATCTCAGTTCAACACACATCCTCCATCTCCCAAGAATGTCAAGTTAGTTTTGACAATTTTTGTAGTATTGTCCTAAAGACTACTACAGAGGTCAATGAAAATAAACAAAACATTTTACTCACAAGTAATTACCTACCTTATTACAAGACAAATCTGATGAAGATAAACAAAGCACTGCAGATACAAACACCACTCACTACAGAGATATTACTCCTAAACCCAGCCTTTTGCAAACAATCAATCTATACACTGCCGGAACATCATAAGAATTGATCAACAGGAACACAAAGACATGTTTTCACAGACCAAGAGGACACTGAAGAATATCTATCCACAACTGAGCAACTTTGTAGTATTCATTTCCTGACATAATCCCCTGTTCAAACCAGTTGACATAGCTATTAAGTTGATTTCTTAATCTCTGTAAGATCCATTCCTCTCACAATGTGCCTTAACAACTGCACTGCACAACCTGGCTAAATTAAGCACTTAATTAGCTAATTACTCCAATTAGAGCATGACCAGTTAGCGTCTCAGTTTACGTACTACCTTCCTGAGACTGACAATAATAGGATAATATTAGCATTTTGAGAATGCATAAACTGCAGTGGTAAAAAGTACCTGTCAAAAGTTTGTGCCTAGGAGAATAATATATGTGCGTGTAAATTACCTGCAATTGTCGGAATTGTCAGAGTTTACAAAGATGAAGTTGAGGTGCTGCATCAAGAAATAGGCAGTCCGTCAGAAAGTCTGGTTAACAGATTGCTTCAAACCAAGGGTAGGTGCACATACACAAGTGCCAACTCTCTTGCAGAGAAACGGCAGCAAGCCACACACAAACACAGAACTGGATACTGACGAGCCGCATATATCTCTCACATATGTCACACCCAGAATCATATCAATGTCTGTGGCTAGACGTGAACACTATAAAACTAGCCGATCATGCAGGGATGAGAGTACAAGTAACCCAGGTCTGGAGATCTACCAGAATAGGAATTATGTATATATTGTTATTACATGTACCACAGAAGGAGGAACCCCTGCAACATATCTAAGAAAAGTCGCACCCTATCATTTTTCAAATTTTGAAATCAATTTGCATTAACATTACATAAAAAGCAGTTTCTTTCCCATTCTTTTTATCTATTTTCATAAGAAAATAATTAACAAAATGCAATAAAGAGCTATTCTGTGTTGCATAAAAGTGATGACCTCTCATTTACAAAACGTAATCACTCATGAAAAGTCATCATCAGATTCATTACTAATGTGTCAAAATATAAACATCAGAAAGTGCTTTTCTGTGTAATAGGAAAAATGTAGGTGACATCATGGCTTAAATGTCCTGTCTGACTAATGCTGCAAAACAGCAAGACATGTCTATCACCAGGCCATTAAATGTCTGAGTATCGTGACCATCCTGGCTAATTATATCACAGCCATCACGTTTCCAAAACCATGCGCATATAACCATTATTCTTAATTATTATTCATGTACTTACATAACTAGGATCCAGTGTCAAAGCTGGAGGATGAACTCAACAATCTGGACAGGGAGATAGAGATCGCTACACCCAGACACAAACAGCCATCCAGCTTTGGAACCTCCAGGAATAATATTTATTCCTCTTTAGCAGGTCCCAACCAACCATCATTGATAAAGAGTCGTGCCTCCTGCCACTCGAGTGCCTTCGTCCCATATGGCAGAGCCACTTGACATTGTGGGCCGATACTCGAGTCATGCGCTAATTAACATCACCGCTAACCCTGATAACGAGCCATCATGAAGCACCTCTTACATTCGCATAACAACAAGTGCCTTGCTACAAACTCAAAACAAGTCTATATGGAACCTACTTCAAACCCAGACTGAGATAGGCCAGAAAATCCTCAAAGAGGGCAGAAAATCCTCAAATGATGGAAATCTAACAAAACTAAGACAACTCACCTGATTCACACAGAATATAAAGTAGAGCACATGGTCCGTGATAGAGTAAGGCCTGCACAACTCTCTAAGTACCAACTGTTCCAAAGAGTAACACGTTCACTTCAAAATATTTGCATTACATACAAAACTGACTGCTTCAGTGGGCTATGTTAAACAATAACATCTGTACAAACACAGTCCAACTTGTAGCCATTCCGGGTCTAATGGAAGGGGCCCCAGACAAGTGAAGTATCCAACTCCAAGAATTACAATCTGCTCCGTCCAACTTGCGGCAATCCGATCCTGCCGGTGTAAACTCCACACACTGCACTGTAAGCAGCAGGGGGACTCGGTCCTCACAATATCAAACCTGTTTTTCTTCCACAGGTTTGCTGTTTCTATGGGTATCAAATTAACATCATTACAGCAGTTCGTACCAGGAATAACCACGAGAATTAACAAGGGATGAACAGAGATACCTCCAGATCCAGTATTAAATCCGCGAATATGCCAACACCCTGCCTCAGTTACCCAATACTGCCGTTCCCATCATCATGGGATAGAAATCGTTCTCCAGTCAGGGATCTTGGGGACGACTTCTTGCCATTGCTAAGCCCATTTCAACTGGGATGCAGTAATTGAGAAAGAGCAGGTACTTTTCTAATTGTGGCGGAAGCTTTCAGAGAATTATTGCCACAAACTCCGGCAACACCCGTTTTTACACTGCTTCACCATCATCGATATCACAGGCTCTGTCACCGTGTAAGGTACAGTATCATATTGATCTATTTCATCACATTGATAACATTGTTAGCCCCCAAAACATAAACCCGTATGCATATATGCCAGTGATCCTCAAATCTAGCGGCAATCTGCATCACAGACAGCCTGGAATCAGTAACACACACACCCAAAACAACTTTGTAAACCTATCATTTCATATTGATGTACTGTTATGTCAATGTGATAAATTCACATTTAGGTTACGAATATACCTTCAAACAAAATGTTCTACCATGTAGATTCCATTAGTGAATAGGGATGTGGGGAACATCGCCAATTTGACGGAAACAGTCAATAAGGCCGATTAGCTTCGCTGATCTCACAGGCTCTTTCTGATGTGAAAGTGGCCAGCAATTGTAATGTTGCACACAATTACATTAACGTGGGGCAGTCATTGAAGAGCGTCTAACCATCGTAGTTGCTCGGTTGGGAGAGGTGAACATTGCAACAATTATCGCGGAATTGACGAGAAAACTTGTAGCCTTGTTACGACTGGTCGGTTGATAGGTATACTGCATCAACTGACAATTAATGGTCAGACAAAATGGCTGTCTTATCGAATCGTGATAGGATACTATCACTGTTCTCTTCATTTCTGAACAGGCTCTTTCACACTCAGACATTTGTCTCTAACACCTCACAAATGTCTTGATGCTTGTCATGAAAGAAAACAAATAATCTTTCATATATGAAAGGTTAAGATTATGAAACTATGTGTGATAGTGTCCTAAAAACTCCACTTACGCACAACAATTTCTTCTATTCACACATGAAAGCTTAAAATTCTGAAATTCTGAATGCATGCTCTTGGTGATATTTTCCTAAAAACTTGAATATTTTACTGTAAGTAAAACAAAACTATTGATATGCAAGTGATATGACTGCAGTGAATAAATATAATTCCAAATTTATGGTAGCCATAACAACAGAAAAAATTGTAAAACCCACGATCAAAGACAGTAAAATAATTTCCAAGTCAAATATGGTACTTAGCATGAGAATTACTCCAAGAGTCGATAGAGCATCCTCATCAGGACTTAGTATTATATGTATGGTAAATATGAGCAGTGGATATTTGTTGAGCTCTGATGTCTGTTTGCGGCTGTGTTCTCAATGATGAGTAACAAAGTCTGCATGGCGTTACCCATGACAACAGAGAATAGAAACTGTTGATGCTGGCTTCCCCAAAACATACTCTCAGCCACTTTTGTCACCTAAGCACAAATTGCTATGCTGATGGAAATTTAGTGCTCTAAATAGATACAAAATACACATTTTACTTTCTGTGAAGGCGATTGTAGGACAGCATGGGGCAACATAAGCACCATTTTTCAAAGTGTGTCAACATGTTATGAAACACGTGATATTTACACGGAATATGATGTCTTCTTCAGACCAACTGAAGCACCCACTAGTGTCTGAATCAGTTGTTATGGAAGTATGATACGCTCATCCTGTTATTCATGCGAGAGCCTGGTTGTCTAATCACTATCATCAAGACATCATCAGTGGTGAGGAACACAGTACCTGACCATCATAATAACAACATGTTCCTAACAACTAATAAATATTGCATGACTACAAGTAATTGAACATCAGTCATCCAAAGACCTTCGAGAAATCAGGGACGCTTCCATATATCCATTCCCCTCCGCGTAGGAAAACCTCAACAACCTCAATCTCAATTATAAGAAAAAACGGCATTAATCACAAAGTCGTGACATTTTCTCAAGAAACATGTTAATAGCAAGGTGTGCCTGATAAAGATGGCCAAAATCGTCTTTACTTCACAAGACCTATTTTGAGATCTTGCAGGGGCATTCAAAACAACAATTTCGAATAAAGGTATCATTAGCAGGATTCAGCCATGAGACAGAGTCTTAGCTTGTCTGATAAAGAAATAAGATATTCATCTGATGATTGGCTGTGACAGTCGCTTGAGAACATCCACGGTATTTCACCATCCTCGATGTAATGCTGGATTTTGCGACAAAACATTATGGTGGAAACCCATGGTTTACTCGTCCAAAATCAATTTGACGAGGATCTTAAATAGCAGATTAGACCTGGGAGATCCTAAACCATGCTTTAGACTTTGTGAGGACAGATTTTATAACCTTACGCTGAAAAGTATTCCTTTAAGAAAAGCAATCAAATCATAATATAGACTTTTCACTAGAAATGTCCACAGCAGTTGTGCTAGTCACATGGCACATGTATGTATGGTCTTAAATTTAGTTTGGACAAGGAAGATATTGATCAAACTGGAGTATGTCTAAGTTCCTTGATTCCTTGAGGAGAAAAGGTTCTATTGACAACATATAACAATGATTTAAAAGAAATGTTTCACAGGCTATGGTTTAGTCAGCAGTAGTCGTTGTTGTTGACATAAACACAAAAATATCCACTATATCAATTTGTCTTGTTTCACTAATTGAAAATAAATTCTTTATTTGCTAAAAACACAAGTTCCAAAGCCCTGGCACAACTCCCAATTATTTCAATTAACACTACAATACCTGCATTTACACCTGGAGGCGTTGACGAGCACTTGCAAGTAATCCCAATTAACTTGTAACAGAATCTACCCTCCACAAAGTTTGCCTTATCAACGAAGACCTCCAATAAACACATGTGTCTCTGGAAGGACCACACTTCCCACCTGTCGTGCGACTCTCACTCAACACTTTCCTGACCAGCCAAACACTTCACTCACTCTCTCCTCCTCTCCAACACATCCTTGTCCTGACACACCTGCTTCAGCCTGGCTCGAGTGTCCACTGGCCTTCAGCCAATCCCTGACCAAAATTCCCGACCACACAGTCTGGCCGTTAATGACAAACGTGGTCAAACTGCCCATTGTCCAGTATGAATAATGAGATTGTCCCAATTTAATGACTGAAAGAACAGAGGCCCTCCCCTCTTGAGACCAGACACATGATCTGGACATCAGCTTGATTTCCTTGGATATTAAAATGCCAAGTTTGTATTGCATATTGACTAGAACTGGGACAATGTGCGACTGTTGGGGCCAACGCCGGTCCGCCAGGAATACGTAATGGCGGCCAGGAATTAACAGAGTAACACAAAATCGGAACAGTAGGGTTCAACATGCACGTGTACAATCTGCATACAGATCGGCAGGCCAAAACCAACACATGTCAATTACTTGTATTTGCTTTGTATATGAACCAAAATGGACCAACAGCATTAGTGATTAGTTGAATAAAGAGAACCAAGGCATGGTTACTGACAATCGATGAAGAACCTATGAAACAAAATCTCATAGTTCTTCAAAAACATATCAATCCATTTCTGGCCAGATCGGTTTGTTTTGTTTTCAGAGAATCTTAAGACTAATTCTGCCATAGCACCAGCTATGATAAAATGAGTGATTTTGATAAAAATGATAAAGATATTCCCAAATCATATTTTCTGTGTTTGATGTCAAAATACTTACTAAAAACCCAACATCGTTATGTATAATTCTAAGAATACTACTTGACATAATACTCTATGACTTAATAGAGGAAGTGTATTTCAAGGAATTTTATTTTCAATTTTCAATAAATTGTTGTTGTTTTTCAGAATGTTGTTAGAATATCTTCCCCAAACAATATTTTTCACATTTCATTTCCCCCCGCTTTTATTGACAATGAAAAGTCTAGAAAATCAGTAAAACAAGATACAATTTTGTCTTGGCCTCAGAAACTAGTTGTCTGTTTCATGATATGATTAATGCACGATAACCGTATACAACCGACTTGAAGGAAAATGGTTGCTTTGTACGTTGGGAGACTGGAAATAGAATCAGAAGACATTATTCCGCCCCGAAGATACAAAGATGCATTGTACATGTCTTTCTGCATTCTCATTCAGATCAAGGCACAACAACTCATAAGATATGCTCGAGCAATTCTACTTGCAACAAAAGGATATTGGTAGTTTACTTCAACAATAGGATATTGGGAGATAATGGCGGACAAATCATCATGGCTGTTATCGAGAACTGAATAAACACAACAGCCTACAGCCATCGATGAGCCTTCAGAAGCTAGATGCTGCTTCCATCTTCAGCCAAAGTCTTTCTCTAGAGATGAAAATTAACCGCTAACTGTCATTTGAACCTTAACTTGGAGAAAAAGATGAGGCATCTCATGTACAATCGTTAATGCAAGTCACTGCCTTGAGCTAAGAATAACAAGATCTACATCCACGATAGCCAGCAAACCATATTTCATCGTTTCTAAGATTATACAATGAAAACATGCTTTCCAAAAACCAAATCAGGTAAAGCGTAAAAAAATGGGTATTCAAAAACATGATCTGTCCCTTTAATGAGGTAAAGCACTTTAACAACATACATTGCCATGTTACATTAATCATGAAAATATTTGATCTAAAAAATCGGAATACAGTTTCTATGGGCATAACATTCTCAGAAATTAATCTTTAAAAAACATATTCTGATATATAAAATTTAAAAAAATCAAAATTTATCTACATTTTCATTCATACATATGTCAAAAATGTATAAATGCCATGGTTAATGTTGGACGGTTGCCTGGTTACAAAAGATCTTAATCCTATGTCTTTTCCTAAAGACATGTTGTTGTGATGTGTCTACCACCTCTATCTGTGAAATCCATGGAACTGGTGCCACTTGATCCTTCATATGTATCCCCTGGATCAGGGTGCCAAGTAGCCCACCATTCATCCGATACACTGGCAATTTACTAGCTCAACATTATGTACTCCCCATCAGATTAAAAGGCACATATGATCCTTATTGCCGAAACTGTTGCAACACGACCCTAATGCTTCCAGCTAAAAGGTGACAGTGAGGTGTCGTGTGTCCAAGACGTTGACAGACAAACAGCTTGGTGATAAGCTTTATCTGGCTATATACCAGATATCAAATTATGATCAAAACGATTTCATAACCACTGGCTTCTCAATTTAATCAGCTAACAAACTACATTGTGTGTATTTACACAGAAATGTTGCCCAATTCGCTGGTAAAAATATCTCCTGGAAAAAGCTCCTCCTTACGATAAACTGTTATGCTTGGATTTCTCACTCGGAGGTAACGATGATAGATGCCAAAATGCCCTGCCTTTTTGTTCAGAAAGCTGTCTTTATTTCATGTAACTGATCTCCGTGCCTTGTAACACCATTTTCACTCTCTCAACTTCTCATCCACAGCCCTTTAGCCAACTGAAAGACAAGGAAATGCCACAGTCTGTATCAGTGGCAGGCAGCGGTTGATCCTGAAATGAATCTACTTCCCCGATCACAGGGGGTGCATGCCAAGATGGTGGGGTGCTTTGCCTCTTTAATCATTCCCCATTGTTTATGTGGAGTAGTATAGTTTTATTGCCATCTGCTGATCACCGAACGCCTGCTGACGGAGACATTCCTGGCAAATTGTCATATATACCATGCCGGGAGGTGAATACTTGCCATATCACCTGTCCATATCCCACCCCGGGACCTATCACCTTCATCACCTGGGTACTTTAGCAGCCCTACCCATCTTCATCCATTATCCCAGCCCCATAAAGTTGCAGCCATTGCAACAAGCCCACAAAGATCCAGGAACTCTAATCCTCGGGATATTTATTTACAACTATTCTGAGACTAAAGCCATTTGATTTATTGGAGTATTATGTTACATAATACATCACTGTTATGGAAAAGTCATGTCAACTATCTGACAAAGGAAAGCATGAATCGTCCTGCAACGGATCCTCTGGTTAATGTATTGGTCAATACCTCTGATTTATACACATACGTTTGTGGATTCATTGCAGGAGCTTGACAAGCAATCTGGTTATAAGCTTCCCTTCACCAAACAAATTTTATAGCAGACATCTTGAGGGAGTTGAAACTGACATGAAAAATCGGGTCTACCCTTCTCTGGGAATCTCTGGTTTTAGTCAAATCCGTAGCAAAACTGCAAATCGGTTATTTCATTAGAATGGCGGAATATACAACATATCCTAATTTGAAATGTTGTCATAAAAATGGGCCAATAATAAAAGTTCTTCCAATCTGTCAAATCTGTTTTTCATGAAGGTGATTTATATGAAGATAAAAAAGAATATGCTCAGAATGTGACCGTTCCGGAATAAAACTGTCAAAATGTGCAAGCTTTGAAGGAAATATCGGCAAGTTTGACGACACCTACGACAGCCATTAAATGAATATGGTAAAACATTAGCAATTGCAGAACTTTAAGACAGTTTTGCCGAAACAATAATTTCAATATCCTTCAAAGTATTTTACGTCCTGATAACTTTTTCTCACATCTTGTAATGTCCGTTCAGGTGACAAGTCCCCATCATAAACAATTATGCCGATTGCAGTAAAGTACACAAAAATAGTTCAAAGTGCATATGGTAAAGTTACGGGAAATTCAGGACTTATTATTCTGAATAGCTTTTACTGGTCTTCATTACGTTTATTCATCATCAGAGTGAGTGAGTGAGTGAGTTTGTGCATGTGTGAGTGAGTTACTGAGTGAGTTGGGTTTAAATTCACTTTAAGAGTATTCCAGGGATATCACGGTTATCTCCCTTGATGTGGTAGGACAGCCTGAGGTGCTGCATATCTTAGATGTTTATCACAAGGTTGAAACCCAGGACATCTTTGTGGATATCTTGTCCAACATAGAAACAAGAAAATATAAAGGATGATTGTTTTATGGGCACTAAGTAAGTAGGGGGGAGAGAGAAGAGAGAGAGAGAGAGAGAGAGAGAGAGAAGTTAGACTATCTGGTTGTTACAATTAAGACCTGGGTTCAATGCCCCACATGGATACAGTTTTTGAAGTCCATTATTCAACAGAACAGAATCTCAGTGGTCTACATTACAAACCCTAGGTAACACCAACTTTATACAAGCAGAAAACGTTCAAGCACATCGACATACAATATTAAACACAACATCAAACCCCATTTCAACTCAACTCACCATAATACTCATGATGAATGCTCTTCACACAACGTGGATATCAAGAAGAAGAATGTGTGGACTCAAACCAGGCTTCCAACAGTTCAACACCTTAACCACACCTCCCTTTATTCTTGTGACGAAGATACCATATGAGCATCTAACACAAACACGTAATTTAGTCACATATACGCCTCGTCTCAAAGATGACAAACCAATGGAAGTAATTTCTGTTTGTAATAAAACTTCCCACATGCAAACCGTGATATCAGTTTCCCCATATCCGGAAACGTTCGGTGTCAGGATTTGTAATCACGCGTGAGCACAACGTGCCACCTTCCTACCTCAAAGCCATCCACCTTGAAGCCATACCTTGATGACAATCTCTATTGACTCCAGTGAAAACCTTTTTCCACTCAACGACACATGAAACAACGTCATCCCTTATCATCTTCGTCATCTCGATCCGCATGGCTGGCTGATGTTCTTCTCTTACAGTATGTATGCTAGACACGGCCATAAACTTACCACCGTCATCACGGAATCTGTTTACACGTGTCATCACAGTGACTTCACATGGCAACAAAATACTCTAGTTTTTACTCAAGCATCAACCTGGCGCCTAAGTGCATTTTTAACTCCTCCTTAACAGACAGATTGTTGAAATTAATCTGAACTTAAATCCCTTGTCATACTTGTAACAAAGGATGAAACTATTGTAAGCCTTCAGGAAATATTTTCTTATTGGCATAATTATTTGTTTAACTGAAATTTAACTGAGGTTGTGCATTCTGCTCTTACACTTCAATCTCCTAGGGCAATGCTGGTGAGAACAGATCTCTGGTTTCTACGAGAGGCTAATGATCGTAACGTTCAAACAATGTTGACACTCACACTATCATCCACTAGTTTGACTTGCCCATGCTCAGTTATCACAGGTCACTATGCTACAGGTCATCAGTCTTTGTTTTCTCCAATATAATCAATTGTAGTATTGGTCAGTACTAGTTTAATGATCCTGACTTACATGAGGCGAGTTAGGATTTTCAGTGTTTTACCCATATCTTGACTATAAATGTTATGCTTAAGAAATACATTTATATCATATAAATACCTGTCTCTAAAGACAGAAAAACAATGACCAAAGAATGAATAAGACATTAAAAATGATATTGATAATACTGTGAAATTTCAACCTTTCCATTTTCTTTGTATGATACAAAATGTCCACTTTCAACCACGGTTGAAAACGGAAATCTAAATCTTTTATGAAATATGACAGTTGTGTCAACAAGAATCTTTTACCTACCCAAACCTATGGCATTAATCACAATCATCAATATACAAAATCTGCTGCTGATGCTACAAGAATTTAACAACCCCCAAGATTAAGTTTATCTTACCTGTTCACATGTGACGATGAATTATTTGATCACCACTGCTATTCCAAAGTCCGATGACACTAACACCAGTGATATAAACCTTCCGACGAACAGCCACCCACCTGTAACTATCTAAGTGTTCTACCTGTAAAATCTACCTGTTCGGCTTACCTGTAACCCGCCACACAGGTGAATGACAAATAATTAAGGTGTACGTCTCTTACATCACACTTGCAACAATGGAGGCTGATTAACAATAAGGTGGCAGGGCAGGCCGATCCCCCGATGAGGGGATCCCTAATTCTCTTCAGTAATACACCTGACTGTGTGATCCTAAACTGGGTTTAGTCATGGATGCCTGACCTTAAGACGGAAAGATTCAACGTTGAGGGAGCCTACACAAATCCCCTTAGGGCAGTGAAAAGTGAAATAAAGGGGTTGCCGTGTTCAGTTGACAAGATTGGCCCTTACAATTGAATGCAACAAACAAGTACTTGTGATTACAATGTTTAATTTGCAGCCCGGGGCGGTACTAGGTGGGTTGGCAGTTCACTGACTAATCGGCCCAAGGTGGATGCTTTGTTGGTCTAAACTGTCCCCGGAAAACTTGGATTACAAAGCTTTCAATGACTAACATAAACTGCGTAAAAATCACTTAATGTTACTAAGATACTATCAAAATATTTATATTGACATAACTCTGAATAACTTTACGTGAAAGGAAATTAATCGCCAATTGAAGGAGTACCATGTCGAACAATGTCACATGATGACTTACAAGTCTGTTATGGCCGAACCCAGAAAGATAGTCCGATGAAAAATATTGAACATAACACTCTGGACGAAAAAACTATGCTAATGAGACGGCCAGTATCGTAAAATTGTGAAACTGAGACATATCCTCTAAATAGGACCAGCTCATCTGGAAAGACAAACTAATTAGCCCAACTTACAGAATATTGGTCTGCTTCTTCGTTTCAGAAATGTAAACTTTGTTTAGAGAAACTGTTTTTACAACTGGCTTAATTAATCTTGTCTCAGCAACCCGATTCTTAATGTTCATGTTTCCAGAACCAAAATTACAAAAAACAAACGAAAACACACACATAATAAGTGATGTCGAAACTACTGGCGACAGTTTAAGCCACACAGAGCAAAACTAAAGAAGAAAAACATTTTCCGAAATCATTTTTTGGGGCATTTCTCATGTCGCACCATGTTACAAATGTCAGTTCTATAGAAACTGTAATAACTTGAGCAGAGCACATGCTGAGGTTTTTCTCAACACCGGGACAAATTGCATCCCGGGATCCATGTGTCTGCATGCTACTTTCTGTGAGGCAATTTTTCAGATAAATAGGCGGAGTATAGCCTGGTGTCTGTACACATTCCTGTGCTGTCTGACAAGCTAAACAATCTCCAGCCCAACCAGCATGGAGTGTTCACACACTGAGCTGAAGGTTCCTGCTACTTTCCTGACAACATACCTTTACAGAACTTATTTTCAATGTCAACACTTTCTTTACATATGAGTGACAAGAGAAGGTTTCGCTCCCTTCAAGCAACAAATCCACATGGGTTAATCTTTTTTTCATTTAAAAAATTCGCTTTTGAGATAAATGATGCTTATAATGTCTCTATCATCTTCTAGATATTCTCAGGCTCTTTTAGAAGTCTTCAGATATGCTCGTTTTGAAGATCTTGAGTACTTTATACAGCACGTACTGCTGTTATCTATGTGTCTTTGCCAACTGAAGCATTCATCGGTCCGGCGGAGCGTAGAGATGCAGCAAGATGCAGCAGCAGGGTGCATTCTCTGCCACTGTATGATGTCACCACAAACACTTCCTATCTCCTTAGATCTGGCTGTGAGGAATGTGTTCCTTCACTACCCTGGTACAGTTGTCTCCCATTGCCAACTCTTTGACTTCCCAAAATCACAGATCAATTCAGTAAAATGCAGAAATGTTCTTCCGCATCCCATGCTTGTCGTAAGAGCGACTAACGGCAGTGTATGAAATAACGCACGTCCGACCGTCCGAGATGGGCAAGATTTCTGTCAGACGGTCCGAATTTACAGATAACCAGCAGGATGGTCTGGTTAAATTTTTAGATGTTCCATACATCTGAGTAACTTCATCATATTTGGTCAGGTTAAATCTATTTTGGGCTGGTAACATTTTGAAGTTACCAGCCCAGATGTCTGGCTGGATTTTTGGCTTATTTCATACACTGCTAACAGCATTGGATGGTCAGGCTCGCCAACTTGGTTGACACATGTCATTGTATCCCCATAGCGTAGATTGATGCTCATGCTTTTGATCACTGGATTGTCTGGTCCAGATTCAATCATTTACAGACCGCCGCCATACAGCTGGAATATTGCTGACTGTGGCATTAAACAACAAATAAATAAACAAACAGAAACATACAAATAATCAACCATAATTACAACCTAAATTAATTTAATTTTTTTAATATTCTTTATGACAAGACTATGAAATGAAGATAAGCACATCTCTCCAATACCTCTCCATAATACGCAATGTCTCAGTAGCATTTGAAAGAATTTAGTGATTTATTGAAGGAGTCAGGATTTTATCACTTCAGGAATATTTCTGCAATATCCTATGTGTGAAGGCCATTTCTGGTGTCTTCCCCCCTGTGTGATATTGCTGGAATATTGCTAAAAGTAACCTAAAACCATACTCACTCACTCACTCCAGCAATATCCCAACATAGTGCCCACAATGAGAACAAAACCTGGACCTTTGGCAATAGGAGCAAATCCTAACCACTAGCCTATCCAACCACTATTTTAACTTTAAGTGTCAGCCCGCCCAAATGGTAATGTATCTGGGTATATTTGAACAAGTCATGAGACCACAAGACAACCAGCCCTGACAACAGTTCATCAGCCCTTTAAATACTGCGCATACTGAGAAGTCAATCAATGGCTGACAAAACTCGTCTTCTTTATGGAGTTGCCCGTGGCAGTTTACTTGTACAAACCTTCATTCACTGTCACGTCTTCAAGAATGTTTGTTCAAATTATGTGATCTATCAATTATAAAACAGTGTCATGATGGAAAACCTGTTTATTTACAAAGCACAGAATAATCATCAGGTTCGTATATTGACCATGTGAGGAATCAAACCCAGGTTAGGCAAACCCACCCTAACGTTTTTGTTACCCAATTTGCTAACAAATAGCAACTGCAAACATTAAATATCGAAGCAAGAGAATATAAAGTCTGAAGGTCAATGGAATCTGTTTTGTCAGATTATCAAAGGTAAAACAGTTATGAAAATTATATGAATGTTTCACTGATAATTAAAAAATCAACCCAAAACTATCGCAACACCTTTAACCCCACCTGTACATCAGATCCAACAGATGAAGTAAAAGATGCACATCACTCATCTCCAAATCAACAACAGGTCCCTGGTTTCTCTCCAAAATCAAAGTCCACAATCACATTCTTCCATCAAATATTATGGCTTCTTCTGCGAGTGAGTGAGTGAGTGAGTGAGTGAGTGAGTGAGTGAGTGAGTGAGTGAGTGAGTGAGTGAGTGAGTGAGTGAGCGAGCTGCCAGAGTGCTGGGTGGACCATTGGCTTGGTTTACACTATATTCAATGTCACACGCAGCTTTTAGCAATATTCCAGCAATATCACAGCGGGGTACACCAGGATTCAGCTTCACACATTGTACCCATGTGGGGAATCGAAACTGGGTCTTCGACATGACAAGCAGATGCCACCCCCAACGCTAAATGAATATGTAACGCAAAAAGGTATCAAAAGATCTGTTTAAGATACATTCAGAAAGGTCTTTAAAAGTTTACATAAGTATTTAACCGAAGCTGATTTCCTGAAGAAAAAGAATCAATTCCATTCTACTATCAAATGCTATTGCTTCTTCTGCAAGACCAGCCATACATGAACATTGACCATCAGGAACCTTACTGAAACCAAAGACCAAGAACCCCTTGCACTGACAGATCTCAGCAAACAGTGGAATGCCCCCTCTTCACCTCCTCACAAGCATGACCAGGGATGTTATTGCAGCTATGGCAACCTCAGTGCAAATGTCATTGGACTTCATTCTTCTCATGAATCAGTTCAAGTGGGCAAGCACATTTCCAAGGTTCATAAACGAAGCTGAAATACTTTCTCCATTACCGAAACCGACTCTTGAAAACTCTTACACCTTCTGACACCCAGTTCTCCGGTAGGCGTAAAGTGTGAAAAAACGACCATTATTCCCATGCATAGGGGTGACGAGAGTAGAAAGCCCCAAGTGGAAAGGAACTAGAAACAGACTGCAAGGAACTTCATAAGATGGCAGAGCGTATTGATTCCAGTTCAGTTCCTGACCAAAATTGAAACAAAAAGGTCCAGTTAAAAAAATAGACAGATGGCCTGAATTACTAGTTGGTTAATTACTCCATGATTGCAGCCAGACAATTGTCTGTGGCCAAATTGAAACCTGTCTGCAGCGAAGACAACAGATTCTATTTTCTATGGTAAATGACATGAGATGAATGAGGGTGAGCCTCATAATCAGTGTTGGGGCAAATTTAGAATTCGGAAATTAGGAAATTCATACTGCTACATTCAATCTAGTCTTGCATATGGAATAAGTATTTTATGAGGGAAAATCAATCAAGAATTTGTAAAAACAAGTCTACCACTCCAAACATAATTTACAAAAATAACTCTGGAGGAAAGATCAGTCATGTAATATATGATTTCAGAACCTATATGTTAGTCTGAAAAGTCAGTACATATTTTGTTCAACAAGGGCTGACTTCAGAATACAGATGAAAATCGCTTGATGCTTTAATCATAAATGTTTCTCTGAAAACAGGAAAATGTAAAATACGCTTTTTGGGAGCAAGAGATGAATGCCTTCGAGAACATTATAGAAGTCGTACCAAAGCTATTCGGATAAAAAATGAAAAAACTGTCAGCAATGGAGGTCTCATCCACTTTAGTGAAATCCACAAAAATGGTTACGATGCTAACAAACCAATGATCATTTTCAGGTGGATCAAGGAT
The DNA here is from genome assembly GCF_003918875.1 of Haliotis rubra. Lineage (NCBI taxonomy): Eukaryota > Metazoa > Mollusca > Gastropoda > Lepetellida > Haliotidae > Haliotis > Haliotis rubra. The sequence continues at coordinate 800,376 of NW_025765625.1, read as the reverse complement.
TTGAATCCTTGCATGTCTAAGGGAAGGAACTCCACTGTTTTTGTGCCAAACATCTTTAGTTTTGTCAGTGTACTGACATTCTACTCGCTAGTGGTATGCAGATTTGTTGTGTTTGTGAGTTATCTCCCTTATAACCACCAGAAAAAGGCTGGTAGAGCTGGTGTAGAAAGACCCACACTTAATGAGTGGTGGCAAAATATATATCACTCAACTGAGAATTCATGGCTTTTTGTGTATTGACAGAATGAAAAATATCACATTCAGCACAAGCATAAAATTTGACATTTATGCTTTAACAAATCAAAACCTTTTTGTTCCGATTTTACCTGATGTAACATTCAACGCATATTGAAATGCATAAGGATTACTTTGTGGTTTTAATGCAATTACAGATCTGTCTTCAATTTAATCAACTAGTCTCAAAGTATATACCTAGATCAGTAGGTAATTCTCCTTTACGGCCAATGATAACATGACGTCAAGTATATTCCCAGCGATTACTGCAAGTCCTGCACTTGAAACTGATTGCACATGTGCTTTGGGAATGAAACTTCCCCTCCATCAATCCACAAGGAATGATGGTGCACGAAGACATCAAGCTCGTCTAACCTTGATGTACTTGTCTAAAGTTAGTCACTTAAATCTGGCTTCTATGAGATACGCCTATCGTATAGACTCAGGAGAATTCTGGGAAATCTATTGATGGAAATGTATCTTGGAGTTATTACATCGGCTACGCTACTACACGATGACTAACATCATGGTGCCGCAGATTGATAGACTCTTGTAAAGTACCTACCAATAAGTGTTGAAAAGAACCTAATTTGATTGAGGAATTAATTCTTCTCTGAAAAGTGAAAACGTATTTCTATTGCTATTGTGGTAATTGAAATCTAATTTTGAGAGAGTGTGCATTTCATGGCTTAAATCGATTATGGAAACACACTGAATGAAATAGGAGAGGAAGTAAATGTATTTGCGTCCTGATGTGCTGAACATTCTAACTGTGATAGGAAACACAAAATAGATGTGTGATTTATCTCACAAGGACTGCTTATACATATCATAAAATGAAAGATCTACATCAAACAAACCTAGGAACCAAGATTATGTCTTTACAGATCAGTAGAAGTACTAGCCAGGGAGCTACCCAAGTGCCCTTTAAATGATCGCTGATGTGTTGTAATGGGGTCCTGCACCCATTCAAGTCTGGAAACTTTTGTTCTGTTTCTTTTTGTTTAACGTCACACACAACATTCTATATATATATTCTATATATTCTAGCTATATGACTGCGGTCTGTAAATAATGAAGTCAGAACCAGGCATTGAAGTGATTGACATCAGGAACATCAATCTATGCAATTAGTCTTGACAACAGATTCCAGTGATCAATACTATGAGCATCAATCCATCCTGGCAGGTGTTCTGACACTCAGACAAACAAGTCACTGAGCCTAACACAGACCAATTTGGTTTCCTCTCACAAGCAGAGGTTGCTAGGAACCAGTTCTATTCCAGAATCTCCATGGTTGACCTTGAAATGAAACATTAGAGCTACAGTACTGTACAAAGTCAATCTACCATCTAAGAGTACTAATACAGAAATTGTGTTGAAATAAGTTCGCGCAACATCTAGAAAATATCATATATAAGACAAAACAAGTAAAATTCAGCAATATTCCATCAGAAACATGGAAACAATCAACTCTGTGCTACGACTGAAGTCACTGAAGCATATGACATGGCTAGGATGATATGCAATCATCCATGTTGAACAGCCAATCCAAATGTTAGTCAGTTCGGAGATACTAGACCTATCTGACCTTGGCTTCCCTTACCTGACCTTGGCTTCCCCGAAGGACACATGTAACATAGTCCAATACATCTTTCTCACAACAGAAACAGCAGTGTTTTATTCCTGACAACCAGACTACCAATACATATCACAGGTTGTTTCAGCCCAGTGATTTTAATTCACTTGACTGAAGTAAACATATTCAAAATGACAAATGTTTGACTCTACTTCTGTTTATTGTCAGCAATCAAATCACATTCCTACTCAAAGAAGAAAGAACATCACAGGACCAGCTCCTACCTCTTCAAGCAAACAACAGCTCCTAAGAGAGTCCCAAAGGGTTTTCTCAGCTACATTTCTTCTCACCAATATCTACATCAGTTACAACTGTTTTCTTGTCTGGAAGTGTGTTCTGGACCAATGCTAATAACTCTGACATATCCACACAACGGAGACTCCATCTCTGCACACCAAGACATCATGCCTCATTTCCATGCTACACCCATTTCGCTCGCAAAGTTACACCAAAATATGACCTGTCTCAAAGAGCTCTCCCCAGAAATTACCCACAATGACAGCTCCCAACACATAACTGAATGTGTTCTTGTGTGCTCTACGGTGTAATGGTTTCCACATGTTCGGCCCTTGGGGAAGGAGACCGGTACCTCCAAGTGCTGAAGTGAATGTCATTCGTATTATAGATTCCCAGCTTAACCATGAACTCCGTGCATCAGAGGTTATAAAAATCTTGTTGTTTTAAGTGCACGGAACACCAGCCCTGTCTCGCCATGACTCGCTTGTGATAGGGAGGTTCCACCATTGCATAATTTAAAGTGAAATATGATATTAATGACTGCCAAGCCCAAGCTTCAAGATGAGAAAAACATTATGTGTATCTGATCAAATTCTGCCCCCAAGACAAAAATTCTGTGAGAAACAGAATTGAAACACGATTAAGCCAAGAACATTGTTCATGATTGAACAATCAGTTTCTCACAGCATGTCAAAATATATAGTCCATTAGGCCAAATACCATCCTACATACTCTCAGCAAATACATGTTCCCTAATTGCTGCAAACTTTTCAATAGTCGTTACTAATAATCATCATGAATTTGACGGAAATGTCAACGAAATGTCAGGTCAGACATTGCTGAACATGTTTCATCAGAATTAGGACACTCTGTACTCATTCTATCCACAACCACCTGTTGAATCATGTCACAAAACAACTTCATGAATGCTGTAATAAAAGTGACATATCTCTTACAGTTGACAAAACTGAGTGTCCATGATCTTCAAGCAGATAATGGCAAGAACACCAATACACCATCTAATACCAGATATTGGAAAAATTGCTGAATCGACTTCCTCAGTCTCACATTCCCTGAACCACATCATTTTCCCTCCCACCAAACCTTACTGCAAGGTTAAAGCCGTAAATGAAGCAAGTCTAGATTTTCTCAGGTTCAGAATCTCCCTTCTCACTGAGGTTCCTTTTAATTCCAAAAGGAATAATTTGTTTCAATCAAAATTATATATATATTCAGAGGTTAACCATTAGCCTAGTCATGAAATAGACAATGTTCTACTGTGAAATCCACTGCATGAATCCTTAACATCTAACCTTCAAATATCACTAAGATACTCCATAAGATCTCTACAGGATCCCCTCAGACCTGCATCAGCTTCCATCAAAACTGTTTTTCAAATGTCATAAATCAAATTTCCATAAGATCATCAATATAATCTAAAGCAAGCATAAGTTACCAACACAAATGTTCAGCTTGTTTATTTAAGAATTGTTTCCACATACTTTTATATATAATAGACAATTTTGCCAAATATTACAAATGCTATGCTCGTACCTATCCTAATAGGACATTCTTACAAAAAACATACACTCTAAGCATCTTCTGTGTTCCTAAAAGACACAGCTGAGCTGATCACAGAGACACCATGATAAAATAAGATTACTGCAAGAGCAACAAATATTTCTTCAAAGACATAACACGAATGAAAGATTAATTTTTAATTATGACTTATTTTCACAATTCCCAGGAAGTTGTTGCATTTGGCTGGCACCAGACACCCAGCTATGCGCTAAGGACGTTAAGCTAAAGGAAACAACGTTCAATTGAAGAACAATAACAACAGCTAATACTTACCAAAACACTTATCCTCACATAGAGCACCTGCATGTATTCACAGCATCTGCGAACAGAAAAAGACAAATATTTATCAATGCATTTATAGTTTTTAGACGAGTTTTCCATCACATCCTGCCTGCAAACTGTTCCAGGAATCCTAATATAATGTCATATCACTAACCTTTCATCATTTTTGTGCATATGTCTTCAGGAAAACAGTTTTACGCCAACAGAATCTGTCTTAATGTTCTGACAGCCTGACATTGCAATGTTGGGGACATTCTCAATTTTCTTCAACTGAATCCAACATCACCTGCTTGCGTTACTCTAAATATCTGCATTAATCATGGTAAATCTGCAATAAACAGTGACAGATAATACCCATGGTAAATTCTCTGCCAGTATTTATCACAATTTGTCCATGATTCATGCAAATGCTTCTTTATCTTACCATTGTTGGTTCCATGGCATAAAATAAACTTGGAACTCAATGCCAGTGATTTTCTTCATGTTACATAAACATATCTGGACAATGACACCATTTCTCCAAACATTCATTCCATACTAGAAAAAACCAGTGACATGGTAAAATGAAACTATCGAGAAAGGAGAAAAATACATTGTTGAAATGAATAACTGCATCATTGATTAAACAAAATCTAACATATCAATCAGTACTATCAAATCAACCTTACCTAATCCTGATAGTTACATCCCTCGAACACAAACAACACTATTTGCCTGTCAACAGTCTACAGGTTACGATTTTAGGACATTAAACCAAACTACCATAATCCATGAAATTCCACAGCTATTCAACACTGGCACTTATGCTTCAGAACTAGCACTTCCATGCAAGTTCAGCAAGAGGAAATTCAACCAATCAGAGGCTACGACTCCTGTCTGGATCCACCAACGTAAAGTTGTTGCTAGGTGGGCACAAAATCTGGTGACGTCCACACCTTCACATAAACAACCAAAGGAAAGTTCGGAAATGTTTATGGAATGACTTAATTCATCGTTTTTCATCGAAAACTTGTAAAGATGGAAAGGACAAATGGTACGAAAATATACATTCTCATACATAAACATTCACGCCTACATAAACAAATCTTTAACTGAATCTTTTTCTTTGAATGACTACTTGTACAAATTATCAATAACTAATTATCAATAGGGGCACTTTGACATTTTCTGTTCAGCAGAATTCTTCCTCCTTACAGTCGAACAAATGGGATGACAGTTTTCAAATGAATCATTCAAAAGTGTTTTTTTTCATTAGACTTCTTGCACAAATGAGCTATATGAAATGTCACTTTTTACTTTGAAACTTTAGAGTTCCATCAATGAAATTTGAGAGCTGGAAACCAAATAATCACCAGCCTGGCCCTCAGCTCAGCAACAGAAGGACAAATTGAAGTGGCACTAATGATTAAACTCCCATAAAAATAATAATGAAGGAATTTAAATTCCAGGAAAAATTGGCACATAAGAGATGAGAGGATTTCTCCTGCATCAAGACAGAAGAAATCCAACCTGGCATGAAAATCAAAATGTGTTGGTGTCCTATGCTCCGAACTTCTTAAGAGTAAGTTAAAGGTTGATGCTAACACATTGGAAAATTATTAACACGTCTGGGCAAAAAATATATCAAATAGAATCAACAAAATCCGTATTCACACAGATTCTTGGGTAAAATCAGTTGAGTGTACAATTCGAATATCGTTAAGCATGTGTCCTCTAGTGGTGATGCAAGGTGTTTTTGATAAAGGTGATGATCCTGAATAGGGACTTCTGTGGAAAATCTTCCTGCCTTACAGACCCGTGAAGATCAGGGGTAGGTCTTTAGTAACCCATGCCTGCCACAAAAGGCGACTATGCTTGTAGTAAGAGCGACTAATGGGATCGGGTGGTCAGGCTCGCTGACTTGGTTAACACATGTCATCGGTTCCTAATTGCGCAGATCGATGCTCATGCTGTTGATCACTGGATTGTCTGGTCCAGACTCGATTATTTACAGACCACCACCATATAGCTGGAATATTGCTGAGTGGTGCGGCGTAAAACTAAACTCACTCACTCCTGCCTTACAATGTTCAAAAGTATTGGTAGAGGAAAACTATTAACCACACAACTGAACTATACTATCTGATGGTGAACAGGACTTCTGTTGAAAATCGTCCTGCCTTGCAATGCACAAAAGCATTGGTAGAGGAAAACTATTACCCACACAACTGAACTATACTATCTGATGGTGAACAGGACTTCTGTTGAAAATCTTCCTGCCTTGCAATGCACAAAGCATTGGTAGAAGAAAACTATTACCCACACACCAAAAATAGGAGTATCTGATGGTGTAAATGACTTGTAATGAATTTTCTAAAGATGTTAATTGTGTGACAACAGACACAATACAGTATCATGGCCAAGATGTAATAGAGGTATGGTTTCTGCAGGATATTATATTTTTATAGATGTTTGCAAAACAAAGTACAGAGACAAACCAAAACAAGGACTTAGAGTTGCCTTAGTACACATGAGAGTGTTAGTTACACAGTGAGTGTCAATTTTCCATTGTCCAAGAAGTAGAATGTCAGAGAGCAATATCCCTTAAAGCATTTCCATGTTTTTCCTTGTTTTGTACACTTGTTACCGACCCTGTTCAGAGATATTAAATTACTTCTTTCTGCAGCCATCAGGGAATTAGCAGTTTGAACTAAGTTTGCACCCATTTACATGCTGAATTCAAAACTCCCAAACAGCAAAAACCAAATCTATAAGAAATGGAAGCAAACTATCAGGAAGGAAATTATATATATTTCTGTAATAATTTCAGCATGCATGCAGATCTTCACAGGAATGTCTCTAGAGTAGGAGAAAACTGTGAAGTACTTCCCACCATGGGCCTTTCCTTGCAACTGACATTTCAGATACACTACAATCTGAACAGCTATGACAAGACGTGAAATGGGGTTTAAATGTGAAATGGGGTTTAAACATGAAATGAGGTTTAAAAGTCATGTTCAAGATTTTTGCACTTGCTTGTGCACATGGCTGCTAGTACCAAGTTCTACAGTGAAAACTACTGTACCATTCCATACTTTAAGACCGTATACCTCTCAGACACACTATACTTGCTGCACAATGAACTGTCTTTGCCTCATCTCCTCTACAACAAGTATCATCTGTTAATGTCTTTTGATATGATGGGAATAGAACTACCAACCATTGTCCTACAGGCAAACACTCTATCCACTGGACCATGCAGGTACATGTAGTATGTTTCTGTTGCTACAACTCGTGCTAGACATGTGATAGAAATTAAAGAACATTTTGATGCAAACTGACCCAAAATAGATACTTAAATCATTGTTGGACTTGAAAATACAAGGAATTGATAAAGGATAAAGAATACAGCAGACCAAATCAAATGCTTTCTACTATCTCACACATTGCTCTGATATGCCTACTTTCCTTTTACAATGTGATTTATTCCCTTTTATCGCGATATCAAATGCTGATTATGGTTTTGTTCTGCTAAATGGAATACCAATACGATTGCCCTTCAGAAGCAGTTAGTATTTCAGTATTTCTTTTGTTGAGGTTATTTTTTACAGTGCTCATATTTGTTAAAAGAATAAATCAAAGGAATGAACCAAAAAATGCTCCTCCAAACAAGGATTTAATTATCTTTGATGTCTGAAGAAACATTTGATCATTTCCCAAAAAGTAGAGTAGCATTGAGAATGGCATTAATTATTTACTGCAAGAACAGGATTAATATGTAAATATAGCTCCACACACTGGATAATGTTCACATATCAGATTTCATATATACGAGATCATGAGTGACAATGGTTTTAGGCTCCTTTTGGCAATATTCCAGCAAAATCAAAGCAATGGATATCAGTAATGGGCCTAACACATTATCAATGTGGGGATCAAACCCAGGTCTTCATCATGATGAGAAAACACTTAACTACAAGGCCACCCCACCACCCTAAATATATGCTGCTTTTAGCAATACTGAAGATGTCTCACAATAAGGGTGAATGAGTATTGTCTTAATAATAATAATAATAAGTTCATTTGTATAGCGCCTTATATCCAATCACCAAGTGGTTGCTCATGGCGCTTACGGTGCTTTTAACAATATTCCATCAATATCATGGTGGGGGGACACCAGGAATCAGCTTCTTACATTGTACCCATGTGGGGAATCAAACCCAGGTCTACAGCATGGCGAGCAAACACTTGGCAACTTCACCACATTAAATATAATGAGTATGGTTTTCGACAATATTGAAGCTGATTCAAAATAAGGGAAACAATGAATAAGGTATATGACACTATGTATGGTACTGAAGAGGGACTAAAACATAGATCTATGGCAGAACAAGCTAACACCTCAACTACTTGACTACCGAAGAGTGAGTGAGTGAGTGAGTGAGTTTAGTTTTACGCTGCACTCAGCAATATTCCAGTTATATGGCGGTGGTCTGGACCAGACAATCCAGTGATCAACAGCATGAGCAGACTACCAAAGAGTGACAACAACATTTTATGCTGCCTTCAACAGTATTCAAGAAAAATCACCCTGGGCTTCATGCAGTCTAACTACATGGGAATAGACCACAGATCTTTGCCATGATGAGTGAATACTTTACCTACTGTGCAATCAGTACGTATCCAAACCACAACGTGTCCTCTATTCTCTTCACACCATTAGCTGCAGCACATCTCGTATTTTTTTTAATCAAGTCTTGCATGCACAGCCCATCAAGCAAAACCACTTAACAGAAGGCAAGGTGCATCCTAATCCCCAGCTTGCTTAAATTCACTTGCAAAATGTGAGAGGATTTGGGAATATCTTCAGCTCAATTTCATAATTCTAACAAATCTTCAATTTATTTGTGTCGGTCGAGATTCCAGCTAAAAGCTGCCGTCTCGCGATCACCCCCTGATCAGTCCCTCTGCAACAACGTAACGACATCACTGACACTCGTGTAATCCCCAACTTCAACAACGCTCCTTGATGAAGAAACAATGGACTTAACAGCAGGATCTTTGTAATTAAATTTGAACACACTTTCCACTCCAACCGAGTCGGACTCAAGACAATGGAACTATCAGACCAACTTGGCACATTTTTCTGTTAAAGACATTGAGCACTGCACTGACTCATAAATGCCAGTTTTAATTAGGAATTTATGAAAAACAGTTGTTAATATGACACTTGCCGTTGACTTAGACATGTTATTAACATAGCAAAGCTGCCTTGTCATGTGCTATGAAACTGAATCGGACACATCGCATGTGTCCAATGATTACCCTGCAAACATTGACAAGTAGCCGAATATCCAGGCTGGCACAAAGGAACTCCCATTGCAAATCATATTCTATTATTTAACCACCATGGTGATGAAGATCTTGGCCCTTCAGAACAATAGGAAATGGACGGGTGTACGTCTGAAGGGTCGTTGACCACATCGCCGTGGTGACATGGTGTACCGGTGTGCTCCATGTTGTTCCTGTTCAGGTCATTGATGTCATGATGTCTGACAAGTCAAACACTCCAGGTCTCCACGTTTGAGGATTTTTTTGGTCTATTTGTCGTTTTGTGACAGTTTTACGACAGCCTGTAAATATTGAATCTGGGCCAGACAAACCAATGATTGACATCATGAGCATTAGTTCCAAATGTAGGGTAAATATTTTTATTATCCATATGGTGAAACATAACCAATGTCATAAATATCACATGTGCACATATTACTTTTGCCTAGCAACCATTGTTTCTATGTTTCAGCGTCAGTGACATCATTAAACAATTGAACGTGACGTCAATAAACTGGGCAGTCACACTTGCTTACCGTGTTTTACTGCACAAATGCTCATGAATAAAATGGATAATAAAGAAATTATACACTTGCAAGTGTGCCACATGACTTATATATCGGGCAATACAAAATTTCGCACTCGTTTCGTATGAGTCGTATGACACACTTGTTCGTGTAATAATCTCTATTTACCCTTCCGCATAAGGATGTTCTGTACCATAAAATACTTGATTTTGGACTGGAATACGATCACATACATCAATATTGTCAAAACGCTTGATCATCCGATCCCGTTATCTGCTATATATGACTAAAATTGGTTAAAGACAGTCGAGCCAGATTGTGATGTGGAGAGACAAACATAGGCCATTCTCACCCTAAACTCCACAGGGGAGGTAAGAGTGAGTGAGTAAGTGAGTGTTTTACACAACTTTTAGCAATATTCCAGCAATATCACGGAGAGGGACACCAGAAATGGCCTTCACATATTGTACCCTATTGGGTATCGAACCCGGGTCTTTGACGTGACGAGCAAACGCTTTAAGCACTAGGCTACCCCAACACCTTAGGGAGATAAGAATAGGATGCTAAACACCAATTATATTTTGACACAGGTGTGTTTGTGGAAGCTAACAGCAATCAGCATATTTGAACATTTTTGTGATGCGACCATTTACTTAAACCTGCTAGCCCTCCAAACAACCATTTTCCACACTACACCATGGAGTTGACCCCTTAACATATAACACAAACATGTCTTATCATCACCAAGTTTGATCATATATGTTTCATCGAAATTAACAGTTGTCTCTGTTCAGAACCAAAACATTTCCACATGTAATAACTCACAAAGCAATGAAAATTAAGTAAAATTACATTAAGGTGACAGAAGCTTATTAATTAAACCTAAAACAATAAAACAGACAATAAATTAGTAATTCTCATTGTAGGTTCAATATTACATTAATTGTAAGGAAAAACATGACCAAAAGCTTTTTGCAGAACAAAATGTTGTTGTTTTTTCTGGCATAGAAATGCAAGTGACTCAGTCATTAGGGAAATTAACTGACTCCCATCAAAGCGGCAAGAAAATGCACTGCAAACAGTGTCTCTCTCTTCTGTAGTATTCCCATATAACACATAGCCTAGTCTGCATACATTACCAAATGGGGTCTTTCACTCTGATCATCAAGTCGGTCCCTTTTAAAAGCCCATGGAGAGCCTTTCAGTGGTGTAATGGCTTCACAATGACAGGGAAGTTAGTGGTAGGGGACCTCCTGTCACAGTAACTACTATTAAGGGACAAAACGGTCCCTTGGGTTCTCTACGCTTACAGTCGCCCATCTGTTGGGTTTAGCATTGAATCTGAGACTAAGGGGCATAAGGGGGCTGCCTAGATGTATTGAAGGCTCCTGGACCTTGACTAGCTTGGACATGGGTCAAATAGTTAATGAGAGGGGGTCATCAGATACAGAATGGAGGGAGGGAGCGGTATGAGGGTGGGGTCATCCCTCAGATGGAGCTGTGGGATTGGGATGGTTGAGGGTTTGATGGGGAGGGTGAGGGTGTCATTAATAATGAGTACAATGACATTTGTAAGATAGCAGCATCTTCTGATTTGAACCATCGAGGGTAAAAGTCTTGATGAGGGTCAGGTCATGGAATCCCCACTGGATGGGGTGTCAAGGATGTGGTTTAGCCCGACCACAAGAACATTCGAGTAGCTTCATGGATGTGACCATCATCAGGAATCAGCTGACCCCTATTGTTTGTGAGACTTCTACTTTTTACACAGGAATGAGAAGATAGGTGGATGAGTTCACCCTGGTCAAATGTTTACTAAGCAATAGCATAGCAATTGCACATCTCCGCGAAGGATAGGAGACAACATGCCGCTGAGATGATTTATATGATAAAACAACATGACATTGATAGATTATTACAAAGATGATGACGATAACGGTGATGACGACAATGGGGATGATGACGATATTGGTGATGATGACGATAATGGTGATGATGATGATAATGGTGATGATGATGATAATGGCGGTGATGACAATAAAGATGATGACGACGATGATGATACTTTAATGAGTGAGTGAGTTTAGTTTTACACCGCACTCAGCAATATTTCAGCTATATGGCAGCGGTCTGTAAATAATCGAGTCAAACATGGGTTACTGAAGATTCATTCTAACCCGGACCTTCATGGGTCGATACTTTAATGACACTCTGGTACAACCTTTTCGATTTCAAATAAGCTGTGCACTATACATTCTATAAACTATGAGAAGTTTAATAGAGGGTCTACAATAACATTAAAACAATTGTCCTTGCACCCTCTGAAGTACTGTTAAAAGTCAGCTATGACACAGACACAATATGCTTGGCTGGAAAATAGGCAACATTTGTTAGAGAGACTGACCTTAAGACGATTCCGACACAATCCAACAGCTCAGGTTATATAGATAAGTAGGGTGAAAGGATTAAGGAACAAAGCATCTGTATAATCCTAGTAAATCCTTTGAGCAGCCCTGAATGATCAGGCAGAACTATCGTCCTGTCACTGATCAGTGTTACAGAGAAAGTAAGGAAAATGAAACGAAGGCAAAAAACGTAATCAGGAACTAGAACAAGAACACGTTGACACAAGCAATTCAACACATCCCGGCTGACAGGTCCAGCTACAGCTCTTGGAAGTTATCAAGAAAATAACCCATCATAGAAAGACCGTAACTGAAATTTAATGACGTCTATCGAACCATGACAAACATCAAGGTCAGTTGGATAAAGTCAAGGTCACCTGGACCAAATGGGTGGAATACCACCTGACAGTACCGGACCACAACAAACTAACATCAAGGTCATTTGGACAAAGTCACCGTCACCAGGACAAACAGGACGGAACGCCACCTGACAGAGTTAAGCTGGCCGAAACAGTTAGGAGAAAAGGAGATTTGATTTAAGGCATTATCATGAACCGATCTCACTGTGGCTCCCAGGATCAAATACTTTATGGGAAGGGTCATCAATTAACGACATCGAACATGATGACAGTGGCATTAAAAAGGCAAAATGAGAAAAGTACAGGATTAAGAAGGATTGATGACTCAAAAACCATTGATTAAACTGAAAACAAAGACTGAAATATAACTAATGCCAAGTATCAATTACAAGGCATTCAAATATGCTTTAAATGTCTGTAAATACAGAACTGGAGGCACTACACTCAGGCTGCTTGATGCTAACACACTACAGTGGAAGGTATTGAACTACAGGACCCTCTGTTGTCTGTTTCCAGTCTGGAACGGTTTTGTTTACCTGAGCATTTCATTCCATCTTACTACATAAAATATTCAATATTCCTGTTTGCAGAGAAACTTTGGATTAAGTATGTAAATTCTTCACAAATACTGAATGCTTGAGATGTAAAACGATATTTATCATTATGGACCATTGAGTTACTGAGGTCGACAATTGTTTACTGCACTGACGCGGCCTATTGTTTACAGCAATGATGCCAACTATTGTTTACTGTTCTTATACCGACTATTGTTCACTGATGACAGCAGACTTGAACAAATCTCTAAGACAATAATTATTAGTTCAAAACAATTTCTAGATTACATAAAATACAAATAAGTTGTGCACTTAACAGATTGGCACCTGTGTTCTGTCCACATATCTAGACCTGCCTTTTATAATGATGGAATCACTATACATCCACGGACATATTCATATCAGCTTTGGAATGAGCCGTGATGCCAGCTGTGACGAGCTTTGAAGTCCAGCACGCTGTGACAAGTTGCCATAATAACGGACCAGATATCACACATTATACACACATACAGATCGAGATACCCATGATCAACCTGGACACGACTGAAACACAAGTTTAATATCCTGAAAATTGTTCACTACCCAGTAATCTGCATACTGATTAAACAAGAGCATGTGTCGCTGTTGTCCTTTCCATCCAGGGGTGTAATCACTCACGGAAACAGTGTCAGAGGGCATTGTAATCCCAGGGTCGCTCGCCAGAGTCCCAGGGTCATTCCACAGTATCCCTCACACACCTCACTCCACCTTCCTAGCATTGACTGTCCCAGGGGGACTGTTAGAATTCTGTGTCGGCTTAACTCAGCGACAATGCTCCCCCTTCCCCTTCAGGAACCCATTGTCTTGTCAGCAGAAATAAATGAAGCCAAGTCACACAATCCCATGATGGCTGTTTGCAGTATCTCTGAGCACGAAGGTCTCCGCCTTCCTGACATTAAATATATCAATGGTGTCGTTCATAAGGAAATACATCAATAATCTAGTTGTTTCACTCTGAATGGCATTTGTGGCTTTTCAGAAGACAGTAGCCAATGGTCTGAAAATGATGACTCCCTTGTGCCAAACAGTATGGCATATATACACTTCAACTTGGCCAAATACCTATGTTTAATGCATAGGGCAACACTCAAATAACTTTAGACATAAATCGGTTCACGTAACAGCCACAGGGTTGTGCATGGGCCAGCAATTTCCAGAACCAGCCATTAAAGATAACAAATTAGTGAGTCTTCATTTCAGAATGGTGGACAGAATGAACTTTAGTAATTCCCTTGATTCTTATCATGGCATGTGAGCTTAATACAAGAGGATAGCTTAAAGAGAAGCATGTCATACACATTTAGCACTCCTCGGAACCCACAATCAAAGTTCTGGTTCAAACAGATCACACATGAGATGTGAGAAGACTGTGGACTCAAACCTCAAACATCTAAAGGATAAAAACATGATCAGCAACTCATTTGGCATTTTATTACCAAATTACACCAAAATCAAGAACTACAAACTTAGGAGGAACACGACATTTTGGAGAATATTCTTACTCACCCACCTGATGAAGGAGTAAGAATATACTCCGAAATTTCTTGTTCCTCAAAATAAATAATTTGACATCCATAAAGTCTTGCCTTTATGTGTATCCCTTCTAAATGCCGGTCAAAAACTTTACAGACTTACAACATGAACTGAAAGAAACAATAGTTTGTTGGAAATGGAAAATTTCAATACAATATAAGTAAATGATGACATCAACACCAAAAATAGCATCATCAAGTTTACAATTTCAAACATTTATGCACCAAATAATCTAACATATTCATATTTCTTATAATTTGTTTCACCCCTTTAGTAAATAAGCTCTAAATGTTACCAGCATGTCTACAAAATTGCCTCTGTTCCATAATTGAATGATTGTTACAATAAATACACCTTATCTTAATGTAGAATGGGGAACAATAGTCTCCTTATCCTTATGATCCCATTATCGGTGACACATAAGCCACCAGTACAAAATATTACTCATAATGATAATAAATTGCAAAATTCTTCTCCCAAATCTTAATAAGTTTTGCAGACATTTCCTGCTGATTTGAGATGCTTTACTGACCTTAGAATGTTGGGATCTATCCCTGTATATTTTCACAAACTATGAGGTGAGGTGAGGTGGTATTGGGTTTAACGTTGTGCTTGAGTATATTTTGTCTTATATGACGATGTGCATGCGTGTGTATGTGCGGCTGCTTGTACTAGCCCAGACTTCAGCTGATTTTATAGTGCTAGCCCACTGAGATACCATGCCGCAGTGAAGCAGGAATACCCCACTCAGACACATTATACTGACTCCGAGCCGACCAGTCTTTATTGTACCCATTAATGTTGAGTGCCAGGCAGGGACCAAAAAGTACCATATTTTAACGTCTTTCGGTTTGACGCGGTCTGGGATCGAGCCCGCGACCTTCCTTTCCCCGGGGCGGACGCTCTAACCACTACACCACGGAGGCGGTCCACAAACTATGACTGACTGACTGAGTTTAGTTTAAGCCGCTTTTAGCAATATTCCAGCAATATCACGGAGGGGGACACCAGAAATGGGCTTCACACATTATGCCCATGTGGGGAATCGAACCCGGGTCTTGGCGTGACCACAAACTATGAGGGTTCTAAATGCAATATAGAACGTTGTAGGAAATATTACCCTATTTCTGTATCAACATGAATTTCCCCACATTGGCTAACCCCACAATGTTTTTCCCTCATCACCAGTTAAACTTGAACAGTATACTAATGTAGAACTTGTTTTCCATATTCCAACTTCCTTCCAGCAAAGGAGGCGGTTATATTACGGTACATCTGGGGCTTGTTTACTTATGGTTGTAAAAATGCAATAACCAGATACAAAACTGAAACATGAGAGATCCTAGCTTCCACAAAACTATCAATGTCCCAATTCAGAATTCCTACAAAGTCTCCATGCATACAATGACAATTCCTCTAAAGTTATACACTGATCCCCCACTCAGTAAATACCCCCAACAACCTAAGTGACTTGCCCCATCTGTTGAGACAAACTTTTTAGAACATGTATATTTTTACCGTTTCTTATTTTATCTGGCCAATGAGTCAGTCTGCTGTGAAAGCCTAAGTATTTAGCACCATCTCCCTGAGAGCTAAGTGACCCATGTAATACTACTGCTCCTGCCCTGGCTGGCAACAGGAAGCTGGTGAATAGGGTACAAGAGTAAGTGCTGTATTTGTGTATAGATATGAGGTCGTAGCATCCTGCTGGTAAGTATTTTGACATCAAACACACATTTACACGTCTGATTTATCCCATACCCTCTTCACGCTGGCTTGAAGACATTCATAAAAAACATCAGTAAACAGTAACACATTTCCGGAAATTAAATGTTTCACATTTTAAAATAACCGGTTGTAAAATATGAGGAAATATGATTTACTGCGAGCCAGTCTTTGAAATACCGATTTTGCATACAGTATTCAAGGATGATATATAGCCTCTTCATATTATGTTAAACGGAAATTGTATTGATCAAATAAAAAGATATTCTCTAAATCATGACAATCTATTTGTGTAGAACTATAAATTCCTGAAATCTGTCACTATATATTACTGTATTTAGAAGTTTATTGATCATCTACAGTCCGTTTTGAAATTGCAAAGATTTATCTCCACATCTATATTCTACTCGATCTATCTTTTATAATATCACCACAAATCTCCCAAAAAGTACCTATGAATAATCACAAATCTCTGTAAAAAGAACATCCAGGGTACAAGATGGAAAAACTGTCTGTTTAAATTTTTTCGTGATGTACCAGTTGATTTGACTGACCACAAGTGAAATACTAACAACAGACACAGACACAAAAGGATATGAAAATACTGCAAGATTCAAAAAAGGAATTCTATCTCATTTATTCCAAATGGAAGTTGATTGTTCTTATTGATTAAAAGCAGAAAACAATTTCCATTCCAAATCCCTCTTGTGTCAAGAAATGCAGCAACGTTTCATCATTCCAGTTAAAACCATCTTAAATACTTCCCAAGTATCGAATGGTGCAGAGGGCCGACAGTAGAAATTCTTCACATTGAAATAATTTCCCCATAGACATTTAATTCTAGCCTGGGGATAGAATGAAAACTTGATGGAATCGAGGATGAGGAATATTCTCCGGACATTCTCAGAAGTGCCAACTTTCTGGCATCGTCAGTGTCAAAGTACAGGGCCGCTGTGCTAAACACATTGAGGAGAACAAGCTCCTTTTTCCACATTATCAAGAAAGGAAAATCATCAGACACAGGCAATTTCTGCTTGATAAATGTTTTCTGTCTCCAATGAATATCTGGCCGAATTTCTCTGGTTTCTAGTATGGGAATGTGTTCTAATTAAACATCATGATGGATCAATGCCCCAAAACCGAGCCGAACACTATTGGATTCGGACATGTGACTGAATGACAAAATGTTATTTTACTATAGGCACGTGATCCAATCTCCTTCTATGAAGGAGAAGGACAAGAGGTTTTTTCCTGACCCCTAAAACCAATGGTTAGTTAGGGTGTTATTCTGAGTTAATTACTTGCTTCATCAAAAGGAAACAACTGCTTTAAGATGAAAGACCAATGTCAGGATAAGATGAAAGGTTGAAAACAATTCATTTCAACATCAAAACAGCATTGTTAATCATATAATCTATCATGTAATTCATTAATTAAAATTTTAATACAGTTGTCTTGAACTGAGCCACTCCGAACTTCATCATGTCATGATTTTGCAATTGTGAACAAAGTAGGGGACAAAGAGGGTCTAAAGATCAACCCTATTTGAAAAAAACTCCATTAACAGTATTGTCCTACAACTAACTATGCTTTTAGAATTATGCTAGATTATTCAAAGCTCTGTACTGTCTTTTTTCACCCTGATTATCAATTTAGGAACCATATCACAGCCTATCATAATTAAACACACTCTGCAAGATTGAAACACAGCTCTTCAATACCATTCATTCAATATGATAATTATAAACCGAAGACACCTGTAAATAAAGTCTTTCATTTTCTGGTCTTGGTTTGTGGATCTGTCGACTTTGAAACAAAATAATCAGAAAAAATACATCAGAATGATAAGATTGGTTCTTTTTGTACATTAATCAGATAATAATATTTTAACAGTAAAAATAATAATGAAATCCAGCTCTTACATTTTAATTTTAGAATATTTAAAAGGACCAAAACCAGACCATTTAATTACTTTCCCTCACCTCCTGAATCAAACTTTAAGATGATTACAAAGTCTGTACAAAGCTTTTAATTCTTATCGATCTGGCCATGACCTATAACTTGAAAGGTAAATAGCTTGAACACTAACACACTTCCCCTCCTTTCAGCATGAAATACTGTCATGACACACGAACACTCGCTGCCATTTCCTCTTACATAAACTTGACAAGATTGGCCATTTCAACGCTGACAATCCCCGCAGTTTCACAGGAAGTAAACCTTCCTAGCTTCCTGTTCGAATACTTTACATTCAGACTGATCTTTGAACATTAGGGGCGGTTGGGTAGCCTAATGGTTAAAGCGTTGGCTGTCATGCCGAAGACCCGTGTTTGAATCCCCACATGGGTACAATGTGTGAAGCCCATTTCTGGTGTCCCCCGCTGTGATGTTGCTGGAACATTGCTAAAAGTGGCGTAAAGCCAAACTCAGTCAGTCAGTCTTTGAACATTATCAACGCTGATGATAATTCTTAGACAACTACCTTTGACACTTGATTACCTTTTTCCTGAAACTTGTTTCTCAAGCCACAGGTTTAGATCGAATGAATTTTTTAAAGTCCATGGTTTTGTGTTGTCTTTCTTCTTAGTTGTCATCCAAGCGCTATCCACTGGAGTTAGAGGGACGTATTTGGAAGAATTATGATCATTAACTATTATTAACTACAGACCTTATTCAATCAGATAGTCTGTTTTATGTCAACCTATTAATAATTCCACATAAATTATATATATATTTGAAATATGTTAATTGTTTTTGCAATTTACTCAATTGTTCAAACTGTGCATTATCCCCCTGAAGAAATTAAGCCAAATAACTGAAAATGATTACGAACATCAACTTATCACAAGTCATCATACATTGGCAAGTGATTTGTTCGCCACAAGCATCAAGTTCACCAAATGTATCAATGGTATCTCGAAATTCACTTGCAAACAACCACCTGTTTTATTTCAACACAGCTGTAGTTGGGTGTGTTTGTGCATTGGTGCATCGACATTGAACTATTTGATAAAGAAAGATATTCGTGAAAATAATACAATCAGAACCCCTGCCTGTGTCTTTTCTTGATGAATACACATTTTTCATTTTTCACTCATGATGTATCAGTGTCGCATAGGTTATGCTGAACTGTCATTTCTAATGAAAAGACACCTGAAATTTGTTTGCTTAACCTAAATTTCTAATTTGACAAAAAAATGCAATATTTTTATATTTGGGATGAAAAGAATAAACACTATACAACTCAGTTAACTTAATTCTAAAGCACTTGTAATACACCCGGATGTAATTGAATACACAGAAAAAGCCACAATTACTTTAACATCTCGGTAAACAATCTTGGACAGATTCCCTATAGGTTACTCAGTAACAGTCTATTAATAAAGAAATTATCAAAAATAAGGAATATTAAAAAACAACCACTGAAACGGACTCACATTTCTTAAGATATGCGGTTACAGTGGATAAAAGTGGATAAATCCTGATATGATCCGTTTCCCTGGCGACAAATACAAAACATATGCAAAAAGGGTCTAGAGTGAGTCAGTTATGAAGGTCATTCCAGTTCTTCATCAAGGCAAGCCCATCTTCATCACTTTACCAAGTGCTGAACTGTCAAACAAAATGGTGTCCGCCACCATAAATCCTAATCAGAAACATACACTGTGATATACCCACATCAAAGCAGATGAAATTGCCCACAAAACACCTCCCCTGCTCCCCAAGTGAACGTTGGAACCGAGTCCATGCCAAAATAGATCAAAGAAATGAAATAGGAACAATTCTCAGTGATAGGAAGCTCTGCTCAGCAGAGTGAATGGAATTTCCGAAAATGCTGATTAGAGATTTCTGGTTTGATCTGATTACCGTTGATTAATCTATGATCCGAGCTTGATCTCAATACACTCTGCCCCCATCCTATTCACCTGGCACCAATATCCCAGCATGCATCACCAAATTGAGCAGGAACTTTATTTCCTGTCCTTCAAATCCATCCTTATCAACGTCTTACAGTGTACCCAGTGTTATCTGCACCTTCAATATGGGTGGAGAATAGGCAGCTTTATCACTCTCATGCCCGACTGACTCCCAGCCGAACTGATATTCAGGCAAAGCGTGAGTCTTGTGTAATGGACAAACTGAATTGGATCTTGTTCCTGCCTTGTACCAACACAGTCAATTAGATCAGATCTGAGACCCGGCCCTTATTACTGTCATCGGGGAAGAAGTCGTCTGGAAAAAGGACAAATCAAAATCTCCATCTTCTCCTGTGTCTCTTTGTGACCCGTGAAGCTGTACAAATAGTGCTGCTGTTAACACTGATCCACAATTCCAGGCCTTGTCAATGTGCACCCAAATATGTCTAGTGGCCACTAAAAACACTTCCTAGCAACTGGCAACGCATTCCAAATGGCAAATAAAATCTAACGTTCAGTTCAGCGTTGAGTGACATGTAAGGTAAAACACTGATTCAACAAAACTGCAATGGAGATGTAACAGTGTGAAGAATCTAAATAGCATCAGTTGAAATATCAGAAAGGCAGTGGGGTAGTCTTCAGGAGATGTGCCATGTGCCCTGCCTATAGTCTCTACCTGGGGCAGTGAGGTAGCCTATTGGTTAAAGCATTCAAATGTCACACCAAAGGCCTGGGTTTGATTCCTTAACTGGCTACAATGTGTAAAACCCATTTCCATATTCCTGACTTAATAGATTGTTGGAATATTCCATATTAAAGTGGCATAGGGCGGTGAGGCAGCCCAGTGGTCAAAGTGTTCACTCATCACATGGAAGACCCGAACTCGATTCCCCACATGGGTACATTGTACGGAGCCCATTTCTGATATCCCCTGCTGTGATATTGCTGGAATGTTGCTAACAGTGGCATAAACCTACATTTCAATCACAATTACAGATCAGCACATTTATAAGTAAATACTCTTCAATTATCAATGAGAACGACAAATACAGATGATTCACAGATACCATGTATTACTGATGAAGGATCCTTAAAGTCAAATTTAGCTTGTTAAAAATGCAAAACTAATTATTATCTCGGATGACACAAATTAGAGAAATCTTCAGATGACATTAGAGAAAATGAAAATTCAACAGAATCCTGTTATAAATACAAAAACATGTCATCACCCACAGGTCGTCATGGAAACATTAGAAGCAAAACAGTTTTCCAAACAACATCCATCTTACATTATAAACATCCTATCCATTATGCGTTTCAAGCTAACTTAAAAAGCTTTCATGTTTATTGTTCTAGATATGGCTTGTACAAGTAATAAAAACATCCTTCTAATGAGTACAATCAGGACCTATTGCAGGAATCGTGGGAGTCGCTAGGGTGACGATTCCTAAAGGCACACATCAAATAATAATGGCTGATATATTATAGAAGGTAAACATAACCAAAGATGGTTTTTGTTTTGCTTTCATTTGTAGATGCATAAGTTATTCTTATTTGATCTGGCGAAAAATCAATACGAACGAAATACAGATTGGTCTGAAAGATGGAGGTCTTGAGCTGAGACATGCTGGAGGTAAGGCGAATTGTGATGAATGTTACGTTAAGATTATTGCTTTCTGGTGGTGATGAACAAGCATGAGTGTGGAGCAGCTTGCGCTTGCCCACTGAGTGAGTGAGTGAGTGTTTAGTTTTATCCTGCCTTTATCAAAATATTCTAGGAATATCATGTCAGGGGACATCAGAAATTGGCTTGACACATTGTACCCATGTACAGAATCGAAGCCGAGTCTTTGGCATGTCAAGCAAAACTTTGACGACAAGGCTACCCCACCGACCCCTAGCCCACTGAGATACGATACTGCAGTTTAACTGATTGGTTCTTGTTTTATCCCCACCAGGCAGGGTAACAACAATTACCATTTTTAAAGGCTTCTCGTGTAAAAAGTCCATTTCTATTGTCCCACATCATGACTTTCAATACCCTATACCTCTTCCAAATAGTTACAACAAATGTTCAAGAATGTTCTGGAATAGTATTCAAAGTCTGTTAAGGTGTTATTTTCATAAAATATCCAATCAACTAAAAATGTATGCCTACACATGACACCAAAATATTCAGTGCACATCAGGGGAGGCAACTCCCACTGGAAATATACAGTGGCAGCAATTAAAAAACAGGGTGCGTCTCGCAACATGCGATCACCTGAAAATGAAGAATTTCACACAAGATGAGTTTACATCATTACCATCATAGGCTAATTCAGCTGGAAGTCTTAGAAGTTGATTGCTCAGCCAAGCAGCTACTGTGATCTTGCCATGTCACCACTGATAAAGAGAAGAACATAGAACCCAAATATAGAAGGTGGTGAAATACACAGTATTGATAGAAGCATCTGAAGAATTGAAGACTATCGCTGTTAATGGACGAATTTTGGTGATGAAAAGAGCTAATTACTATTGGCGGCCGTCAGAAAATGTCGGTATGACGTAAGCAATGTTGAGTGATGCAGCATAAAGGTATGAGAAGTAACCACACGTAAATATTTCATGGCCGATGCTCCGATCACAAAGGCCATATTCCATGTCTGCAAGAGCGAATGTTAATGGTTCAACGCTTCTTTGTTAAATGTGACACAACACGAAAGAGCAAATTGATTAAAAGTACACAAAAAATGCCAATATATTCATGTAAATTACTGTGTTGGTCTGCAACTCCTAATGAATCGATACCCGGACGGCAGTGGATAATTAATGCATAAGGTTTATCTCGCCCAGCTTCAGGAACGAGTGATAAGTATCAAAACACACTATTCCTGTTATTTGTTGTAAACATGAATAAAACATCATCTAGAAACAGGCTTTCTGTCAATCTATGTAAGATGCGTGTTAAATTTGATTAGCTGTGGCTCTATATTTAATAGTACTGGATTCGCAAAGATTCAATCTGGTTCGGAGTGATTATTTTTGGGACATTAAATTTGAGAGTATGTCGTGGGATGGAGAGTGGTTCTCAGTTATGACAATGTTTTAGATGTGGTCCATTATTGGAGGACGAGAACCGGAGTCAGATTAACACCACTGTCATGCAGATACGGAACCTGCAGAGTTTGATTTTTACTGGGGCTACCGACATGAGCTGAGAGGATCTTTCTTTTCTGGAGCAAGGATCACCACATCAGCCAGCTCATAGATAAATATGGTGAGTGAGTTAAGTTATACACCGCATATTGCTTAAGTTTTAGCAATATTCCAGCAACATCACGGCTGGGGACACCGGAAACAGGCTACCCCACAGCCCCGGGTAGCAATATTCCAGCAACATCACGACTGGGGACACCAGAAACAGGCTACCCCACCGCCCCGGGTAGCAATATTCCAGCAACATCACGGCTGGGGACACCAGAAACAGGCTACCCCACTGCCCCGGGTAGCAATATTCCAGCAACATCAGGCTACCCACTGCCCCGGTAGCAATACACCAGAAATCATGAGGCTACCCCACCGCCCCGGGTAGCAATATTCCAGCAACATCACGGCTGGGGACACCAGAAACAGGCTTCACACATTGTACCCATGTGGGGAATTGAACCTGGGTCTTCAGCGTCACGAGCAGACGCCTTAACCACCAGGCTACCCCACCGCCCCGGGTAAATATGGAAGAATGGAATCCTTGGTGGACATCCAAAGTTTGGTGAGGTAAAATGGGTCAACATTTTGTATAGACCTCACCATGTGTACATTTATGTTATATCCTGTAAATGATGTTTAGACTCCAAGGCACTTACTTAGACACTGACCAATGCCATAAAGCTCAAGAAGGCTGCTGTTTGATTCCTTACAGTATACTACTAATTCCGAACTTGACTTTTTCATCCCTTGATGCCAAATACCACTGCAACAACAAGTACCCATCTCTTAATGTCTTTTGGTGTGAGGAGGCCAAGGATCAAACCACCAACCCTATCCACTGGACCATGGGGGCTGTTGAAGTAAGTTCTTGTGGATCCGGGTGGTGTGGTAACACAAATGCTGACAAGAGTGAACCTGTCCCTTACTTGAAGATTGTCCAACTACATCACCACCAAACCAGTGGCTGATGTACTGGGCAAGAGTGAATCTGTCCCTTACTTGAAGATCGTCCAACTACATCACCACCAAACCAGTGGTTGATATAATGAGCAACAGCCCATATAGTTGGGATTTAATAACAAGCAAGAAAAGACATTCCATCACTATCACCTCTTTCCACAATTGGATCAATTTCTATGACAGAATCCCCTTGGGGAGATCACCATTACCAGGTGCCAATAACGTAATCGTGGAATTGCCATTACATGACACATCATGGCCAGAATATAATTTGTTAATGTAACAGATGAAAGTATCCACATGGGCACAAAATATGCATAAATATGCACACATATGGCCATTTGTGAAACCATGCAAAGAGAATGAGATTCAAGCAAGTTCACAAGTTAATCAAGCAGATAAAACACATTCCATATTCATGTGTATGTACATTCGTGCATGCTCCGCACTGAAAGCCACAAACTGTAGAATTCTACTGTTTAAATATTTCCCCATTAGTTATCAAAGATACTGTCATGTCAGCGCGTTGTGTTCAATTTCCTGTATTTCTCAATTTCTATAGATCACAAACATATTTGTGTTTTTGCTGCTTCTAATACAAATGCTTTTCAGACATGAAACCATGATTATTCTTGACATTGAATCATGAATATTCATAACATGAAATCATAATTATTCCTGACATGAAACCATGATTATTCCTGACATGAAACCATAATTATTCCTGACATGAAACCATTAATATTCCTGACATGAAATCATGATTATTCCTGACATGAAATATTCCTGACATGAAACCATGATTATTCCTGACATGAAACCATGAATTATTCATAACATGAAACCATGATTATTCCTGACATGAAACCATGATTATTCCTGGAGACACAGAACAATGAGTATACAACTTCATAGATTCAGCCTGAACAGGAAACAGTTGACAATGATTATCCAGGATGAAGTCAGTGATGCACGACAACCGTCAGTTGACAAACAGGTTCCTGTCTGGAGAGTCTCCAACAAGATAAGATAAACAACAAAGTCTCTTCAAGTTTCAGTTAACAAAATCCATCTAACAATTCACCATTGTAAACCAGGCCCTTCTCTTCCGAGAATTTGTGAAAGGGAATTTTTGTACAGAGGATAGCATGTGGTCGACACAAGATTGGGTAACAAGAGCAACACGACGACATTGTGGGCCACAGGTATCAAATCAGGGGAATTCTTAGTGAAACACTTCTCAGTCAGAGACAAATAGATACCAGCGTATATTTGTTTTAGGTGAATAGTTGGGGTCAGGATTGTCAGGTGTTGTTTGTTGTTGTTGTTCCATGTTTTTGTCTATTGTGTCTCCAAAATGGCAGCAAGACAAATACTCTCGGAACGACCATTGCTACTGATCCCGTTGTCTACATTTTGCACTATGGTGTATTAGTTCACATGTATGTCTTCATGAAAACTTCATGAAAAATGTAAAAGAAAACATATACAGGTTATTTCAATTTTAACATAATGCTGATTCCTGATGTCCTGAGTGACTGAATGTTGTTTTACGCCACAGATCCAATTCTAATGTTATTTCACAGTGGCTTGTAAATCATCAATTCTGTGACACAATCAGCCAAATCAGGGAGCCTGACTTGTAAAACCAATTAAGTCACCTCACACAAGCAAAAGCTGAGGACCAATTCTACCCTTGACTCCCATGAGGAGTGGGAGGGAAAGGTATCTGTCCATGTTTAAAGGCAATACACTTATCATACACCTGTTCATAAAATTATATATTTGATGTTGGAATAACCAAGTAAAAAACTAACATTTAGTACCATAATTAAATTATCTTATTTAATAAATGTAAAATTTTAACACTAAAGCTAACATTCAATCGGAGATAACAACTCTTATTTTCGAAATCATTCTAGACTTGAGTTAAAATTCAACTTAAATTTATTCACTTGGTTCTGGGAGAGATAACAGCCAATTTTAAACATGTTTGGAAGAAGTTAAGTGTGAGCAACACATGTTATGAACAAACTTTGAGAAAGAAAACCAGGAGAAGCAACTTGATATGTAACACACACTCAGCACTGCTTCCAGCCCTGGATGCTCTTCTCCAGTTCATATTATAGTTTCTACTTGTCATAAAAAGGCAGCCCTAATTGTACCCTCATTCCAAGGAATTCCTGGACGACCCTGAAAGTATGGATTTACTTCTAAGCTGGGTCTTTGGTAGATTCCACACCTACCTCTGAAGAACATTATTGCACTTCATTAGCACAAGCCATTAGGCCACAGTAGCAGCATCCCAAGCAGTTACCTTCCCATTACCAAGGGCAACTAGCAGGAGTGGGTCTTTAATGAATATGAGCGCTTATCGCCATCTCAATATACCCCATTACTTATCTCTTGCTTCTCGCACTTCAGCCCAGACTGACCAATTCATTTGCCATAAACATGTTGTGCTCTGGACATTCTCAGCCTGTTGGTCTCCTGAGAACCTTGGGGTCTCCGGAAATGGCAGTGTGGGATAGGAAACGTAGATAACATCTTCTGAATCTGCCAGGCTATTGAATCGTAGATCGATACTTGATGGAATGAGAAAATAAATATTCCATAATCCGGTTGTACTGGCAGCATGAAGTGTGACAGGACCTCAATACGAGCTACAAAACATCCGACAACAGCGACATGGTCCAGCTCGTGCAGGGAAGCGTGTTACACATTGATTATACTCTGTATACTAACTAGAATTGTGTGTTCTGCACGGACGATATCCCTCCAGCACAGCAGGAGACCATGGATGTAACACACAGCTGTCATTACACTGTACACGAATGGACAACTCTTGTCTACTGTACTTGATGTCGGAGGTAGTCCTTGTAAGAGTGGACATTAGGATGTACTGACACTGGAGTGAGTGAGTGAGTGAGTGAGTGAGTGAACGTACATGTGAATGGACAACTCTAGTCTACTGTACTTAATGTCGGAGGTAGTCCTTGTAAGAGCGGACATTAGGATGTACTGACACTGGAGTGAGTGAGTGAGTGAACGCACATGTGAATGGACAACTCTAGTCTACTGTACTTAATGTCTGAGGTAGTCCTTGTAAGAGCGGACATTAGGATGTACTGACACTGGAGTGAGTGAGTGAGTGAACGCACATGTGAATGGACAACTCTAGTCTACTGTACTTAATGTCTGAGGAAGTCCTTGTAAGAGTGGACATTAGGATGTACTGACACTGGAGTGAGTGAGTGAGTGGTTGAGTATTGGTGAATGTGTAAGTACTTTGAGTGTGAATGCATTGTGTACACTTAAGGTGCACTGCACCAATGGTCATAGGTGTGTCGTGAGTGAGTGAGTGAGTGAGTGAGTGAGTGAGTGATTGAGTGAGTTTGTTTCATGGAGTCAAGTTGTAATGCACTATACATACAACAATGATAAATATTTTGCAAAATGTACAGATTTCAAATTACCATATAACACACACAGAACAGGAAGACATCACAATCCTGACCATTAAAAGGCTATCATCAGTTGATCCTAATATCCAAAGTTCACACAAAGAAACCTGTGAATGAAGGCACGTCTTGAGAACATGGCACCAGGGGGTAACATCAACACTTTATAAACGTCCATCTCCAGCAGTAAACTATAGCTACCTTGGAGTCTAAACATCATTTACAGGATATAACATAAATGTACACATGGTGAGGTCAGAGGTGAGGTCATTGGCGGCCCAGTCATTGTAATACACCATGCAGAGTTATGTCCCTTGGGCCTTAAGCAGTCTATAATAGCAGGTTTGAATCTGGTTAACCCGGATTATTTGTTTGGGATTATCAGCACCTCACCATATGAAGTAAAGTTGGCACCAGTCATCCTAATACACAGACTACAGAGTTGCATCCCTTGGGCATTCAAGTAACCTATCCTTTTAGGTTTGAATCCTTGTTTGCCCTTTGTATCGGGTTTGTCACCACCAAACCCTCATCATGGGTTCCATCAAAGTGTAAATGACTCAGAAATGTGCCACTTAAAGAGTATTTCTCACAAGATTTAACTGAAATACTTTTCAAAAGCAGTTCCAAACCAAACATCTCCGAATTCTCACTTATTAATAACAATTTGATGAGCAATTCCCTGTACATCACATGAGACAATGAACTTGAGGTCACAGCAACAATACATTGGACTTTGACCACACTGAAACACTCCGTCCCTGGTCAGCACAGCTGTGGTGATGGAGCTGGCTGCATGAATGGACACAACATGCCAGCTGAATGATTGTACATACCATGATTTCAAATATTACACACTAGACAATATTGAAGCAACATTAATGTACATAACATGCCACGTTCATGAATGAAGCAACATTACGCTGAATGAAGTGGACTAATAATAAATATTAAACATTGTTGCTAGAAGTTTATTTCAATATGTGTACAAAATGTCTAATAATAAATGTCCATTCAGTATATTTTCATTACAAAATTAACAGTGTCATTATTTTTTGTCATTATTTTTCGTACGATTTCACACACCTTCCATTATTGATTAGGAAGCAGGGTATTGTGCATCATGACTATTGAAAATATGCATTTAGATTAATCAAAACCAATCTCAGTTATCAAAATATATAATCAGCATTTTGAAAAAAATATCAGAAGCAAGACATGTATTGCATAAAAACAAATATCTTAGCATCTTAGTCTGCACAAGGATCAGTGGCAGTGACTGGCTACTCCATCACCCCTGGTCAGTTACAGAGAATCGAGGTGAGGAACATGGCATATCTCCAGAAGACCACATCCCCTAATTGTGACCCTCCCACAGAGGCCACCCACACAGGCAACCAGCGATAACAGGCAAGTCACAAATAGATTCCCATCTCAATAGCATAAAACCAACAAACCCTGCAGACGCACCTATCTCTGTCCTAGGTCCATCCAACACCCATGTTCCTTCTCCTGCTTAGCCCAAAATATTACAAAGAAAGAATAAATGAACAAAGTATTCTGTGTAAGCAAGACATGTTTATGACCCTCAAAGTTAATGAAATAATGACCATCAAATAATGAACTTTAAATAGAATTTAAAAAACCTATTCCCACCATCGTTCTTTGGTCCTGTGTCCCTTCACCTCCTAGATTATGACGAAAAACATTTACTATGTTTTTGAACATCAAATTTCCAGTAAAACAAAATGATGCACTTCAAAAACTACAACAAAAACAGATTTCAATCATCATTCGTTGTTCCCATTGTCCTTGTGTATAAATCTGCTTGTCAACGACTTTTACAAAAAAACAAAAAACAATTGTTCATACATGACCATCAAATTTAGTTCCCATGAAACTAAATGAGAAAATTCGTAAAAAATGATTCCAACCAGCCTTGAATCAATCTGAACTTAAACCACTTCGGTCAAAACGTAAAAATATGACAAATTTGGAATGATTTTTAGAGATAGCCTATCTACAGCATACATCAACGTCTGTGAAAAGCAACCCAACAAACTCCAAGTAACGACTTTCCAAATGTCAACTTTCTTCTTCAGCAAAGTGTTCCATGTATATTTCATAGAGGTTCGTTCAAATGTCTATCATTGTCAGGATTATCGTTTTTTCATCCACTAAAACCAATTGCTGGAAGGTGAGTAGACAAGTCTCCTTTCAAGCTTGCTCTTACAAGGGTTTCAACTCTTTGACATTTCCAAAGCACATTTGCAAAACCCATTATTGCAACAGACTAGAGCCGTAAAATACTTACAGTGCGCAATTATCATCAACATCAAATACTAATTAAATTAAATTTGGAACACACAACAAATTACTTGGTCTATGAATTACACATTTAGGTGTTTCAGAACCATGATATTCCATAAGTTCGGCTTATATTCGCATACTTGTCATATCGTCAAACAAGTATTTTTGCATCCTAAAACTTTTTGATAAACCCGAATTTTGGTTTAAAAAAATGTTCAAGCCAATAAACAAATAATAAGATGATTTAACACTGTGAGTGGTCGTTTGATTTCTTCAGTCAGGTATGCCTATTAGCTATATTTAACGTAAGCTAATAATTTTTTTAATATAAAACATCTCAGATTTCCTAATTGGCATTTTGCAAAGAAGTGGACGGAACAGCTCTGCGCTATACTACAAAAGCACAACACTTGCCAAAGCAGACTTTAAAGGGATAAATAAGCTCTTGAAGAGAGAAAATATGATTTTTTTACATAATTTTTCTGGAGCTTGTAAGATGGAGAGGATAGAGGTAGTGATGAGGGTTTTGAAGGTGACAGGTTATCGAGATATTATACTCATGGCCCTGGCTCAAGCTCAACCTTTAACACTCTGCATGGAATCGATAAATGTTTGTCCGTTCTAATGGAAAACAAATTTGGTGTCAGGGGTGTTAAGAGGACTCGGAGAGGGTAAAGCTGTACGGCATCTCATTGATTGAACAGTGCGAACATACATCCAAGAATAAGAACCCTTCAAGCTAAACCATCAGCAACATCGGTACTTCACGATATTATCTTCATCCTCTGCCATCATTCAAGCATTGTCTCCTCCCTCACATGAGAGCTCTGGGACTCACTTTGAAAATAATAAATCGGAAGAGGAAATAAATATGATGGAAAATATTTCATAGAGGATTTCCATGTAGTTAGTTCAAGTCGACCTCAGAGTGCCACATAAATTTTTTGTGTAGGGGAGACTAAGAATTAATGAAATCTTAATTGAAACTTAATCCACTTTTTGAAATAAGACAAATTTTATCCAAAAAAATTTCACTTTAAGGAAGAGGGCAACAGAGCTTCATCAGGTTTCAATAGGGCCATGGGTCATCATGCTTTGTTCAGCAAACAATAAACCACAAAGCTGATAAGAGAATTTTAATTAAAACTGGTTACAAGGAAGCTGATTCCAATCAGTACTGTCAGCATCTGAGGTCGCCATGTATTCCCATCCTGGAGTTGTCACAGAGCTGCTTTGAAGACCTTGACGGGCACAGATCAACTTGCTGCAGGCACAATAATGGATGTTCAGAAAGCCCCTTGAACTCTATAGGGGTTATGTAACCCCTTCAGACTCGGGTGATAGCATGGGAGGATGAGGAATCATCAGCTTGACCCTCATCAAGGGCTGTGATGGACTGTGGACAAGGTGCCAGTTGAATGCAGAGGTCCATGCAAGTCTTATCAGGAGCTACAGTGCTCTAACCGTTTTCCTGAAAGGCAGTGGTCTTATATGATTAGGGGCTGGGATGTATGAGGAACACATGGCACCACACAGTGGACCATTAGGGTTCCTGGAAGTCTTGTCAGGCCTATGGGTACCGAGCTATTAATATATATTCTCCTGTATCACTGGTATAATAATGATAAATGGCTGGGATGTGATAGTCACTGTGTCACAGTGAAACAGGGGTTCCTGGTCTTGTCAGGGACTCTATAGGGTCAAGACAATGGTTCCTGGAAGTCTTGTCAGAACTATAGAAGGGAAGTTGGCTGGAATCAGGGCTGAAAACAATGTGGTACCGAGGGGGACAACGGTTCCTCGAAGTCTGTACTAAAACATTCCTCTTTACGGGCCATTGATTAGTTGATCTGATGGTGAATATGGTTCCTGGAAGTCTGATCATCACAATGTTTTAAAGCTTTGCTCACTTTGAGTCAAATTGTCCATCAGAATTGGTAGATGTATGTTCAAAGGTGCAAGAATACTCGGTGGAATCTGTTTTCATTGATAATAGAAGCTGATTATTGATGTTTTACGTCTACAGGGTGTAGTAGGAGTATGTTTAATGTTGTACGACACAGAGCTCACAGAGGGTCACATCCTCCTCAATGTAATGATACCAAATTGACTATCATATTCACATCAGACATACTTTAATTGACGAATGTGTTTTTTAAACAGCAAAAATTATTAAGGATTCAATCTGGCAGACAAGCATAACATCGCAACCTAATTCATCTTAATTCTATCTGCATTTTGTCAGAACCGCTGAGACACTGTAGATTATATTGGCCATTAATTTCTTTCCCTCTAAACCACTCACAAAGAATTCCCAGAATTCCTTCTTGTAAAGAAATGGTTAAACAATATTTGTGGCAATTATCCCCGTTCAGTCTGCATTATACTAATAGCCGAGACAGGATTGATTATAATAGCTATCAATTTCATTTTTGATCTTGATTCAAAGTCAACCATTATTCAGCAAGGAATGTTTGATGTTCAGCATTTCTGATTTCTCTTCACCATTATCATAATTCCATCTATTTTTCATAATCGACGAACCAAGACAGCTTACCCTCACTATCAGTTCATAACTCATCTCCACTAAATATGACCTTCATCTCTATAATGAATATAGGATTTAAATATAATCTGAAAAGAATTGCTATCTTTCATAACTGGATCAGTGGTATCACCATTTCCGAGACAGAGACTGACTGAGTTTGGTTTTACTCCGCTTTTAGCAATATTCCAGCAATATTATGGCGGGGAACACCAGAAATGGGATTCACTCATTGTACCCAAGTGGGGATTCGAACCCAGGTCTTTGGCGTGACGAGCCAACGCTTTAACCACTAGACTACCCCACCGCCCCCCGAGACAGAGAAGTCATTGGGTTGATCATTTGTTTTTCATGGGAATGGTTTTTCCGAACATAATCTTTTCACCAAAATGCATCAAAGACTATTTCTAGTCTGGTTTTACACACAAAATATATTGGTTAAAAAAATGTTGAAAGTAAAAACCAAAAATGTTTGCTTCCTTTCAGAGAAAAAAATGCTTTACGAGGGGAGTAAAAAAATATTCTGTCAAAATACCAGTCCAAATTGCAAATGATGATTGGTCAGTATTAACCTTCACCGATTCCAAAGCAGGTTCTGTATTCTGGAATAGAACAAATTGCAGGAAGGAAAACAACTGTTTTCAAGGCTATCACAATTCTATCATTCCTTTGCCAATCATCCAGTCTGACACCGTTATCCTCCCCATCAATATCCCATCACTCTCTGACTGCACGTCTATGTTAATCAGCAGGGAGCGCTCATATACCAGTCATCCCTGAAGAACCCAATGAGGACGGACATATATAAACATGCCTCAAACAACCCAGAGATCTGATAATCCAGCCCAGAACATGTATATCAATTCTTCCATTATTATGACATTGTTGGAGAGTGCACCGACTATCTTCAGGTCATTGTTTGCGGTGGTCAAGGTTCTTCAAAGCATTCCTTCACCAAAGCATGCAGTTATCGGTCTTGATTAGTAGCTTCTGCCACAAAAACAAACACAGACAATTTCTCCAGGGTTAAGTTATAGCATTCAAGCACTTATGGTCAATCAACAATGCATTTCAACTTTTGTATGAACCCAAACAGCAAGTTGGTAAATCAGGTGCATTTTCGTCTTCAGCAACAGCTTTACGATGCTCAGGACCCTGTACAAGCACTGACCATGAAAAAACAAGCAGTCAAACTGTGACCGATTCAGCAGGAACAAGCCATTAGCCATTCTCACCCCTGGTCAAGGGCACCGAATTAAATCATACCTTGACAACTCCATCAGTGTGATAAATGGCCGAACACAACTTGCTAATTATTGGGAAACTGCAGCCCGGGAGACTGAGTTATGGGATAATGAAGTCTCACCTGTGCTTGACTTCATCTTTATGTCTTTGTTAGATTCACTGAACTGTTCAAATATTTAAAGTACCTTGAGATCTAATTACACACTACATCATCAACTGTCATCAGACAAAGGTAACCTATCCTCAACTAAAGGAACCAAAGGAAATATATATTTCAAATGTGAAGCAAAAGTGACGTCAAAACAAGTCTGTTTGCCAGAAAGTTTTGCTACAATGAAACACAAACATGGAATAACTAGTCTCCATTTTCCACTGAAAAAGATTGGATTGGAAGTAAAACACAAAATCGCTGTGGAACTTTCAGCAGATCAGTGAACATCACAATCTGTTCATGAAAAGGAAAAGGACGTCCTATTCTACCGGAAGCTCTCGACTCTCACACATTCTTAAAAACCCAATTTCATGACTCTGTATCTTCTAGGCCTCTAATACAGAACATAAAACATTAAGTAACCTTAAACCTTCTTACATCATCATGTCAGCATTACTCAGTTTCTTTTTGAAGGTCTTAAGATCATGCTGACCATATTCTATGAAGCAGCACTTCGCTATATAAATAAATCCCGAGGACAGCCAAACCCAACACTCATTAATGTCCCCGTACATACTGAAGCCTGTTGTTAAATTCATTCTAACAACATTTCGGCTGAATTCACCAGACGAGGAACTAGACGTCCCAAACTGTCGTCATACACATCAATCATATGATATAAAAGTTGTAACCATATTAGCATATTCTATTTAGTGAGCTAAGGTTTCAACTGATTTCTGCACGACTATACAATCAATACAGTAGAGACAACCGAAGGATAGTCAGCCACATATCCCAGGAAATGGCACGTAATTTAATTGTCTTAGAAGCTTCTCTGTTTGCATGTAACTAAGATATGATCCACCGGAAATACATTAAGTAAAACTTTACATGAAAAAAGCCTGACACTCTCTAGAATAACATATTTCTAATTCAGTTTAGCAGTCCTCCGTGACTATCATTAATACTTAATCAGGTATCTAAGGGATAATGATAAATATTCAGAGCTGCTGCCAGCTATCACTAAATTCAATTCACACTTTCCACCTGATTTGTCCATGTTGTTGGATCTTTATGCTGCAAAAACATCATGAAAATATGATGTGGTAAGAATGCTCAAGCATGTTATTGACAGGGGTAGATTTCATCTCAATTGACATGCACTGATGGAGGTGAGTATCATTGGTGTTAAGCCTGATCATGCTGCTTGTACTGGGCGGCTACTATAGGGTTCCATGTCTGTACTGGGTGGCTACTATAGGGTTCCATGCCTGTAGTCGGCTACTATAGGGTTCCATGCCTGTACTGGGTCTACTATAGGGTTCCATGCCTGTACTGGGTGGCTACTATAGGGTTCCATGCCCTGTAGGGTTCCATGCTGTACTGGCTGGCTACTATAGGGTTCCATGCCTGTACTGGGCGGCTACTATAGGGTTCCATGCCTGTACTGGCTGGCTACTATAGGGTTCCATGCCTGTACTGGCTGGCTACTATAGGGTTCCATGCCTGTACTGGGCTGCTACTATAGGGTTCCATGCCTGTAGTCGGCTACTATAGGGTTCCATGCCTGTACTGGGTGGCTACTATAGGGTTCCATGCCTGTACTGGGTGGCTACTATAGGGTTCCATGCCTCTACTGGGCTGCTACTATAGGGTTCCATGCCTGTACTGGGTGGCTACTATAGGGTTCCATGCCTGTACTGGGCTGGCTACTATAGGGTTCCATGCCTGTACTGGGCGGCTACTATAGGGTTCCATGCCTGTACTGGATGGCTACTATAGGGTTCCATGCCTGTACTGGGTTGGCTACTATAGGGTTCCATGCCTGTACTGGGTGGCTACTATAGGGTTCCATGCCTGTAGTCGGCTACTATAGGGTTCCATGCCTGTACTGGGCGGCTACTATAGGGTTCCATGCCTGTACTGGGCAGCTACTATAGGGTTCCATGCCTGTACTGGATGGCTACTATACTATAGGGTTCCATGCCTGTACTGGGCTGGCTACTATAGGGTTCCATGCCTGTACTGGGTGGCTACTATAGGGTTCCATGCCTGTACTGGATGGCTACTATAGGGTTCCATGCCTGGTTCCATGCCTGTCTGTACTGGATGGCTACTATAGGGTTCCATGCCTGTACTGGGTGGCTACTATAGGGTTCCATGGGTTCCATGGCTACTGTTCCATGCCTGTAGTGAGCTGTGGCTACTATAGGGTTCCATGCCTGTACTGGCCAAATGCAATATGGATGGCTACTATAGGGTTCCATGCCTGAACAACATTTGTACTGCCAAGCCCTCTCTGCTACTAAAGCCCTAAATAAAGCAAGTCCAGATTTCCTCAGGTTCAGGGTCTGTTAACATCTGCAAGAAAACTAACTCACTTGGGGGCGGATTACAAAGTAAACATATCCAACTACCATGGCTGGCCGGACCAACATCCTCACCAGTGGTCTGGAATCTTGCCTCACATTTTCATCTGTCAACTCTTAATTAACAAGCACATTGGGTGCTTGAAGCTATAGTGGAGGCCTTGTGCACAGTTTCTGGTCTTGAAGAGACAAATCAAGCAAAATCTTGGGGATTATTGTGTGAAACTCTGGTGTGTTTTGAGTATCTTTTTTTATCTAATTGCTCAACAGTAAAACATATGGCAGGGACCTAGCACTCATGAAGAGTGAGTGAGTGAGTTTGGGTTTACACCGCATTCAGTAATATTCCATATATGGCGGTGGTCTGTAAATAAGTCGAGTCTGGACCAGACAATCCAGTGGTCAACAGCATGAGCATCTCACATAGGGTGGGATCACGATGACATGTGTCAACCAAGTCAAGCAAGCCTGACCACCCGACCCGTTAGTAGCTTCTAGTGAAGAAGCAAATTCAAAAGGCACAGCATCTGGAATTAAATCTGTTTACCTTCGTGATGTGATTGAGGCATGCAAGGTGAAATCTAGTGAGGATGATCTAGTATCTAGAAATACCCAGAACATCTTCAAGCGTAAGACAGACGCTGGCCTTTTCACTTCCATTGAACAGTTTGTTTAAAAAGGTGGTTATCTATATCCTCTTACATAAGGTGTTCCACACAGATCTTGCACCTTGGTCATCTAGTGTCCAAGTGACATTGTGGGCTGCAAGTTTCCCAACAGTAAAATGTTAGGCAGTAGGGGCACTTGACCGCCCACATGAGGTGATGACAGCATGGAGATAGGACAGGGCTTAACAGGAGGGCCAATAAATATGCCTTTCACTTATAGCGTTATCTGATGGTTGTATGATGAGACTTCTAATTGGTAATGACCCCAGCACGTGTAGCCCCAATGCAGATGTTCTTAGTCTCTGAATCTCTGGTCTCCCTAGGGCTCCTTTTCAATATAAATGGGCTTGTTTGTTACATCCAAAGGCTTCCAGGATACAGTCTTCCTGGCTTTCATGATGCCAATATGGTGTCTCCCATAGGGTTCAAGAATATCAGCATGCAGTATTAGTCTTATCATGCAGTCCCTAGCTTTCAGTATGATTATATGACTTCTCCCACAGGGTTCAAGAATGCAGTATCTAATCTCTCAATTGTTACATATCTGCCTGATCATGCAGTCTGCACTGCCTGGCTCCACTCAGGTGCACATCTCTCCTCACCACATGCAGACTCTGATGAGTACATGTTCTTGAGAGTCCAGGAAATAATGAAACCTCCACAATGAACGGGGCTATCCAGCATCGGCCTGACATTCTCTAGATGAGGCTGCGATGTAGAGACACCACTGACGACAGCTATTCCCCCAACGGACCCCTCTTATTTCCCTCTTTCACCCTCTCCACATGAGTGCGTACAATATGCTGCTATCTCGGATCAGTATTTGCTTATGACGCTTCCAATAAATCATCAACTATTTCCAATGCTGGTCGCATGCAACACGGACTCAGATATTTTGCGAGCAATACGAGCATGCTGTAGGGTGGACTCTTCCTGGATGGATGCTGTCAGAATGTCGACACTGTCAACTGACTGGTGTTCACATCTGCCTTGATATGAATAATGACAGCTTGGGCACAAATAGAATATTATATCCATAATCATTTCTCACGGCTGCTCACTGAATTTGTTCCTATCAAAGTTTCATCTGGCAATCTATCATCATTTCTGGAAGCTCTTATCTGATCTCTGCAACTTGAGTGTAAAGAATTTAATGCTTTCGTGAAGAAAAGATTGAAAAAAATACTGTCTTAAAAGGGACGTTATTATTAATGGACTGTTTAGTTGAGGTGAGGTTGGCTGGGTAAAATGAAGAGAGGTGAGGTGAGGTGAGGTGAGGTGAGGGGGGGGGCGGTGAAGTGGGGTGGATAAGGTGAGGAGAGGTGGGGTGAAGAGAGGTGGGGTGAGGCAAGTTAAGGTGAGAAAGGGTGAGGTTAGGTGGGTAAGGTGAAGAGAGGTGGGGTGAGGCAAGTTAAGGTGAGAAAGGGTGAGGTTAGGTGGGTAAGGTGAAGAGAGGTGGGGTGAGGCAGGGTGAGGCAAGGTGGGCTGAGGTGGAGCACCATCCTTTTCTCTAGCATACTTAATATGTCAACAAAGGAAACATAACTCAATCTATTGCTTACATTTCCTGACAAAAACTACATGACTACAATGCAAACTGTTTTGCAAATTATCTACATTCATGTTGTACTGCATGCTAAAACATAAGAAAGTGTGTCAGGACTCCATTCATTGACAGTACCCAATGATCAATACAAAAAAACAATAGTTGATGTCAGATCAGACTGAGGATGATGACTTGATCCTCCCCATCATCGCCTGCAGCATCTACTACCTGAGCATCCTCTCTTGGAGGATTAGCAACTCTGGATAGACGCCATCAGACATGAGCACCTATCATCTTCATCCAGCTGGAATCAAATTCCTTGAAGATACATATTTTTTATTTGCTTTGATATTGGAGTCATCTATATTCGGTATTAGCCTTTGGGAATTAAATCTACTATTGACAGAGCATCTCCTCAGCTGAAATCAAGTGAGGGGAAGTGTTGTGTTCTGAGGTTAGAGGAAAATGTATAAGGAATTAATATTTACAGAACGGTGGGAATGGTGGTGAACATGGAATTGACGTGAGGGTCAGTCATCCTTGTTTACTGGATGTTTCTGGGTTAAACGGGCCAATCAAGGAGGATGGGATGGCATTCTCAGTTTCAGGGGATGAGGTGAAGTGTAGAGATGCCAGGGTCAAGTGAAGCAGTTGCATCAAATACGCCATAGATAGGTGGAGAGACGAGGTCACAGGCTGGAGAGGGTGGTAGACCTGCCCGGGGTGAATGGAAGGGCAAGCTTCAAGTATGTAGGGTTAACTGAGGCTGAGTGGCTGAGTTTGGTTTTATGCTGCTTTTAGCAATGTTGCAGGAATATCCTGACCATGGACAGAGATATGAGTTTCCTACATTGCACCAAGAGGGAAAGCAAACATGGGCATTTATAAATGTTTTAACCATCTAGCATCCCCTTTCATCTCTTGCATTCCATTCTGTTGCATCCCAACACTTAGTCTCTGAATATATAGAATTTTGATAGAAATATATAATTCCTTTTAAATTGAAAAGGATCTCCAGTGAAGGGAGATTCAGAACCAGAGATTTGCTTCACTTTGGCTTTAGCATTGCAGAATGGGCAGGGCAGAATGGACAATAATGGGCTTCAGGGACTGTGAGAGAGTATCCATTCTCATCCCCTTCCCATTTCTTGCATCCCATTTGCATCCCCTTCTGATCTCTTGCATCCCTTTGTTATCCATCCCATCCCATTATAAACACTGTATAAACAAAACAAAGCATGAGGTTATGGCCTTATGCAACTTACACAGAATTTAAACAATCAACCAGAACCCATTCCAATGCCAAAGATTTCAATTCCATCCCATCTCGCCTCTTCATCAGCTTAGCATCCCATAAACATCTCTTGAATCCCATCCATACCCAGTTCCGCTCTCAGAAGATACTCCAGGTACCTCAACAGAATAGTTTCACAACACCTACATAATCTTATTTCAGAGAC
This sequence comes from Haliotis rubra, assembly GCF_003918875.1. Classification (NCBI taxonomy): domain Eukaryota; kingdom Metazoa; phylum Mollusca; class Gastropoda; order Lepetellida; family Haliotidae; genus Haliotis; species Haliotis rubra. The sequence continues at coordinate 760,130 of NW_025765625.1, read as the reverse complement.
CACATACCATACAGTCAATGTTAAGACTGACTATAATCATGCAATAGCATGAAAAAAATCTGACACTGAATCAGAAAAAACTGCCCTTTTTAAACCAACCACCAATGTTTTTCATGTCCCACATCACTATTGATAAAAGAGAAAAATATCATTTGTCAATTCTTTTGGAGATAAAAAAGAAATCCGCTGGTGTATTCTAATTAATCGATATTCCTACTCCAAATCTAGTCTCCATTATATACATGTTTTTAATATTACACTGATGTTGATCTGATTATGTTCACCTGGTCCGAGAAGAAAAACCAACACACAAAAAATAATAAAAAACAGCCACCAATTTTTTCATGGAGGTGGAATATGGCCCTAAAAAATATCGCCTGCCAAATGAAATGACATAGACAGAAAGTTGCTGTCTATTTGGATTTCACGTCTCAATAAATAATTACATTACCAAGTTTTTCATCCGACATGTTTTTAAGTCAAGAAAAAGAAGTAACAGTGAGGATGACCATGGAGTAGAAGAAGTGACAGATGAAGCCGATCCCCTGTGACAATAAATCAAGTCAGCATCCGTAACATCAGCCTATCTCTGGATATACATTGTGGCAGTATGTCACACCAGACCAATCAACTGCTACACCGTTTGTGACGACCAAATACACTAGACATACTGTGGTACTAGTCACAGAGGTCGTACTCTCCACAATCACCGGCATCAAATATGTATGAAGCACTTTCGATCGGTTTCTTTTCATGTAAGGGCTTAAACATTAATTCACAAATGAAGTGCAAAACATGAAATTAATTTTTTCACCAGGTCGTTCAAAGAAATTTGAGCTAGGAAATGCTGCCACTGTTTATGGGTTTCTTAATGCAATAAGGGGTTTTGTTTATTCTAAATGAACTGGTCATTATCGGAGTGTGGGCCTCGAGGGCTGTATACAGAGGATGCTCAGGATCTGCAGCCAAACACATCGGAGTAGGGACTCACAGACACATGGCTGGAGGGGGTAGGGGTTCTGATCACTACCCTAGTGTAGTATTCATGGGGACTTCAGACAGATCTGTTAAAGCGTGTGTGGTGAGGGTCTGGGTGTGTGGAGAGGGGAGATGTGGGGTAGGGTGGTGTTGAGGGGATGCGAGGGAAGTGTAATTGGGATGCTGGGGGTGGGGGAAGCAATGTGTCCTTAGGGTCGGAAGAGGTGTGATGAGGCAAGGTGATGTGTGGTGGTTGTGTGGGTGGGTGTGTGGGGGAGAGAGAGAGAGAGAGAGAGAGAGGGGGAGGTATGTGATTGTGTCTAGTCTAGGGGTGTGGTTTAAAGAGGGACCCACAGTCTAAGTTTTATTTGGATGGTGCAGAGAACAAGTTTTACTCTTTATATCTCCTGTTTCAAGTTTTTTATTACAAATAGGTCTACAATTTGTGTACATGTTCTCTGTACTATTGATGTATAACCTACAACATGTTCCCACTAAACATTAAAATAAACAAGAATAGCTCTGGAAATTCATTCAAGCCGTAACACCACAGCTGTTGTACTGAAAGCATAATTCATATACTTTACTTGAAAACAGCATATGATACATACTGACTGTGGATAAAGGGAATATGTTTATTATGCTGGGATGTGGTGGGAGTGTAGGGGAGAGTGGGGTAGGAATGGATGCATATCAAAAATGAAGGAAGTACTTGTTTGATTTCCTGATGTATGTCAGTTCTACAATTCCATACTTAGGGAGTGAGATCAGTAGGGAGGTTAAAGGAACAGCAATGGATGAACCACTACAAGTCAAATGACAGGGTACATATCCTAACAACACTAAATATCACATGTCAAACGATCAAAGGCCTAATATGACAATGTCCCATCTCAGTGAAAAAATCAATTCGCAGAACAAGACGCAAGACATGAAATTGATGTGCTTCCAAAATGGTAGCGGTCTTCTATACCATAGCCAGCACAAACCAAGGCGCTAGACCTGCTTCCTACCACACCATTTACACAGAGTCTCAATAACCTGTATCGTACACCACACTTAATATTCAGTCAAGTTGAACAGTTTCACAGCCACAAACACTAATATATTCCATCAGTACAGCTGTCGTTTTAGAGCTTCAGTGAAAATCAGAGCACATCTTGTTTATCAACATGTTTTAAGTCCTTAATCAATAGTACTAAAACAATAATATACATACACTCCAGCTTTTAGTCTCTGTGCCTTCATCAAGCACACTTCTTGGGTTTACCACTATTTTACTTATACAAGCTGTCACTTTTAACTGTGTACATTTAGTCATAAATTTAAATTCTCAGTTTGAATGTACACAAAATATTTGTAAAACAATGTTTAAAACCCTAATCTGTAATGAAATTTAAACAGGATTTTGTCCTAAAGTAAAACACAATAAAACATGAAGTTAAAAGCTTCTATTGACTGTGAAGAAATGACAGAATAATGCTACATTGTACTTCAAATATATAATTGTACAGTAGGATTGTACCAACCTGAGTCCACAGAACAATGCTACTCCTGCTGTAAGCCTTACTGTCAAACACACACAGAGTTCAGCTGGCCTGATGTGCGACCCGACAACAATGCCCTGCACGGTATTATCCCATCCACTAACATTCAATACACTGACACAATCCTCACACAATAGTCCAAGGCAGTTGGGGAAGAGGCAGCTAAAGCAGCAGGAATGTGACAGTTACGTGAGAGAACACTACAGTCACACTCCGATGCTACTCGAGGTAGCGGGTCAGTGCGATGAATGAGTCGCTCGCCCAGCTAACAAGTTGTGACTCCGACCCTGCTACCACACAACTAACCAAGCTACCATCGCTGGGATCCACCGACCATCACACGCTGGTCATGTGACGCGGCTCTCTCTCAGAGTTCTCTCTCACAGACTGCCGTTGATGCTAGGACCGTTAGGAACTATGAGTACAGTGCTGTAGACTCCCTCGTGTCCTGGGCCTACACACGCCACGATTCTTTTGTTCGATACCTCAAATCCTTTTCCTTTCAGCTTTGTTACACTATTTTCAGTTCCTGTAGTCAGTTAATATTTCATCCGACGTACGATAATATCTATTGTGGCTTTCATGGTAAGGTGCCCCTTTAAATATTCATGTCCAGTATTTATCTGATCTTTTGGAAGCCTTCAAAGTTTTGAACATATGAGAGGCGTCATTATACTGATGAATATTCTCTGGCTACGTAACACAATTCTGTACAATTATTTTCAGTATCAGCAACATTCTACAAATGGCAGTAAACATTGGGCGATACACACACCAATTAGGTGCGGATACTGCTCTTTTAGAAAGGGGGTTGCACAGTTCATTTTCACCTATTTTCATGAGAGTATCAATGTACATAAACAAAGGGATGGGGGAGGGGGGAGGGGGAGAGAGAGAACACACCCCTGCACCCCTCTATGCCAAGTAGTCCTGTATCCAGTCCCTGAGTTGGTGTCCATAAATAATTGAATGCAGCTGCATAATATCCTGTTTACTCTATAATTACATGATGTATCTTTACAAATCAGGGTTCATTGTGTTGTGCCTATTTTAGTATCATCATCATCATCACCAGCAACATCAAAATGAAGAACAACAGGCCTCACAAATTGCTAAACAGAATCTTTCTCTGATACATTCCACCTTCCAAATATGACATCCTCCACTCTTCAGCAAATGTCTTTGAAATGATAATTATAAAATAAACAGATAATGCTGATTAAACACCCAGTTTCTATGAGTGGTTCCAACAGTATTTGTGTCACCACAAGTTTACTGATACTACAATTATTCCAGGCTAGGCCACATGTGACATTGATGCGCTCCACTAATTTTAATAGTAGGTTTACAAATGTCAGGGGCACTTTAGCATATATGCAAAATATAGGTAAAATATGGTGATTAAACTGGAAGCTAGGAATTCAAAATTGCAGCATGACCACACATACAGAAAACATGATGATGATGATGATGATGGTGGTAATTAAACTAGAGTTTCCCTGAGTATACGGATTCAGAATTGCAGCATAACTACACATACAGAAAACATGATGATGATGATGATGATGAAGATGATGGTAATAAAACTAGAGTACACGGATTCAGAATTGCAGCATACCTACCCATAAAGAAAACTTAATAACAATGATGATGATGATGATAATAGAAGTTAGTTCTGCCGCGGCCGCATTCACACTCTGCAGCAAGCTTACTGAATAACCTACCCTCCTGTTACGTTTTGAATACAAAACGGATGAAATCTAAGCAAAAACGTTTACCGGAAAACCACCTAGACATTAACGCTACATTAATTTATAGACATAATCCTCGATACAAAAGACATTGTAAGCCATTCAGGTGCAGCTCTGCTGGCAGATGGGGATCCCATTGTCATCCCCCGAAGTGTAAAATTTCAAATGATGGGACAGATAGAGGAGGGAGTGCAACAGGAAAATAATTCGTTAATCTTCAGAAATCCTCGCCAGAACTAACTGTACTCTCTCCCCCGTTGATCTTGTTACGAGTACAGATCTTCCCTCCCATCCACGACAGGTTGTTCATTAAGCCCATATTTACATGCTTTTTATGCCGATTATGGAGCTGAAAACCAAAATTGAATCAAGCAAATTTGCGAAAATATGGGCAGGATCGGGTGTTGGTTGAGAGGGACTGTGCCATTGGAGAGATCGTGCAGGGACATGGGATCTGGCAATAAGTGTACAAAATCCCTCTGTATAAACACAATTAGCATCCTTGATGTGAAACACATCGCTGCCGTGTGTCCGTGCTCCTGCTATTGCTGCCATCCTAATTGTATTGTCATTCTATTTTGAGAACAGATTTGCATTAAACCTTTCATAGACATTTGAGGCAGCAAATAGTAAGAAGGTATTGATTAGGTTTTATTTGAATTTCCTTTACGAACTTAATTGTGTTCAGTGCAGGAGGATTTGTAGTTATATATGTTTACTTGATAATTAAAACAATCGCCTCCAGTCAAATGCTTTAACTGAATGGGTGACTACTGAGTTGTATGGGACGTTTCATTATAGGGTTTACAGAGGGAGAAGGCTAGCAGGAAAAACAAATATCAGCAGGTGAGTGAGTGAGTGAGTGAGTGAGTGAGTGAGTGAGTGAGTGAGTGAGTGAGTGAGTGAGTGAGTGGACAGAGGGCTGGGTGGACTGTTGGCTGAGTTAGTTTTCACAATGTTCACTGTCACACTGAGGGACACCAGAAATGGGGTGCACACATTGTACCCATGTAGGGAACTGAATCCAGGCCTTTGGTGTGATGAGCAAACACTTTAACCACTAGCCTACCTCACCAGATGACAAAAGTTGGATAAGTAGAATACAGTTCATTTAAGACTCGATCTTTAGAACCAAAGTTGTGACTATAAAAATTTCAGAAATAATATACCTGCTGTGCTTTGCTTTTTAACCATTTTCAAGTTAAAGTCGATCAGATATAAAACAACAACAAAAAACAGCACGTAAAAGAAAAAACAGAAAAAGCAGCAGATTAAGTGGGTGTCTGAACTGTGCATAAACACTGAAACAAATATAACAGAGACTATGCAAGTCCAAATAACTGCAGTTTCAGAAAATCTCAAAATGAGGAGGGTGTCTCAGTTCCTGTTTATCATATTTTGATACTAAAGTTTTCATGATAGAGATGGCCTACCGATCATCCTGATCATCCTCCTGCTACTACACTGTCAATTGTCCGAGTAGCAATGACATTTCTTCTAGAATTCAGATGAAACCCAGCCCCAAACCTAAAAAAGTCAATCCTGATGTTTCTGATGCGATCATCATCATGCTGGTCTATGTATAAATGATTATTTCTCATGCCAATCCTGTCCCTTCAATGTCCAATAAACTTCAACTTCCAGTAAGGAGAACCCGAGAAACTTTGAAGTAGTTTTCAAAAATAAACACAAATCACTCAAACGAAACCGAACAGTTAAATCTGTTATCAATCAGATCATACGCAAACCATCGCCTCAAATATGTTGACAGTAACAGATACAACAACATTTGGTCGTCATCGCTGTGACCTCGCCCCCAACAGATGGAGGAGACCTGATCACTCTCCACTGTTTGGAAACAGGAAGCTTCAAATAAACACTTGCTGATTGTCTTCAAAGACAGAAAAACACCCTAATGTCTGTCGCGCCATCGCCTGATGCCTCCCTCTGGTGGGCCATCTGTGCCAGGGATCTGGGAGCCCTTACATCATGGAGTGCCATCAGTCAACAGTCCTGGGACACAGCAGGCTAGCTCGGTAATTATCAAGGTCAATTAGCCATTTGTGAAATGGATATTCAAATTTTTACCAAATAAAATTTGAGCCTTGAAATAGTACCATCCTGCTACTAGACCTATGACGGAAACTGCTGCAATGATAGAAAGTACTTTGCCATCATCAATTATTTCGGACTAAAAATTGGTTCCCAAGAGATTTAAAGTGATTAACGGTGCAACGATCAACCTCTCTTTTGCGACAATTACGTTTTGATCAGATAATGGAGTCTTATGGTGAATTAGACTGGAAATTATTTTTGAAATTTTCTGCCCCTGAAAAGTGGTTTGATTTATTGGTACGTCTGCTGATCTTGCAAAGGTTCTACTTCCTCACAAGTTAATTTTGAAAGTCCAATATAAGACGCAGTTCTTAACGCTGGGAAAACAAATAATTGAAACCACCCAAGACTTGATGAAATGTCAGATGTAAGCGACTTGGTTTCATAGAATGAAATATCGCAGTGTTATTTGGAAGTATTTAACACATCATTATATGGTTGTAATTATCCCCAGCAGTATGTATGTATGTATATATGTCACCGTCAGCCCACCATGGGCCACACTGACAGCCATAAGCTGCAACAACGTATCTGGTTCGCTACCAGGGGAGACAACAAATAAACAAAAACACAAGATGGATGACACACTGTAGAGGGCGCAGCTGGCTTTCACTGACTTTGTTCATCGCCAGACTCATGCCAAAAAAAGAAGAAGAAAGGTCTAAAATGGGGGGTATTGGTGCTTTAAGATTTATGCATCATCATCATCATCAATCACCACCTACACCAACATTGTCATCATCCACTTTCTACACATCATCAGCATCATCAACTACATCATCATCATCATCATTAACTACCATCTACATCATCATCATCATTAACTACCATCTACATCATCATCATTATTAACTACCATCTACATCATCATCATTATTAACTACCATCTACATCATCATCATTATTAACTACCATCTACATCATCATCATCATTAACTACCATCTACATCATCATCAACTACCATCTACATCATCATCATCAACTACCATCTACATCATCATCATCATCATTAACTACCATCTACATCATCATCATCATCAACTACCATCTACATCATCATCATTAACTACCATCTACCATCATCATCATCAACTACCATCTACATCATCATCATCATTAACTACCATCTACATCATCATCATTAACTACCATCTACATCATCATCATCATCAACATCATCATTAACTACCATCATCATCATCATTAACTACCATCTACATCATCATCATTAACTACCATCTACATCATCATTAACTACCATCTACATCATCATCATCATTAACTACCATATACATCATCATCATCATTAACTACCATATACATCATCATCATCATCCACCACCTACATCACCACCATCTACATCATCATCAGACCGCCTCCATGGTGTAGTGGTTAGAGCGTCCGCCCAGAGAGCAGAAGGTCGCGGGTTCGATCCCCGACCGCATCATACCAAAAGACGTTAAAATATGGTACTTGTTGGTCCCTGCCTGGCACTCGGCATTAATGGGTACAACAAGGACTGGTCAGCTCGGAGTCAGTATAGTGTGTCTGAGTGGGGTATTCATGCTTCACTGCGGCATGGTATCTCAGTGGGCTAGCACTATAAAACCAGCTGCAGTCTGGGCTAGTACAAGCAGCCGCACATGCACATACACATACACACGCATGCACGTCGTCATATAGTGAAATATTCTCAAGCAAGACGTTAAACCCAATTTCACCTCACCTCACATCATTATGACATCATCCACCATCTACACCACCACCATCATTTACATCATCATCATCATGACAATTAGTGGACACAATGTCAAATACTTTTTCACTGTAATTGGTTCTTGTTCTTGAATTAATATGGTGTTGGTTAAAAAACCCATTACTGTTAAGCTCTTTCCAGATAAAAAATTGCATGCTTTAAAGACCAGACTGAAAAAATATTATATCTAAAACAAAAATCAAGGAGCCATGAAATCCTCTTAAACTGTACTTAAACTGTTTGTTCAGCTTGTTCATTACAAAAACATACTGCTATATAAGTACATGAATGTTTGGGTTCTATTTAACGCCAAAGATAGACAGACAGATGGAATCGGATAAACGGTCACACATTCCATTTACAAATGGCGCAGTCGGGTAGCCTTGTGGTTAAAGCTTTCGCTCATCACACTCATCTAATTGTTTAGCTCTTTCATAAGTTTCGAGATCAAAACTGAAAAATTATTAATCAATTATTTTTAATTATAATTATTAACCAAATATGTCCACCCACCCAAAATAAATGGGCATGACATTAATGAAGTATATTTTTTTTAAATCAACTAAAAACATTTTGAACTCCCCACAGACAAAATCAGAAAGCATATGTCAAGTATGCTACTAAAAAGATAAAAGCATCAAATATACTGGGAATACGTACGTACGCTTGTTCCTGAAGAGAGTTATAAGTGGAGTGAGTGTTATGCATCGTAAGCATCACATAAGTATTCCATCTTCCTATCACAGGACACTTAACGCAAGGTCCATCCTCGACTCACGATTACATGCACATTTGGCCAAGTGTTTCATGACAAAGTCAGCTGATATAAGAAATCCTATTTCCCAGAATAGATACAACACATCATTTTCAAACCTTTACATTCACTTCAAGAGTAGATGCAAAATTACAACGGAATATTTTGAAATGATAACATTCAAACATGTAAACGAAACATGGAGAATATAGAAAATAACAACAATCCGAAAAGCATGAATAATAAGTAATGAGAAGTAATGAGAAACATACATACAGGTTTTGTAAACCTATTATTTGTTAAAATACAGATGAATATAAATGAAAAACACAAAAAAATGATATTATGATTGTCTTACCAATTTTGTCCCCAAACCATGATATACTACTGGAAAAATGTTAAAGTACACCAGATATTGTTCATATAACTATGGTTTATCTGCTATGCTAGTGTCCGTAATGTAAGTGTTCCTTATGTTATTTTGATTAATATTAATATATATATATATATATATATATATATATATATCTCACACTTTCTGCATGACATGTTTCATATTTTCACAAAAACAACAATATCACAGAAATAATACTCCTGGAAACGAATAAGGGAAAACATGAAAGCACAAATGTTCCTTATTTATTTCCCAATTTTCACTCACAGTGCAGTAGATAGCGTGACAAGAAACCTGGAAAAGGGTAAAGGTACACTCGCACTTTCGTGTGTTCCTTTATTCGTTTCCATGAGTATATGATCATGAAACATGCTTACAATGCACAACTTTCCTGAAAACATGTCATATTTTCCTAACAACTATTTCTCACTGAAGTAATTATTGTTTACTTTCAAAACAATGTATATCACATTTTCCAAATAATTATCTACCACTGAAGTAATTATTGTTAACTTTCATAAAACAAACTTATAATACACAACTTTCCTAACAACATATATCTCATTCTCATACCAACAATCTGTCACTGATGTAAACTGTTCTCAACTTTCAAGAAACCTGCTTACATTATACATTATACTTTCCTTACAATCTATCACTTAAGTAATTATAGTTAACTTTAATTAAACTGATTGACAATTCACAACCCGACTGCCATTGAAATGTTCCAATACCAAGTGAACTACATACAGCACACAGAGAAACTGACGTTAATATTAAATGCAGCCATCAGTGCTGTGGTATCACAAAAATGCATTCAAATCCAATTTCCATTCCATTGTGACTATTAACATGCACATGAACTGCTCTCCTTCCAACTAATCTCAGTCATTAAGCAAAGCCCTCCCGTAAAAACTTGTAAATAACAACAAATATCCCATCCCCTGTCAATACAAGCCTTCCAGCCAAGGTGTGGAAAGTACCACTGTAGTTTAGCTACAAGACACACTTCACAGGAGGCAATGTAATTTATCCACGACTGGTGATTAACTAGAATGCTTGTTTATAATTGAATCATTTCAACATCGATATTGCCCCATTCAGGCGAGCTCTTAAAAACAAGGCCATGTGAGCAACAAAGGAAGGATTTCATTGGCCATCAGTAAAGCTGTCATCACGGTGGGGTGTAGGGAAGTGTCAGATTCACCTGATCACTATCAATCATGAGCGAGCCCTACATAAATTCACTTACATCAGGCCAGACCCTGTACCAACATGTGGTAGCTTCCCGGGGTTTTTCTCTTGTAATATGTACCAGCAAATATATCGCCATGGTAATTACCATTATTATGAACCATGTTGATAATTATGAATAAGCTGAGGACGCTGTCCCAACACTATGTATGTTTATGGCGCTGTTACCACGAACTTACAACATAATACTCTCTTTTGATAGGATATTCTTATCTATGCATGACACACAAACCTGACTCTCATAAGAATAAGAATACATAATGCCATTTTCCATACAACTATTTATCACAGAAGCAACTGTTAACTTTTATGAAACTGATTTACAATTGAGAATTTTCCTGGCAACACATATCATACTTTCCAAACAACTATCTGTTACTGAAGTAGTTGTTACATTCAACTCTGGAAACAAGAAACCATGAACCATGGCTCCAAACACCCAGCGGCTATAGCAGAGTATACCTGGGCTTTATGATACACTTATTGCAATAAAGAAGTCACAATTTTTACCGATACCATGCATATAACACATCATTTTGGATCTGAAGCACATGAGCTGCCGCATGTGACCGAAACGAGGATATCAATGCTCCAGTAGCTTGAATGTCAAAGGTGAATACTTATCAAATCTGTTTGTGAACACTGTATGAACTGGGTGTGGTTGGTTCAGAATTATACAAACATTTTCCCAAGTCTAATCTATAGGTTACTCAAAGCTAGCCATGGGACAGTCATTCAATTTCATTGATAATTCCATTACCGATTTCACCTTCAGACAGTGAAGCATAAACACATCCTTCAAAGTTTAAACCACGGGCCTTCAGCTGCTAAAGACCGATATCTATTGCCACTTCGATTCAATCATTCAGTCTCTCTGACAGAACATACTAGCTTCCAAGCCGATCTTTTCCACCATTACTCAAAGATAAACATCTTTTATGCCATCTATGAGAATTTATTTTACCAAGTTTTGAAAAACATTTTTCAGCAGCTGTTATCTCTACAGTTTAATTCTTTTTAGTGTGTACATCATTCAAGTTGTCATTTTGTTTCAAAGTTAATATATTGCATTTATGACAAAATAAAATGATGAGATTGTACCTCATTTGTATCTGGACACTACCTTTCTATTTTTTACTTGCCGTGTATATATAGAGTTAAGAGCACACTGACACTGTTCCTCCATGCAATGTTACACAATAAATATTTTATCTTATCTACAATTCCGGTAGGTGGTACAGTTGCAAACCTGTCAACTCTCACATTTTTGCCGTGAGTCTCATGTTCTTTGAATGAAAATCACATTCTCATGGCCAGTATACTAAATCTCACATTTTTTCATAAAATATGATGTTTTCACCTCGAACAGCTTCCAAAATACAGTAAAAAAAAACACACACACAAAAACCCCATATACACAATTACTCAATGACCCTCTCTATTTTGTCGTCATACAAGACTTTTGTGTCTACTTGTCAACAGTGAACCTACCCTTCCTCCTTCTAAGCCTGAACTGTAGATACACAATTACTCAATGACCCTCTCTATTTTGTTGTCATATAAGACTTTTGTGTCTACTTGTCAACAGTGAATCTACCCTTCCTCCTTCTAAGCCTGAACTGTAGATACACAATTACTCAAAGGCCAACATCTATTTCTCCAGCCTTCTCCTCCACTTCACAAAGACCATTTAATATTGACAGTTGTTACAAGTGGATCGTAGCTGTCGCCAGCGGCAAACTACAGTCATCAGGCGAGGTCTGTGTAGTTTCAATCTCAACATTAAGCCAAGAGTCCCCTCATCAATACCTAATATATCCTCTATGTAAGAAACCTTGAGAGACCAAACATAATCGATCATCCTGACCCTTATTCCCATGAACACACAAATCAAATTATCGGATTTCTATCTATATACATAAATATTGTATCAATGTCCAATTATCTGTTATCACTTCCAAATTACATTCACTCCAGTAACACAACCACTCTAACACAATGCAAGTAATACTCACACCAACATATATGTTTTTTCAAGGATGATTTTACATCGATCAAGATCCCTACTGGCAATTCAAAACTCAAAGGCAATTTTCAGAATGTTGTCCCAAAAACCTAATCCTTCTTTTGGGTGATTGAAGATTGATTGGTGTAGCTTATGTCTCCATTTGGAGTGCTAGTGTGGAAGGTTGTACTGCCGGATCTCAAGGCCTACTCACCAAAGATCCGCGATAATCCCTTGGCTCGAACTGAGCGCGCTCAGGAAATAGATCCAGCTGGATGCTTGTAGTCGAGAAGGAGATATTGGGAGTCCAGGTCTGAATTCTGCAAGATAAACAACGCATATGAAATGGGGACAAGATGCTGAATTCCATTCTTCCTGCATCGTACTGCAATTCAATTTGCCAACATTGCTTTTGTTCGTAATTTCTAGTTCACTATTTTCACGTGTGTGTTCACGTCAGGGCATTTTCTATGCAGTCTGGAGACCACGGTTGCTACGAAGCACGCTTATCGGCTCCATATTGAGTGAGAATCGGTTGAAGCAGGCGGTTCTCTCACATCATTCTATCCTAAATCAATACCCCCTAAAAGCAATACCTTCTTGCCTGACATTTTTTTTCATTGTGAGATCCACGACATCAAGAATAGCTTGCTTGCTATGACTGGTGTGATACGGTTCTACTTGACATGGAGGCCAATATAGCTATGACACAATTGCCTCTGTACACAGGGAAAACAGAAAATAGAGTCGTCAGTCGGATCCGATCATTCCCTGGTTCTGTGTCTAGGTGATATCTGTCTGTAAGCGGCACCGACATAATGGACAGAGCCTTAATACAGTTCAGGGGAATTCATTATCCGTTTTTATTGATCATCATTTGAACTGCTTGAAGTCAGATGAGGAAAATGTCGGAAAAGTGACATGTTCTTAACTGAACTTTTGACTAAATATGAAATAATTTTATACCTCTGACAGCTTTCAACAATGTCTATGCTTTATGATTAAGTACAAAATGTTCAAAGACAAAATTCTGGAATGTGATGATCTTGAAATTACTTTTTATGCTGTTTTTTTGAAAGGGCTTGGTAATTTTTTCCAAGGGTGCACAAGGCCAGTAGTTTTGTCCAAGTGGGGTGAGTAATATTATGCTGCTTCCCCAACCTTCTAGTCATAATAATTAACCTTTTTAATATGTCACTATTTGCCATGACACCCATATAATGAAATAATAAAAACAATAAAAATTAAATAAGGTTTAAAATTATAACCTTTTCAATGCAATAAAACTGTCATTTTGAAGTCATCATGCAAAAAAGTATGCTGTTCGAAGTTCCAATATTTTCGACTTAATCTAGTCAGACCAGACAATCCAATGACTGTATTGTGAGGACTTATCCATGACTTCGGAGAATGAAGAAACAATTTTGATTAGGTCGCAGTCTGACTGTCTGATCTACTTGGTTGCCTCTTGGGACCTACTGTCAAACAGGATGGATACTCCCCAGGGAGTTGAGGTTAAAATCAAGAGCATGCTGATCCACTGACTGGAGTGTGCTTTGAGTAGTACTTGCAGTAGCTATGGTGATAGTAAGGGAGAGGAGGGGAAAAGAGAGTGTGCATGCGAACGCAGTATCATTACGTCAGGCCTACAGTAATGACAGCATCAGTAGAGGTATGAGGGAGGGAGAAGAGAGAGAGAGAGAGAGATGCTGTATCACCATTACTACATCCATACAGGAATGGCTGTGGCAGCAACATTTGCACTAAGCTGCTAACAAAGATGTGGACAGTAAATTTTCCATCTTACAGACAGAGTGGCTGTTTTATTACTTCAATCAAATTTGTGAGCCAGACTGACCAAAGCTTGCCCTCCATGTAATTGTACAACACAAATACTTGTTAAAACTGTATATCCCCAACACATAGTATTTAGCAGTTCATTACATTGTCCAGTGTTGGTCTGGCGCTGACACATAGATTACACCAACTAATTGCCCAGTGAGATGACCACAATAGTGACCACTAGATGGCGCCACCGATGACAGAATCCATCCCGGACTGACACACAAGGAAATGACCGCCCTGGTGGGGACCACCATTGGTTCCTGCCTACGGAACATCAATACATCCACTCTTACCTGAACCAACACAGACAAGTTCATCGAGAACTCGAGCCTCGGATGACTAATACAACTCTTCCCAATGCTTTTTGACAAGAAACAGGGAAGATACCCTCACCATCACGTTGTGTATTGACACATACGAAATATTTCATTGAAAGTTCATGCCGTTACTAGGACAAACACGGCCGATTGCTACACCATGGAATACGAACAAATATACTCCGGCTCCTAATGACGGCTGCCTCAACATCGCCAATTGTTCGGAGTAGATGCTGATCACTTCCAACCATGTTTTCCACTTCCCATATAAAAGATCAATACACAATGTTCATCGTATCAATACCAAAATGAAGAGAATACAGTAAGAACACATTTCTACCTGTCTGCCAACAAATTTGTCATTTTCTGTTACCTGGTATCAAGTTATAAGATCATAAATATAAAATCTAAAACCAATATTTGACAAAGTGCGCAGACTTCCTTCAAATATACAAAACCATGAAAGATCACGTTCTATCAATATCACTAACTACTTTTGAAAAGTTTTAATGCAAAAGGAAGTTTGTTTCAGCAAGAAATGCAAGCTTAACAAAATGGTTTACTATCTGCACACAGCTAAACAACGTGTGTTGACAAAGACGAGTTGATGTAGGCCGCGAGGACTATTAGACGCAAATGTCAGTTGGTTTACAGAAAGGACAAAAAGCAAGTATCACTATCTTTCAAACAATCCAATCTCTCAAAAAATGATTACATGTACTATATATGACATTTAGTCAATACAAGTAACGGTTTGAAATTATTTGTCATCATGATGAGATTTATGATGTTGTTTCAGCCTGCCATTAGCTTGACATTTTCGGCATCTGAAATACGACACTAAATTCTCATGTTTTTAAGTATCATGTTTCAAGATGTGTCGCTTCTACTACCATCTGATCAACGTTACCACCTCCTGGGCCCAAGTAGTTTTTTCAATTTGAACACTTACCATCCTTTTTGACTGATTACGTAATGTCTAATCTTTATTTCAAAACTATAATTATCTCACACTTTGGGCAAAGATCAAATTGTACAAAGCTGACGTTGTGACAAGTATAAAGTAAGACTGTAGGAAATACACTATCAAAACCCATTAGGTCTCTTTAGGGTTTGAAATTAGTGGTTGCAGACGACAGATACGTCACCCGTCTATCTGATTTGCTAGCTCAAGATAATTGGCAGCAAAAGCCTGTACGACTTTTTGACCTGACTGATTATCAAGTGTGAGTTTGACTTTTTTTAACTACATATTTAATAGGTCTTTTTTATTCAAGTTCTCTTGGAATTTACAGAAAATGCTTAAGAGAAATGTACAGCTGTAAAGCAGCAAGACGTGTGTCCGTCTGCCCACTCTGTCGAACATCATTCATGCACATGTCAAACCAGGGTGATTATTGGAATCAAATTCTGTTGGGTTTTTTTCACTACAGAATGGCAGCTACATATCTATTAGTACTTCAACATGTTGAGTGAGTGAGTGATTTTAGTTTTATGCCACACTCAGCAATATTACAGCTATATGGCGGTCTGTAAATAATCGAGTCTAGACCAGGCAATCCAGTGATCAACAGCATGAGCATCGATCTGCACAATTGGGAACCGATGACATGTGTCAACCAAGTCAGCGAGTTCAAAATGTTGAATTATTTGATATTCAAAAATATTTACATTCACAATGGACATGGTCACTGAAGACTCTTCTTGATCATTGTTGCACAATTCTGATGTTCCCGAAAAATCATTATCTTGTTACAAAAAATATAATGTTCATTCTAAATCTGAAACTTTTTGTAGTTATTATGCATATTACAATGTTTCTAGTCATGTGTTTTTCTTGACAGAAACGGCATGAAGACTTCTCATGATCTTTATCAAATTTTCTCCCGGACATCCTACCACATTTTATCACATACGAACAAAAGCATGAGAATAGTTTTGATGATAATCACTTGAAGTCCTGAGAAACATCCCGATCTGATTACCTGTTTATGCCCATAAACTTATTGATAGAAGAGAATGGTATGGATAACAGCTATCAATATTTCAGCTTGCCATTGATTTATTGCCATTGGCTATCAATGACAATTCAAGCATTGACAGCTGAATCTATCATCATGTCCCCGCTTGTAACTAACTACAAGCTCCTGGTCTCATTGTGTCTGGCATACAGGACAGTGTATATGTGAAGTCCAGGCGTCATTCCCCGAAAACTCTAAACCGCCTGAAACTTATTCTTGTGTTAAATGAAGATTAATCTCCATCAACAGCTACATATCTACAACGCTGAAACAAAAAATGGCAAGCAAGAATAAAAATTTATCAAATCTTGTGCACTTTTGGAGTGATCGTTTATGGTACAGATCATTGTTGGAGTATTTTGTCTTAAAATTTGGATACCAAAACGTTGTTTCAATGTTGACACTCACAGACACAGTAATGAATCAAGGTTTTCCCACCTTGAGACAGGGCAAGATACATTTTAGAAAAACTGTTATCCACACAAGTAATTAAGGTTGGCTAATAAGACTTCTGTTGAAGATCTTTAAGATTTGTAAAGTGTGATGCAATAAAGGTGTTGTACTTGCAGGAATTACAAAGTTCTTGCACTTTCCAGTCAATTCTGGTTTTAATGATTGTTGGAATTTTTGTTGTTGCAAATCTCAAAACCAAGAAGCAGGAGCAGGTGAGAAATGTGAGCCTAGTGGTGTTGTTATCAGATGGTATATCTTCCACAGCAAAGTCTCAGCGGTTTGCCTCCATGTAACATTTAATCTCGGAGGATGCTTCTGTTTAATTATTAACAAGTACACAACATCGCCAGCCTCTCAGCTGTGTGGAAGATGCCAAGCCAACACGGAATCGACGAGGCGTCATACTCAAGCTTTCATGGTCTAATGCATTTCACACCTTTTATTTTCTGCGTCCTTGATTGCTGCCATTTTAAACTGATTACAAACAAAAAATTCAGCTTTAAAAATTTGAGGAGTGCGAAATAATTGCAGAGCTCATGAGGTTGGGTTTGATCCTTGAAACAGGCAATGTTTTCAGCCATTAATGAGTGTGTTCTCTATAACAGTTAAGTTGTTATCATCAAAGCACCATCAGTAGAAGCCTTGGCAAAAACTCACAAGCTTGCATCATAATTATTAAAACACCTTGAATGTATTAAGCCTAACCTGTTTATCTAAATGTAAATACATGGAGCTTCAAAGGGTGAAATTCATTAATTGTTTATTGAGAACAGACAAAATATGTTAACCAAAAAATAATCTCTCCAGTAAACAAATCAACACCATGCTGGAAACATTGGAAGATAAAACACAACCCTCTTCTGAAATTTGACATGTGTGAAATGTTATTTTATTGTAAAGATGACAATGTTCCAAAATGTCAGTCATCAGTGTTTAGGTGAGCGAGTTTAGTTTTACACCACATTTAGCAATATTCCAGCAACATCACGCCGGCAGACACCAGATATTGGCTTGACACATTGTACCCCTATGGGAGTTGAACCAGGGTCTTCGGCGTGATGAGCGAACGCTTTAACCACTAGGCTACCCTACCAACCCCCAGTGTTTATGTAAGTATCAAATATCTGGCGTGGTATCAGGTTTTCTCCCCTCCACAGATGTGCCCCTCCTGCCCCACCCCTGACAACCTCCTGCCCCACCCCTGAGAACCTCCCACCCCACCCCCTTGACAAGATAACACCTCCAGTCAATGATAGACCAATAAAATGATAAACCCAAAAATGATAAGCCAATGGTAATGATAAGACAACAGAGGTGCACTGCACATACTAGGAATCACTGTGGACATCTAACAAGGATAACACAACTGACCCTTGAGCCAACAGGTGCTTGATACAGCACATCAACATTTGAAGCACCATGACTAATGACACCGGTTGTCAGATATATGAAAGTCCAATTACTTTTTTGTTTCATATATATCAACGAGACTTCAAGGCGGAAAGTGATGGGAGAGGTTTATCAGTATGACCTTGAACTCCCAAAAACATATTTATGTCCAATGTCAGGATCTCTTTCTGGTGATTTATTCCATGGAATATAGAGATTGGACCATATCTAAATCATGTACATAATAAATATATACATATTTTAACTACAGTTCATTTTCAGTCATTCTACCACAAATACATATTGGCCATTTGAAATATTTTTACAAAATTTGTTCAGTTTTATAAATCACCATAACAACTGTACAGACAAGAATATAAACATAAATAGACATAATTAATAAACAATAACACAATACCAATAGATGGATCCATGAGCAGATTGATTGATGAGCAGATGATAACCAGATGAATGGATGGAAGAATTAAATTTCAGTTGGATAATGTATAAACAAGTGTTAAGGTTTAGAGTGACATCGGCAATATTGCAGCCATATCGTGACTATGTATCAACAAGATATTTTCATCAACAACATAATGCTTGTATCTCTTTATGACACCAGCATATTTAATCATTTTTCATAAAAGAGTCACTGCCATCATCTTCCTCTTCTCAGCTCAAGCCAACTATTCCCTTTCCAGCTCAAATGAAACAACGTGAGAATTTGTGAATACTCCAGGAATCCTCATAAAACAGTATACATTTACATTAAACATAACTTTATTTCCATGGACTGTATCTACAACTACAATACTGCCTGCTATCACTTCATGCATGTCGAAGAAGCCAGTCAAAGACATGCAAACCATTCCTGGAAATTGTCTTTGTTAAAGAATTATTGTGCTACTGAGTTCTGATGGTAGTTGGAGAATGACCAAATGTTGTGCTGGTATGGACCTACTGCGGACATGGAATGGTGTCAAATAAATACTAGATCCACGAAATAAGCCGACTAAGCCAGCAAACAAGTGGCACGAGCACCTGACAATGTGCTGATAGCATCCCTGGCCTGACGGGAGGCAGATGGGAGTTGGAGCGTGGTAGGCAGCCAGCTGGTGGGGGAGGGAAGCGAGAGGCATGTCTCTCATCTTACCTGCCCAGGATAACAGATATAGGTGTACATGGCACACCTGTGGGCTGGGGATAGCTGGGGAGGGACTAGCAGGTGATGGGAAGACAGGTAAGAAGAGGTGTGGGATGGTGTAGGTTGGGGTAGGTGTAATATGGGTGGTCAGGTAAGGGGCTTAAGGGGCTTGGTGACCATAGGTTGAGGCTGTGTACTGAGTTGATGGTCAGGTAAGGTTTGCTTTTGCTCGTTTGTTGTTCTCGGCTGAATTGTTTGTTTGTCGTTTGAGGTGATGAGTAGCATAGGTTGAGGTTGAGTACTGAGTTGAGGTGTGGATGGTCAGGTAAGGTTTGTTTGTTTATTGTTTAATGCCGCACTCAGCAATAGTCCCGGTATAAGACAGCGGTCCATAAACAATCAAGTGTGGACCAGACAAGCCAGTGATCAACATCATGAGCATCAATCTAAGCAATTGGTATACAATGACATGAATCAACCAACTCAGTGATCCTGAACACCTCATCCCATTATATTAGTTGTCTCATATTGCATGGGTTGCAAAAGACCAATTCTAATCCAGATCTTCACGGATCTGTCAGGTAAGGTGCTTTGAAGTGCTGGATAGCATAGGCTGAGGAAGTAATATAGTGAGTGGGTGTCGGAAGCTCACAAGTCACAAGCAATAGGTTGACAGATGGGTTTACAGGTGAGTTGGTGAAAGAGGAGATTGCTTCTCGTGTTAAGACCTTGGAAGGTGTTGAGTGTAAGCAAACCTAAAACTTTGAATGTGGAGAACAAGTGGACAGTGGTGTTTGTAAAGCTGGCGTACTTCAACAGAGACTAAGAACCCTTACTGTTACGTTGTCAACTGTAGAGAGCTTTATGTGGAGCTGGAAGCAAATTCACGAAGGTTTCTAAGCTAAGTAAAATGTCAGTGACTTAAGACAAAATGTTAGGACCGACATAAACACATGCAATGTTTCTATTTGTGCAAATATCTGTTAAGTCAGCAAGACTCTTAATGATGAAGTTAAAACAAGTTACGGTTATTGTAGGAATTGCCTTTATTGAAACTTGTATGTGCATTTTGTTCAAACATTGTGATCATATACATGTATATACAGGGTCTACACATTGTCAGTGACATGCTACAACAAAGATGGTGTTATACAAATCTAGCTTGATCCTCATCGTGCAATTTGCTCAAACTTAGGGAGGAACTGTGCATATATTTATTTGCAGTTTTCATTAACATCCCAGCAGGGACAATGACAAGTTTTAGATCTATCTGTGTGGGTCTTGAACTCAAGACCAGTGTGAGTATCAAACACTTCATCCATTGATCTACCTTTTACTCTCCTTAATCCTGAAGCACCACAACGATAGCATCCCCCTCATGCTAAAAGCTCTGAATGTCACATAGATGGTTGATACTTATTTGTGTAAATCATGATAAACGACAGAGACGATGGCCACAGATGGTTGTTTCTGGAAGCAACCCTGCTACAAGCTGGCAAGTTAACAGAATCCTCACAAACATAGTTTACAGGTGATTAAGATGGATGCCGTGTCGGAGGGAGCTGGAGGTGGTGGGTTGTTGGACAAAGCGAGGGATCAAGGTGTCATTAGACAATAGGTTTGATGTTCCACATGCAGTGGGGACTGGTGCAGACTACAACAGATTGCAGCAGAATACCCAGACAGTCTGGGAGCTGCAGGAACACATGTCTAACTCTAACCAGACCACTGGAGATGGGGATCAAGATGACTGCACCCTTCGACATTTGGATATTGGGCAACAGGAACCAGATAATCCTGATTAGTTTTGGCGATAAGTCACGTGAGAATATCATACAAGATGTGCGATGAGGGGAGGAATGCAATGGGACCATGTCCAGTTCTATCAGTGGAGAGGATGGTTCTAAGATAAAGGTTTCCACAGAGGAATGTGTGGCTGTTCTGGCAGTGGATGAGGTATGACTGACAGTCCTGATTGGGTTCGATGTCAGAGGTGAGTCACCAGGACAGATATAGACAGCAGACAAGGCACACACTGGCCATCACTCCCTCTGAATGACTGAGACGATATTGGTGAGATAATATTGTTGAAAGAATCAGCACTGAATGAAATGTTGACTAAAATTAATGACATAATAAAAAATATATGCCCAGATGATCAATGAACACTTTTTTACAACCAGACAGTGTAATTACAAGATTAAACTGCATATTCATGTTTGAACTTGTTAGCATGGTATTTCTGCTGTTACATTTTAGGATATAGATATCAAAATACATCAGACATTATCGCATGTATTCTGCACTCACAATCTCTCTCACTCATGGGCATCAAGCGATGCAATTGGGATATGATAGCATGTGTCAACCCGATACCATTAGTCACCTCTTACGACAAGCATGGGTTGCTCTCTCTCTCTCCCCCCTCTCTCTCCCCAAAAGTTCGAAAAACAATTGTCCCTGATGTAAAGCCCAGTTTTAACTATTTCTTAATTTCAGTGCATTCATAGCGTTCACATTACTGAAGAGTAAGATGATGACCCAAAGATTCACAAACTGGGTGGAGGAAGAAGGAAGACAATAATCTGGGGTAAAGAGGGTAAAACCAAGTATGGTAACTCAGGTAAGAGTGCATAAATACCAGACCCTAACTTTGGTCATAAGAGACCCAACTTAAGCACAGTTTGAAGCAATCCCAGACAAATAAAATTGAGAGTAAACCAGTCCGACATATCTGATGTGATTGTATCTGCCATCAGCAGTGTTTACCACATCCGTGTCTGGAGTAATCATGTCCACAGCCGGACTTCCACCTACAGACCATCCTGCTAGCCATCTTGATAACACAGTTCGGGAGTGACATAACTGTCATGAACAATTAGGTCCAGACACAAAGCATTGCATTCTCTACCAGCTTTCTTACACCTCAGCACAACACAGGCTTCCCAACCACAGATTTCATTACCTGCTCTCGAAGTCAACAGATTTACAATACATGCTTGCTTCTTCCTTGAATAATTTAGAAGTATCAGTTTGTTTCAAACATTATTTATTTAACACACATAATTATCTTAATGATAAGGTTGAAATCTGTATTTGATACTTATGTATTTTGAGAATATCAATGTCATCAAATAGTTCTAATATACCACAAAATATAACTTTTATAATGTCTAACTGAGTTCTGTGAAGGGCATTCAGAAGTAATGAACATGTGGTTTTTTTAAATCAGCTTCTTTATTTGTTAAACATGACATTTTAGTCTTAGTTCTTTCTCCTACAGGTTTGACTATTTCTAACTTTCAAGGTGAAGATACATTTTGATATTTAACTTTTATCATTTTTCTGAACATCAAGTATTAATGTACTGCCAAGTGTATCACCTATTGTCTAATTCTACAAGTTACAATGGATATTTTATACTTAATTGTATTATCTATTTTTGAAAAATAATTCTTTTTAAACATTTTAATATCCCAGACTTAATGTCTATATCTACAGGTAACAAAACATACCTGATACATATTTTCATTAATTTGGGGAGTAAATATCAAATTTGTAAAACATTTTTGATATTTTACCGTAGCAACATTTGCATAATATTTTTTCAGGTATGAGTCAATGCAATATTGTTTTTTCAGCATCAATGCATTTTCCATTAATATTCCTTGATTTTTTCATCCTCTTTGCTCATACATGCTCATTTCAATGTCCCGTTTCATCCCTGTGATTATCATCAAGAATCTTTCATGAGAGCCCACCTGAGCTTAATGCTAAAAGCATGTCACTTTGGCCAGCTAGGTTTCAGTTCAACACCACTCCATCCTAAGGTCCTATATTACTGCGAAAAAAAATTCAAAGTTTCAAATTTTTCAATCTGTCATTTAAACATTAACTATTAGTCATTTGGTCCGGAACCAGATGTGCCTGCATATTTTGGTAAACGTGGCAAATGGCCGGAGTGAATGTCACAGGATTGGAACATTTGCTTGTACAGTATGTTATATAAGAAATATTTGAGGTTTTGCCAACCAAGTTTCAAAACTGATTTGAATAAAAAACATGTACACATAGAAACCATACATTCAAAACTCCTACACACCGGTATGTAATAACTGATTTGGAGGTTGTGAAAAATAAACCCAAATCTTTCACAGGACCTGCAGGACGACAAACAAAATAACGTTTTGTGTAAAACTTAAACAACTGTAGATTTCCTCAAAACAATTACACATTTCCCCAAAACAATTGTACATTTCATTATAAAAAAGAAATTGTATGTGCCACTCACAACCAAATGTAAACGCAGAGTTTACTGGCCCAAACTATTATTTCTGTAGAGTTTAGTCCAAGTATATAATCAGTGATTTTATGAGATGAGAGCGTATATTTACCAGACTCAGGATTAGTTGCTAAACTTGGCTGACTGACTGACTGAGTTTGGTTTTACGCCGCTTTTAGCAATATTCCAGCAACATCACGGCAGGGGACACCAGAAATGGGCTTCACACATTGTACCCATGTGGGGATTCGAACCCGGGTCTTCGGCGTGACGAGCCAACGCTTTAACCATTAGGCTACCCCACCGCCCCCTTGCTAAACTTGGACTAATGTCTGGTGTGTGGAATAAGAAAATAATGACTCGCACAAACCTCCCAAGTCCCCCTTCTATCTTCAATCAACAATTGAAATATGACATGGTTGTCCCTAATCACCTCATTTTGAAACAAGTTAGATATATGTAGTTTAAACAAAACTCGAAACATTTTCACATAAAAAGCTGCAGTTTTGACAGCTTTGTGAGTAGGTTGCCATATATTCAGTTCATGTTACAAGCCAACAGGAAGTGAAACATGCCGATTTCTTCATGGAGATAACAAGGGCTGTACCTGGTGCCGCATCTCTAACACCCAGGTGTGATGGTGTTATTAATCCAAACCCCCGCAACCATCTGGATACACAGGTTCTCTGTACCAGACATGTTGACCAGTGTCCAGCAGATACAACACAGGTATGTTACAATACATGCACTTGGTGTCTTGTTCCACTTACCCACCATGGGGTCGGAACGTCCTTACATCCTCTGTGGCCTCTCTACATGTTTAACACTCAACATCTCTTAGAGGGGCTGTCTGTGAAACTTCATACTAATATCAACATCTCTTGGCATTGTACATCTAACGCACAACTTATTATTATTAAATGAACTCTGTTCTCAAGAGGTTTTATCCCTTATGGTAAAAAGAATCTCGTGTTTGAAATTATTTAAAGTCTGACAACTGCCATAATCAATGTATTGCCTGCAACCTTTTGTATATTGTGTTTTATATGCACTGATTTTTCATATCCAGAAACTTAAAGGACCATGAATATTTTTCTGTAAGCGTTTCTTTAAATGTCTTCAGTACATGAAAATATTTCATGATCCCTAACATTTTTTGCTGAGTATATATACCTATATATCACCAGCCAGTCACTCCAGGATACACCCAAATAATCAGTTCTATCTAAACTATCAATCATCCTTCTGGTAAGGTCAGCAGAACAGTCAAATGCCAATTCTAAATTTAATAACACTTACCACGGTTTGTTTAAAGGATTACAGTTGAAAGCAACACTCTATCATTTACCATGTAATCGGGGCTGGAATTGCACAGGAGTTTAACAAAGTCGACATCTTTCATTCCAATAAATCCTGCTGTTGCCGCCTCAAACGCCCTGCTGAGGAACCGTTTTTGATCCATCATCCCAGCAATTCTAACTTTTGGAACGAGTGTCTAAAAGGTTTCCAATCTAGCAAAAACAGCTATCTTGATGATGTGAAGTCAGTTTCTGTTGCTTTTTCTAAAAATAATAAAATTAAATTTTTGTAAAAACAAGCTGCTGATCTCAGCACATGATTTTATTTGGGGGATAAGGAAATATCACGCAGCTGCGGTGGTTAACCCTTTCACAAACACATCCACATGGAGCAGACACTGTGGGAAGTTTACAAACTGTAGAAGGTTAATGTATGTAAAGAACTTCGCAAAGACTAATGTATTTTGACAATTACAAGAAAAAGACAGGATGTTTTTCTAACAAAGCCAACAATTGCGGTATAACACCACCTGTACAAGCTGATCATGTCCATCCGAGGTGTGATTGTATTTCCACAGAGAGGCTAACTCTAACAACTTCTTCGTAACACCCTTTCTTCTGCTGGTATAGATCTTACTATAGTCCGTTTGAATCCATTTGAGACCGATGAATTGCTCACTAACACAAAATCTAATAATTGCAACAAAATCAAACTTTGCATAGTCACATGAAATCAACAGACCAACTCTGATGATTTGTCTCATAATTTGGGACACCCGAATAAAAAAGCTGTTTAACAAATGATCATTATTTTGTTGTCACTTTTCGCTATTTCTTATGAAGGAGGACCACTTGCTTGTAGAACAATTGAACATTCCCTCTCTATTGACCTGTGAAGATAGAATTGGTCTTCAGCAATACATGCTTGTCGTAAGAGGCGACTAATGGGATCGAGTGGTCAGGCTCACTGACTTGGTTGACAAATGTCATCGTATCCCAAATGTGTAGATCTTTGCTCATACTGTTGATCACTGGATTGTCTGGTTCAGACTTGATTATTTACAGACCGTTGCTATATAGCTGGAATATTGCTGGGTGGGGCATTAAACAATAAACAAACATTAAATTCAAAATTACAACATACAAAAACAACCTGACAGGACGCGATGTATGTGTGCCTGACAAATACTCATACTGTGAATAACTTTATATTGTACTCAAATTTAAACCATAAAATTTCCAATGCCATAATAACATCCGTAAAAAGCAATATATAATCTCTGTTGGAATGGATTTGAAAGTGCTTAAAGATTACAATTTATTTCCAGTTCAACATCTTCTGAAGAAAATCTAGTTTTTCATTTACAAAACATCTGTTATAAATTACAAGCAACTTAGAGAAACTGTTAGAGCTGATATGAAAGACCTCCGCCAATATTGATCGCATGCTTTACTCTGTTACAGATTTTACATATTAGATCTGCGCAGGATCAAAACTTTGACATCGACAGTGAGAATGAAACACTACATCTTCCTTAAAAGTCTCCCATTTTGCTTGGGGTGACTTACACAGACACTGGCTGCATAAGCCCCCAAAGATCCACTCCACATAACTGTAAAACGTCCAAGTTCATGAGAACTGCCTTTGAACTTGGATACTAAATCATTGTAAATCAACACACAAAAATCTCATAAGCCCATGGCTGATAATTCCACCACGTATCAAAGTGAAAATTTCTCATTTTTCTTGCCATAATTTGTGAACAATTAATTCGGCGCTTGGGGATAACAAAACATTTGATAGTCTGCAGGAAATCCAAGATGGTCATTTCTGATCCATGTTGTAAAAGACATGGTCTGACGGGTTTCAAACTGGAGCTTGGCCTTTGTAATAAGATGGGATATGAAATTGTACACCTTTAATTAAAGCCATCTTCATCAGCCCTGAAGATTATGATGTTGACGAGGCAGATAATTGTCTCTGACATGTGATCTTTCGCTGAGACATGGCTGCAGCAGAATCAGATACAGATTGTCGTGATCCCCCGAGACCTTTGTAGATGTTTTTTTTACCGACATATGACAGAAGTTAATAGATTATTAATTTCATATTTCAGTTGTCTTTTTTTAATCGTTCGCATTAATGTGCACTTATTGTTCATGATTCACAGAACCATTACACAAAGAAAATGATACCGTTGAACAGTTAGAGTTCTTGGATCAACTGAAAGGCCAAAGTTTAACCTTTATTTTATTAATACATGAGCTCATTTGTGATTTGTGTTTGTTGAAAGCCACATTCAGCAATACTGAAGCTGTACATGAAAATACATGTAAGGAATCAATTCTCAACAATACAAACCAGTGATCAATAGTTATGAACATCAACACATGACAATGGGATAAGAATAAATCAAGTGTCTTTGTCAGTTGATGATAGATTCTAATGAATCATCCCCACTAGGACTCATCCTACAACATTAAAGTCAATCAGTAAGTGAGTGAGTATGGTTTTATGCAACTTTTAGCAATATTTCAGCAATATCACAGCAGGGGAAACCAGAAATGGGCTTTACACATTGTAACCATGTGGGGAATTGAACCTGGGTCTTCAGCATGACGAGCTAAAGCTTTAACCACAAGCCTACCCCATCGCCCCCTATCAGTAATGAACAAAAGGAGTGAATGAGTGAGTGAGTGAGTGAGTGAGTGAGTGTGTGAGTGTAATGTGTTAACGCTCCTTTGAACACTATCCCAGTTGTATATGTCGCAATATTATTATAATATCAATTATATATGTTGCAACATTTTAGCAGATACTATAAGAAAAATGATAAGAATAACTGTAACAACAACAGCAACAGCAACAATAACAATACAAAACAAGTTAACGATGTGTCTTTGATACCATCGCTTGCTATTATGATACAACTTCATGAAACTTTCCTAAAATCGCAAACTCTTCCCAAACTCATTCCAGACAAAAACTACCCATCTACATCACACACTAAACCAATCCTATCAGAAAATAAGATAATCCAGTCTCCACCACTGATAAATAATCTATACTACCGGCATGCAACAACTTAGCCAGAACCCTCAAAGTAATTTCACAGTCAATTTCACCAACACAACAGATCCTCCAAACATCCATTCTCGTAGGTCCACGTTTACAAGTTTTATTACCACCCAACAAATAATGTTTCCTGATAGAACCATCTCCTAATTATTCAATGGCAAATAATTAGAATTATCCCTCATCCCGACAAAAGCAGCATCACTCACTTGTTACATCAATTGTCGACATTAATAGCAAGAGTATTCAGGCATGACCCAGCTTGGATACTGGCTAAGCTCCTACAGCTCTTAAAAAGTAATCAAATTTTTCCACAGCTGACCACAAAACCAAATTAGTTTGCTCTGATCCAAACTGTGTCATGGAACACGAGAGTCCCATCTCTTCAAACCTGTAGGTCACATAAACCTAATTTTCAGAACGAAAATCTGCTCAAAATATTGACTGCTAGGAAGGAAACATTCCGAGCGATAAACAGATATCAAATCATTTTCTCTGCACTAGAATCAATAGAGCCTTAAAGATATTATGACGGAGAATCTTCTCTAAGCTAGTGGTCCAGAAACCATCATCCTATCAACGCCTCGGGAATACAGGGGATTGAGAGCAATTCACAATTTGTATGATTCACCGATCTCCGACATATTTCAGAATGCAGAACCTGAGAAGGCCAACTCGGCACGATCCTCCCCAAAACCAACCTCCCTGCCCCCAGCATGGTGTTTCAATTTAGGGGAGGTCTCAATTTGAATCGCAAAAAACAATTTCATATGAAAACAGTCGGTCTCAAAATAAAGCAATATTATCATTGAAGTTTCCACATTGCTTCCTCCATTCTTTGGCTTATTTTGTTTGGAGTGTCAGGTTTTGAGAAAAGCCTGAAGCAGGCAAATTATGTCAATATCTTTAGCTGTGAAAAGTGTCTGGAAAACTATGAAACCCATTTCCCATGACAGAGTACACCTTGTGAAAGCATCACACCAACGTTTAATCCTGTCCAAAACACACATCAGGAACTTTCCCCTCTGAAATCAATTGCAATAAATTTCTCATCTAATCTTACAAAATACTGACATCCTCTGAAATTAACACACATATGTTTTGCTTAAGTGATCAACCAAAAATATATTGCTGATAGTCAATTCATCCATGATACATCCGTTACACTCTATGGCTAAGACATCCATGTAATCACTTTGTAAAAACCCTGTGAGGATTTCAACTTAGAACAGGTGCCCTGAAACCCATGCTGATCATAGAAGCAACAAAATGAATTGGGTGGTCACTGGTCAGACTTGGTCGATTGTGCCTACCCAGGGCCTGATGTTACAAGGTGATCAACAAGCTACTCTTCTTTGCTTGAATATTGAAATGGGGCGGTGGGGTAGCCAAGTGGTTAAAGTGTTCACTCGTCATGCTGAAGGCCTGGGTTCTATTCCCCAGAGGGCACAACATGTGATGCCAATTTCTGGTGTCCCCCGCCCTGATATTGCTGGAATATTGCTCAAGCAGCATTAAACTTTACTGTCAGTGAATATTTAATTGAATATATAAATTTGACTTGTAATTGTTTGTTCTTCAACCTTTGATCAACAAATGTTCTGATGGCTTGTTAGCTAACCCAACACTGACATCAGTTTGCTCTTAGCAACCTCCTCACTCACACAGCTACTGATCCCTTGCAGTAAATACCTTCCAGCAACTAGCAATTCCCTGAATCAAGACCTTTTAGACCAAACACTCTTCCCAAATTCTACAGATTTCACACAACAACCAGTCTCCTTCAGTATCTGTTTCCACTGATTAACACCAGTTATTCCCTAAATCCAAACATTCAAGTCAACTCAATATTCAGTAACCAGTGACTTTGCATCCCCTCCCTACTCTCAACATCTACACTTACAAACTACCTACCTGTCTGTATCCTCTTCCACCATAACCAAAGGGAACAATGCTCATTTACTGAATCCAGACAAGTTGGATCAACTCCATGTTCCATGTGCAATTCACTTCACTCTCTCCATTCCACTGTGACTTCATCACCAAAACTTATTAACTGCCCATCTGTCTGTACCCTCTTCCGCCATAACCAAAGGGAACAATTATTATTCCCTGAATCCAGACTAGTTGGATAAAGTCCCTTTTACCCAAATTACTTCACTCTCTCCATCCCGAGTTCATCACCAACACTCGGGAACTACCTATCTTTCAGTACCCATCTTCCACCACAACCAAGCCAACAACAGTAATTTCCCGATTCCAGACAAGCTGCACCCAAACCTCCTATATTCCCCAATGGTCCATTCCAGATAATGAGGAGAGGAAACTATAAGTCATCCCTTTGTAGACTCCTTCGTTCCATCACTCACCATCTCTCCATCTCCCTCTTGAACTCATCAGTGCTTGTGTTCTTTTCCTCAACAAGCAGCAACCAAATGTCCTTCTACTGCAAGCGCCATGATTTAATTGGAATTGTCTTGTAATCTCTTCCACTGTATTTATTCAAAAACAAATACCCTGCCTCAAGCTCCAGACCACATCTAATACCCGAAGTTAGTCGCATTTGCAAACTAATAACCTGTAGATTATTCCATCATTTTTGGAACAATTCTCAGTGGACCAAAAAAAGTCCTTGGATAAAAAGAATGCTAATTGGAATCATAGTCATCAAAGTCTCTCACAGAAAGTCTTCTTCTGAAGATACTCGTTTCCCCAATGATGTAACACAGTTTGAATGTATCATCAAATATATGTTCCACATTCTGTCTAATCATGTGGAAAAGAGTGAAGTGTGAATGGACACTTTTGTTGGAGAATAGAGGCGGATATATCGGGAATTAATTTCATATCAGCACACTTCGGTGGCTTCCTCAACACATGGAGTTGCATCCATTAACAGTCTCCCTATAAACTGTCATTTTGTGACAGTGATAACGTGTGTATACCACACCAAGCAATAAAGCCTCCCTACTTTCCTTAGCTCCATTTACCATCACCACCATCTTCAGCGTCCATTAATGATAAAATGTCATACTTGAGGCAAGCGATATTTAAACAAGAAATATCCATGTTTTCTCAAGAGTCTCGGGGTCTGGGTTGAGCACTGGAACTGTTTCGTAATTACACTGGCCAGTTTAAAGGGAAATCAAAGAAGGCATGGTAAAAGTAGACGCATAATTGACGCACATCGATACATCAATAACGGCCAGGAGGCGGCACCGATAACGAGCAGATAATACCACATGTATACACTTTATTCCCGCTTTCTGCAAACACCTTACGGATGACAGCAAAAACTGACATCTGTTGATTTGACTGTCTTCATGAATTTCAAACTTTTTCCTCAATTCCATCGATGTATTTGAATCCTTAGCTCATTTGTATGCAGCGGCAACGACATCAGGAATCAAGCACTTTATCGTTAACGTAATTGATGTCAGTTTTGTTCAAGGTCGTCATGGCCAGTTGGTGATTTTTCAGCAAATTAATTCCTTCCCGCACAGGAAGGTTTGCTGAGCTGGAACATACTTCAATAATTCCACACTCGGGTGATCAGCAACAACTGTAATGACCACTACTTTCACGCACAACTTGGTTAATTAACACTTGTGGACGGCCGTAGAAAGAAAGAATTCCTCACTGGATCACTTGTACGTACCTGAATATTAATAGCCTGTTTAGATAGGATGGTAAACGGCTGTTTGTCAGGCATGGTTCTAGGAAGACGGATACCAGATTGATTTGGTGTTGGACAAGACCTTGGCACACACGGAAATCAGCTTTAATAAGCAGTTGATTGACAGTGAAGGGCAGAGAGATTTACTAAGAACACACATGAGAATATGTCAACTTGCTGGGTGAGTGAGTCATTTAGGAGAATGTCAGCTCCACATAATAACCTGTGTCAAATGACAAGCACTACCCACAGAAATGAGTGAGTGAGTGGTGAGTGACTGGGTGGGTGATAGTTTAGTCCTACCTGAGCTGTGGCTTGATGTGAGATAAAAGCCTGAAGTGATGCAGATTTAAACATTTACCATGAAACCTATGATCATGGATCTGATAAACCTGAAAAACATTACCAGGGCAATTATGGGATTCGAACCCATGATCAAAGTTTTCATGCCAGGCTTGACTTAACTCTGTTCAGAGACTTGTGTTTTAGACGTCTGGCACATCTCACAAAGCCCAACAGTTTCCAACCTTTGAATGTAAATGTACACTTGAGACGCAACATAAACCATTTTTATATATCTTACATCACATTAAATCTAACAAATGGTTTTAATGGAATAAGTTTCAAACTTTGAGCACATAAACCATCCAGATAATCTGAAGTACCAAATGTCACCTGAGAAAGACCAGCATCAGACGTCATTGTGCTTCCATGGAGTTCTTTTGTCAAACTATTGTACTTGGCCAAAAAATCAGATGGAGAATCATTTATGGTACGTCCTTTGAATATATTCAGTACATATAAGTGAAAAAAGTCACGAAGAAACGAAACTGAAATAACGATTAATGTCCAGTAGAAAAATCCAAGAAATTGCCAATTGATGTGTCTGCGTCTGCTCTTAATGACGCTTTAAGTCGGGTTGGGTTTCATTTCTTTCATGTGAATGTTTCACTTTGCTGACTGCAACAAAAACTGCAGATGATAAAGAAATGATATCTTCCAAATGGAATTTGATTTCTGTCATCAATATGAGCCTGATACCCAAGCAGGGAGATGGAACTGCAATACCGATCTCACACTTTTTTAATATCCACTGCAAGATATTTTACTCTGACTACATAAAGCCTGATAATTACCTATTACTTCTTCCCTATGAGACGACTGACTCCCCATCAGACAATAGGTAGTCTTTAGGAAACCAGTAGGTCACAAATTTAACTCCTAAGGGAAATAAAGTTTGGAGACATTTAATATAGCTTCTAATCACAGGCGGAACTTGGAATATTACAGGATACAGATCAATAGCAAATATGTATAATCTCAATTTCTGTATGCAAAATACAATTACCGTTGATGCAAGATTTCTTGAAAATCTCTTCACTTATTAGTTTTCTGGCCGAGCAAATAAAGCAATGATTATCCTGGGACGCTATTGGAAGCTTTGATGTTTGTCACATGGGACTGAAACATGGTCTAGCTATGATTCAAATGCCAATAAGAAGGAAATTTGCATTGGACTTATTTTGAGAGGAAAAGAAATTAAGGAATGCCATATTTGATGAATTTGGCCACTCCGATAAAGTCGGAACTATCAAGTGAACAACATGGGGACTGGGCGAGAATTCTGTGCAGCGGGATAGTGAGATGAGAGAGTATTAATCACTCTGATAACTGGGCATCAATCAGCAAGTTGCACATGCCACCTTTTCCAACTTTAATTTTTGGGAGCATGTGTCAAGGAAAAATTCATTCATTTTCCAAAATGCCAATGTCTCAGCTGTTTGATCAGCGACCAGATTCCGAAGCATTTCGCGGAATGGAACCTCATCATTCTGGTCAAAGACCCTTCACAGTCATCATCGTAATGCTTCCCTATTGAAGATGAATTTTCATGTTCCAAACAAGGACAATTTCAGCAGGCTCCACCGACCTTGATGTGTGCTCTAGTCATAGACCAATCTGTATAATGTATTTTGGCATACTGATCAAAATTTAAAGGCAAGCATTCAAGCAGTGTCCTCGGAAGGGCAGAACGCTTAACCTAAAGATGTATTCCATACAACTTGTCAGAGCCATGCCTCTGTTCAACAAGCTTTATGAATAAAACTGCTCATCATTTCTTGTATCAAATATTTGCAGTTTGTTAATCTTTGGCCATAAAATGCCTCACTGCTAAAATCATCTCAATGACATAACTCTGTGACTCATGCTTTCAGCAGCCATAAAACAAATTCAGCCATTTTATGTTTATGCTACAAAGTTACGCAATTCGTCATTCATCACCCTAATACAGAAATTTAATTGAAAAATTGTCTAAGTATCAGAAAACGACATCTGCACCACACAAATGTTAGTGGCCCTCCACGAAGCCCAATAAAAATCCAATCAAAGTGACAAAAATTACAGAGAACACTGAAATATATTATTTTTTTACATTTCACTACAAACAGCTGTAGGGACATGTATTAAAAAAATTTTCAATATTTTTTTTATTTTGTTGCATGTTGGAGACAGATCATTCTGCATCAATGAAATTGATACACAACATGGAGTGCTCAACAGAACAATAGACATGCCTTTTGAAGCTGATATTGTTCAGTTTCTTTAAGTAATTATGTAACGTTTTTGCCCATTATCCAAAAAGATATAACAAATGTAATGGATCGCAAAGCAAAGCTATATGGATGTGGTCAGCATCTTCATCTTACTCAAAACAGGTAAAATAATTGTCTAATTTTATCTTTCATTAGCAGAAGTTGTGTAAGGTAATATTATCACTCACAAGAATTTCAGGCATAACCAACGCTTTTAGTACCATCAGACGAGCAGCAATTGTTTTATTTGTTTCACGAAGTGCTTTCATCTGATGATCCTTGTAAATATTTTTGTAGTTTTATTACATAAATCATGAAAGGAGAAATATTTTTTTAGAAAAGATTTGTTTCAATCTATGATCTGACTAAATGATAGCCAAGAGTTTGGGAAGTTATCTGTTTTATAGCAAAAAAAGGTGTTTCTCAACTTTGATCATTTCAAATGCAACAGATAAAAACTGCTGAGGATGACATCAGTATTTGAACCGTTAACCTATGATTACTATCATCATTACTATAATACAGAAAAAATACTTCGCCATTACTTGTGAAAGTAGGGAAAGCTTGTATCTCTTTCGCGCTACTGTAATATATCTACACATTAGTAAGGTTTATTTTGACTCAGACAAATATCATGACAAGTTATTAATTGATGGTAACTTGTAGCTTTATCCTACATTTGCTACAAAATGATTACAGTGAATCAAAATTACCAATGAAGATGTTTATTTAAAAGTTCACATAAGTTTTCGTAACTTTTCTGCATTTTAGTGATATATATTTGTATTCTTCCTATCCAGAGCTGTGAGGATTTCCATAAGTGGCTTTACAGATGAGTTAATCAGCAGATGAGCCAAAGAGTGAGATGCTCCATGTATGCCAGACAATGACAGCCATTGTACCCAATGCCCTGATGTCTTTAAGGCCTATCAGCAGTGTGGAGATAGAGTGTTCAAGCATTCGCTTCTTATCCCTAAGGCCCAGGTTCTACTCACAATAGGGGTAAATGTGTGAAGCCCATTACTGGTGTCCCCCTTTGTAATAATTCTGGTATATTTTTTAAAGCGGCATAGAACTGTCCCTTCTCACTGAGCGTTTGTTTGTTTATGCTGCATTAATTCAGTGGATTCCTACAGTAAACAAGGATCTGAACAATCATACTGGATCATAACTTTGACAGGGGATCCACTTTGATGTTAAGGTTAATCGGATCCTTAACATGAAGCTGGATCCCTAAATATCACAGCCTATCCTAACTACCACAGCAGATCCCTACCATCACAGGAGATCCCTACATTCACAGCAGATCTCTACATTCACAGCGG
This sequence comes from Haliotis rubra, assembly GCF_003918875.1. Classification (NCBI taxonomy): domain Eukaryota; kingdom Metazoa; phylum Mollusca; class Gastropoda; order Lepetellida; family Haliotidae; genus Haliotis; species Haliotis rubra. The sequence continues at coordinate 724,154 of NW_025765625.1, read as the reverse complement.
ATCTCTACATTCACAGCGGATCTCTACATTCACAGCAGATCTCTACATTCACAGCAGATCTCTACATTCACAGTGGATCCATCATCACAGCAGATCCCTACCATACCAGCAAATTCCTATCATCACAGTGGATCCCTACCATCACAGCAGATCCCTACCATCACAGCAGATCCCTACCATCACAGTGGATCCCTACCATCACAGAGGATCCCTACCATCACAGAGGATCCTAGTCCGTCTCACAGTCCCTGAACCACATTAATTTCCCTACTGCCAAGCCCTCTCTGCAGTGCTAAAGCCCTAAATAAAGCAAGTCCAGATTTCCTCAGGTTCTGAATCTCTGGTCACCCTAGGGCTCCTTTTCAATATAAATGAGTGAGTTGAGTTTTACGCCGTACTATCAAAATTCCAGCTATATATATCAGAGATATAAAGCCTTTGTTACTCAAAATTATATAGATTCAGATCCCTACCATCACAGAGGATCCCTACCATCACAGCAGATCCCTACCATCACAGTGGTTCATGATCTGTGGGAGGGTTACCTGAGAAAGCATCAGAAATTCCTCAAAACGCACCATGCACATGGTCTGAAATCAGATCTTCGACATCAGATGCACCTGTATTTTCCCTGCACTAGCAGTCATCAAAATCAGAACCAAGAAAGAGCAAATGACTTTATAACATCTCCGTGATCCCGCTTAGCTTCACCCCGATCCGTGATCCCAACAGTGGGTGATCACTGAATAGCTCCATCGCTTGGGGGGATTCACCATGTTTGTTTTTACAATAAACACTTTCAATGAATGTAATTGGTTCCATTACTCAACCTGCTGTACAGTATAGGGCCCCGATGCTGTAGAATAAACAATGTGTATTGAATACAAAGTCGCGGAATCCCGCTCAGGGATTGCAAGCCTTCTATACCCGACAGATCACAGGGCGGGCCCATGCCAGCTCTCCTTCCCTCATGACTTACAACAACAAATTGAATCTATATTTTTGACGGGATTCAAAACAGGAAAATATTTTGTGAGAGATTAGAAGACCGAAAATAACAACACATGCGCCATCTGGCAAGGGGAGACAAGCCAGGAAGACTAAAGCTACAGGAACAGTCATGTTATGCGTGGGATAATGCGGAGTCTGACATGTATATTAAGGCGGAGAGTTTATTCTGTATGATAACAGTGTCAGTGAAAAAATCTTGTTTGGGTGAAAAGGTTCAAAGATGAGATGTGGGAACAGCCCTGGTAGATAAACACTGGAGGAGGAATTATGTCAGACATTCACAACTTGTTCCAGGATGATTCACCCAACTGATATAACAGCTGTGGAGTGAGTGAGTGAGTGAGTGAGTGAGTGGAAATTGTCAGCTTGTATCAGGATGATGCCACAGCGTCAGTGAGTGAGTGAATGATTGATATGGAATTATGTCACAACTTATTCCAAGCACTTGATGCAACAGTTGTAGAATGAGTGAGCCAGCGAGTGTGTGTGTGTGTGTGTGACAACATATTCCAGGATACTCTGCCACATGATTTAAGCTGTGGATTGAGTGAGTGGAAAATTTAACAGCCCTTTGAACAATAAGTCATTTGACTCACAGCATGTCATAATAACATGGGAAGAAGGTCTGAACTGATGCTGGTTTCACACCAAAGACCCGGTTCGATTCTCCAGATGGGTATAATGTGTGAAGCCCATTTCTGGTGTCCCCCACCATAATATTGCTGGAATATTGCTAAAAGCGGTGTAAAACCATACTCACTCACTCATTACAAACCTACAAAAATAATCAGAACAAACTGGACAGAACCCATTTTCACAATTCCTGGCACATCTAAGGGACAAAACTCTGCATGGCAATTTGTGGCACTGTAGCCATCTGTGCCTTCCACACACCAATCATCACATTTCTGAAGCACGATCAACCTCCAAGTTAATGTCAAACATTATACCAACTTTATATCCAAAACCTCTAGCAGTATTTCACCCAATCCAACAACAAACCATTCAAGAAAAAGCCCACATCAATATCCCAGACAAAAAACACAGGGCTTGACAGCCCATTCCTTAAAAAGCGAAGTCAGTTCAATGCCAAGTACTTCAAAGCCACAGTTCCCTTGAGGAAAAACTGTTTTATACAACCTGCAGATTAGTTGGACCAATCGGATTTCATCTGATCCCCTCTTCATCCCACGAAGCTTACGGCAACCTATTTCATGGCACCGTCCGTAGCAAAGGCACCTGTCCACCATATTTTACCTGGTCAATATCCTTCTCCAGTATAGTAAGTTACAACTGACTTTTCCCAATGCTTTGACTACAAGCGAGTCGTGTTTCTTGTCATAAGGCCAAACACCTGTGACATGGCTTAAAAACTCCCCAACTATATTTACGAACATCAACATCCAGAGAGGTAATTTTTAAACACATCCTAACAGGCTGTGCCTCGGCTAATAAAATCAGAAAACCTAAACAAATAATGTCATTATTGTAATTGAAACCTGGTGGTAACAGTTTCCCCTTTCATGTTCTATAATACACATCTACAACACTACACACAGAGTACAGAATGTTCCGAAAACAGCCTGGAGCTCAGTTGTAGTTTGGTTGTGTTACAAAACAAGACTTGCACAGGTGACACATCAAAACAGGCATCGAACAAACATTTACAATACAAATGTTAAAACTGCACATGCGTTTTCAAAGACTGACTGACTGAGTTTAGTTTTAAGCCGCTTTTAGCAATATTCCAGTAATATCACGGCAGGGGACACCAGAAATGGGCTTAACACATTGTGCCCATGTGGGGAATCGAACCTGGGTCTTCGGCGTGACGAGCCAACGCTTTAACCACTAGGCTACCCCACCGCCCCGTTATCAAAGAAGAATGAATGGTTCAAAAGAACAAAAGTAATCATTCCGCATCACTAAATCTAACTCATGGCAGTGGTCAGTGGACTTGAATTTCTGTTTCTACTCCCTTGGGGGTACACAATCTGAAGGAAGAGGCTGGAAGGTTGACAGTCACACTGCCATCTCACCCTACCTGGTTCCCATCCACTGGAGCATGAATAGGGGCATACCCTAAAATGTTAAAAACTTGATTGAACACAACATGCATTAAACCAACCAACCACATGTATTATGTTCTAACTCTCAGGAGTCAGGCTGCCCAACACAGTGACACATTTGAATACCCTTATCTGTGATCAACTTCACTTTATATTTAAGAATATGAATGCTTATCAAGGAAACATGAGAGGAAAATCAGAACAGATGCAGGTCTTAGACAAGGCTTCCAAAAACATGCATAGTGGTAACAAACCTAGAACCCCAAACACTTGAAGAAGAAATCATGAAGTTATTACAAAGAGTAAACCACTGTGTAGATTTGACAGAATACAGTACACCATTCCATGACTTCACTCTCCTCATTAGTGGGTAAACACTCAGATGGCCCAGCTGCAGAAACCACACATCCTCATCCATAAATAGCTTGCCTCTATCAGTCAGTTGTGTGTAGCATCATGTGATGCTGAACTATTATTAACACTGTGAGAAAATCATCACAAAACAGTCATGTTTGTCACAGACCCTCTTCTCTGCCCTTCGTTCAAACCCAAACAGTTTATTCCATTAAAACCTAGTTTTAAACATTATTGATTTATCAAAAATTCACGTTAAATTTTGAAACAAAGTGAAAACATTCAGCTTCACTGATGTGCTACAGCCTTCTGATCTCGATTCGATGTCAGTAGCTTAACTGTTCAATTTTTACCATGAAGGCACATGATTGATTTTCTTTTAAAATGTGTCAGATTATTACTCACGAGGACAAACGGAGCAAATGGCAAATCGACTCCGTCACTGAGCTGAACATGCATCAAAGCATTATGCCAAACACCTAAAACTGTCAATGGAAACTTTATTGAACAGTAAGAATAACAGTTGATCTAACTTGAGAGAGTACATACATTACATCAGGAGGTTCTGTCAGAAAATCTTTACATTTCATACAAGTGCATTGAAAGTTGATATGCTTGAACAATTACGCAACAATATACATTGTGGATTCCTAACCAGAAGATGACGGCCTCGGGGCATCCTATCTGTAGCGAAAGCAGCTCCTCACAATTAAACAACATCAACGACGGCAGAATCAAGCTGTTTAGGTATTGATCCGTGCTTCACCGTTATGAGTTGGGATACACAGTGCCTTGTCTCGTATTGGTTTGAATAAAAAGCTTGTCTGTTTGTTTCTAAACTGTAACATAATGGCTTTTATTTGCAGGATTAGCTAGGATGTCTGCAATCTGAAGAAATAACTCTTAGAAAAAATTAATCTATTAACTGAGAACAAGAAATTAATATGCAGAATAATCACAATATATTTGTTCAATGAGCCAAGTTCTGTCTTTGGCAAGTGAGTGATCTATGGATTGGGGGTTTTCTTCAGTTTAAATTGGCAGTACCTATTCTGTATCATGGTGGTAAACATTGAGAGAGTTTGCACAGAAGCGCCACGGAAGGTGGCCTGCAATGTAAGAGAGTTAACAGCTGGACCAGTGATGGTCACTTGCAATCTTGGACCAGCGATAGTCATTTGCAATCTTGGACCAGCAATGGTCACTTGCAATCTTGGACCAGCGATGGTCACTTGCGATCTTGGACCAGCGATAGTCAGTTGCAATCTTGGACCAGCGATGGCCACTTGCAATCTTGGACCAGCGATGGTCACCTCCAATCTTGGGCCAACGAAGGTCACTTCCAATCTTGGACCAGCGATGGCCACTTGCAATCTTGGACCAGCGATGGTCACTTGCAATCTTGGACCAGCGATGATCACTTGCAATCTTGGACCAGCGATGGTCACTTGCAATCTTGGACCAGCGATGGTCACTTGCAATCTGAGACCAGCTATGGTCACTTCCAATCTGAGACCAGCTATGGCCACTTCCAATCTTGGACCAGCGGTGGTCACTTGCAATCTGAGACCAGCTATGGCCACTTCCAATCTTGGATCAGCGATGGCCACTTGCAATCTTCAACTAGTAATTGCCGTTTGCACTTTTAGACTTGATACAAGTGAAGTTAAAACAGACAAGTTTTTCTTTGAAAGAAGGCAACAATGCAATCCCCCTTTGTCATCTGTACTTTCAAACAGTAAGAAAACTTCACCAGAAACAGACTTGTGACTCAGATTCAGTTTTAAATCTACAGACAGTAATTAAACCCATGTTCTGACCTGCTACTCTGATGTTTTCCTTACCAGACGTCTGAACTAATCAGCCATTATAGATGCTGACTGCTTCCTGGGATACATACTGGATCCTTGTATCAGCAACAGATAACAGCTTCTCTTTACATATCTACATGTGTAACAAGATACAAAGAAGATAAATGGGACATGTATATCTTCATTTAACACATTCTGGAATTAGCAAGAACTGCTGTAGTTAAGCCTTGTATACTCAGTGTTGCTGAGAATACTGTGATAGTTATCTACAGCTCCAAGTCTCGGGGAGAGTGTACCAGGAGCAGGGGAGGTTGGTAGTTGACCCCTGGTTACTTCATACAGGACATAAAAATATGGTACTTAATGTTACCATACCTTGTAATGAAGAGAAAAATGTGAGTGAGGGAGTGAGTATGGCTCTAAGCCGGTCTTAGTACAATTCCAGCAATAACACAGTGGAGGAAACCAGAAATGGTCTTCATGCATTGTACCCATGAGCGGAATTGAACCTGGGTCTTCAGCATGACCAGCAGAAGCTTTGACCACTGGGCTACCCCATTAAAACACGATTTAACACGGATTGGTCGGCTCACTGTAAGTATAATGCACCTGAGAGTGCTATCCAAGTTCAACCCAGCATGCCATCCAGGCTAGCACTGCGAAGCCAGCCTTCTCTGGACTCATACAAGCAGCCACACACATATTTCCATGCAATAACCCTGAACATGATGCTTCAGTCCTCTTCACCTAACCTCGTCACAGCTACAATGAAACTGACAGAAAAACACAATCTTAAACAAAAATCTCAGCCCTATCCTCAGCACCATGAGACTGATGCTCCCATAACACAGATATTCTAAAACATATATAATGTGTTATCTGCACTTTGTGAACAAGCGAAGCATTGAGTGTCCACATAAAACAAACGTCCCATTCAGCTAGGACCATTAAAATACATCATAAATGATATACAACACTCAAAAGAACTTAAGGACCACCTCAGTCTTACATCTGACTGTCGTTAATCTGTCATGCCGTAACACTCCATGCATAAAAGATTAACTATTGCGATTTGAAAGAATCAGGTGTTCCTTAATTCTTTTGAGTAGTATACATCCAACTGCATGCAGACCCAAGAGAACTAAATCTTACCTTCCTTTTGAAACCTTTTTTAATAAGCATTCCATAACAATAATCATCATATTCTCTGATCCATATTCATAATTTTAAAAATTCATTCACTTTAAGAAATTTCTCATTATCAGCTCTTTTCAACATAGACCATTTGCCTCTGCAATACCTTTAATATTAAAATACTCTCTGGGCCCTAAAGCGACTACCAAATAAAAAAAATGTACACAGAATAATTTCGTTATAATCAATTCTCTTTGGCCTCCCAGGTCCATCAGGTTCCATTAAACCAAGATACATCGTACAATAAACAATGTCGATGACAATGAACATTCCATTAAGGGCATGAATATTCAATAGCTAGCCAAATTAAATTACAATCTTAGTTGCCTCATTAACTTGCCAATGAAAATTTCCATTCTCAATAACCGATTCTCCGATATTCAACATGTCTTCTTTCATCCAACAATGTCACCGAGCTGTCAGGAAAGCATGTTAGTGGGTGTCATGGAGTGTCATGGATTGTCATGGGTTGTCGTGTATGAGTCACGATAGCTATGTCTTCATCAGGTTATCAGTGCTCCTGCTAAGCTGCATATATGCGTAAAATTCGCAACGTAAATCGCCATTACCTAATTAATTTGGAGTTGCTTGCTTACTTACATGCATGACCAATTTCAGAACCCCAATACCATAAGAACACTGTGCTTTCACAGTCGGTTATTGAGAATGTCTTCACATATCTTCACAGATTGAATGCAGGCATCATCTATTCATTAAACCTCAACTGCCGGAATAATTCAGAAAAAGAGCTCCATCAAACCTATTGTAGTAATTGAGGACAGCTTTACGCCATTTTAAGAAATATTCCAGCAATATCACAACTGGGGACACCAGAAAAATGGGCTTCACACATTGTACCCATGTGCGGTATCGAACCCAGGCCTTTGGTGAGATGAGCGAACACATTAACCACTCACCCACCCATCCCTAATGTAACTGGAACCTGACTTGAAGTTGTGAAGAGAATTAGAAGTTACCTGAAACAGCATTTCAAGCAGACTTATCACAAATATTTCTCCTCAGTGGTTCAACGATACACAATAGATTGGCCCAAGAGAGTGAAAATATACTGAACACCTAAAGAAACCTGTACATGAATATCGTATTCATAACTTGCTAGTAAAAGCTCAAAAGCTAAGTTTTTCCTGGAGAGTAATATACTGCCAATAAATGTCTCAAAACCAGACAAATTGGTTTTGTTGTTACACAAATGTCCTGTGCACTATAATCTGAAAATTATTGCAAAAAAGGATTTTCACACAAGAATATATGATTGATTGGAACTGTTAAGAGGATATCTTTCAGCATTAGGAGAGTATTTATAATACTCTTAATATGCAGATAACTTTCTGAAAGGACAACAGATCAGGGTGTTCTCTTCTTGAAAACAGTATTAACTGGGGTAAATGACACCTAAGGCTTCATATACCCTGAAACATCGATCATAAGTAACCCAAATCGGTCATTTCATTATGGTGACCTGCTGACTAAACATTTGATAAATCAATTTATCTGAATGCCACTAATGTCCGATGTTAGCATATACTCAATTATTCAAGGAACATGTTAATGCTGAGGCTGTTTCAAGAGATATGAGGGAGTGAATGTTCATTGAGGGAGTGAGGGATTGTTGCTCATTGCAGCACTGAGCGAAATAAACACTAACATAATCCATGTCAGATGCAGTCATTGATTCATTGATGCTCAGTGCTGCTTACTCCAGCCAGTGTAGACCACAGACGAGCTGTGCTCAGTGCTGCTTACTTCAGCCAGTGTAGACTGCAGGCGAGCTGTACTCAGTGCTGCTTACTTCAGCCAGTGTAGACCACAGATGAGCTGTGCTCAGTGCTGCTTACTCCAGCCAGTGTAGACCACAGACGAGCTGTGCTTAGTGCTGCTTACTTCAGCCAGTGTAGACCACAGACGAGCTGTAATCAGTGCTGCTTACTTCAGCCAGTGTAGACCACAGACGAGCTGTACTCAGTGCTGCTTGCTAAAGCCAGTGTAGAACCAGACGAGCTGTGCTCAGTGCTGCTTACTCCTCCCACTGTAGGACAGACTAGCCATGCTCAGTGCTGCTTACTCCTCCCACTGTAAACCAATACATCCATGCTCACTGCTGCTCACTGAGCCTACCAAGTCCGCAGACCAGCCAAGTTCAGCAAATGTTCACCAAAACCCTCCAGTATGACAGTCAGACATGATGATCCAGTGACAACCTCCCCCAATCTAACTCTCCCTCCAGCTACACCGTCTCGCTTTGCACCTGTCCTCCATGAGATGAAAAACTCTCCTTCCAGCCACAACCTCGATGATCGGACAAATTCGACAAGGTCGTGCGCCCTATCCTGACCAGGCACCATCAGCACCTATTACCATCTACAAAATGCAACATGCCATGCGAAAAAACAGTTTCCACCACCACTGAATGTCCTACATGCTATCGATTCTCCCACCACCACTGCACAAAGTGGTATTTGCTGATGCAGATAGTGGTTGAACAATAGTGCCCCTGCCTGAGCCTCCAGATAAACAGCCCTGATAAAGTTTTTAAATGGGGATTAACAGGACAATCTCTGCGATCAAATGCTAAACTACAAATGTCAATGTTGCATGGCCAGTGCAAAGCTAGATAAAGCAGACACCGTGTCATGGTAAGGTCAGCCAAGTGTACACCAAGAGTATGTTTCTACAACATCGAACAAGCTTTTTTCTCCACTTATTTGCAATTTGATGCCATCCTTATTTCATCATTATGAGGTTTACAGTAAATGCAGCTTTTAACTTCCACTGCACAAGCTTTGAATGCGGGCTGTAAATAGGTCAAGGTATTTTATCAAAGTCCATGGCAAGCACTGTTTCAATTAGTTTAAAATGAACTGAAAATTACGTATTTACTTTACATTAAATTTGAAGCAGGAGTAATGGTTTAAAGTTGTGGTCAAAACATAGTGAGTGAGTGAGTTGGGTTTGACGCCACTTTTAGCAATATTCCAGCAATATCACGGCGGGGACACCGGAAATGGGCTTCACACATTGTACCCATGTGGGGAATCGAACCCTTGTCTTCAGTGTGACGAGTGGACGCTTTAACCACTAGGCTACTCCACCGCCCTAGTAAAAACATAGACTTTCATCTTTTTAATACAATACAACAATTGTTAACACGGCACATTTTCTGAATTTCTAAACAAAACAGAAACTAAATCATCACTGATGTCAAGCACCAAGCTTACCTTAGAGCATCAGATAGTACACAGGGACACTGCAGATGTCGTGTTTGTGAGTTCTATCATAGTCGAAGATCAACTGAAATACACGAGTCAGGTAGCGCAAAATGAATTGGATGCCGATCTATTTCCAGATATGTAATGGGTCTCCATATCATATTACCTGGCAGAAATCACTTAGCCTAGTATCAGTCTTTGATCGGGAGTTCTGTCTCGGTGAAACACACGACGACAATGCAGCTAAAACAATCTGTACACAATACATGTACACAACAACGCATCAGAGCTGAAACATCAAACTGTGAAATGTCTACTAACCATTTAATGTCTTAAGCCCCTCCAGCTCAAAGATAAGGTTATCTTTAATATTTTCACAGTTGAATCTAAGATGTTCTATTGGGATAACATATCGGGATAAGTATTTTGTCTGATGATAACATGTTATCTGATGAAGATATAAATGATTCAGACATTAATTGCAGCTTTGAGATCTGTTCCTTTACTTCCTGGAATTAGACAGGATCTTATTTCAGTCCAAACAGTCCAAGAAATTAGGATGCAATGCTGAAATACATTTTCATCACCACCCAAGCCCCAGAAATCAATGATCTCACAAACACAATAACAAATTAATCTTGGAAAATACCCACTTTGAAGATAGATAATGGCTTGAATATTTAATTCTAATTAACAATTAATTGAAACAGACCTGAAGTGTCAGCATTACATCAGGGACAATTGTTTTAGGAGAGTGACAATCAGACAAAAGGAGAAAGAGAAAGATAGTGGGAGAGAGGGAGAAAAAGAAAGAAGGAAAGAGAAAGAGTGGGAGAGAAAGAGAGGGAAAGAGTGAAAGAGAGGGAAAGAGAGAAAGTGTGGGAGAGAGGGAGAGAAACAAGGAAAGAAAGAAAGAGAGAGAGAGAGAAAGAGTAGGAAATGTTGGGGAGAGAGAGACATCCGAGCAAGGCTAAAACACGGACCATTTTCAACATAACACACATCTGGGGATCTAACCACTGACCTTCAGCTCTCAAGGCAAACACTCTTTCCACTACACCACAGGATCAGCGTGTTTGGCTGCCATCAGGAGGAAGCGTATATAACTCATCTCACAACAGAACAGATATCTAACCTTATATCGCTCAGCGCAGTGGATTACGCACACACGATCTTGTCAGCGATGTCATGTGATATACTGTAATGTCTCTCGACTCTAGAGGAATTTCAACATATGAGTTAGCTGATAGAAAAATCAATGTTGTCATGTCTTTGAAAATCACTGACATTTTAGACAAAGATATATTTTCTGTTACATTTAAAATACATCACAACTTGTACTGCCATGACCTTGAATGAGTGAGTGAATGACATTAGTCGTACGATGGACTCTGCAATATTCCAGCTAATCGAGTCTGGACCAGACAATCCAGTGATAAAAAGCACATGACCTTGAAGAATGCTTGATTCTGATTGGTCAAAATCTGGTATCTAAATCCATATGATACCAAAAACTAATACGCCTTTTTACACAAAAACCCTGCATGTAAAAACAATGAATTTATATCCTTGGCATAAGTGATGCAAAAATGGCTGGCGATAACCCACTTGAATTGTGTCTATAGTGGAATATTAGCAGATGTATTTGTCACTCACTGCTGTTCTAAATACATTTGAAACCTCATACTAAAATAATTGTTCCTGAATTAAATTGTGAGGTACCACATCTCCAGCTGGTACCCAACAACTCATTCTTGCTTACCCACCACTATGAAAATCCAGGTTAGAACTGGTCTTCAGCAACCCATACTTGCCTCCCATTCACCCACCCTGTGAAGATCCAGGTTAGAAGTGATCTTCAGCAACCCATGCTCGTCTCCCATTCACCCACCCTGTGAAGATCCAGGTTAGAACTGATCTTCAGCAACCCATGCTTGTCTCCCATTCACCCACCCTGTGAAGATCCAGGTTAGAACTGATCTTCAGCAACCCATGCTTGTCTCCCATTCACCCACCCTGTGAAGATCCAGGTTAGAACTGATCTTCAGCAAGCCCATGCTTGTCTCCCATTCACCCACCCTGTGAAGATCCAGGTTAGAACTGATCTTCAGCAACCCATGCTTCCTCCCATTCACCCATGAAGATCCAGGTTAGAACTGATCTTCAGCAACCCATGCTTGTCTCCCATTCACCCACCCTGTGAAGATCCAGGTTAGAACTGATCTTCAGCAACCCATACTTGTCTCCCATTCACCCACCCTGTGAAGATCCAGGTTAGAACTGATCTTCAGCAACCCATGCTTGTCTCCCATTCACCCACCCTGTGAAGATCCAGGTTAGAACTGATCTTCAGCAACCCATGCTTCCTCCCATTCCACTCCACCCTGTGAAGATCCAGGTTAGAACTGATCTTCAGCAAGCCATGCTTCCCTCCCATTCACCCACCCTGAACTGATCTTCAGCAACCCATGCTTGTCTCCCATTCACCCACCCTGTGAAGATTAGAACTGATCTTCAGCACCCATCTTGTCTCCCATTCACCCAGCTGTGAAGATCCAGGTTAGAACTGATCTTGCTTGTCTCCCATTCACCCACCCTGTGAAGATCCAGGTTAGAACTGATCTTCAGCAACCCATACTTGTCTCCCATTCACCCACCCTGTGAAGATCCAGGTTAGAACTGATCTTCAGCAAGCCATGCTTGTCTCCCATTCACCCACCCTGTGAAGATCCAGGTTAGAACTGATCTTCAGCAACCCATACTTGTCTCCCATTCACCCACCCTGTGAAGATCCAGGTTAGAACTGATCCAGCAACCCATGCTTGTCTCCCATTCACCCACCCTGTGAAGATCCAGGTTAGAACTGATCTTCAGCAACCCATGCTTGCCATCCTCCCATTCACCCACCCTGTGAAGATCAGGTTAGAGGATCTTCACTTGTCTCCCATTCACCCACCCTGTGAAGATCCAGGTTAGAACTGATCTTCAGCAACCCATGCTTGTCTCCCATTCACCCACCCTGTGAAGATCCAGGTTAGAACTGATCTTCAGCAACCCATGCTTGTCTCCCATTCACCCACCCTGTGAAGATCCAGGTTAGAACTGATCTTCAGCAACCCATGCTTGTCTCCCATTCACCCACCCTGTGAAGATCCAGGTTAGAACTGATCTTCAGCAACCCATGCTTGTCTCCCATTCACCCACCCTGTGAAGATCCAGGTTAGAACTGATCTACACCAACCCATGCTTTCCTCCCATTCACCCACCCTGTGAAGATCCAGGTTAGAACTGATCTTCAGCAACCCATACTTGTCTCCCATTCACCCACCCTGTGAAGATCCAGGTTAGAACTGATCTTCAGCAAGCCATGCTTGCCTCCCATTCACACATCATGTGAAGATCCAGGTTATTCAAATTGGCATGTTGTAAAATAATTGGTTCTGAACTAAAACACCAGGTACCATATCTCCTGTTCGACTACCTCTAATTTCAGAACAGTACTTTTTCGCTTAAATCATGTACTGCACTTACATAATCCCTGAAATTTAAAATTAATTATGATAAAGCAAGGGCAGCTAAATATCATCCTTTAAAAATATTTACATTTATACTCAAAACACATGTCAGAGGTAGACTCTCAGTCTACTCACAGAAACAATCACTCACATTGGGACTAATTATAGTAATGATATCCTTGCAAAGGTTGCAGCAAGCAATATGTCCATCTGGGAAAAAGCACAACCAATTTCCATATGAAATGTCAATCTTAAAAAACTATCTTATTAATGTTCTGATGAGAAACATTTTTTGTTTGTTTACAAAGTAAAATACTGACATTAAAGTACAGAAATGGAAATCAGGTAACTAATGACATGATGTATAACTGTTCCATGGCGACAGATTTTTTAGTGCCCTTTCATCTTCCTCTGCATCTTTATGTGATGTAGGGCTCTGTACATGCAGACTCATGGACATCTGGGTTAGAACTGGTCTTCAGAAACCCATACTTATCTCCCATCCATCGTATTTACCCAACCCAGCACTATGAAGATCCAGGTTAGAACTAATCTCAAGCAACCAATGCTTGTATGCCACCCACCCCACTCTCCCAACCTGTCATGAAGATCCAGGCTAGAACTGGTCTACACGAACCCATGTTTGTCTCCAATTCACCCACCCTGTGAAGAAGCAGGTTAGAAATGGTCTACACCAACTTATGCTTGCCTCCAATTCACCTACCCTGTGAAGATCCAGGTTAGAAGTCATCTTCAGCAACCCATGCTCGTCTCCCATTCACCCACCCTGTGAAGATCCAGGTTAGAACTGATCTTCAGCAACCCATGCTCGTCTCCAATTCACCCACCCTGTGAAGATCCAGGTTAGAACTGATCTACACCAACCCATGCTTCCCTCCCATTCACCAACCCTGTGAAGACCCAGGTTAGAACTGGTCTACAGCAACCCACACCATCATCAGAGCCAATGAACAGAATCAGGTGGTCAAGCTCATTGACCAGTCTGATTCCTGCCATTATATCCAAGTTACATACAACAATACTCCTGTCAATCACCAGTCAAGGCTTGTTTATTTACAGACCGCCAACAGCTGGGATATAGACGAGTGTGGCGTTAAGCAACAAACAAACAACAGCACAAGAGGCCATGTGGAGAAACCGATAGAGTCTTGTGTTCACATTTCACTGGGCGTAAGTGGTATTGTAGCCATCCATCAAGGAGGGATCAATGACATCTAGGTATTTCTACAAGACTCCTGGAAGATCAGGACATGACAACTAAGAAATAGAGATTACACCACGAGTCTGTCAGATACCATTTGTGTTCCAAGTTGTTTCAAAATGTATCTAAGAAGCAAAAGCGCAGTATTGTCACCATATCAGCATTGAATTTACATATTTCATATAGTTATGATCATAGTACTACATTAATTTGTAATACAGCTAACAGAAATGACTGAGTGTGGTGTTATGCAACAACCAAACAAATATTGATATACAATAAACTGGTCATTTGTGAAATCCTCAAGTCTAATTACCTAACGTCATCTTCCACCAAATGTTAAGGTCATACCTGTGGACTATCATTGTGACCACGAAACTAGATGCAACATAAGAACATTTAACACCTTAAAATCATAAAATTCCAACACAGATGTAAGTCAGTTCAACTGCTGCACAACAAACTGATCAATAACTAGTAATCAGGAAAGTAGTCTGCCACAATCTGACCCCAAGTCATCAGCATGAAGTAGCCAATCACTGACCTGGAATTTGATCTCAGGTTTGAAACCAGTTATCTCACATGGGTTTCTCACCAAAGAAAGCATATGCTGAACATATTTCAAGCTGTATAAGTGACAAGAATGGACTTGACATCCAGACTTCAGAGCGTGCTGTCTCTGAGACCACCCTTGTACATCCTCCTATCTATCTATATATGAATGTGTGTCGTACATATGTTGGTTTCCCCAGGAAAGGGAGAATATGGCTTCCTAACTGATGTGCCAGATGGGCTCACACACACTCAATGGTCTAAATCAGACAGTTTAGGAGAGATGGTCTTGTACATCCGTTTTACGACACTAAACAGTAACCTAAAACAAGCATTTGGGAGTTTATGACTGGCAATGTATGTTTCTTCTTTTCTGTGGCCAAACATCGCTGCTTGGTATTAATTAAATATTTTAGCTACTTTCTAAAAATATTTTCTTAAAATAAAGGTAACAAAACCGTTTTCATATTCCCAAGAAATATCAATTGAATGATTGTGATGATACCAGGAAGTAAAGAAAATATGTACATATCCTGCCCTATTGGCAGCACATCACAAACACATGCAATGCCAAGTCAATTGTTCTTGTGAAAATCATTAGAACACATTGTACAACTCAAAATATGGAACTGCATCAGACATCAATTAGAAATGACCAGATAAAGTCATAGTTTGTCAGAGCTGGTGGTATAGTCTGAAGGTTTAAGTGCTTGCCCATTACTGTGAATGTCTGGGTTCAAATCCCTAAATGGGTACAAAGTGAAAAATACATGTGATCTGTATATCACTCCCTGTGATACTGCATATGTCACTCCCTGAACAATACAAAGGGCAGGATAAGGCCCAACAATTATTCCGATTCCTATACCGGCCAAAAATAACACAATTCTTAACAGGCAAGACGTCCTCACCTCACACACACAAGAGCATATATCTAACAGATCACTGACCTCCATTCCAAGCTCATCCCTTCTCAGCCCATACTCTTCCTGTTCTCAGCTTTAGGAAATTAAGAGACTTCGGGGTTCCCTAATACTCAAGGGTTCTTTCATGGAATTATTTTAATTAACTTTACACTAACTTCATTTTAGGGTTTGTAGGATAGCTTTAGCCAAGATGTGCAAAAACTTAACAGTTGGAAAAGATTGTAAAATGACACACAAGTAGATGAAATATGAACACATATGATGTCAGAAGTCATCATTAATGATTATCAGTGGGTGTCACAAATGTAACAGTGTGGCACTTACTGAAGACTACTCTGATGTGCCAGAACTAGGTTAAACTTGGGAATATTTAAATTCAATTAAAAAATAATTAAAACTGGGCTGTAGTGTCACCAATTACATTTGGGGCAATCATTTCAAGAAAAATTCTGTTTCTATATGAGAGAAAAAGAGAGAAGGGAAGAAAGAAAGAAAGAAAGAGAGAGAGAGAGACTTACTGAGGCAATATAGATCCATTTTGCTGCCACAGGAGATACATTACGACATGATCAGTTACAAGCGGCGCAGTTGGAGATATTCAAATTGATGTACTATATTATGGTTTCTCCCAACACACACACCATACACACAATCTGTCTGAACCGCGATACCCAAGTGTAGTATATATGATATACGGATGACGTGACAAACATTCAACTGCTTCAATTTTTCCCCAACAACTACGGCCTCAGGGATGTGGAGTTTCCATCCTTCAGGACTGAACCAGCCTCTGCTGAAACCCTGGCCTTGTCGCTAGAGTATTTAGCACTCACATCCATAAAAAAAAGTCAATTTGATTTGACTTGCTGACGATTTGTCATACGTTATGACTCACTGAAAATGAAAACCTTCAATTAATTGATCATTACCTAACCATTGATTACAAATACACATGTAAGGGGGTATTACAAAAGGATGTCTTAGAGCAAACAATCCGTAAAGATTTCGTAATAAAAATGCATTGTCAGCTTCAGAAGGGCAAATGTTTGTTGAAGTGCATAGAGAGGCAATGGTACACAGATTCCATGTAAAGACCGCCATGAAAGTCACACGACAAACACACGAATATAACATCCTTATTGATGACAGCTTAAGCACCTACATGGAGAAGCCTTTGTAAATATTGTGAAATACTGATCACCAAGAAACAATATTGTGAGAACGAAAGGAAGAAATATACCGGACAGAAATCCGACAGAGTGGACATAATCCTCATCAATACGGACTCAGGCCAATTTCCTGATGAGACATCAGCATGGCCTCATTATCAGGCACCAGAGAGAGGAAAGAAAACATTCTCAACACCTTTCATCTTTGATAAATTGCTCCATCCCACAAAAAAATTGGCCAGGACTTAGCCTCCAAGACCGCTGGAACCATGACAGCTAAATCATAACACGAGACCAGTCAATGAAATCTTACCTGGTGAGATGGTCCTTGGGGACTTGCTCAGGCTCCAAGAAGGGTCCGAGTCAATTATGTGATCAGTAAAAGTCCCGATTTGCCTCTTGTGAGGAGAGCCTATCCTGACAGTGCGAAGAGAGGTTCAAGTTTGATGAGGAAGACCCACGTAATGACCAGGGATCGCCTCGGTAATCCAACGTCATTACCCAAGGAGGACAGGCATCGGAATCTGGCTGGAGAAAACGCTCATTTGTCTTCACCGTGATTATTCTATAACAAATCTCAATCTGTCCATGGAGTCATTAGCTATGAACGATCACAATACAACGTTGGCACAACTCAAAGTCTGCCCCTCACAACACTAGACACAATACAACCATTTGCCATGGGCCAACCTAATGACAGGCTTGTCGCGATCAAAGATTTCAATGATCTACCAACTCGGCTATCCAACACGGCTGTCAAATCCAGCACATGTTCATCGGAGACTAAGCCGGGTTCAAACCACATTTAAAACATAGAGTTAAAGCTCCATTCAAAACACAGCTATGGAACTCCACAGATGTGCTGAGATTTCTGTTTGTTATGGTATCGGAGAGCCAGGGAAACTCTGCCAGTCAACAAGACCGATTCTGCATTATGACTACAGCAGAGGCATCGCTATCTCCGACCAGATGTGGCAACGATAGATAGATAGACTCACTCAGTGAGCAATTGAGGCCTGGCTCGCAGAGCTTCTTCCGTACAAAGACAACCTCCCAAGCTCTCTGCTTCTCTCACTTCAGCTCAATGCAGAGAAATCCCTCGGGCATTCCTTCAACACAAAACAGCACAGGCTTGAAAAATATAATTGAGCAGTGTTAGCCCGCATAAGGTTGAGGCAATGGATGGCAGTAAGAGCTGGCTTGAATGTGAGGCAGCATGCTTTTCTGTTCAGTGCATTTATCCATGTCCTGGATTGCAATGGTCACATGCAAAGATTTCAGCACAGCTGGCCGTGATACTCGGACTCATTACATTACGCTCTTTGTTTTATTTATCTGTGTATTTCTCCAGGCAATAATTTACATCCCTGTTCGAGGAGCAGCTTTTAAATGATATGCTGCTGATGAGAGAAAACAGTTAATTCTGAGCAAGGTGTTGGTTCAGGGATTAAAGAATATTAAATTGAAATATTGATCTCTATTGAGTCCCAAGCAAACAGTATGGCCATATCATTATTGATGATATCATGTCACAAAATTTATACAAGATTGGTTTTCAACAGAAATGCAACGAATATGTTATGAAGGAATCTCAACCTAAAATTGAATGCTTAAATAAACACAACAAATAATTTCAGATAAAAATATTACACATTTCAAAGTATATATATTTCATTGTTTTCGCCAATAACACTTAAAATATATATTCATATTTCAAGATTCTTCAAAATGATTAAACAGCTTTTTCAATATATTAACGTAATTCCATAAGATAATATTTAGATAAGATGGTGTAGCTTGGAGAAAGAGTCAATAAGCAGTAAACCAGATCATATTGTACGATAATCAGCTTGTGGCAAAAGAAACCCTCCTATGCTGTAATGTCATATCACACAATGCAAGGGAGACAACTGGTCCTGACATGAGATTACGGCATCATAACACACGGAAGGCATCAGTATGAAAATAGCCACTGGCAACGCTAAACAATATTACCTATCAATACAACAATTCTTACGCCACAATGTCACGATTGATTAGACGATGCAGAACTTCCTCCGATGCCATCAATAAATTGATTCTTGTTTATTTCCAAAGAAAACTTACCGGGTGACAAAGATAAATCAACGCTGACCTGATCATAGTTTTCGTTTGTTCTCAGTATTATGTTTGACATTGGTGCCATACAAGATGGGGGTTATTCATCTTCATTGACGGCAGCAACAAGGCGCTGATGGTTTTAAAATATTGCATGTATAATATTGTCTCCCTGAAGCCAAGATTTAACCAGGATAATTTGCCTCTCTATCTATACTACCAGCATATTGATTAAATGATTATTCTTTCAAAGTAGGCTGGTAGAACTTAACACTGTTTTATGGTGCAAATTACATATTGTCTGTTACAGCAAAAGAAAGTTCATCAATCTTGTCCATGCTGAAAATATGTCATTTATATTTCAGTTGCGAAGCTTTTACGCAAGATATGATTAAAACATTTAAGTTTTTACTCATTTTGGATGTTTGCACAGGTGTTGCTGCTAGGAAGATGGAAGATGGATGATGCGGTTTCTACAAAATACTCATCATGTACTTTAAATGAGAAAAACAAGTCCACATGGAGAGAGACACCCTTTCAAGCATCTTTAAGAACATGCTATTAACAGCTGGGCTTTTTAAAATTTAAAATTAAACACAAATTTTTAAGTGAATTTGCATAAATGTGTCTTTAAGGTTGAAAGACATTATGGAAGGGAAAAAGAACCATATGGGGAGTTAAACATTTAGATATCCAACTGTTTTGTGGCGAAAAGAAGTCTGGTTATGTGCGACGGCCATAATAGCGTGAAAAACATCACCATTAGTGATATGTGGGGCAACGATTGCAGATACTGATGGATTCATTTCAAAGTTGTATGAGTGGAGGAGCTGAGTTAATATAGTGGGTGAATGGGTGGAGTGATTGAGAGAGTGAAATGAAACTTGTTACTCTGCCTGACATTCAGGCGATAAAAAAAGCTAAGTTAGTATAATGATTGAGTGAGTGAGTGAGTGAAAACAAACTTGTTTTTACTCAGCTCAGTGTTCAGCATTTAGGGAACAAAACAAGCTAAATTAGTTGGGTGGTTGGAGTGAATGAGTGAATTAATGAAATGAACCATGCCTGACATTCTGGAGAAAAAGCAAGATGAGTTAGCATCATGAGTGAGTGAGTGAGTGAAAAGAAACTTATTGTTACCCTGCCTCTTGTTCAGCATTTAGGGGGCGAAATTAGTTGGGTGGTTGGAGTGAGTGAGTGAGTGAATGAATGAAATGAAACTTGTTACCATGCCTGACATTCTGGAGATAAAGCAAGATGAGTTAGCATCATGAGTGAGTGAGAGTGAAAAGAAACTTATTGTTACCCTGCCTCTTGTTCAGCATTTAGGGGACAAACAAGCCTGAGTTAGAATACTGTGACCTGGTTTCTCATGGAGACTACACAACAAAACCATAACAATCCAGACTATATCCAGTATCCAGTGTAGGAAACTACTGCCCGCCCGAATGCCCGAGACAGGTTAATTCTGTGGAGAGCTGGCAAAAACTAAATCTTACCAGCCCGATGGTCGGGCTCATATTTTATGTGTAATCATGAATCTTATCTGTGATGAAACTGTTTCTTTTCTTGGGCATTTCAATAAATATGAAAGCAAAGATACTTAATAGTTTTTTTATTATTGCTGAGCTGCAATGTGAAATTAAAGTTGGTCTGGCGACTTCTGGGAAGGGCTTGTAACTTTTAAAAATTACCAGTCCTGGTGTCTGGTAGAATTTTCTGTTAAGTTTCCTACACTGCTATATCATACAAACACATGCATCCACACATCTGTATCACTAATAATGTGAACTGGTCATAATGTTAAACCTAATTTCCTCTCAAGCTGACAAGTCCTCATATAACCAAGATTTTGTAGTGAACCATATTCAAAATAAATGTTTTCTATATTTTATCACCAGATTCTGACTCTGATGTTACAGTTCAGCTAAAATTAAAACAATCAAAGTTTCAGCAACATAAACTATGTATTATAGCCTAGCAAATCAGACAGCCAATCATACCAACACAAAGTTGACATTTCCCATATATCCCTCAAATCTCAACTATCACAGCTCTTGCCCTGAAAATTTCATGAGTCTGAAGTTGTTGAAACACAAGCAGACATTTCAACTATCAATATGAGAGCGATAACGCTTAGTAAAGGTCATCGTTTCAACGTTTACAAATAAGAATAACATATGTTCAACCTTTCTGCCTACAGTACCATATTCGATGCACAATATCACTGTAATTAAGCAAATATCCTAATTCGCAAGTTAGATAAACGTGTAGATCTAAATCGATCTCATCACTGAAGACATTAAACATACGGCAATGTATCATAGAATCGATGCTAACATAATTACATTTTGCCATTTTAAATTTTCAAAAAATGTTCAATCTGTTTTTGCTAAAATATTAATCATCATAAATTTTACTTGATTAAAATCTAAAAAATGGATAAGATCCATTAAAACAAACAAAAATTGGATTTGACACGAGATATATCACAAAAAGAAAAGAACCTCAAGTGACATCTTGTATCTGTGGATTAACACGTAATTCTCCATCCAATAGAAACATGAAACACGTTCTCGATGGGGATACAGTTACACTGTAAAAAACACTATCAAATCAAAACAGTGAAAGGTCATGACACAGTGATCATAGATTTCAGAAATATGAAGCTTCGGAGAGATTTTCTTACCACAAAAATGATACAATGTATACGATACAGTGTATACAAATATCTCAACTGCATAATCTTGGTCAGAAAACAGAACTAGATCTTTGTCTTGACTAAGTCTTGTAGACAGACTGCTCATTGTGTTTTTCACATAATGCTACACAACATAATCAAGAGTTCCTGATGGGTACACGGCTGGCTTAAGACAACTAAAATTCTATCATAAATGTAAGAAGTGTCAAATTTATATCATAACAGATTCAACATGAAATGTATGAAAAATGATGCTCAGTGTAAACTAAAACATTACTCATAAAAATATCTCATAAAAGTGGTATATCACAAGTCAAAAGACAACAAAACATGGCAGTGTTTGGTTTAAGCGAAACAAAAGTCACAGACATGAAACAAAAACAAGGCCAGGTTTTTCCATTTTAGCCAAGATGCAGACATTCAAAGTGATAGGATTCCATATTTTAGATTCAACCTGACCTGTTATCTGCTACTTGCAAGGTGTATCACAGAGTGAGTGAGTGAGTGAGAATGAGTGAGAGAGTGAGTGAGTGAGTGACATGGAAGTAAAGACTGATATGATATGTAGATCACAGACATTTAACACTACAGTCAAACCCAAAAGCACACAAACGGTCCTGACATTCGAGACCCAACTCTACACAGCGACACCTTGGACACATGACCACCCCACCTCAAGGACATTAGAACTGTGCCGATTTATCAAAGACGATGGCGCCACTGATGAATACTTGAGTACAAGACACCTGGAAGTATTGGCGCACCACTACAGACCCGTTGGTCGACCAGCAAAACACTATGGCACGGAAGTTACTCCACAGGCGAAGGGAGGCATATATAACAATCATGAGGGACTTAACTGTGAGGGTTAGTGGAGCGTGGGGGATGTAGTCTCCAGCAACATGTGCGGGAGCAGTCATCACCTGTTCCTCACATGCTGGTTCCCGCAGGTAAGCTTGGCAGGAAGTACCCCTAACACTTGCTTAAATACTAATATATACAATAGAAACCACACTGACTAGTCATTAACTCATTTAACACTAATAGGCTGGCACGTTTATAACATTAGCCCTGCATCAGGGATTCATTTTACCACACTTTCTGACATTATTTTAAGTACATCCTCATGAAGGTTTTTAACACTGCTGTCCGTGACATGATATTGCATGAAATGACTAAAACTGTTTCCACTGTGGTTCATCGGGTGTTTCTTTGGAAACTGACAAGATGATTTCAAGGACAAGGTGAACCAATCCCATGGACAAGGTTAACCGATTCCATGGACAACGTTAACTGATTCCATAGATAAGGTTAACCAATTCCTTGGACAAAGCAAACTAATTCCATAGACAAGGTTAACCAATTCCATACACAAGGATAACTGATTCCATTGACAAAGCAAACCAATTCCATGGTCAAGGCTAATTGATTCCTTGGACATTTCAAGGACAAGAACAAACAGAAGTAACCAATTCCATGGACAAGGTAAACTGATTGACAGTAATCCAGTTAACTTATTCCAAAGATAAGGTAACCGATTCCATGGGCAATGCTAACTGAATCTTTGGATAAGATCACTGATTTCATGATGAACAGATTTCTTCAGCACATAAGACATTCTGCCCTGGAAGAAGCCCTTTCTGCTCCTTCACACAATCCCCCTCTTTACTGGAATCAAAGAAATGAATAGGTGTGCAAGGGTTAACGTTTCACCTGTTCCTCACCTGTGGTAGTTCCCCGTTACAGTTACCCCACACCTGGAAAGTGTAACACACCCTCCCCTAATGCTTACACATTGTGGCATTCCTAACATTAAACCTCTGAAGGAATTCACACCTTGTAACTGCTAAGCCAAAGATGATAATCCTCTGCTTACACTCTCAATCAAAGAGGATTAAAGTATCTAAAATATATTACAGTTTTCACACCCAATTAACATGAAGCTTCAATTGGAACCAAAAATTCATGTATTTGACAGTTAAAATCTAAAATATATTACTTTCATGATCTTTTTTACATTACACTAATGTGGTAATATTTGTTTAACATCCTCGAGGCTTGGGGGTAATCACTGATAATGACACGTTTTTCTATATTGAATGAATTTTATGGATAACAACTTCTTATACTCTTGTCATCCATAAGTTTGTTCAATATTGTAGGTCCCAACTTCTAAATGCCACTCAAAGTAGGTACATGTTTTTTGCTAAACAAAACACAGTAATAGATTTTAAAAATTAACATATTCTCTTATTACAGAAACACATGTTAAGCATGAGAGTGTTATTAAAAGTCTCTGTAATAAGCCTTTGCTACAAGAGGACATGACGCTGGATGGGTAAAAGTTAAGCCAGATTCTTCGATGCTTAACGTGTCTACCTGTGATTTCAGTGATGGTGCCACCAGTCGAGGCAATCATACTAAAACTCAAATATCTACATTTTGTGTTAAGCTTCTCAAGACTCGGTATGTAATTGTCTAGGATCCGTGGTACTCATGGTAACGTCAATACAGCCTTGCTTGCATTCCGTGTGGCTGGCATAACGGAGAGTATTCACATCATCAGGGAATGTAGTGGAAGTGAAATAGACTCAGAGTCCATCTGCTCTGTCAAATCTCACACTGGAATATAGGCCCACTGGTGTATAAGCCCACATCTGAGAATAGGCCTCTACTGGCATATAAGCCCATATCTGAGAATAGGCCTTTACTGGTGTCTAAGCCCACATCTATGTATAGGCCTCTACTGGCATATAAGCCCATATCTGAGAATAGGCCTTTACTGGTGTGTAAGCCTACATCTATGTATAGGCCTTTACTAGAGTATAAGCCCATATCTGAGAATAGGCCTTTACTGGTGTGTAAGCCCACATCTATGTATAGGCCTTTACTAGTGTATAAGCCCACACTACAATAATGGGTTCAAACCCTTATTGGCCTTGATAATGTTTCTAGGAAGGATTGTCAGTAACAACCACAAAGTTGGAATTGTTTAAAACCTGTATCACTTCAGGGATTTCCTCCAACATCACATGCTAACATGTGTTCAAAGGACCTTAAAACTCAGTCAGAGACTAATGAGGGACAGGGTGGTGTCTTGGGTGGTGTCTTGAGTGTTGTCTTGGTCCGAGATTCCCAATTTAAGAAGCATTTTAGAAACAGAAGAAACATGAACTTTCTCAGGAACTTTTAGGTATTTTACTTTAGTCGGATGACCCTAAGGCTAATTGCCCTTATTTACCGATGCAAAATATACCTTCAAATATTGAAAAAGTTGTGATACATCTCAGATGACTAAAATAACTCTAACAAGCACCTATTGAAAAAACATAATTATATATGTTGTATGCAAAAAATCATTAAGAAAGCTGTCATTATTTAACAGTTTTGCACCGATATATTTTTCTCCATCACCTTGCCAACACATGTCCCTCTCCTCATTAAGCAGGCCTCATCCCATGCCCATTATCCACCATCCCCACCCCCAAACACCCCCCTCCCTGGGCCTCTACCGCTAAGGGATCAAGCACCTGCAAAGAGCCATGAAATTGACCGTCAAACCTACTGTGCCGTGCCTTACAACTGATGTTAACTAATTGACACAAATAGGAAACTTCCCATGATTCCAATCCACTTGAAACATCTTTAATGTGCTTATGTAACTGTTTTACATCCGGTACTTGGTGGCGTGTGGCTTAAATTCACCATAATTAAGTAAGTATATTCACGAGTGCTCACAAAACACGTGCAAATAAAGCTAAAGAAAATAGCCCTGTCCCCCCTGTAAACCATCCAAAAAAGCATTTCAAGATGCATTGTGAATTCTAAATCATATAATTCCTCTATAAATAGAAACAGCATTCACCTTAATTCCAACAAATACTGAAAAGGACAGATATGATATTTTCTTCACAACTGTCATTATTGAAATCGAGATAAACATTGTCATCAACAAAATTGAAAATGAGTTCATACAATCTATTCTTTAGCACAAATAGGATCCATGCCATAAATTGTGCCATTCTGGTTTAATGCCACCCAAAGTTCTAAACATAGTGAATCTCAGAATGTATTATGAACCCCTCGTATACAATACGAAAATATGAAATGTCTTTCTGCAATATTAGTCTGGCGTCGCGTTTATGATTTATGTATGGACAACATACCTACGCTGAAAGCATCCTATCTTGATGAGACAGAAACATGAACACAATGTTTGCCTATACAAACCTTGATTAATTTCACTGAAGATCTCATTAATCACATCCCATAATCAACCACTGACCAAAATATGAATATACATCATCAGTGATAACAAAAGCAAGCATTATAATTTCAAATCAAGTAGCGATCCTTCCGGTCCTCAGAATACCATTATCAGTTTGTGGGAAAATAGTTGCAATCTGATCTGGTTTAGTACCAATGGTAATGAAAAAATATTGAAAATGCCAAGGTCTGTTAATTGCTTGAGAGAAATTGCTGTCATTACGGAGTGAAATAGTTCTCCTGCTTGAAAGATTCTGCACATTCATCATTACATCTTTCAGCCCCTAACTGTAACATTATGAAGTCCAGCGTACCATGTTCCACAATCATGAGCTCAGTGAATACTGCTTGAAGACAACTATCCATCGTAAGAGATGGACGGAGGCCATTCAGCCTGACCTCTCACTATGATGCGAGAACAGAACTAGCTAAAATCAATGACCACTCCAGAATAAACACATGGTAATAAGACCGACTCCTTGAACTATTCATGAGACTAATTTAGACTCCCACAACATTATTTTGGTCTTTAATAGGACAATTTTTGTCCCAGCTGTTACTGTGAAGCAGTTCTCACTTGCAGATCTGTGCACTGAAGCCAGGTTGTGTTGCCTACCATCTATCAATGTCATGTTTCCATTGAATTCTTGTTCATCTCATAACCAAATTTCAAACCAGAATATTCTATTCCCTCTTACGCTCTCTAAGAGCTGGGGGCGGTTGGGTAGCCTTAAGGTTTAAGCGTTTGTTTGTCATGCTGAAGATCCAGGTTCGATTTCCCCACGTGGATACAAAGTGTGAAGCCCATTTCTGGTGTATCCTAAAAGCAGTGTCACACTCACTCTTTAAGAGCTGTGGATGGAGGGGTAGCCTTGTGGTTGAAGTATTTGCTGTCATGCTGAAGACACATGGGCACAATGTGTGAAGCCCATTTCTGATGTCCCCACCATGATATTGCTGGAATATTGCTAAAAGCGGCCCCAAACCATACTCACTCACTCTTTAAGAGCTCGTCAAGCCGAAGACCTGGGTTCGAATCCCCACATAGGTACAATGAGTGAAGCCCATTTTTGGTGTCCCCACCATGATATTGCTGGAATATTGCTAAAACAGCCCCAAACCATACTCGCTCACTCTTTAATAGCTCGTCACGCCGTAGACCCAGGTTCAAATCCCCATATGGGTGCAATGAGTGAGGCCCATTTCTGGTGTCCCCCACCATGATATTGCTGAAATATTGCTAAAAGCAGCCCCAAACCATACTCACTCACTCTTTAAGAGCTGATTGCCTCCATGGAAGGAGAATTTGCACTGAAAGTTGAAGTCTGTGGTTCGATCTCAGGCTGCATCAAACCTTAGATGTTTAAAGGTAGTTGTTGTCACCCTGCCTGGCCCTCAGCATTAAGGTACACCATGACCATCAGATCCAGTACACCATGACCACGTTGTGTGCTTCTGTTAAACTGAGGCTAGATCTTTAAGACCAACATAAGGCAAGAATAGTACAAGGACTCACGCACATACACTGCTATACAAGTGTAATGATCATGACCATGAGAGATCTTCCTACAAAAGTATACAAAATTCTTTAGTCCAGAATACCCCTTTGCTAAAGCTCAAATGCATGGGTGTGTTGATAAGCAACCTAGAAACATAACCAGGACAAATATTAAACCAATGATTACAGGATCCTGACAGCCCAAGGAAGGCAACTCAGTGCCTTAAAAAATCATCCCTGCATCTCAAAGATGATGGAAGGAAGGGTGAACCAACTTCAAAAGGTTTCAGTCTGAGTCACCACAACCAAGATGTATCTCTTCCAGATCCTAAATCTCCAAGTGGATCCCAATAACATCCATCTATCTCACTCCGTGTACAAAGCACGCACAATAGTTATTTTTTCCCCATTATGAATGACTTGTAGAGCAATAGCCACCACTGTTTCCCTGTTGGCTCCGCAATCCCACAATTCCTCAGACAGGAAATCAACAAATACCAAGTAAATTCTGTAAGGAGTGGTCGAGGAAGTCAGTAGAGAGTTTTATATTGAGATATATTAACACAGCCTTCGCTAGGTCTGCAGGAGATGTTTGACCTCAGATACATCACTGACACAGAGAATCTAAATCAGCTAATAATCGGGTTAAATTCCCAAATTCCAATTTTTCCTGTCAGGACTGCATGAGGAAGCAGGGTTGGTGTTGTACAGTCAGGGGTGATTAGATCAAGACTGAAGTGATACCAGCTGATTTCTTCACAGCCATGCACCAATTCCATTCATTCTGTAAAACAGTGGACAGTTGGAGAAAAAAACATGTAATTATACATTAGCTGAGATTCACAGAAAGACTCAAGCTGACACTTGTAGTAAACTGGTTCTGGTTGTTTGATTCTGGAATCAGCTTGACCAACAGTTCCTTCGTATATTGTCTATTGTCTTATTTTTGTTTTTGGACAAAGCAGAGAAAAAAGCAGTGGTTGTTTTTAACGTGGTAATTCTAACCACAATGATTTAGTTCATGTCCATTTTGATTTTTTCGTGAAACTAACATGAGAAGTAGCACAAATATTGTTTCCTTGCCTCAATATTGAACCATGCTCATCATTGCCATAATCCTGGAATCAATAGATACTCATGATTTCTAATCTGTATAAAAAATGACAAAAAGACTAATGTTCCAACACAATATTTCTGTCCAAGCAGTCCCAAACTGAAGGGATTTCGTAAAACCAAAGGCAGGGATTTACAGGACCTGAATTCATGCGTCCTATAGACATAAAAATTGATAACTGATACCACGAAATTGATTAGCGCGTCCACAGGGACGAAGAAAAAGTCCAAATACTTTTTGTAAATCTTCAAAGTGTCACAGTGACCTTAAAATTTAACTAAAGGTCACCAAAATCAACAGGGCCTATGCGCCTTCATTCGATGAAGCTTGGTGTCAAATATGAAAAAAATCCAGTGAATGTTTTTTTGCGATATCTTGCTGACCATCTTAACATGCAGGTTAACATACTGAAATCTTCAAAGTGTCGCTGTGACCTTGCAAATTACGTGAAGGTCACCAAAATGGACTGGGCCATGCACCTTCCCTAGATTAAGTTTGGTGTTGAATATGAAGAAAATCTAATTAGCGGTTCTTGAGATATCTTGCTGACAAGAGTAAAACGTTAAAGTCCCCTTGTGACCTTGAAATGAAGGTCAAGGTCACCAAACCTGACTGGGACCTTTCTTATACTGTGATGAACCTAGGTACCATATATGAAAATAATCTAGTCAACGTTTTTTAAGATATTCTAATTCGTACATACGGACGGACAGACAGAGCCTAATACTATATTCCCAGCTTCGCACGGCAGGGATTAATCATAGACTAAACCAGACAAAGCTTGCACCACTGGACCACCCTGTGCAACATAAAGGAATACAACAGTTATGTTACTATATGACTTCTTGGTTAATTAAAACAGAGATGAAAGGAACTGGAAAGGATGCATTTGGGTTGGATTCATAAGAAATTGCGAACACTGACTACAAGTAATTTCATGGTCAGAAGGTTAATGCCGTATGGGCAATTGGAAATGTGTAAACTGAATGGCGTCTTTAAGAATCAATGATATGAAACCCTCTTTGGGTTCTTTTGGATCTATTTCA
Source organism: Haliotis rubra (assembly GCF_003918875.1). Classification (NCBI taxonomy): domain Eukaryota; kingdom Metazoa; phylum Mollusca; class Gastropoda; order Lepetellida; family Haliotidae; genus Haliotis; species Haliotis rubra. The sequence goes on along the minus strand of NW_025765625.1, from coordinate 694,382 downwards.
AGCTGTATGGAACTAAATGAGCAGAGTTATCAATCTTCTATCTAACAATAACAATGTCAAAATAGCTTTTTCAATTGCACACCAAACCATTGGGCCCCAAAACTGATGATTCCCCATCTACCTAATCTCCATACATCAACCCTTGCGTCCAGCTGCAGAAGTGATGTGAGGAGTTTGTCAACAAACTATTAATGGCTAAATCTCAGCTTCTGCTTGCAAACTGTCATATTTCATCGCATCAATCGCGTTTGGTCAGCAACGTGAATTGGCAATCATGTTTTATACCCTGCCAATCTACATGATTATGTTTGATAGACGGTGATGACCTGCAACAGATATTGGCCAAAGCCAACACCGAATTATTGCCAATATACAAGCGAATATTTGCAGAGCAGTGTTTAGCTCTTCACTACAGAGAAATTCCAAGGAATATTTCTGCAAAGATTAAATTTTCTTTTGAGAAAGGCGGCACAAATATATCATACAAGATGAACCAGCATAAACCGTCTCTTTATGTGGAAGAATTTACAGCAAGGTACAAATCTTCCTGCCATGCTGATTCGAAACGGATGCCATTATCCCTAGTCTTAATGGTTTGTCTTGGTGATTACTCAATATCCTGCCTATTTCTACCAGCTTACTCAAAGACGTAACTGCTATCTCAATGAGAACATAGACTGCTTCTGTATTTAAATTACCAATACCAGGTTTTTTTATATTCAGGCCCATGATGACATTTCCCACACAACTGGTTATTACTTGCTGTGAGTTGTTTGTGTGGAGAGGATTGTGACAACCAGATAAATTTCCAGATCATGGTAAAGGACACTATTTGGGAAGATTTCCATTGAGGAGAGAAGGATAGTATGGCCGAGTGTGAGGAGCATACAGTCAACAGTTATCAAAGCTTGAGACAGCCTTTTACGATTCCGATAGTCGGGAATCTGCACGACATCAAAGATACTAGATGGCCTACGAGTCGTCTTGTAATTAAAAAAAAATAAAATAGCATTTTAGTTCAACCCTCTAGGAAGAAAGGATTCTTTGTTAGGAAATTTATCTCATTGACTACAGAAAAAAGTCTTCTGGAATTGATTTAGTTTGAAGGACGGTTCGAATCAATTCTTTTCAGACCAAATAAATGCAAATTCCATTGTCTGCACCTAAGAAGTTTATTTTCTTTGAAGGACACATTCCAAAATCACGATTACACAATAAAAACAAATGACCATTTCTTATCTCTCAGAAGATCAAGATGTTGATTGAATAAATTCAAAACAAAATGAATTAAAATAATAAAAGCTCGTTCAATAATATCAATCTAGATGTTCGAAAAACAAAGAAATTAGCTGTGTAAGAAATGAAGCATTCCTCCAATGGCACGACTTCCATGTTTGATTGAGGAGGATTATGGGAAATTTTAATTACTTTTAATGAAGTTTTGAAGACTGTATCAAAAGTATTAAAATCTTCATTAAAGGATTGTCCTGTTAATTATAAAGTGTAATTAGTCAGTAACCTAAGCTCTGTTGGTGTCAAGACAAGGATTACAGATGGACTGGCCACGTGCAGTAGGCCGAATCAGATCCTCTTCATTACCATCGGTTAATGAATCTTGTCATCCTTGCCTGATGGCCTCTTCGTGTCACCACATTCCGTCATCATGAGCAACCAAGGCCATTTGGTGACCCACGCCATCAGGTTTGACACATAATTTGGGGATCCTTAGGACAACTTAACCTTTAGGCCTCCATAACTCAGGGACTAGATTTTTAATTTAATTTATGAAAATGTGTATCTTTCTTTGTCTTAAATTGTTTTGTCAGGCAGCTGTGTTCAATTGTTGGTGAAGGCGATTAACTTGATACGTAATCATGTATAATCAGACTGTGCCAAGAGGAAAACACATACAGGGACACTGTTTAGGGCACTGCCATTTGCTGTGCAGAGTTTCCTCCCTTAGATGTAGCAGGATCTGGGGTTAGAATCCGGAAGAGTTCTGATGCGTCATGACATGTCAGCATCATACTGCTGTCTGTGTGGTTCAGCAATGCAGCAGATGTTCGAGTCCTGTATCTGGCTTTCCTTCCACTTGGTGGGACAACTTGATACCATTGAAATACTGATCGAGGTGATATTAAACTACACTCAATCAAATGACCAAGAAACTCGTTGCTTCAAAGCAACACGACCAATCTGATTCCATCGGTGAAGGTCCTCATTAGAATTGGTCTTCAGCAACCCATGCTTGTTATAAGAGACAACCAACAGGATTGGGTTTGTCAGGCTTCTTTACTAGGTTGACATATGTCATGTTATCCCAACAGCGTAGATTGATGCTTATGATGTTGATCACTGATTGTCTGGTCCAGACGGCTGCCATATACAACTTAATACATGATATGGATAATCTGAGTGTGGGGCCTGAATGTGTCTGACAGGCTACGTGGCAATAGTTTCATACAAATAGTATCCCACGTCATTCAGTTGGAGCTTGTTCAGCTAAATTTTAAGTCAATAAATGTAAATACACAATTCAAGTACATAGTTGCTATCCCCTTCTATTACGCAGTTTAAAACACTCCATTATCCCTCGCAAATGTTGAGCAGTATTTATTGAAATCAATACTATTTTGTAATGTGTCTTTCTCAGTCCCAAACTGACAATTTTCTGAAGTCTGCAATACTAGATCTTAAATATAAAGTCAGGTTCTCAAGTAAGACTAGTGCAACTAAAAATATGTACCATATGAATACATAATAGGCCCCTAAAAGGATAATACAGAGATATTTTCAGTGTATTTTTGATATAATTGAGAAATAATTAGAATCAATACAAATGGTAGTTTTGTTGCAATGGTTGTGACTTCATCCATGAACATAACCTAAGAATAAGCTAATATATGTGCAACTACTTATGGACACTTGATAGTGAAGAAGACGTCTGTTGAAAATCTGAAGATTTAGTTATGTTTGATTGCCGCCAAATTACGAGACTATGGTAATGACACAAAAGAGGTATGGTATTCACTATAATTATTCACTTATATTATAAATGTAGGCAAAATGTTCAATAACTTGGTTGTATCAAGTGGCTAAACAGTACAAACAAACTCACCCAGTGACATAAATATCTATTTGTATGTGGTTCACAGTACTACAAGTTCAACAACAATGTGAAACGTGAAGAAAAAGCTGATGTCAAGTTTTGTCGTGAGTCCAGTGAATGGGGTTTAACGTCAAGATATTTAACAAAGCCAGGGCAATTTTCTCTCAAATGGTGTTGATGATTTACATTTCAACACATCGTCACACAAACGAATCTAACTCTTCAGCTTGGCAGTATAATGTTAAAAAATAGAAACAACCCACTGCACTAATTGACATATATGTCCAAAAACACAGACCAAACCGTTCCCTATTTTGTTCTTTCAAACGTGTTTGAAGTTGAACTATTTGAAAACATCAGTATGGTTCTGCAAGGGGAAATCCTCTTGGAACTCTAATAACCATGGCGACATATCGATGGGTTTACAGGTTTCTCCTATGTTACTACCAACACAGCTTTTACTGGACACTGGATCAATGACAGGAGCAATTGTCTGGAATCGGATCACCGTTGTTGGACCGACTCGTCACCACAGATCCAATACCAGTCTCAGGCAATGTACTCATCCCGTCAAGCAACCAACTTCAAAGCGATTATCAAACCATCTTTTTTATTCCTTTTCCCTTGGCAAACAAAAAAACAGTTTGACTCTAAATGTAAAGCCTCTGAAAAATTGTTTGCATCCCTGAAGTGAAAAAGTAATTTGTAGTGTGTGACAGTGAGAGGCCCGAGCGGGATGAGACCTGACCGGGGTCAGGAATCAAGGTGCTGCAATGTGCTCACTTCTACACTTACATCACCACGGTTTCCATGGAATGATCTATGGAACATGTGTCTGGCATGGTCAAACAATATCGTGGTTTGCCAAGACACCAATCTGTCATACAAAAATAAACTTCTCTCAAATTACAGGATCCAAACTACTTGAGCAGTAAAAGGACTTTATCAAAACAAACCCCACATAAAGTAGACCAACGGACACGTTTTTGCAAAAGTGTTCATAAAACATAGCGGTTTTTTTCCCTGTCCAATGCTATCACATTACATCTTTGCTTCAATTGATCTTGCTACGCCAGATTAAGTTTTCTGGATCTTTAAAGATTATTCTGTAGCAACAAAAATAAAAAGTGAAATTTATGGCTTTTAAATCTTGGACAAAAAGCAAGCTGACACTATATTAGTTTCAACTCTTTACTAAACAGTGATTTCCCTGCATCAAAGATTTACTGCTGCTGCATAAAATATAAATTTGACTTTTTATAAAAACTTCAAGGATTTTAACGTCTGGTTCACATGTGAGTCAAGCAGATGGCCATAATTTGAGCGGAACCTCAAGAGGGAAGGATATACAGCCATATTTGGTTTGGTTGTTGTTTAATGCCGCACGCAGCAATATTCCAGCTACATGGCGGCGGTGTGTAAATAATCGAGTCTGTTCCAAACAATTCAGTGATCAACAGCATGAGCATCGATCTACGCAATTGGTATCAGATGACACGTGTCAACCAAGCCCGCGAGGCTGACCACCGATCCTGTTAGTGGCCTCTTATGACAAGCATGGGTTGCTGAAGACCAGTTCTAACCTGGATCGTCACGGGTCTATATTTGGTAGCACTTGGTATGAATCTCATCACTGAGAAGAGACAATATTTACCCATAGAAGAAGAATGCAATTGATAGGTAAATAATGCAATATCTCTGATTCTGATTCTAAATTGGTCTAACAATTAGGATGTGACCTTTTCTGATATCAAATCAATGTTGTATGTCTGAGTATGTGTTTGTGTCTGTGTGTCTGACAGCAACATGTAGATAGTCTTGACCAAACAGTTTAGTGACTGATATTATGAGCAACAGCTACTGACATCTAGGTACGAAGACATTTCATTAACCAAGACACTGTCTGACCATCCAATCCTAAAAATCGCATCTTAGAGCAAGCAAATGTTGCTGGGATCAATTGAAACCATGAATTCAGTAAAAACAACTATTTCTTGGACCAACAGATCATGATATGATAGCTGTTATTGGTGGGGAAACAGTACCGTATACAGTAGTATTAGTATAACAGTGGTATTTTGCCTTCGGTTCGGTATCCCATAATGCAATTAAAAAATCTGGTATTTTCGGTTTTCGTAATGTCATTTTATTAACCTTTTTAAACCTTTTCCAAAACATCTAGATATCAAATCATCTTGTCAAAATCTATGCATTTCTTTGCTAAATGGTCGCTATTTTCCTGGAAGTAAGTTCTCATCTACCGAACCGAAACAGATCAAACTGAAGGCATTGTACCGCCATACGTACCGTACCATGGTAAGAGCGTACCGTTTCACCCCTAGCAGTTACAGAATCTAAAACAAAGCAATAAATATGACTGTCAAGGACCGGCATATCTCACGAGAAGTACAGATTTCAGATCATGGCTCATTTAACTCTTCTAAATACGAAAGCAAATTTATTCTATTTATAACCAACTGCAAAATTTTAGAACAATTAAAATCTCAATTTGTTGTCACACTAATAGTGTTTGATGAGTCGGAAGGGCCAAGACACAGCCGCCGTCCCTATATCCCACTTCATAGCTGGGGCCAATTGGCTGGAGATCCCAATTATGGGTCATCTGTCACTCTTGGAGGAATGTTGTCCCTTGCCTTAGCCCAAGGCATGCTTCCTGGACACATTGAGTCTGTTTCTGGTACAGATGGTGTGGGCTGGGCGGCATAGAGCACAGCTGAAGGAAGGATTTGTCAGCCTTTTGTCAAAAGGGGCTGTGTCCCGATCCACAAAGTGTTGATAACGTTACGACCTGTCATAACTCTATACTTTATCACAGACTTACGAATGTCGTAGACCTGTCATAACTCTATACTTTATTACAGACTTACGATTGTCGTAGACTATAAACATTTTGTGGATCGGGACCCTGGATTGTTTTCGAGAGAAAATTCCAAACAAATTTCAATGGAATTTTGTAGGTTGAAGCATGGATACCTTGCAATAAGATGCTGCGTAGATTAAGGTTTGCATGCTTTGTTGTTGTGGAGAGATAGGGTTGGGAGGCATCTCATGTCAGTGGATGTAACGAGTTACTTTGATGTTTTACCCTTAATGTGTCTGCCAGTATAAATAAATAGACTTGTTCAGACAAGCTAGTCTGTCGTATAGACCCTGAACCAAATTGCCAAGAAAGCAATGTAAGTCTAGAATATGTGACAAGTCTGGATTACAAATTTCTGAAAGTCTCTGGGATTCTTTTCATTATATTTACAATAATATTTTACAAACTGTTTTTTTCTGCAAAATATATTCATTTATTTCAGAGACTAGATGTTCATCTACAAACTAATTGTCCATGGTCCATGAAGTGAGTGAATGAGTGAGTGAGTGAGTGAGTGGGTGGGTGGGTGAGTGAGTATTCCAGTTATATCCCAACATGTCAGCATTATGTGGAGGGAAAGCCCAAAATGATGAAAGTGTCACATTCTCACAATTTTGCTTACACCCACGAGCATGGGTGCTGACAAACCAAGAAACACAATCATAGTAAACTGTGATTCGAACCCATGAACTACAAAGCCAATCGGAGTACCTTAGATGACTGAGCTGCACTGTCCCCAACAATTAGCCAGAACACGTCTGACAATTGCTGCAAGGATTAAACATCCAAGTTGTAATCGAACCCATAGCGCTGAGCAAGTCAGATACAATCAATGTGAAACTGGAATCTGAAAGCAAGATCAGCAGATCCTGGCACGACCAAGGAACACAAGTCACACAACAAACAATGCCTTTCCCGCTTGGCTTACTAAATCCGCCTTAGTCGCTATTATGGATATTACCAGATACCAACACCTCTGCCAACAAATGCCAACAAGAGTAGCACTATTGGCATGCCAACTATTTTTAAAATGCCTTCAGAGCACCAACAGTTACATAAACAACGATCCATCTGAGGAACATGATCCTGGTGCCAAACGACCTTGACGTGTTTAAAAATCACATCCAAGTATATCCGCAAACAAATGTGATTAGTTGCTGGGAAAGTCATCTCAATTTCAGATTCATTCGAATATATGTGCGAGGAAATTTAATTTAATTGCACATAATCAACCTATCTGATAATGGCTGCGATGAATAAGGCATGGGAAGCCAAATTATCGCACACAACACTGCGAAGCAATCCTCGAGTTTGGGTGACACGCATATGGCCAGTCTCTCCATGTAAACATTGGCCATCAATAAAATCAGTACAATACAAGTCTCTAATGACCGCTCTGCATGTCAATCGGACAATCGCATGCCCAAAGTGGACATTCAAGACACACACGAGTAAATCAGATCGTTAACAACTGACCTATGTGGCGAGGTCTGGTATTGATCCGGCTCCTTCATTAGCGACAGGCGTCGATCGCTTATCTTCGTCATACATATGTATACTAATGGCTTATTAATGACAGCGTCCACTGCTTGGTCAGCCTAATATATGCAACACATTATAGAAGGGGTCAAGCCCAAGCAGTTTGAAGGAATAGGAGGCAATGTAATGGATGACCATCGTCCAACAAGGTCAGCAATCTCTCTCAGGGATTTGAAAACAGTGACTGTAAAAATCTTCATTGTGTAAAAATCAGCACAGTTGACTAATGAGCTTTCTCATTTTATTGAACTGTATTTCTGTTTAAATCTGAAATCAACCACACACCTTCCACTTTAAAAATTCCACAAATATTTTATTTATTGAAATTAAATGAACTCAATTCTCAATGCCTGATCTGAAAAGGAAGGGCAGATCTTAATCACTGAAGCAATTTTTCTGCATGAATTCAATACCCTGTTGTAACCCTATTCCTTAAATCTTCACAAAATTGGGTGACATGACTTTTAATCTTTTAAGTATTTCTTTATGTATGGGAGAATATGTGATTTAATATCCTTCCCCAAATCTCTGTTTGGGTGTAAGAGCTGTTTATCGGATTTCCTACTTGTGTAAGGGTTAACATGGAATTAACATGGCATTGCCATAAAACCCAAACACAACAACACTGTGTAATCGAATGACACAATTAGGACAGTGGCTCCACTCTCTCGGCAACAAACTATACCCCCGTAAAAATGTTTCAAACTCCAAACTCCTGACATAATTCTTGTGAATATGAGATTATTGCTAGAACTGAGCGGGTATGACAAGACGTGCTGCATTATTGAGATGACAGCGCCCCCTAGCGCTCATTACTGACCGACAAAGCATCTCCGGGGAAGGATATTTTCTTCAATTACACAATACGCGAAGTAACTGCAATTAATATTTCATAACCAAAACTGCAATAAAGATGCTTTACGACGCACTGTAGCAGTGAAACTTGAAGTTTTCTCAAACTGGACCGTTTGTACGTCCGTAATGAGCAAGTTTGATATGAAACACTTGCATTCACTCATCAAGTAGTTTCGGGGAAGGAACAAAACAGCTCTCTAACAGCTCTAATCGCTCTCAAACACAGCCACGTAATGCAAAATAACCACCAGATTGAAGCTAGTGTTCGTGGTAATAATACAGATTTGGACAATAATCATCAACCACTTGCCATAACACATCAAAAGTTTCATTCAATCATAAATGTCACGTGCAATATAAAATGCATGGAAACAAAATTAGAAACCATAAAACAAATCTTTTGCTTATTGTTTCTCGGAATTACAAAATTGTATTCTTTTTTATTTACTATCAGCCATAATAACTTTAAAATTGTATTATCATCCTAATGCAAGTGAGTGAATTTGCATTTTTTAAACTTTAACTTCTCCAAAACAAACTGTCACAACGTTCGTTATAAGAGCTTTTCTGTCCTATTTTCCAATCAAGTTTCTCATGCAATTTTGGAATGCCCAGAACAATTTAATGTTCAGGACATAATTGAATGATTAGATTTTCAATGAAAAAGCAATAAGGTGAGAGGCAGTAGTCAAGTTATTATTATTTGTCTTCTTTACATACAAACTACAAATAGTACATGTTCAAGACACCCGTGAACATGACCTGACCGCTGATGTGAACCACAACCAGAGGAATGTTTTGTTGGACTATGTTTGTTTCGCAGGACTTATACTTGTTTCGTTGGACTTTCCATTACTAATTGGACTTTCCGTGTTGTTTTGGACTTTTCATGTTTTGTTGGACCATGTATGTTTTGTTGGAGTAAACATGTTTTGTTGGGCTTTGAATGTTTTGTTCAACAATGTGTTCACTTTCTAAAGAAAGCAAGGACTGACTGAGTTTGGCTTTACGCCGCTTTTAGCAATATTCCAGCAACATCACAGTGGGGGACACCAGAAATGGGCTTCACATGTTGTACCCATGTGGGGATTCGAACCCGGGTCTTCGGCGTGACGAGCCAACGCTTTAACCACTAGACTACCCCACCGCCAAAGAAAGCAAGGAAGACACAAGGCAACATTCTTCATCAGTTTGTGGTTTGGCTGTATATAGCACTGAACTGTCCTGGCAGTGAAGCGGAGTGGAGTGGAGAGGAGTGGAGGGTGCGAGTGATGTTGTGAAATGCAGGAATCGAACTCGGGTATCTAAAGCCTTCCCACCTCCGCCATGGGCCAAAAGATCACCATCATTTATCAACATGACACCATCAGGATCAGTTCCATACCCAAATATGCAGATTATGATGAAATCATACAGATTAAATTTACTATGATATTGACAACAAGTATATGTGACAATCTCCCATCACAGTCATATTTATTACACATGATCCACTAGTCTTCAAAAACAACAAATCTGTCACAATACATATCAATGCAGACCCCAGAACTGAACCTAGTCGGTGGCACCCTTCTCCTTTATTTAATCACCAAACTGTTCTGTAACAAATGAAATATTTAGTGTGACTTCAAAGACCACCAGAGCAGCTCTTGGAAGTCCTGACACAATCCCACGTGAACCGATGTGTGAAGTTGTGAAACAATGACGGCGGAATCCATTGTTTCAGACACAAATGACCAACAACTGGACAGATGTCACAGTCAACATAAACTGATGATGGCTATACTCAAACTAATCGCTAATTACAGATATTGAAACTGGTACTCTCATCCTCGACCAACACTGCGTGAGTATCATCATATTTAGCCTGTATTTAAGTGATGTCACAGCAGGACATGGAGGACATTGTAGTCATGCTGTGAATCAAAATCGGGTCTTCAGACAATAAAGAAATAATAAAAACTACTCGTAAAACCATACAAATATTATGATACCCGCATGGGTTAGAATTGGTCTTCACCAACCCATGCTTGTTGAAAGAGGCGACAACCGGGATCGGGTGCTCAGGCTCATGACTAAATTGATGTATGTCATCACATCCAAACCGGATAGATCGATGCTCATGATGTCAATCACTGGATTGTCAGAGCCAGCCTTGATAATTAACAGACCATCATCACATGGTGTCAATTAAATGAAAAGGGAAACATCAGTAAATGAAAGTCTCCAGATTTCAACTCGAACCATTGAAATTATCACAAAACATCATTTTCACCCAATGGACTGATACTCAGGAAAAATATCGTAGCAATACGTACAGCTTGAAAAGAACATCATGCTATGCCAATAACACCGTGCAGTCCTAACAACTTACGTAAGAACATATAACAGTCATGTTGTCCTCGTAAAACACGACAGCCATCCACAACTTCTCCACGCACTGCTGGAAGGAATTCCAACATGCCTCCAACCAGCATAAAACTGTCTGACCTCCCTACCAAATAGTTCAATATGAGAAAGCAATCAGCCCAAATGGGTCACTCTGTTGGCAATAAACGTACTTACACAATGGGCTCTCCAGCTCAGTCTTCAGCTGCAGCAGCAGATCTGTAATGACGAAGGAAACATCATTATTATACATCAATGCCTCCTCCTAATATGCAGCACATAACTTTGTTACCAATAGCGTCAGAAATAACCAAGTCCATAAAAATCGTATGGGAATGAGTGTAAACACCTCCTTATATACACTGGTGTTTTGTTTTTTTCAAATGGCATTGTTGGTGGCATTTAAATCTTATTGTGAATTCAGGCTGGAATGGCGTCATACTAGAAAAAATGTTGTAGCTGAAGAGTGTTGAAAATTAGACAACTATCGTTTTCTAACATGTAGGTTATGTTAGAAATCGTGTATTAGCCTCAACTTAGAAGTTTCAATCAACACTGATACGTTTTTGCATTCACTGGGGCCCACCATGTATATACTTGGTCAGTCCTTGAATAGGCACACCATCCACCAATGGCATTACAGGATTGAGTAGGCACACCATTCACTGATGGCATCACAGGCCTGAGTAGGCACACCATTCACTGATGGCTTCATAGGCCTGAGTAGGCAAACCAATAGTTTCAATCACTGCAAATAGCTGGGCAGAGCTACACGCTTAGCTATGCTGGAAAACCATGATAATGAGTTTGAATCCCAGAGCTACACACTTAGCTATGCTGGAAAACCATGATAATGAGTTTGAATCCCAGAGCTACACACTTAGCTATGCTGGAAAACCATGATAATGAGTTTGAATCCCAGAGCTACACACTTAGCTATGCTGGAAAACCATGATAATGAGTTTGAATCCCAGAGCTACACGCTTAGCTATGCTGGAAAACCATGATAATGAGTTTGAATCCCAGAGCTACACGCTTAGCTATGCTGGAAAACCATGATAATGAGTTTGAATCCCAGAGCTACACGCTTAGCTATGCTGGAAAACCCATGAATAGAGCTGAGCTATGCTGGAAACCATGATAATGAGTTTGAATCCCAGAGCTACAGCTATGCTGGAAAACCATGATAATGAGTTTGAATCCCAGAGCTACACACTTAGCTATGCTGGAAAACCATGATAATGAGTTTGAATCCCAGAGCTACACACTTAGCTATGCTGGAAAACCATGATAATGAGTTTGAATCCCAGAGCTACACACTTAGCTATGCTGGAAAACCATGATAATGAGTTTGAATCCCAGAGCTACACACTTAGCTATGCTGGAAAACCATGATAATGAGTTTGAATCCCAGAGCTACACACTTAGCTATGCTGGAAAACCATGATAATGAGTTTGAATCCCAGAGCTACACACTTAGCTATGCTGGAAAACCATGATAATGAGTTTGAATCCCAGAGCTACACACTTAGCTATGCTGGAAAACCATGATAATGAGTTTGAATCCCAGAGCTACACACTTAGCTATGCTGGAAAACCATGATAATGAGTTTGAATCCCAGAGCTACACACTTAGCTATGCTGGAAAACCATGATAATGAGTTTGAATCCCAGAGCTACACACTTAGCTATGCTGGAAAACCATGATAATGAGTTTGAATCCCAGAGCTACACACTTAGCTATGCTGGAAAACCATGATAATGAGTTTGAATCCCAGAGCTACACACTTAGCTATGCTGGAAAACCATGATAATGAGTTTGAATCCCAGAGCTACACACTTAGCTATGCTGAAAACCATGATAATGAGTTTGAATCCCAGAGCTACACACTTAGCTATGCTGGAAAACCATGATAATGAGTTTGAATCCCAGAGCTACACACTTAGCTATGCTGGAAAACCATGATAATGAGTTTGAATCCCAGAGCTACACACTTAGCTATGCTGGAAAACCATGATAATGAGTTTGAATCCCAGAGCTACACACTTAGCTATGCTGGAAAACCATGATAATGAGTTTGAATCCCAGACTCACCCAGACTATGGTTCAAGGTGTATAAGCACCATACCCCTTCTTGTCAGTTTTACCAAAGTGGTCAATGCCAAAGATCTGCTTCAACTATGTTTTCAAAATCATGATTACATACCTTGATATACTATATGAGGTAAGGTTATTGTACCCAGAATTAGAGGAGTTTTGTGAGGGTTGCCTTATGCACTGGGTAGATCCCAGTATTTTCTAGCTGTATCACATGCAGGTTGACCATTCTACTGGCAATGTTAACAAACATCCAACAGCCACTGACAGCAAATCTTCATCTTTTATCCAAAATAACTGTTACAAAAACTATTTTATCAAATTTATATCCATTACATACGAAATCCTTGTTCATACAGAAAGTATAAATGAGGCTCGTTTTGATCACAATTGTCAAGCCAGCTAACATGGTGGAAATAAAACAATCTCCACCAATCGAAAGCGGAAAGAAACCAAGAGCAGGATGATCTCAAATTATCCAATACAGTTTGGAATAACAGTTGATTTTGTAAAATAGTTCATTGTAATCATCACTGAATATTCAAGCATTAAACCAAACACCATTTGTTCTATTTGCTCTCAAGAGGATGGCTCAGCGGAACTACCCCAAGCGACTGTCCTTAATTCAGCATGTGTTCCAAGCATGCTGGACCACAAACAATAGGCTTTTGTAACCTGGGACAAATCTACCTCCTATAAAACAGACTAGACCTCTTAATACTTCCCAGGTCAGTGGGCCAAAAGATAAAATAGTCACGTTTCAAAAGGGTTATTATAAAAATATGTGGGGTCAGACACATAGTCAAGTATTTTCACTTTGAAATTTCCATCAACCTTTTTTCATGGGGGTAAACATTATTTGCGTTTTGTTTGTTGTGAAACTGTCCGACATTCCACCATAAAGCACTACAGTGAGCGAGTGAGGTTGAGTTTTACGCGACATTTAGCAATATTCCAGAAATGGGCTTCACACATTGTACCCATGAGGGGAATTGAACCCGGTATTCAGTGAGATAAGCGAATGCTTTATCCACTTGGCTACCCAACCATCACTAAGCACTACAACACCAATGGGAAATTTCATGCCCATACAGAACATGAACACATACATATATAATCTAAGGCCTTTTCCATCCTTGACAAGGCTGGCAACTTTCATTTTCGAGACTTATTTCAGAAATGTAATTGGTCTTTGTTTAAAAATATATTTTAAATTCAGCATACCATCTGTTAGTTAAATTGTAAGAACAATACATATTTTCAACAAGATCTATTTTCCAAATCCATAGTAAAATAGATAGTTTGTTAAGAATTTGCATATTTTTAGAAACAAGTCTATGTAATTTTGTAACATAATTCTAGGCCTTTTCAAGTCTTTATGAACCTTGAATGTCAAAAACTTGGTTTCATCCATTGCTAATACACCATATGATATGTCCACATGAAGCCTCAATTTGACAACATTAACCTTATTGGATATATATTACTCAACATTTTGTTAGGACTAAAATATTCCGTTTCAGTCAACCTGTGATGATCCTGGTTAGAACTGGTTTTCAGCAACCCATGCTTGTCATGCATGACTAACGGGATCGGGTGGCGTTAGGCTCGCTGACTTGGTTGAGACATGTCATTGTATCCCATCGTAGATTGATGCTCATGCTGTTGATCACTTGTCTGGTCCAGACCCGATAGTTTATAGACAAACCAAACCCCTCCAGTCAAAGGTGTGGTCTTTAGATAAAACTGAGTGGTATATTTGATGAAAATGTTCAAGTTAAACCAATCAATGTGGCCTGGCTGGTTTCTAACAATCTCTGAACCACATTATTTTCCATCCCTCCCTGCCCTTCTCGTAAGGCTAAAGCCACAAATTAAGCAAGTCTAGATATTCATCCCATTTCACTGGACCTCCTCTTCAATTTAAATGGAATTAATTATTTCTATCAAAATAAATACATATTCAGAGACTAACACTAGCCAGCCTGCCTGCATTCTCTCACACAATGCATTTATACACTGGCCATTGCTTGCTGTTATATTTAGAAAGCATTAACTTCATTTCAGATCAAGCACAGCAATATGTGCTCAAAGAACAGCCTATCTCATATCAAAAACATGTGCACAAGTATTTATAACAGAACCAATCTCGCAACCTGAGATTGTAGTTCTGAAACAAGACAGAAAACCTACATTTCCACAGTTTTCCAATTAAATCATAAAAATGTTCCACTGATGAAAGTCTGCAAAATTTGAACAAGTGAAATTGAAATCAGCAAAAAAATTCAAATCAGAGCCACAGTGAGCCAAACTTGTATTTTTTACACACAAAAAACTGCTACAAGAATGTTGCCCTATGACAGATCTGGTCATGGTCATGGTCGTGCAGTTTGAAGACACCGTCAGCTGCATGTTTATGTTACCAATATGGACAGACATAATTGGCATCATGTGAACAAGCACGTTCTTGTCCTGACTCACAGACATGACACTGTCTGGCAAGACGCCACAGACATATCGTACAGACATTCCTTAACCGAAGCAAACTCTATCACCTCTATAAACCTGTATGTACTTGCAGCAGCTCGATAGGCTTGAGAGGCACTAAATACGATCCACATTGACTGTCAAGGGACATAAAACCTCAAGCATTCTAACAATTCCCCAATATGTAACCATGTTCATGTAATCCCAAGAAGGCCAGTGCCAACATGTGCTGCAAATTTGTTCCTGTGTTCGGAATGGATGCTAAACCATACTTGCTTCCTCTGCTGGTATCATAGATTTCACTGAAGTATGTTCTTTCAAGGCGAATTTCAGCAAATTGGTTTGAAGATACCGAAATGCTACGGCAATTTGTAGCAAAGCATGGCAGCCATTACTTGAGATCTTACTTCAGAATCAACACAACAAATTGGGCTAATTTGAAATGGGATCAAGTTGTGTCTAACATTTCAAGTTGCTCCTCAAAATGGCTACATTTCCTCAAATGTACACTGGAATAGTTCTGACATTTTTTCACAACTGATTGGTCCTTTGAAGTCAACAAGGTAATGCTTAAAGGAAGGAAATAAAAAATTCATTTATGTACTTCAAAAAACATTCCCCTCTTTATAATAATGTTGGTAAAGAAAGAAACACATTTTTTCTCCAATATTTTCCTCATGACAAAGTCAAACTTCCACTTTTCTCACAATCGTTTCTATGAAAAGAAAATAACCTCATGAAGAAGAGCCTTAGATGAACAGCCAATTTTCTTTGGTATGTACTTATTTCTTATACTCATATGATTACAAAGAGATAAAAATGAACATGAAATGAAAGCTTTTCTTGAACTTACGAACAATAAATGAATCAAACTGAAATTGTCATGAATCAGTGTCAAAGCTATCGCTATGACAACCTTTTCAAAATCATATGTGACTTTTACAAGAAGCCTTTGAAGTGGTGGGGTAGCCTTGCGGTTAAAGTATTTGCTCATCTCACTGTAGGTCTGGGTTTGATTCCTTACATGGGTAAGTGTGAATACCTTTTCTGATGTCCCTTGCCATGTTATCTTGAATATTGCTATACAGTACTTACAAAGTGGGGTAGCCTAGTGGTGAAAGTGTTTGCTCATCATGATGAAGGCTTGGATCAATTCCCAACATGGGTACAATATGTGAAACTCATTTCTAGTGTCCCCCACCCTGATAGTGATGGAATATTGCATAAAACTAAACTTACTCACTTACAAAGTATCTTGCGATCTCATAAATCTATACCATCCAACAAGATTAAATTGTAATAAAACCACCTCGGATGCATACATGCAAGCATGTTTTCAGTGATCAATCAGTTTTGCCGTTTTATTGTTCATTTTATGAAATATGAGGCTAATAAATCAATCAATGGAAATTGTCCTTTTTCAACTATTTTCTCCTACACTAGAAACCAATAAAGCCTTCAAATACAATATGCAAATTTGATTGAACCCTCAGATGACCTTCACAGATGCTTTTAAGAGAAATGGAGCCAGGTCTCTTTTAAGACGCAGTATGCATCAATTATTGAATGTAATGACATTCACTGGTCATCGCCTCGGACAATGGTCACTTAAGCGGGACAATAGTAAATAATGGTGCAGCGACCATGGACAAAGAAGCCGACAAATGGCCAGAACATGGAAGTCGAAGTCAGGACATGTCTTTGTGGACAGGAAAACGATTGATTCTCCAGACCTCCAGTCCGTCAAAGGCACTGTCATTATACTTGTGGCAAATTGACTGAATTATGTCAACAAACACGTAAACTGTCCCGTGTTTACTTTTGATCTGCGAGTCGAGAGCTCCCGGTCCCCGTCCACTTCACAGTGTGGACAAGCCATGGAGGATGCACTTAGCAACCCAAACACAACCAAAAATCATGTTGAAAAAACAAAGGCAGACGTCTTTGGCACAGCAGTATAACAGATGTAATTACTCCCACCCCTGTGTTTTAATTACTCATCAATGTTGTAAGCGGACTCCGAACCTCTTCAGGAATCCCTCCCGTCTTTTCATGAGGTGAATCCGGCCCCTAACTCTACGGCCTCCGCCCATAAACATCCCCTGTCATTATTGTTGCTGGGATTACTCTTAAAAACTAGAACATATAATAAATCTGTGTGTTTTTTCTTGTTCTTGGCCATTGTTGTCAAAGTGCGACAGACAATTCTCCCCAAGGTCATCTACTGACTTCCGAGCAATATTCTCTTGCCCCTTGATTATTATTGAACTGGGTATAATTTTGTGTGGAAATTCTTGTATCATAAATCTAGCCATGTGAACGCTATTTGATTCAGGGCCATTTAACCCTAATATAATAGTCCCAGTGGAGATGAAAGCAGACGCCAAACAAAGAAATATCTCGTAGTTATTGTTGTAACTGTGAAGGGCCCAAATTTCACCATGTTTTTCTCTCAAAGACCAGTTATGTGTGCCTGATTCCATATTGGACAAGACAATTTGCTAACAAATTAAAAACTCTTCGACCATGGTCAGAAAACAGTAAGAAAACAAGTCCTCAAAGGCCTTTTCAGTGACTTTGATAACTTGGACTGTGATCAGTTTGTTAAGGCAATATGTCAACACGGTATAGACAATACTCACAAGATTCGTGACTCACTCAAGAATCGCTAATACATTCATGCGGAAAAAACATTAGATAACATTGCAATTATTTTGCATGCAGTTTTGGCCATAATGAATTAAATGACCAAACGCCCCTTCTGATCATTACAATGGTGCTTGTACCCACAGAGGAAGAAGGACAGAGAAGACGACATTCAGAAAGCATCCTGTGTTTTTCTGAAATGCACATACATTAATGCCCGTCGTATTAAAAAATATGCTTCATATGAATCACATTCAGGAACAGTTAATGACCATTTAATGTGCCCAGATGCCTCAAAGAGTTTGTTTAAAAACAATAAGAGAAAACAATAAAATGCCCCCTAGCCCCTCAGATGTTTTAAAATAAGATGAAATCTTAAATATTACCAGTAAATTACTCTTTCATTAATGTTTCAACATTCACCAATATACCGGTGCCAAGAACTGCAGGAATGGAAGCCTTCATGAGATTGCAAACTGTTAATTGTTCTCTTGTATATTGTCGATAAAATATTTTTCATTCGGAAGGATAAATTTAACAATCTTATCTTTTTACAACACTTGACAGCTTGACTTGTTTGACTGGCATTCTAGAAGTTAGGTAGATGAAGAATGAGGACTATTTTTTGGGATATACAACTTCTTTATTCTATATTCTATAAAGAAGTTGTATATCCATAAAAATAGTCCTCATTCTTCACTTGAAAGCTTGTCCACAAACAAGTGCTAAAAAATTCAAATATAGTCCTTTACAAATGAATTTTTACAATAAAATCCCATGCTGTCTTCACTATATCAGATGGTATGTCCTAATCTCAAAATTGATCGTTTTATAGCTATAACACCGCTGAAGCATAAAACAATATTCAATCAATCCCTCCTCCCCGCCAGTTACTTCCACATAATACACATGAAATGAAACATATCATGAGATGAAAAGTAGTATTATTACACCAGCCAGTCATACATAAGCTGATTGCAGAGCATTGTAACAAACAACATCCAACTACGACCTACTCAATGATTGTCCCAATACATTCACGAATCACTTTCAATGATTTGCAACTTTATTTTTTATAGTCCCTATAAATGACAAACATGATTATACATTCAATCCAACATACTGTAAAAAACATAGAAACAGTTTAAACATCAAATAACCACCGAGAGCTTTTAAGGCATTCTGATCGATGTGATCACGTAACATCACATCGTTACTTTCATGCACAGCACTGCAGTCCATAAGGACCATAGAAGTCGACGTTCAAATAATTAGCACCTGCCTGCTCAAGCAAATATCTTAATGTAACAATTACAAAGCATGGAGTGTGCCTCTGTTTTACTAATCACCATGCATGACTCATAGTTCCCGGACAGCCTCAAAGTTCACGCTTGGTCGAACAAAATCTGAACTTCGACCACAGGGAAAAAAGGTAATACACAGCTACCACACAAAGAACTCCACCACAAGTTTTGCAGGTGAAAGGCTCCTGTTTGTTAATCCTGTCTGGCTCGCTCAACTGAATATTTTCAAATTGAAAACTTTTCTTTGGGCCATATGAAAATTGATTTCCGAGTGTGATTGACATCCAATTTTTAAAGTGTCAGATCCGTCACAGAATTGGGAGCAATTATCATTCTAGTTTCAGGAGTTAAACAAAAGACAAAGGAATATGAAAGAAAAAAATAACAGATGAAAAAGTGAAAGAAGGGGAGGAATATAAAACTGTGTAGCCCCCATGTTTTTTTGTGCTCTTCACCACATGGTATCAATACTGAATCAAAGAAAAAAGAATATGAAAGGCACAGCATAACAATGATATCTGGATGATAATAAATGATGTTGATCCAGTGTATTTTCTGCAAAATGAACTCTGAAAAGAATGAAATAACCATACATACACTTCAGACTTCACTTGTCAGAAAAATATCACTATATTTAGTCAAATCATAACATAAAATGTTACAAATTACAATGTCATTTTCAACTGACAAATAATTCATACAAACTTTGTTTTACAATCAAGACAATGGAGAAGTATCAGAATCAATATTTGTAGTTGCATTCTGTTGCACAGAAAACAAAATCAAAGCATAAATCATCAATAAACTTCTTGTAACATTTTTAACTTTTCTAGTGGAGAAATATGCCTGGAATTTCCATCATTATATGATCTGTTACAGAATTTCATGAAACATTAGTTTCATAATGTATGTTCACTGATTCATAGAAATCTTCAGAAAGCACAAACAGAAAAACTGTCCACAAATTAGATAACACAATCTCCACTCAGTCTGAATCATTTAACATACATTACCAGAATGTAAAAGAACATGAGAAATAATTTCACAGATAAATTAAAAATGAATAGAATGAAATTGAGCAATTAGTTTTCTGCAGTCGCAAGAGCTGTGCAGCGAAAGAGGGAGTTGGGGTGTGCCGACGAGGCTTGAAATGAACAGGAGGGGTAGGCGTGAATCACCCTGTCTCACCCCTATTCTCCATTCCAAGACAAATAATAGAAACAGCTGGACAGGAGAGCATAAGCCACGACCCAGGTTACAATGACCCCCAACTGTAAGCTCATTAACATGAACACGATGTGAAATTTGAGATTGTGAAATTATTTGATCAGGGTCATGATCTTAATTATTAATTTGCTGGTTGCATAATGCTCAGTTTTTTGTGTTTTCCAGCTCCTGACGGTGCCTTCTACACAATGCTTAATCAATTATCAACACTGCTAACATGCAACTGCCCCGTATTTTATAATGATGACTGGTTAAATCAACCAGAGCTAGCGATATCTATCGCACATCAATTTGGGTGCTGATAACGACACATTTCTATTTTTATGTTTCAAAGTTTATGGGAATTTCATTGTAAAGAAAGTGACAGAGGGTGAAAAATACAGAGATAAAGAGCATATCTACTTTCATGCAGCAGTTGAAAGGTTCATAAAATGATGATGTGTGCTTCAGGTTTTGCTAACATAGCTTTAAAATGATTTGTGATAACATGGTTTGGGAATTGCTTTATGGTTCATGAAATGAATTTAAAAGGATGACCTTTTCTTCGAAATTGAAGGACTGATTATTTTTTTGTCATCGTTGAACATGAGTAAGTCAGTTTTTAGCAACATGAAAGGTACAACCATTTGAAACATAGAGCAAAGGTGTATTTCTGAACAGGGACATGCTCAATTGGTATTTCTCAACAAGTTTGATAAATTGTGCTGTAATTTCAAAACATGCATGTAAACGAAAACTAAAAAGAGTAGTAATGAGTCCTATAGATATATCCTGTAATGTCCATATCAGTTTAAAGAACATTTAAAAAAAAAAAGGAACTTTGCTGTCTCATATTTACCATACACCTCATTCATTATTTAGAAACTGATTATGTACACTTTTAGGTGGTTGATTAGTTGAGTATGTGGTTGAGTGAGAGAGTGAGTGAATAAGTGAGCAAGCAAGCAAAATTTAACACCACAATCAGCATAATTCCTAAATATCAACATTTAAATATTCCACATAATCAGGGCAAAATGAACTGCTAGGGGGCCTTCATCAAAATTGTCTATTATCGTCAAATTCAGGTCCCACAACCTGGACTTGTACACAGAATTCCATTCAGTAGTGTGATACTTATAAAATAGTTCCCTTACTCTTTATTTCATATTTGCTGAAGATTTCTGGCCAAGCAGAAGTCTGTGAACAAGTACATGCCAATCTGATGTTTGAAATATTCTGACTATGTCATGACAGGGGACACAGAAAATGGGCTGCATATGGTGTACTGGTGTTGGTAATCAAACCCAGAATATTTCCATGACAAGAAAATAATTTAACCAAGAGCCTAACCACACCCAATAGGGAAGGAGAAGAGAATGTTTCACAAATTCCATCTGAGGTTCACCGAATATGAGGCGGGACAGACAAACACCCTGGCAGCTGCTCGAACCACTTGAAAGGTATTGTTATAATATTGTTATGGTATCAGCTATCAAGAAACTAATTAAACTGGCGAGTGTGTGAAACCTTGTTTGTCTCTAATAATGTATGCACATGAATCTATATGCAAATTAGGGACAAACAGGACATGTCTCTTGAGAGGCTACGATTTTCTCCCAAACTCAGGTTGATAACCTTCAAGAAAGTGATAGCAGGATTGAAAAAACAAGGTTATCATCTAAATAAGTGTTTCATTGACATCATTAAAGACTGAAGTGGACAATTTACAAGACGGATTGTCTGGTTTAAATCTAATAAATGTGGGAAAGAATGGGAGAAATCTGAAATCTGAGTGATCGAAATAAAATTGAATCATTTAAATTCCTCCTACTTTCTCAATGGAGAAGTCAATTTGATTAAGGAAAAATAAATCAATTTTCACTTTTTTCAACTCTGTGACTGCTTAGAATCTTAATTTCAAAAGTTTATCAATTGAAGGTTAAAATCAAACACATGACACACACACCTACTTGAAATGATCTGTAACAGTCATGTTCTGAAATGCTAATAATTTTTCCTTTAAGAGTTTATTAAAGGACATGTATTGAAGGATGAAAGGTATTAACACGAAAACAAACAGCTCCTTGTTAGGTTTTATGAGTTATTTCCATTGTGACTGACTAACTACAG
Organism: Haliotis rubra; assembly: GCF_003918875.1. NCBI lineage: Eukaryota > Metazoa > Mollusca > Gastropoda > Lepetellida > Haliotidae > Haliotis > Haliotis rubra. The sequence goes on along the minus strand of NW_025765625.1, from coordinate 671,736 downwards.
ACTCTTTGCAAGGACACATTATCTAAAATGTCACTCAGCACAATGACTATGATTCTTTATCAAAACATACCCTTTCCATGAAGAAGACTGTCATACTTTTTCTCCACTGTAAAAAAAATTTCCGTGATATTTTTTTCAAGAAACACACACTCAAACTTAATTTACGTTTTTGCCAGTGAGATCCAATAGTCAGAAAATATTATCCACATTTGACATTAATATTAATTTTTACAAATACTGTGTGACAAAAGAAGCCATAGAACTGGATATGTCCTTGAAAGGTATGTATTGAAATGAAAATGTCAACAGCACATATTAAATTGTGTGTTTTTGGACATGCTAAATGGCAAGTTTTGCTAGAAGAAAACTTTCAGCCTTGTAACTCCTGAAAGCTATGACTAATCGTCATCCATGAAACTGGTAACTCTCTTGAACCTTCTCTCAAGCTTGTTAGAAATGTAGAGAGGCTATCTGTCAATTCCAAATTGTTGCTGCCAGAACAAATAGTTCTGATCCCTACTCAGTGCAACCAGAACAAAAAAAAGCTCTGACCCGAAAAGACCTCTTTCTCCAACAGGTCATCGTTGCATATCTCCATAGGACCAAACCAGATCTGGAGAACAAAGACATGCTAAGGACGTGTGGTAACTTTGACAATGACAAACCATGTGGCTCAGTCAGTGACTGTCCAGTGCTGGGATCCACTCATTACAACACAAGCTGCTTCAATTTCTGGTTAACAAGCTGACTATAAAACTTCATTACATGACACAGCCGAAACTTATCAAATTAGGGTCTTGTATCTCACTTTATCAACCAGCGAACTTCCATGCCCCTGGCATTAACCAACCTCCTTGTATCAAGTTAGGGTGTCCCTGCGATCCTATCTCCCTTCTTGAGTCTGGCTCTTCCTCCAGATTCCCTGCCCATCAAGATGGCTGCCAGATCCCCCGGGAACCCCCGACAATGTCAAACCCCTTGAGGACAGTCCAACCTACTGATCTGCTCAGCCAAGAGATCATCGGTAATTGGATGAACACTCACAGGAACAAGATGAGAAGTATGGTGCAAGTTTGTCAGATGTTGCTTTGTCCCTTGCCGCAGCCTTGCACAACACGAAGGAACTGAACACCTCAATGCCGCCACCGAAGGAAAGGGAGACATAAACGAGCGAAATGTTTCGGAAAAAGGGAATGAAGAAATGACAATGCGATTCCAACCCTACTTCATCAATACCGAACCTATCAGCAAGATAAAAGCCACCAAGAACACAAGACCAGCCTTCGAAACAATCACCAAAACTGTACTAATTACAGCGGTTTGTCTTTTCGGGGAAACTCATTTTTCGGTTCACTTTCCAGTTGTATTCACTGGAAGACAGGAGTAAAACTAATAGCTATTCTGACAGGCTCTGAAAATTGAGTATCTCCAAGTGGTTCCTTGGTCTGTGGTGGTTGATGTAAGAAATTGGCTTGATTACTTGGGAGTCAAGGGACTACAAAAACATTGTCCAAGTTCATTACATATTAACACTCAGAAGGTGACTTCAGTCACATGAACCCAACTCACATGCCACCAGTTGACTCCAGTTGTTTAGCCACAGCTGGGTGACAAAGAAGTGGACTTAATTGCAGGGCAAGAAATACCTCTTGCTGTAAACCAATATAGTTTCTTCAAAGGGTTTATTCTTTACCGTAATTATTGGGAGTCCATTATGTATCACATTTGAAGTGGTCAGTGGGTTCTGCTGACGGAGTCCTCATTTGTGGTATTGTTTTACATGAGGATCAATAAGAAGGCCACCAAGCTGATATGGTTAAAATTACTGTGCTGCGGTTACTGTATCTGTTACAAACTATTCTACTTGACAGGGATCGCTATGTGCTACAATCTCTAGTACTTATCAAGATTCATTATGAATACACAATGCCTTTTAGAGAGTGGTGAAATGTCATATTTGGCATTAGACTTTCTCAATAAAATACAGATTCTAGTAATTTTGGGGGTTGGGTCCCATCTGCAATTCGAACTAACACTCTCAGAGGAAGGTATTTTATCACCAGCATACAGAGTGAGCAATCTAACCAACTCTGCCACTGCAAAAATGGAAGTCTGAGACTTGCAGTTCTGATAGCAAATCACTCTGACAAGTGTTAATTGGCACGGCTCCCATGACTGAAGCTATGAATATACAATGCCTTTTAGCAAGTGGTCAAATGTAATGTTTTACTGAGAAAGTGTAATCCCATACATAACTTATGGTACCTATGTTATGACTTATGACTTATACAGTATTTCAGTCACATCAGATTGATGTGTCAGGGAGACAAAAAGGGAAGGGCACATCAAAATTCATCCAAATTGGAGAAATACTGGGAGTAAGTTATCAAATAACACAATTATAGGTCTTCTTCACAACTATGGATAACTGGCAGCAACTTGTGGCTCCTCAGATGACACCCTAAGATGCCCCCACCCACAAACAGCATCAATTTGACAGCCCGAAGGAGCGAGTAAGTTAGTTTTACGCCGTTTTTAGCAATATTCCCGCAATATCACGGCAGGGGACACCAGAAATGGGCTTCACACATTGTGCCCATATGAGGAACTGAACCCGGGTCTTCATGATCAGTGTGACGAGTAAACACTTTAACCACTAGGCTACCCAAACGCACATAGGAGCAATTTGCAATAGCTCAGCTAGATCATAGAAGCCAAAGTACCCAATATATCGCTGGCTGTTAAGTGACCCCATAAACAAACATTTTAAAATCAATGCCAATTTCTATACCTTGTGTACAAAGCAATACTGAATTAAGCCCATCACCAGCAATCCCGATATTTCAATAAAAATGTTGGTTTTCCATTGTTTTGTATATAATGCTTTGTCGCATAGAACTAAAGCAAATGATGCCATTTTGTGTGTTGACACAGTGCGACACCCAATTGTTGATGGTTACAAAATCCTTTTACCTCCTGAAGTAAGGTAGGCGATGGGAGTCCATTTCCTGTATTCTCATTGCCAATAATCTAAGTTTTCATTTACTACACTTTGTTTAACTATGAGCATGTTTATTCAACAGTCGGTAGTAATGACAACACAGTCTATTATCCAGCATATGACATCACCACACTATCAAAACCGAAATTCTGATCCATTCCCCACAAAAGCTTTGTTTCAGAAGCAAATTCCCGGGACCATATTTTCTATCTCCAAATGAATTTTTCCACTCAGGAGAGTAATTTGATTGGCTAGCTATTTGTAGTGTTGTGCCATACAAATTGAGCCGAAAAAAGTTCCGCTGCCTAATCAGACCTACGAATCTAACATGAAGTTGGAGTAAGATTTTCTTTTTCCATTGTCTTCTAATTTGTAATAGAAGTTGCACATGGTGTCTCCTCATGTCCTGGAACAAGCCGGGAAATTAGATTACCAAGGAATTTTAAACTTGCTGGAAGTTAAAGATCTTCTTGAAGTAGGGCCTGTATGAGACAGCAGTAGACTAACACTTAGTCTCTGAAAACATATCATTTTGAAAGAGATATAAAGGACCATTTAAGTTGAAAAGGAGCCTGAGTGAGCTGGGAGATTCTGAGCCTGAACCTGAAGAAGATCTTGACTTGCTTAATTTAGCGTTTTTGCATTGTAGGCAGTATAGCTGTCAACCTAGTCTAATGCTTAGTCTCTGAATATATATAATTTTGATAGTAACAAACAAGCCCATTTAAATTGAAAAGGAGCCCTAGAAGGACCAGAGAACCTGAGGAAATCTAGACTTGCTTTATTTAGGGCTTTAGCACTGCAGAGAGGGCTTGGCAGTACGGGAAATAATGTGGTTCAGGGACTGTGAGACAGACTACTGTCAACCCTGAGAGTTCCAAAGAGCGAGAAGCTTGGGTCAAGGGCAATGCCCTGGTAGGGGGTTGTAGGGTTTTTAGGTTATTTAAAGATGATTTTTATGTCATTTGGTGCTAGTTTATAAAGATTTTCTAAAATGCATGAGTTTAGAGAGGAAATGCATGCGTGTGTGACATTGAGTCTCACACAGGATGCATGAGAGTTGACAGGTATGAAAAAGGGTTGGGCAGGATGGAAAATAATGTGGTTCAGGGACAATGAGACACACTAGAAGCAAGAGATACAAAGATACATCCTCTAGGGGTACTCAAGAACTCCCTGTTGAAGAATCCCAAATACTTACAACCACATGAAGTTCAAATTATCTGAAAGTGACCAGCCCACAAATCCCTTCATAACTCACCACAAATAAATCATTGAGGAACTGTGCCATAATATTTGAATACAACAGGGTTTTTTAAAGTACAGTAAACTATGCTTATAACAAACACTTTCATAACAAACTGACGGATACAAACTATTTTCAGGTCCTTGACACATACTGTATATCATATTAACAACATAACAAACAACAGTCATAACAAACTAAAATTAGTCGTCCCTCTGAGTTTGTTGTAAGTGTAGTTTAGCATTTACACATTGTCTCTAGAAAATATAGGCATTTGAAAAATGTATTCATTTTAACTCTGAATTGAATATTTTTCTGTTGTTGTTTTTAACCTAAAGCCTGTTACATCGTCTTCTTCCTCATTGCACTGGTCCAAAATATCTTTGTAAACAAGAATAAAATTAATCTATCCTTGGCTACCTCTCCACTCTGTCTTACAGTCTAAACCTCCGGTCAAATCAATAGAAAGCATATAATGATCAAAAATCTAGTACTTTTTAAATGCATATGATGTTTAGTAGATTGATATTGAAACTTGATCACCATGACAATCAGACTGGTCAAATTCCTCCTTTGAGACATCTGAACTTAACAGATCCTTCGTTCTTGCCCCCTGGTGGAGTTGCTAGTCATCAAGTGGAGACAACTCACTCCCACTGGAGTCCTGCTCACACTAAGGTCAATTGCGGGCCTCACAATAATTTTTCTGGAAAGACAGATTCTCCCTGGTGTTGTATGAGTGATGTCATGTAATGTATTACAAGACTGACTGAGGCACCGCAGGATCATCCTGGATGAGATCTGTGGGCACGGAGAGAGGCGTCCTAGACGAGGGGTATCCCACGATCCCCTGTTGGGAGATGGACGTTGAAAGATCACTGCACAACAGGTCATTAAACAACAATTGATACCAAAAAAGAAGTCCATCAGAGATTGGGCAGAGTGAAAGAAATTAGATGATTACGGTGACATTTTGCGATGGTGAATTAATTCAGTGATTCAGTGCAATTGTTGCCTAAACATCTTAAGTTCCAGATGCAGCAATTTGAATTATGTTGATTGATAACAAGTCCTTGAGTTTAATTTCCAAATTGACGTTCATGAGTCAACCTCTACCATGGGTAGCTCCAGTCTTGACAAGTCCAAGTTCATTTGGCCATGACAGAAGAAATGTGCCTCTTCAGACTTTCCATTGCTCATGTTAATGGGCATTTGAATTTTCTGATTCTTTATCCAAAATACTGCTTCATTTTGATTGGGTGTGACAGCTGTAATGACAGTTGAAAGCAAAAGTGAAAGATTTTAAATTCAAAGTTAACAAAATGATCATTGTCATTTAAATGAAGACATCACAAAATAAGTCATAGTCAAAGTTGGCCTTCAGATTGTCCCTCCTGTATACAGCCCCACACATGTCAAAGTTGGCCTCCAGATTGTCCCTCCTGTATACAGCCCCACACATGTCAAAGTTGGCCTTCAGATTGTCCCTCCTGTATACAGCCCCACACATGTCAAAGTTGGCCTTCAGATTGTCTCTCCTGTATACAGCCCCACACATGTCAAAGTTGGCCTTCAGATTGTCCCTCCTGTATACAGCCCCACACATGTCAAAGTTGGCCTTCAGATTGTCTCTCCTGTATACAGTCCCCACACATGTCAAATGTCAAAGTTGGCCTTCAGATTGTCCCTCCTGTATACAGCCCCACACATGTCAAAGTTGGCCTTCAGATTGTCTCTCCTGTATACAGCCCCACACATGTCAAAGTTGGCCTTCAGATTGTCTCTCCTGTATACAGCCCCACACATGTCAAAGTTGGCCTTCTGATTGTCCCTCCTGTATACAGCCCCACACATGTCAGAGTTGGCCTTCAGATTGTCTCTCCTGTATACAGCCCCACACATGTCAAAGGTGGCCTTCAGATTGTCCCTCCTGTATACAGCCCCACACATGTCAAAGTTGGCTTTTAAACCTTCTCATATACAGCACACACACACAGCACACACACCTGTCAAAGTTCAGTATCACTCAAGGCACAGTTCTGTCTGTGCCTGAATGAATGGACTTTCACTATAATCAGCATACATATATATTTTTTTTAAATAACAATGGCAACCATGCATAAGGTTCGAAGTGATGAACATGTTTTAACCATTAAACTAGGGAGTCAGTCCTGTCCGCTTCAAGTGGTAGAACACAAAACAACAATTCCATCAGGAATTATTTGCTACAAATACTCATAAAATACACCAGTATATTGTATTATCAAAAGAAAACAAACATAAAAAATAATTTTGAAATACTGTAATTTAAAATTAAATATTAAGTTGAATAAACAAGTGTTTGCCACAAATATGACAAAGTCCCCAGCCGCTAAAGAAGAATGAAATATTTATAACATATTTACTAGTTTTTATCTTTTGGTCACATACAAGATTCCTGAAATGACTTCTGTCTGTATAATCACCCAATGTAGGCTGTAGGAATAATTGAAGACATTGGGTGCAATGTTTTATGAGATATCGCGTTTACTTAAGTTTGAAAAGTGGTCAAAGTGTTGTGGCGACATCGAAAATAAGGTAGAGGTCACCCAAATCAACTGATGTCTCCGTTATACCCCAATGTAGGCTGTCACCAAATTTGAAGACATTGGGTACAACAGTTCATGAGATATCGCGTTAACAAGAAACGGCACATACGTACGGATGTACGGACGCTGCTGAATACATAGTCCCCTGTTCCGCGTGGTGGCGGGGGACAAAGAAGTCACAAATGATGCAGCTATTGTACTTTTAATAAAATATAACAGGTTGGACATCTCCTCACCTTGAAAGCACCTAACACCACAATCAATTACAAGAGATATTTCAAAGCAACCGTTTTAACACTCCACAAAAAACAGGTGCCCCTAAACATGACAGTAGGTCACATGACAGCATGCTGGAACCTCCAGACTTGTCTGAGAAGCAATCGGTCATCCTGATTCAATTGACATCCAGTCCATGTACAAATCTGCCTTTCAACACACCACGGAAACAACCACAAAAAAGACTTTATGTAATTAATTCACCGGGAAATTAAATAAGAAAATGTCGGCCACGACCGGATGATTTTCCCTAGGAATCCATGGAAATGCTTGTCTGGATGTGAACAGTCCATGACAGAGTAATTGCAGTGATTTTCGCATTAGTCCCTCAAAGATGCTATAGCTAACAGACTGTGGACTACAGCGGCAAATCTCCCTCTAGGATAATGCACAATAGACCACCCTGTCTCCCAACAAAAAGCTGCTATCAGACAGAAAATCAACCTGAGATCATCACCAGAATCGCTGATTGATGGGTGTGAACAGTCAAAAAAGCTTTCGTGCTTCACCTAATTTGAAACACGTAATTGTCAATTAATCCAATTTCAGACATAATAAGAAATAGCATGCAGAAAATGAATCTATTGGAACATTATGACAGTTCTATCCCAACAGATCAAAGTTTAACCAAGTGTCTACATCATCGGCTCTAAATTGCCGAGCTCTTGCCAACGTCACGTTAAAATGCTAACTTCCTAACTTATCTTCTGTGATTGTAATCTCTCCGACTTATGCTGATGATTAAATACATGAGTTGGGTTTAAAACGGCTTTTATCAAGGCAGTTTATGTGGATGAGATAAGAAAACCTTTAAGTTTTACACAGATGAGATATCCAAAGACATAAAGATATGCAAGACATGTAAAAATTTAAGAAATATAATACTACTCTGAGCAGTGGAAACTTAATAGTTTTCTTTTTAATCAACAGGTGTTCAAAACACCCTATGTTTGACATTTCCAAGTTTATTTTGACATTTTAAGCTTCAGAAATTGCAGCCTATCGTCAACTGGGACTATTACAATATGTCCAGTTTCTTATACAACTATAAAATTCGGAATGAGAGAGCGAGTGAGTGAGTGAGTGAATGGTTGGTGAGGTGAGGTGAGTGAGTGTAAGAGGTGGGTAGGTGAAAGGTGAGTGGGGTGAGAGTGAGTGAGTGAATGGTTGGTAGGCTAGTGAGTGAGTGTAAGTGGGTGGGTAGGTAGGTGAGTGGGGTGAGTGAGTGAGTGAATGGGCAAGTGGCATGGTTGGGTGAGTGCATGAGTAAGCAAAGGAGTGAGCAAGCGAGAGAGTGAGTGAGTGAGCAAGATGTGGGTGGGTTGTGTGAAATTGAGTGAGTGAGTGAGCAAGAGGTGGGTGGGTTGTGTGAATGAGTGAGTGAGTGAGCAAGAGGTGGGTGGGTTGATGGGTGGAGTGAGTGAGCAAGAGGTGGGTGGGTTGTGTGAATGAGTGAGTGAGTGAGTGAGTGAGCAAGAGGTGGGTGGGTTGTGTGAATGAGTGAGTGAGTGAGTGAGTGAGCAAGAGGTGGGTGGGTTGTGTGAATGGGTGAGTGAGTGAGCAAGAGGTGGGTGGGTTGTGTGAATGAGTGAGTGAGTGAGCAAGCAAGAGGTGGGTGGGTTGTCTGAATGAATGAGTGAGTAAGTGAGCAAGAGGTGGGTGGGTTGTGTGAATGAGTGCGCGAGTGAGTGAGCAAGAGGTGGGTGGGTTGTGTGAATGAGTGAGGTTTTACTCTGTTTGCAACAACAGACCAGCAATATCACAGGACGGACACCAGACACAGGCTTCATTGTACACATCAAGCTTTGTGACTTCAGAATGTCCCTCTTGACCAATGGCTTCTACCAAGACTTTGACCAAACTTTCCTTTTCCCCCATGGCATCCAGCAAGAAAAAATCATATTACAGGGAATGGAACCTGGACCTTCACCATGGTAAGTGAAGCCTTTACCAACTCGGCTATCACACTACTAAGTATAAGCAAGCATAAGAGTGTAAAGCCAAACTAAACTTTCAGCATCATTTGATCAAACCCGCGTTCATTCGTACTGCATAGATTTTGTGCAATTTGATCATTGTAGCATTGCCGCAAGTACATTGGTAATGCACATACTTAATATGTTCCCTGCAGAAAGTTATCATTAAACTGTTCATTCCTTACAAACAAAACACTGACATCACAGCTGCAGTTTTAGCTTTCGGTAGTCTGTCATACAGACCCTGAAACAAATATACCCAAATCAGCCCATGCAAGTGTAGAATATGTGACAAATCTAGATTACAACAGTTCTGATATGAAAAAGTCCCTGGGCTCCTTTTAGTATATTTTAAGGTTATAATTTAGAAACTGTTCTTTTCTGTAAAATATGTTCATTTCAGAGTCTAGATGTTAGTCTAAGATTTAGGCAACCACTATTTTAATGATTGGGATCCTGAAACACTACTTTTCAGAGTCTTGAGAACTACCATATATACATGTATACAAAACTATATATGTTCCTGTATTTGTAGACCGCCAGGACAGAGGCTTATGATTGCTTCAAGTTTCATCATGTCATGCTACACTATGGTCACAAGAGACATTAAACATACAAAACTCTATAAATAACATCAACAGAAGAAGTTCATCTTGACACGGTGACAAGTATTCAGACAGGATACATTCCAACTCATTGTTGAAACCAGACACTGACTCCACTCAAACAGCACAAAGACTGCTTGGAAGAGCCACCTTAAACATGATATGTGACGACCTTCAACAGGGTATATAACGACCTTCATGTATTTGGTGAATATAACATGCCGAAAGATCAAATTCTGTGACATGAATTGTGCCATAAATTTGACTGACAGCCATAGAGTCCATGGACTTCAAGAAATCCAAGTCGATGTGTCCTGTTACAGAGTGGCCGAAGTCAGTTGACCTCTACGCGACACTTCATTGGGGTCATCAAACAGCAATTTGCTGGACAATGGTGGACAAAGCCCCCTCCTGTTGCTCATTAATTACACCACTTTGTTGTATGTGTCACAGACTGATCAACAAGTAATCAAAACTGGAATGACATTAAGATCCAAATCAAATTGAAATTAGTTCCATTTCACTCCAAGCCATCATAACTGTGCTCATCAATCTGGAACAAGTCCCTTGACAAGATAACGTTTATCATTCCCTTGCATGGTACACCCATCCGGAGATGCTGCCAAACACCCTCTAGAACCTGTCAGGACAGATGCTTCATACCTCCCAACATAATGTCAGTCTGACTTTGACGGATTGCCCAGTGGGGACGGTCCAGTTAGGGCATAATTGCAGCATCTTGACCATAAAGAGAAAGTTCTGACATCCAAGGTTGGAGGTCAGAGGCTGCTATTCAGACCAGTCCATCAGTGTCTGTATGGATTCTGATTGGTCAGTTTCAATCCTCTGACCTCTTGACATATCCTCATTGAGTGGTCATTCTGACAATTAACTTAATTCCTCTCCATTTGTTTTGTGATTGATTTTAGTTTTGTGGATACAGTAGGTACAGTTCTTCATCATTTATCTCCCCTTTACAGGCCCTAGGTGGCAGCACCATGCTGTCTTAGCCATCCTTCAAGTCCCTCAAGGGACACAACCCAGACGAACGAAAAACGCTTTAAGAAATAAGAGGAATCCTGTGAGGTATAATTACACTTCATTAAATCTATCTTAACTGTACATTGTTGAAATACATGTTAAATATCCAGCATCCCTTGACAAATTTATTCTTGTATATGTCCTGCTAAGGTTTGATGGAAAAGTTTTCACAGTAATACATGAAGTGGAAGAACACTTCTTTTGAACTTTCTCCCTGACAATATAGTTTTGTTTGTTGTTTAACACTGCAGACAGCAATACTCCAGCTATATGGCGGCGGTCTGTTAATAATCCAGTCTGGACCAGACAATTCAGTGATCAACAGCATGAGCATGGATTGACGCAATTAGGATACGATGACATGTGCCAAATCAAGTCTGCGAGCCTGACCACTCACCTGTCACCTCTTATGACAGAGGTTGCCAATTCTAACCCAGATATTCACAGGTAACCTGACAATATGGCAACAGTTAAACAAAACTGGCCAAGCGTTATGCTGAAAGTTTCCCGTTCAGTCCCTGCAAACAGTCTAAAGCTTGCATGAACCAATAAGAACGGATTCAAAAGCCTTCATGAAGAAAACATCTTCGACTGCATTATCTCGTTAGCATAATGTGATAGCCTCCTCACCTAATAAAGTTCCAATCAAAAAAATAGTTTGACCTTTGATAAAGTTGAATAACACTTGTTGATTGGTCTAGCAGGTATTTGAAAAATTTTGTTAAAAACTTTTATATCCACCCTTTACTCTTTGACTGAAAGAGTTGATGTTTTTGCCAGTTTTAAGACCATAAACAAACTGCAACTTGTCAGAGAACAGGATAATAAAAATATTTAATAACCAACCTATCAATATAATCAAAAACAGTCCTCATAAAGACACCAAAATAACTTTGAAGTTGTTTTACAAAACATCTTGTCATCTCCTAAGAGACCTCAATACCTCTCTGGTCCTGTGAATAGAGCTGCCTGGAGATTAGAAGGTTGATAGTTTGATCACTTGCCGAGCCATACCGAAAGATGTTAAATGCCGCTACTTTTTACACTACATGTGGAATTGAGAGGTTAAAACAAGGACTGTTCATTAAACACCTCAAGAGAACACTATGCTTTTGTTCTGTGACATGACAAGGAATTGGCATTTAAAAAAGTTTCTAATAACCTTTTTAAAAAGTTTTGATTTTTTACAGCTAAATATAAAATAATCTTCAATATATGATTCTCATTTCAGTCATAAAAAGAAAAAATACTTAAAAGAGAATCTAAGTCATCTATCACAGAGAAACCATCAAATATGTTCCATTTACTGACGACCAAGAAGGGTGTTACAAAGTAGCCCCATTTCCATCTGTCCCCGAGCAATTGTAAGCCAGCAGTAAATATGCTCCCTCTTTCAGTGTTTATGTTTTATGAAGTCTTCAATCATAAACACCTTCAGAACTGTTGAACTCTTGGAAATGACTGAAAAAAGGTCCAGCGTCAGGGGACCGAAAATCTTCACATCTTCCATTCATTTTCTGATGTGCGACACCAGCGCTGCTGCCAGACGAACAATCTTGCAGATTAATGTTCCAGTGTAAGGACTCTTGGTGGAGCCATAATTCCCTGGTCTTCCCGTATTGTAGTGTCACTATAGTGTATGTATGGACCAAGTCGTATATTGTCTTTCCTTACTGACATCAGGGAACCGAACTGACCTATCCTCAATGTCTGGAAGAATCTAACACATAGATTGTTGTCTTTTATTGACCCCAGTGAACTGAACAAACCCGTGTTACAGAGTGTACAAATCTCCTCCTCTATTTACTGACCTATCTCCTCCAGTAAGTTGCATACTTTGTCATAATCCTTCTCTCCTTACTGACCTATCTCTCTAAGTCATAATCCTTCTCTTATTACTGACCTATCTCTCTAAGTCATAATCCTTTTCTTATTACTGACCTATCTCTCTAAGTCATTATCCGTCTCTCCTTACTGACCTATCTCGCTAAGTCCTAATCCTATCTCTCTAAGTCATAAGTCATAATCCGTCTCTCCTTACTGACCTATCACTCTAAGTCATAATCCTTTTCTTATTACTGACCTATCTCTCTAAGTCATAATCCTTCTCTTATTACTGACCTATCTCTCTAAGTCATAATCCGTCTCTCCTTACTGATCTATACACCAGTGTGTGTACTAAGTCATACTGCTCTTCTCCTTAATGACCTCAACTCCTTTGTGTGTACTAAGTCATAATTCTTCTTTCCTTACTGACCTATTGCTTAGCGTGTCCAAGGACCAAGTCATTTTCCTACACCAAAGTTCCTACAGATTATCAGCCATCAAATGTTGGTCAAATGTGGGAACGAGCATCAGAGGGAAATAACTCTTAGCTACATCGCTGCACTGCCAAAGTTTTGCTTAATGATGGAGATTAATTAACACCCACTGTCATTGCAAGGAATAATATTATGTATTAGTTTCCTGTAAAATCATAACTTGACCAAGTTTTGCTTAATACGGGGCCATTGTAACACAAATCACTGGCAATTAGGGCCTTTTCAAGGCTAAAATAAATTTAGGGTCTTTTTATGGTAAAATGTCCAAATTCCAGACTTTTTCAAGCCCATGTGAACAATGTTCTCTCCTTAATGACGTCACTAATCTAGCCCATTCTCTGAAAGAGATGTTTTGGACTTTTTACAGAGATTATTGGTAGTGTCACAGAGATGTTGTATAGCGTCACAAAGATGTTGTATAGTGTCAAAGAGATGTATAGTGTCAAAGAGATGTTGTATAGTGTCACAGAGATGTTGTATAGTGTCACAGAGATGTTGTATAGTGTCACAGAGATGTTTTGTAGTGTCACAGAGATGTTTTGTAGCGTCACACAGATGTTGTATAGTGTCACAAATATGTTGTATAGTGTCACAGAGATGTTGTATAGTGTCACAGAGATGTTGTATAGTGTCACAGTAGTGTCACAGAGATGTTGTATAGTCTCACAGATGTTGTATAGTGTCACAGAGATGTTGTATAGTGTCACAGAGATGTTGTGTAGTGTCACAAAGATGTTGTATAGTGTCACAGAGATGTTGTATAGTGTCACAGAGATGTTGTATAGTGTCACAGAGATGTTGTATAGTGTCACAGAGATGTTGTATAGTGTCACAGAGATGTTGTATAGCGTCACAGAGATGTTGTATAGTGTCACAGAGATGTTGTATAGTGTCACAGAGATGTTGTATAGTGTCATAGAGATGTTTGGCATTAAGACTCATTTTGTTCCTAGTGACATTCCATACAATCACTTTGGATCAGAACCATGGGACGTCTCTGACAGCAGCCAGATTGCACATCCATATTGCAAACTGCACCATTTTGTTGAGCATTTAAATGCATGGTTAAGTGCAGGGAAGTGTTGCAAGGATACAAAGTGTTGGGAAGTGCTCATCAGATCAGATTACACAGTTATGAGAGATTGTATCATATACCTGGATGCCATCAGGTCAGGATGAGTCACATCCAGCCCAGGACATTCTTCAGAGTCTCCACGGTTTGACAAATGGGTTCATCATGGATATGCAAGACCTAAGAGCTGGCAAGAAATATGGCAGCCCATTACCAATTCTGGAATTACCAAACCGAGGCAGCGCAGGCAACCAACCATGACACCTATCACACACCAATCTGATACCATTAATTAATGACAGCCCAGTATCCTTCTCCTCAGAAGCGAGATCAATTTCATGCAAATTCTTATTTTAACACTGGAATGAATGCGGCAGATGACTGTGGCGTCACCAATGACAAAATCTCATCATTCTTTGATAGGTCATCAACATCCGACTCGCTCAATGGGATGCTAAGAAAGGAATAGGAGAATCAGATTAACAAATTTTAACAGCTAATATGAATTGCCATAAATTGTGGAAGAGATTCTATTACCTCTCGCTGCAGTCAAGATGCAAATTTTTTACCATGATCAAAAACAGAAAATAACAAATTTTCTCATTTGATTTTACAGTTTCAAAAATATCAAGACTTCAAAATCATTAAGCCTTAATGAAGTAATTCAAAACTCTGAAACCTGAAATTGATATAATTATGAATACAATGAAGTATTCTCTCTTGTCTATATGTCTCAGAAAGGAAACCTGTGTCAGATTTTAGCATCGGCAAGTGAAACAATGAATGTCGAAGAGCTTTTAAATGCCATATAGAAGTTACAGGTATTGACATCCCAGACTGACAAACCCACCTCCAAAGACTGACTGACTGAGTTTAGTTTTACGCGCTTGTAGCAATATTCCAGCAATATCACGGCGGGGGACACCAGAAATGAGCTTAACACATTGTGCCCATGTGGGGAATCGAACCCGGTCTTCGGCGTGACGAGCCAACGTTTTAACCACTAGGCTACCCCACTGCCCCCACCTCCAAAGAATGTTGCCAGATCTGTGTGTACATGTTTCAGATTAGAACGAGGTAAAAGCCATTTGTATCTGTCATTTACATCTGCCTGATAAAATATCAACAATTTACACTAATGTACATTGTAGATCAATTTTCAAACCTTATGTTCTTATCATCTTGACATATAGATGTTCTATGTTTGTGTTTGATTGCTTGTTTGTTGTTTGAGGATTAACTCACCAATATTACAGTATTATGGCAGCGTAAATTGTCTAGTCAATCCAGTAAGTGACATCATGAGCATCAAACCTTACCTCCTGATTATGTTAATCATCTTTCCAAAACCATTAATCATAACATATAAATGACGAATGAGTTGCTGAAGACCATTTCTAACCAGGATCTTCAGAAGTCTCTATTTTGGTAACTGGTCCCAAGTCGGCATCTTTGTGCAATGAATGTTAGATTATTGACTGTATCCAAGTCACTCATCGTGGATGGTAAAATTGGCTTAACACAACATTTCTTGAGTCATTCTACGTCTATGTTAAAAAGCCATAAATAGTTAAATGTTCCACCACTGTCTCCAAGATGGAATGCGAGGCCTAAAAGTGACATTATGGAACTAAGTATGACCAGATTTTCTGTTAATATCCATTTGAAATTTGATAATGAACATGGAAGGTTTAACAAGATGCAGTCAGAGGTTTGAGACTGATCCATCTTAGAATATTTTTTTTAGAGAGCAAAAGTAATATATGGGTTTTCCTGGTATCACTTGTTTCAGTCAGTCAGCTGTCTGTCAGAACTGACAAGGATTCCAATATGAAAGCTGTGTGAGGTATGGCAGGCGAGGGTGATTTTAACGCTGGATTCTCTTTAAGATCAGTCATAGGGCACAAGAACAAACTAAAAGAGTCTGGTCAAAATCATGAATAATGTGGGATTAAATCCCTTTATTGCAGGATCCTGGCATACCTAAGGGACATAACTTTGCACAATGAATTGCAGCACCATAGCCATCTTGACCATCCACTTTTCCAGTATTCATGGGCACCAAGACAAACTAAATCAGTCTCATCAAAAACCCTGGCTGCTGTAAGTTAGCGGGTTAATGTGGGATTCAAACCCATTATCACAGGATGCTGGGATATGTAAGGGACGTAACTCTGCACAGCCAACTTGACCATCCACTTTTTCAGTATTCATGAGCACCAAGACAAACTAAATCAGTCTCGTCCAAACCCAGAGATGATCTCTCTTGATAGTCATCAGTTTAACCCTCCGAAACATTCGCCAACCATTCTGCCCCTCCCCTTGCCATCTACCACCCCCTTACAGCAGCCAAGGATTATCAGGAATCTCTGTAGCCAAAGAATTCCTTCCAGTACCAGTTTATGAAAAACCTTTGTCCATTGTGTCACTTAAATTGAAATATTCGCCAGATTTAAACAGGATACTCCACGAATCAATAAGTCAATGGTTTCTTCACAATTTGTAGGAAGCGACCTTGACAATAATGGATCCACAACTCCATGTAATCGAACTTGTCAGGTTAGAGGAAATCCCAACAAATGGTCACGTAAAATTGTTTGGCAAACTGCGAAACAAACACACATTAGATAACAGTGATGGAGTATAATTACATATTAAATAATCTCCTTCAGCAACATAAACACATTTCATAACTTAACCGTCCTCCATAGAAAGGACTGTCACCTCAGTAATGTTCGTTAATATACAGGCTATATTTGGGCAGAAACCACATTGACAAACCGACAAGACGGAAATGACGTATTTGTATACATAATAGCCAGTCATTACATGGTATTAATTGCATTATTTGGTCATAATGGTATTTTCACCACAAACACTTTCGGGCAACAAAAGCAGACAAACTCGGGTCAAACATGGCACCACAAAGAAATTCATTACCACGTAACCGTAAACCATAAAACACAAGGTCAGCAAAGAAAGCACAAACAGTGAAACACATTACCGCGATATTACTTCAGATATCTTTTAGAGACATTCTACAAACTTCAACCATGCTTTGATTTGTATGTTACAACAATGAGTGAGTTGGTTGAGATGCATCAAGTTTTATGTACAGCCTATTGATTCACAGCTTCACGTGGAATTCTTCCATGAATTTGGTAAATACTTGATTCTGACTGCTCATAGGTTTCAACTCACAAATTCCACTTCTGATTGAAACCTGATGGATAATATATGTCCTATTAACCAAGTAAAATGATGATTGTCTGAGAAATTTAACACTAATGAGGTTGGGTGAAACTTTGAGGTTGAGGCCACTTTCAAAAGTTTTCAGATTCTACTGCAGCAGGTCTCAGTTATTGACCACTTTGTGAAACCAAGATCAGATTTCCTGCCATGATCATAACCAGGGTGCCATTGTACAAAACGATCTTAGCACTAAGGTTGCCGTAACTCCCATACCTTAACATAGGCATAAGGTAGTCTTAGTACTAAGGTGACCGTAACTCCCATATCTTAACATAGACATAAGGTAGTCTTAGTACTAATCATAGAAGGTGAGCACCGTAACTCCCATATCTTAACATAGACTTAAGGTAGTCTTAGCTAAGGTGACCATAACTCCCATATCTTATCATAGACTTAAGGTAGTCTTAGCACTAAGGTGACCGTAACTCCCATATCTTATCATAGACTTAAGGTAGTCTTAGCACTAAGGTGACCGTAACTCCCATATCTTATCATAGACTTAAGGTAGTCTTAGCACTAAGGTGACCGTAACTCCCATATCTTATCATAGACTTAAGGTAGCCTTAGTGCTAAGGTTGCCGTAACTCCCATATCTTAACATAGACTTAAGGTAGTCTTAGCACTAAGGTGACCGTAACTCCCATACCTTAACATAGACTTAAGGTAGTCTTAGCGCTAAGGTTGTTTTGTAAAACGGCACCCTGGTGCAACTCGGATTTGAACTAAATATACCAAGTCTGGCATCTAATATCTGCCAGTTAATATTGTGAAAATATTGCCAACACTTTTACCATAAAGTAGGCCAAAAGCAACATAAAATGTTGGACCAATTTTTCCATTACCTTTGATTAAATATACCTGAATAAGTGCTGAAGTAAAAATTACCTAAATCATTTGATATTCTTGAAAGTTCAGAAATAATCACACATGTACGACAGCAGAGCTGTAACAACATTAATCATAGCAATAGAACACAGGTAAATCACGACACAAAATACACCAAACCTTGCAGATCAATACTAACTCTCCAGCGTGGAATAATTGCCATTTGAAATATTATAGGTTTGTGTAATTGCTATATGTTGCCATGGGTACATAGTTGAAGTACAATACATCACTAGAAAATGCTTCACAAGGAAGTTGGAGATTCATCACACTGCGACACACCTTGAAAACTCTGCCAGCCATGGACACAAAGACGCTTTCGGGGCAAATGAGGTGCTGATAGTGCACTATAACTCATGAATTGGTGAACTCAAGGATTTCAACCATCTGATTAAAGTATACAAAAATCAATAAGTTCTTAATCAGCTTCATAATGGCTGTCATCACAAAATGAAAACATTTCTCCACAGGAATTGTGCACAATCCAATAATTGATCAGAAGTGCTGATACACTGTACAGAGTGTCTCTGGTGTTCTTCAGTCAGAAAAAAATATCAACACAGCTATCAAATGGAGTGAGTGAGTAAGTGAGAGACAGAGAGAGAGAGAAAGAAAAAGTGAGTGAGAGGGAGAGATAGAGTATGAGTGAGTGTTAAAGAGAGAATGAGTGAGTGAGTGGGTTCAGGTAAATGAGTTGTGTATGGGTGAGGTGAAGTGAAATTGGGTTTAACATCGTGCTTGAGAATATTTCGCTCATATGACGACATGCATACGTGTGCATGTGTATGTGCGGCTGCTTGTACTCGCCCAGACTTAAGATGGTTTTATAGTGCTAGCCCACTGAGATACCATGCCGCAGTGAAGCATGAATACCCCACTCAGACACATTATACTGACTCCGAGCCGACCAGTCCTTGTTGTACCCATTAATGCTGAGCGCCAGGCAGGGACCAACAAGTACCATATTTTAACGTCTTTTGGTATGACATGGTCGGGGATCGAACCCGCGACCTTCCGCTCTCGGGCTGACACTCTAACCACTACACCACGGAGGCGAGTCGAGTGGTGAGTGAGTGAGTGTGTGGGTGAGTGAGTGAGTGAGTGAGTGAGTGAGGATAGTATGGGGTCTGGAGGGAAGGATATACCACTTCTACATCTGCAAAACCAGTATGGGACACTGAATATGAACGTCACACAATCCTCTGTTGTAAATAAAAACAGCCTTCAACAATACAAGTACTTGTGAAGATAGAAATTATCTTCAACAACCCATGCTTGTCATAAGAGGCGAGAAGGGATCGGGTGGTCAGGCTTGCTGACATCACTGATGCATGTTGTCATATCATAGCTGTGTAGATAGATGCTCATATCGACCACTGGATTGTGTGGATCCAGATTTCATAACTTATAGACTGCTTTCATATAGCTGGTACATTGCTAACTGCAGTCTTAAACAAGAAATGGCAAATCAACAATACAAGCAAACACTTCTATCACTTGGATACCCCATCAATCCTCAAGAAAAAATGATGGACCATCCCAACAATCTCCATCCATAAATATGGTGAAATGAAAAACCATTAATGCTTAAAAGAAATCTTCACTATTGATGTAATTGTTAAATTCTTCAATAAACCAATAAAAAAAAAATAACATAAAATCTTAAAGTAAAGACCCAGTAAAATTCAACAAATTGACACCATCTTGGTTCATAACCTGCACCTAATAACCACTCTTCACCCAGGAAAAACTTTGGCCTGCTTTTCTCCCTGATATCCCTCAGCCTATGAGGACCTCCCAGCTGGTGAGATCTGTGAACAAGTGCCCTTTCAGTGTGCAGCAAATTGTGTGATCAATGAGACGAAGAGACCTACCGTAGCATGTAATTTGTCTATGATGGGGCTCCTGCTTCTCAAAGACAAGCCATTTATTTGTGCTCTAATAAGACATTTCTCCGGCTGCAGGATTCAGCTCAGCTGGCCGTGGTCACCACACTGGTCAGACAGATCCAATCTTAGCCTTCCAAAGAGCACTTCAAGAGCAGATAACTCCTTTTGCTCAACCTTGGTTTTAAAGGTAATGCTGTTAGGCCAGGCAAAACTTGTCTTGAACCATTTAAAGCAAATACCGCAACCGATGCCTTAACTGTATCAGTGGTCTGAAGAAATTGGTCTGTAGACGTCTGAAGAAAACTTCAAATAGGTAACTTTGTTTAACTTGCTTGATGCAGTTTGCAGTAGCATCCAGTGGGTGTTGAAATGGAGATCAGTCTTCATTGACCTGTTGTAGGAACATGCTGAGAGTGTAAGGCCACAACTTTGCTGCTGACATAACACAGTCTTTACTGATGGTCATCCATTACTTACTTTCACATTTGGTGGATTGGTGACAAGTGGCAACCAGACTATACTTTCACTTAGAGAAATTTAATGGAAGTCAGCTTCTGTTGACTGGTCTACTAACAATGCCCACCAGTCTCCTTGTTACTGAGTGAGTGAGTTTAGTTTCAAGCCACACTCAGCAATATTCCAGTCTGTAAATAATCGAGGCTGGACAACAGTCTCAACAACATGAGCATCATCTACACAACAGGATAAGATGGTATGGGTCAACCAAGTCAGCAAGCCTGACCGACCGATCCCGTTTGTCACCTCTTATGACAAGCATGGGTTGCTGACCGATCGACCAACCGACCGACTGACCGACAGACAGAGGCCTTAACAGGATGTTCTGAATATGATCACTGGCACATTTAATTTAAAATGACAGGTATGAAAATTGCTTTCATTTCATAATCACTTCAAATATGTTAGAGAACTCTTGGAAGGTTAGCGATGTAAAGTTCATGTTTCATGGGTGCTTATGTTGTGTCACGAACAGTTAAGTACTGTTGAAAATATTTCCCAATCAGTCACGTAACCAGAACCCCACAATTCCCTGTTCCACCTTATCAGAGTCTTGTCTCAAACAACCTGTGCCAGGAACTATTCAAACACAATGCTGTTATAACTTTTGTCAATCATTCTAATTGTGTTTCCAGGCAAACTGTATGTTAGCGTAACAGAAGATGTCAGTCTCGCCAACAAAACAAGCCACAGTGAGACAAGACCTGCCAACAAAACAAGCCACAGTGAGACAAAACCTGCCAACAAAACAAGCCACGGTGAGACAAAACCAGCTTATGCCACAATCCAGATAGTCAAGAAACTTCAGATGTTTAATAAAGCCGTTTCTTTTGTACTGAGGCAAACGCCACGAGTTACTGTAGATTAAAGCTGTAGTTAATAGAGAAAAGCTGACAAACGGCAAATTTCTTCGGAACTAGACTTCAAGCAGCCAATCACGGAGCAGCGAGGATGAGTCTTTGATTTTAAAGTATGGCAGACATGTCTTTCCATTTGACAAGGAAAGGGCAGCAGAGTACACTATTTTTTCTCCATATTTCCAAAGGATTGGTTTGTGTCAAGGAACCCAACAAAAGTTGATCATGGAGCTGTTCCCGATGTATTTGAATTCTAAACAACTGCTTGAACTATTCCTGCTTACAAATTTGGATTTGTCAAATAGCCTGTTACATGGAACCATCTCTTTAGATGACTCAACTCGACAAACATTTCTTTTAAGGAATAAATATTTTTTAAACTACACTGGAAGAATCAACATTGGCTCATTTAGAAACGACTTTTTCATTAACAAACAAGCATTTTTAATGTGAAGTGCTAATGTGTTTCGATCATCTATCGAAGACATATTCCACTGACCAGTGCAGTCGACTCTAAATCGGAAATTTATCCAATGTTGACATTTCCCTACTTTTTCATTGATTACCCCTCAGAAACATCAAGTATTTATTGAAAGCATGAAATGGTTTTCCACTTTGTGCCTCATATTGAAAGAAATTATACACCTTCAAAATCAACTGTTTCAGCTGAGTTGAGCATCTTCTCAGTCAACAATGGCATATGCACAGCAGCAGGTGCAGATAATGCTTGTCCTCTTTCTCCTACTGATGTGACTCAACATAAAATTGCTTGTAGAAGGTATTCATTGGACACAATTTGTCCGATGATTACATAAGGTAACATTGATTTAAGAAAACAAATAAACATCTGAAAATATAGACACTAATTATTACAGGCAACTGGCAAAAATAGTTTAGTTTCATCTGAGTCACCCATCTTCATCAAACAACCATCTTCATCTTTGTCAAATGTATTTTCATCACAGTCAAAAACATATCTTTATCAGAGTCAAACATGTCGATCTCTTCTTAGTCAAACATGTATATCTTCATCACAGTCAAACAGATCCTCTTATCAGTCAAACATACACCTTCATCACAGTCAAACATCTTATCAGTGTCACAGCATTTTCATCAAACATGTATCTTCATCACAGTCAAACATGTATCTGTCACAGTCAACTACAGATCTATCTGTCACAACATGCATCTTCATCACAGTCAAACATGTATCTTCATCACAGTCAAACATGTATCTTCATCACAGTCAAACATGTATCTTCATCACAGTCATGTATCATCACAGTCAACTACATGTATCTTCATCACAGTCAAACATGTATCTTCATCACAGTCAAACATGTATCTGTCACAGTCAACTACAGATCTTCATCACAGTCAAACAGATCCTCTTATCAGTCAAACATGCATCTTCATCACAGTCAAACATGCATCTTCATCACAGTCAAACATGTATCTTCATCACAGTCAAACATGTATCTGTCACAGTCAACTACAGATCTTCATCACAGTCAAACAGATCCTCTTATCAGTCAAACATGCATCTTCATCACAGTCAAACATGTATCTTCATCACAGTCAAACATGTATCTTCATCACAGTCAAACATGTATCTATCACAGTCAACTACAGATCTTCATCACAGTCAAACATGTACCTTCATCACAGTCAAACATGTATCTTCATCACAGTCAAACATGTATCTATCACAGTCAACTACAGATCTTCATCACTGCCAGACACAAATCATGCTGCTGACAATAACAACTTACAGTTTAAATGTATTAACATTGGGATTAGAGACCAATTCCCAACTGAAGAGAGATAAGGGTTGCATGCAGCTTTCACCATTAGTGCATCTGGGGTTTGCTTGTCAGGGGATATTCCAGTACTATTTCTTCAATGAATGTTGTTAATGGGGGGTGGAAGATCCATAGGTGGAAGATGCAAAGCATTAATCTAGTATGGCTCAGTATACACTGACATTTAGTCTCAGAAAAAAGATATATTATTTAAAAATATATATCTACAAATCTGAAAAAGATATATATCTACAAATCTAATTTTTAAAATATATTTCTACAAATCTATGAAACATATTAGTATATAAACCCAAAAGGAGCCACAAAACTTCTAAATAGAACTAAAGCAATCTAGACTTGCCCGATCATTCCTGACTTGAGTGGGACTCCTTTTTATTGATTGTTCGGGGCAGACGAGTCTCACTACTGTAACTTTCAGGATGCTTCATCACTGTGCATTCACCACCATCTGCATTATGTGTCAAAGAAGATGAAAGATGAAAATCACATTTCACCTCGGTCACTGGAGCGTGATAATTGACTCGTGTAATGCTATCGGGATAGGCGGAGACCCTTCAGCTCTTCTGGTGTGTGCTGGCAATGACGGAACCTTATTGTTGGGTGGTTGAGGCAATTAAAATCATAAAAAAGACATAGTGAATTGAAATATTGGGCAGCTGAAAAATCAGTTTATGCACCTGCATCCTGTAAACATTAGAAGTTTGTAAACAAGGGAGTTGTATTACTTTGATGAACCCCTCGCCATGCTCCAGTGTTGACAGACTGGGGAGTTTAATCAAGATGAACGTGGATCGAGAACATCAAACCATTACACCCTGGTAGTGAAAGCCACCAGCATTTGGTGAGGAACCTAGACTGCCCTACCTTTGTCTATTTGGCTTCATGGCCATTATCAGTATCACAGTATCACTATCAGTATGTCATCACACTGTACATCAACCTTCTCAATTGTATAAACTCAAATACCATTCATGTGTATATTCTCCTTGTGCATAATTTTGTGTATCACTTGTTTGATAACAGTGGAGTGAGTGAGTGAGTGAGTGAGTGAGTGAGTGAGTGAGTGAGTGAGTGAGTATGGTTTTACGCCACTTTTAACAATATTCCAGCAATATCACGACAGGAGACACCAAAAATGGGTTTCACACATTGTACCCATGTGGGGAACCGAACCCGGGTCTTTGGCGTGACGAGCCGATGCTTTAACCACTGGGCTACCCCACCACCCTGATAACGATGTAAGCATCCACACCAAAAATCCTTACAAATTGTTCCTGTTTGTAACATTGGACATTGGTTGTTTAAAGCTGTATTCAGCAATAATTCAGCTGTGTGATGGAGGTCTGTATATAATCAAGTCTGGACCAGACAATCAAGTGATTGACATCATGAGCATCAGTCTGTGAGCCTCGCCATCAACACCTGGTACAACAAGCACAGGTTGCCAAAACTTAATTTCAAATGGCATCCCTCGGAGCAGCAGAATGCAAAAGAAAAGCTACGTAAACTAGAAGTACTGGTTCCAAAACTCTGACAACTCTCTGTGTGTGTGTGTGTGTGTGTGTGTGTGTGTGTGTGTGTGTGTGTGTGTGTGTGTGTGTGTGTGTGTGTGTGTGTGTGTGTGTGTGTGTGTGTGTGTGTGTGTCTGTCCCTAGTGGTAAAAGCGTTAATTCGTCACACCGAAGACCCAGGTTCGACTCCCCAAATGGGTGCAATGTGAAAAGCCCATTTCTGGTGTCCACAGCCATGATATTGCTGGAATATTGCTAAAAGTGGCATAAAACTAAACCCACTCACTCACTACAGTAGAGAAAAGGTGACAACTTGCTGAAATGCTTTCAGACAGGGAAACGTGTTACATCATTGTGCAGCACTTGTAAATTCTAGAAATGGAAAGGTTAGGTACAATGGACCATTTTATGCCAATAATGAAGAGCCACTTCAGACAGCAACAGTGCAGATGAACAATTCCCAGTGAGAAGCGAATGTTACATTTTCAATTAACATTTAAACGAACCTTTGAGTAATGACAATATTAAATTAAAGTCTGTCAAAATACTTTTGTTATTCAACAGAAGCACGCACCTGCACGCCGTGAATCTTCAGTTACACTTTGTCCTGCAATGCCGCAACATGATAAGGCTGGATACTTTTTAGTGACCCAGCACTAGACCATCTTCATGATAGACAACAAATAAACTACCCTTCTCCATTCCAAATCTGATTACCTTCTTAAAAACGTCCCTCTTTCCTACCAAAGAAATATATCATACACTGTCCGTAGACAGATAGTTGTATCTAATGTATTAGAATGGCCTCATTAGAGGAAAATCATCCCCCACTCATTATCTTAACTGCAGGCAACAATGAGGCGAATTATTCTTCTGGTTCTGTGCGATGCTTGCAATTACATCTGCGTAATTATCTCACAGGTTATACTGCGTTTGTATTTAAGTTTCGAGACGAAATCTTCCACAGAGGCCATTACGAAGCACTATCTTGTAACCATAGCATCATATTTATTACAGTACCTTTATGCCAGCGATCGCAAGACAGACAAATAAATATAGAATTACCATGGTACAAGAGGCAAACCATTTCATGATGCCAGTCCATGAGATTTAGTTGTCAGGCGAGTAGCAGCGTTATGACAAGTTATGATACAGTGAGGATTAATGTATGCTTGGATGGATATTATGTTTCTGTGAATTGTCCTCAATGGCTTATTTAGAAACTGCCATTGTCTGCAGATTGAAAATGTAATCATTTTTTCTTAGTACAGCATGATTTATATTTTTCATATTCTCCAAAGATTCTTGTGACTCATAAGTAATAAATGTCACAAATTATGTTAGATGGGTGCATAGAAAAAGTTCTTCTTGCTAAACTACAACAAAGAATGTTCAAGAAAAGGTTTGGGAAAAAAGTTTAGGGCTGATGACAAAAGGGAATATAATTCAGACAGTTACCAAAGAGGCATAAATATTAATGGCTCAAATTTGAAAAGGTAATGGTTATGTTCAAAAGTTGGATTTTCTTTTTATTTAGCATTGATCCACGTACTTCT
Organism: Haliotis rubra; assembly: GCF_003918875.1. Classification (NCBI taxonomy): domain Eukaryota; kingdom Metazoa; phylum Mollusca; class Gastropoda; order Lepetellida; family Haliotidae; genus Haliotis; species Haliotis rubra. The sequence goes on along the minus strand of NW_025765625.1, from coordinate 645,321 downwards.
TATCAAATATTCCAGAGTTGTAATGTGAGGAAAAGTTAATAGTACATCCAATCCTTGTGAACTTTTCTAATCTCTCATTCAAATGTTTGAAGGAAATCACATCAAGGTTAAATATACTTACTAGATATTTAAAAGAAAAGTTCTTGAAGTAGGGAAGACAGACAAATGATTCATTTACTTGATAGTTCATAGTCTTAAAACAGTCTTACAAATAGCAACATATTTTTCAATTTTTTAAATGTATTTTTTTGACAACTAAGTTTCTGGAACTTCATGATGGAACATCAGAACCGTAATTAAAGAATATATGGACATGCCAGAATTTGTGCAAAATAGTCCTTTTGGAATCAAAAAAAATGTTCAATGGCTCCCATTCAGAGACACTGATTCCATCATCCAATTTAACCCCCTCACACTCCCTGCCCACGCACACCCACAAAAAAATCTTTAATGGCCGATCCTGAAGCAATGTGTCTACAGTTTATAAACCTAGTTGTTGAGAAGACATGTCCACCTTTGGTGCTTCAATATTACTGAAGACCTTTATCGCCATCCAACAAACTTAACTAATTCTGGAGCCAGATCAACTTAATTTTACCGTGTTATCTCAAATTGTGCAGAAACAGCATCTCCGACCAAGATACAGCACAATGTTCTGAACGTCATCGGAAACAGTCTTCTTAAACAGTAGTGGACCTTTATGGGATATACAGCTGGTGACCACCAGCTTACCGCCCTCAACCTAAACAGAATCTTGTTTATGCGGACATGTCAAGCCAATATTTACAATTATACACAACCATATCTCTTTTGGACCTCCTCAATTCCCTCATTTTACTCCTCGGAACCTCAACATCGTCTGCAAACCCTGGGTGACCCCAAGGTTATCAAGCAGTGTCTATCACAGAACTAATGGTTTAATTGTTCTTGCCCAATTAGTTGTCGGAGAAATATTACAGTGTGCAGTACGTAATGTGTTTATCAGGTGGCGCTGACAGGTGACGGTGATTCAGCGCCATCTGGTGGGATGCACCTGTCAGGGGAGATCACTACATTCTTCTTGTAGTTTACTGTTTTCCAAGTTCAACAAAAGAAACCACAGATATGGCAGCTTCCAGCAACGTTAACAGACCACCCAAATTGTATTTTCCCAACACAAGCACAATATCACTTATCTCCTAAAGACTGCGAGCACTGTGCTGCAGATCTACGTGCACACTTCTAAATATTGAGTACAGCCATTTCAGCCACACAAAACAAAAAACAACACCATCCTTGAAACAACAATCTCAAGCATTTCTGTCAAAACATATAACCATCACCATTTATCAATAAGGACCATGGCCGAACACACAGCACAACCCACGCTATTCCAAAACAGCCAATATGTTTTGAAAGACATAAAACGGACAAGCAAAGCCCAGTTCTGAAAAATGGGCCGGTTTTCTCAAAGTCGTCATTTTTTGCACTAAGTAGCTAGCAGATGACAATATTACAACAAACTCACTCCGAGAACCTTTTGATGTCCCGGCTCATGGGTGATTGTTCCATATTGCATTTTGTCCTTGCTCATCTTCTAAAACACAAAATTATCCCAAATTGCCATTAAAATGCAGAAATGTTTTCCCAAGGAATCTCACTCGAGGTTTGCCGTCTGCAGGGACCCAAGCTTTTACACACTCTGCGAAACAGGATGTCGAGGGCTGTGTCGTGCTTCCTTCAAAGAACGCTTCCATTTATCTGGCAATAATGTTGCCATAACAATGAGCGGCCGATGAAACTCATAGATGATTATTATTCCCCTTGCAATCACATCCTCGCCATGTTTTCATTGCCTGTGAAGGCTGCGGACATCTACAGGGAGTTGAACCTCGCCGTTCACTCAGCATCCCAGACAGATTCATAATAAACACATCCATGCTAAATTACATCTTCATGTTCACCGGTTATTTGGAGATGTACCCTAAATAGAGGCCATGCTTTTGTCACCTAAATCTTCGTGGAGGCATAATTACTTCATCAACAGTGACGTTAAAACCACATACAATGAGGACACAGCACTTTCATACAGTGCTTGCATGAGTGAAAGAGTGAGTCAATATTCTGCTTTGGACAGTTTTCTACTCATGGTGTGACAGCTTGAATGGGGAGAAAATCATGAAGTAAATTGAACCCACAATTACAGGTTACTGGCACATCTAAGGGAAGCAACTCTGTATGGTTAAATGTATTTTAATGGAACAGTCAACAACATTTCAGCTGTATGACAGTGGATTGGCCTGTAAATATATCAGATCTTGATCAAACAGTGTGGTGGTTGATACTGTGAGCACTATCAAAGCCTTCACAGAGCTTGACCACTGACCAATTGAGTCACCTCAGATGACCCATTCTTCTATCCAGAGTTCCATGCAGCCAGTATAGTACATCTGAGTGTGAGTGAATTTAGTTTTATGCTGTTTTAGCAATATTTCAGCAACATCACGGCAGAGAACACCAGAAATATGCTTCACACATTGTGCCCATGTGGGGAATCGAACCTGGGTCTTTGCGCGGACGAGAGAATGCCTTCATCACCTGGTTACCATGCCGCCCCTAACTTAGTACCTCTGGCAGGCAGTCACCATGTAACGATTCATCAAAACTTACACAGTCCATTCAAGATATTATAAACATCATCTGTTTCTTTTTGAACAAGTTTACATACAGATACATAGAACAGTTCAAAGTCATTGAGAAAATATCCAGAAAAGCTATTTCCATCTGTGTAGTCATCCTTTGTTTTACACTGGTTGGACGGCTCCACATGCTGTCACTGTAGCTGTACAGTGAGTGAGTGAGTGAGTTCGGTTTCACGCAGCTTTTAGCAATATTCCAACAATATCACGGTGGGGGACACCATAAATGGGCTTCACACATTGTACCCATGTAGGGAATCGAACCCGGGTCTTCAGCATGACGAGCCAACGCTTTTAACCCTCTAGATTTCCCCCGCCTCTGTTGCTTTACAGAGTGTCAGAGATTAGTCTGTCATACAGACCCTGAAGCAAATATATCCAAGAAAGCCCAAGCAAGTCTAGAATATGTTGCAAGTCTAGATTTCAGGGCACCTTTTCATAACATTTTTTTTTTTTTTCACTTCGAGTTTTTTTTTCTTACGTAAAATATGTTCATTTCAGGGACTAGTTGTTAGTCTAGTCAGAGATAGTAAGTCTGATGTACATATATGCATTGCCATCCACCTCACTGTCCAAGTTGGTGTAGCATATCTATATAATCATGCAAACAATATGTCAAGCACATCAGAGGCTCATATTGGACCAATTTGTTTTGAGAGAATACATAAGTTTACAAAGATGAGAAAAAGTCTGGTCACATTTTATGCAAATTAGCCTGTGGTTGTGACATAATGCTATGTCATCACTGTGCAAAGCCCACTGATGACCAGAACTGAGCTGGAGACGGTCTAACCTGGAATCCCATGGGTTCAAGTAATAAATTGTACAATCATAGATCTACTTTTTGACGATGATTATATACATCAAAATGACAATTGAACATTGTCACAAAATTGTATTTCTTATTCATCTCATGGGCAGTGTGGTGCAATTATGACAAAACTGGGCACTCATCAAACTCTAGCAACATAAGTTTGGTTCCCCAAAGACAAAATGTCGGAAGCCAGCAAAGTCCAATCTCTTCTCCATCCGTATTCAAACATAGACAGGACATCATATTTTACCTACATTCCTAAAGCCATTATTCTATGAAATATATATACACCAGACTTATTAATTTCCATAAGTACCACTAGTTCTTCAAGCTGAAAGGATGTATTGATATCAGTCATCAGGCAACTAGCACTGGGATGCTCAAAGCTATTGAAGTGTCTCTGGACAGTTTCACACACACAACCAACAAGCGAGGCTCAAAGTCACTCTGGAATATATTGCAAAGTGTATGACTTTGTTCTAATCTATTTAACATATACCAGATGGAATTTCTATTTTTATGCAAAAATAATGTTGAAAAACCTTGTGGAATATCCAGAATTGTGTTCCTTTTGTCACTTTTAAGGAAATGAAGAAATGACTGACTACCTCGGTGATTCAGCGCCATCTGGTGGGATGCACCTGTCAGGGGAGATCACTACATTCTTCTTGTAGTTTACTGTTTTCCAAGTTCAACAAAAGAAACCACAGATATGGCAGCTTCCAGCAACGTTAACAGACCACCCAAATTGTATTTTCCCAACACAAGCACAATATCACTTATCTCCTAAAGACTGCGAGCACTGTGCTGCAGATCTCGTGCACACTTCTAAATATTGAGTACAGCCATTTCAGCCACACAAAACAAAAACAACACCATCCTTGAAACAACAATCTCAAGCATTTCTGTCAAAACATATAACCATCACCATTTATCAATAAGGACCATGGCCGAACACACAGCACAACTCCACGCTATTCCAAAACAGCCAATATGTTTTGAAAGACATAAAGCGGACAAGCAAAGCCCAGTTCTGAAAAATGGGCGGTTTTCTCAAAGTCGTCATTTTTTGCACTAAGTAGCTAGCAGATGACAATATTACAACAAACTCACTCCGAGAACCTTTTGATGTCCCGGCTCATGGGTGATTGTTCCATATTGCATTTTGTCCTTGCTCATCTTCTAAAACACAAAATTATCCCAAATTGCCATTAAAATGCAGAAATGTTTTCCCAAGGAATCTCACTCGAGGTTTGCCGTCTGCAGGGACCCAAGCTTTTACACACTCTGCGAAACAGGATGTCGAGGGCTGTGTCGTGCTTCCTTCAAAGAACGCTTCCATTTATCTGGCAATAATGTTGCCATAACAATGAGCGGCCGATGAAACTCATAGATGATTATTATTCCCCTTGCAATCACATCCTCGCCATGTTTTCATTGCCTGTGAAGGCTGCGGACATCTACAGGGAGTTGAACCTCGCCGTTCACTCAGCATCCCAGACAGATTCATAATAAACACATCCATGCTAAATTACATCTTCATGTTCACCGGTTATTTGGAGATGTACCCTAAATAGAGGCCATGCTTTTGTCACCTAAATCTTCGTGGAGGCATAATTACTTCATCAACAGTGACGTTAAAAACCACATACGAGGACACAGCACTTTCATACAGTGCTTGCATGAGTGAAAGAGTGAGTCAATATTCTGCTTTGGACAGTTTTCTACTCATGGTGTGACAGCTTGAATGGGGAGAAAATCATGAAGTAAATTGAACCCACAATTACAGGTTACTGGCACATCTAAGGGAAGCAACTCTGTATGGTTAAATGTATTTTAATGGAACAGTCAACAACATTTCAGCTGTATGACAGTGGATTGGCCTGTAAATATATCAGATCTTGATCAAACAGTGTGGTGGTTGATACTGTGAGCACTATCAAAGCCTTCACAGAGCTTGACCACTGACCAATTGAGTCACCTCAGATGACCCATTCTTCTATCCAGAGTTCCATGCAGCCAGTATAGTACATCTGAGTGTGAGTGAATTTAGTTTTATGCTGTTTTTAGCAATATTTCAGCAACATCACGGCAGAGAACACCAGAAATATGCTTCACACATTGTGCCCATGTGGGGAATCGAACCTGGGTCTTTGGCGTGACGAGAGAATGCCTTCATCACCTGGTTACCATGCCGCCTAACTTAGTACCTCTGGCAGGCAGTCACCATGTAACGATTCATCAAAACTTACACAGTCCATTCAAGATATTATAAACATCATCTGTTTCTTTTTGAACAAGTTTACATACAGATACATAGAACAGTTCAAAGTCATTGAGAAAATATCCAGAAAAGCTATTTCCATCTGTGTAGTCATCCTTTGTTTACACTGGTTGGACGGCTCCACATGCTGTCACTGTAGCTGTACAGTGAGTGAGTGAGTGAGTTCGGTTTCACGCAGCTTTTAGCAATATTCCAACAATATCACGGTGGGGGACACCATAAATGGGCTTCACACATTGTACCCATGTAGGGAATCGAACCCGGGTCTTCAGCATGACGAGCCAACGCTTTAACCTCTAGATTTCCCCACCGCCTCTGTTGCTTTACAGAGTGTCAGAGATTAGTCTGTCATACAGACCCTGAAGCAAATATATCCAAGAAAGCCCAAGCAAGTCTAGAATATGTTGCAAGTCTAGATTTCAGGGCACCTTTTCATAACATTTTTTTTTTTTTCACTTCGAGTTTTTTTCTTATGTAAAATATGTTCATTTCAGGGACTAGTTGTTAGTCTAGTCAGAGATAGTAAGTCTGATGTACATATATGCATTGCCATCCACCTCACTGTCCAAGTTGGTGTAGCATATCTATATAATCATGCAAAACAATATGTCAAGCACATCAGAGGCTCATATTGGACCAATTTGTTTTGAGAGAATACATAAGTTTACAAAGATGAGAAAAGTCTGGTCACATTTTATGCAAATTAGCCTGTGGTTGTGACGTAATGCTATGTCATCACTGTGCAAAGCCCACTGATGACGGTCTAACCTGGAATCCCATGGGTTCGCAATAAATTGTACAATCATAGACGACTTGGCTTTACGATGATTATATACATCAAAATGACAATTGAACATTGTCACAAAATTGTATTTCTTATTCATCTCATGGGCAGTGTGGTGCAATTATGACAAAACTGGGCACTCATCAAACTCTAGCAACATAAGTTTGGTTCCCCAAGGGCAAAATGTCGGAAGCCAGCAAAGTCCAATCTCTTCTCCATCCGTATTCAAACATAGACAGGACATCATATTTTACCTACATTCCTAAAGCCATTATTCTATGAAATATATATACACCAGACTTATTAATTTCCATAAGTACCACTAGTTCTTCAAGCTGAAAGGATGTATTGATATCAGTCATCAGGCAACTAGCACTGGGATGCTCAAAGCTATTGAAGTGTCTCTGGACAGTTTCACACACACAACCAACAAGCGAGGCTCAAAGTCACTCTGGAATATATTGCAAAGTGTATGACTTTGTTCTAATCTATTTAACATATACCAGATGGAATTTCTATTTTTATGCAAAAAATAATGTTAAAAACCTTGTGGAATATCCAGAATTGTGTTCCTTTTGTCACTTTAAGGAAATGAAGAAATGACTGACTACCTCAGTGACTGAACTGCTTTGTCATGAAGTTGATATTTTAAAAAGCCACTAGAAGCTTGGAAGAGGATTTTCATGTGGACCCAATACAGTTGTTCGGGAATTATCATCATAATTCCTTGTCTCTTCTCTTCATCTTTTGAACCTTTGATTCCAAATGAACCCAGAACAGTCAGAATACCATACAACTGTCTCATGTTTAATAAAACTGAGCTTGTATAGTGCTTACAGGCTATGAAAATCAGCCAACAGGATAAAAAAGTTTTTATTTGTTGTTTAATGACACACTCAATATTCCATCTATATGATGGCAGTCTGTAAATGATTGTGTCTGAATCAGACGATCGAGTGATTCACATCATCAGCACTGTACTGACACAACCATACTGGACATGATGTCTTGCATCAACCAAGTCAATGAGCCTGACCACCCAATCATGTAAGTCGACTCCAATATTTTAGCTGAAATAATGCTGAGTGCAGCATTAAAACAACAAAAGAAAAGAAAAAAACAAAACAAAAAAAACAAGCATATTAGTAAGCGTCACGCTAAAATTGATAAATATTTTTCAAAGATAACATTGCTAAAACACACCACAAAGTACATCGAATTGAAAGAAAAGCCACAAGATGCTCCGAAATGTTCCCTGGACCCATTCATCCATAGCATCCTTTCAGAAGTGACAATACACCACAAATATCCCTCCTATCTCTACCAAGCACTGAAAAGTCTCCTGCTCATGAAAGTAATTTTATTGGATGGCCTTTCTTAGCATCTACCATTCAAACAAAGCTATCATGTGAATGGTTCCAAGGCATTTATTGAAATAAAATGGAGATATATACTGGATAATCCAAAAGGTAGAAATTGCCTCAATTCCCAAAATTGTTCTCACAAGAACTGGAAGCTCACATATGACGATAAAATAAGGTACTGTTCTGCCAGTGAAGACATAAAATATATTCAGATTTCAAACAAAAGACAATTCATGACAAAATTAAGTTGGTCAAAATCATATTTCATTCCATAAATCCAGCAAAGAATGTCTTCTTGGAGAATAATGTGAGAAAAAATGCATCTTTATATTCCATATGAGTTTCAGATTACACATCAGCTGTATTCGTCAGCTTACATAAAACTTTGATGACTTTGAAAGTTGTCCATTGTATTTCGTCTTTTCAGCTCATTGACCCAACAGAAACATCGTTATCGAGTAACAATGTGCAAGCTGGAAACTAACTGCTAAAGCCTGAGATCAACTTTCTCAGAAGAAAAATTAAAACATGCATTTGTCATCTTTATGTATTAAATTACAACATTTAAATGTATTAACTTCCTCTTACAAATTATTTCAGAGTTCTCTGTGAAATGAAACAACAAATTTTATTCAACACCTCTGGATTATTTTCACAAGGAGAGCTGTTTTCAGCAAGTTGAGATTACCTTCGAACAAGTGATACTTTCTGGAAAGTATTCATTTTACACTATCAAACAACTCGTTTAACACAAAAAACATCAAAATTTGAAAAATAGGTGTCAAAGTGTGTATTTTTTCCTTATCCACAAAACATCCACTTACAAGGACAATAGAACTTGAGGAAGTTTTCTTATATAGCTATCATTCTTATAGAAAATATTTTTTTAGAAAACGAACAAATCACAGACTCGCACTGTCAGAAGCTAACAATTGAGCGACTGTTTCAGACGAATCATAAAATAGTTCCATACACTTGGCTTGAAAACAATTCTTTTTCTATGATAATATTAGCCCGAAAGAGCAACACACAGTCAAAACATAACATGCCAAGCCATATAATTGACTTCTCTTTAGCGCTCATGTTCTGAAGAGGATTCAAGGCAACGTTCCTAACGCCACATACTCCCCAGGACTTCTTGTTGGGTGATGTCAATTCCAGATATTTTTCTTAGTGATATACTTCCATTTCTATGTGCTTTGTTTTACAAAGAGTTATGACTGCATGTCAATCAGGAAAATTCCAGCTGACTTCTTCAACTATGGCTGACCTTCCTGGCAAATGTTCTTGGAACATTAACATGGAATACCAGAACATGAACCGAATGCCAAAGAAATGGATGAGCCTCTTCCAGCTCACTGATGCATGAAACAGGCATATCACCCTTCGCGGCTGACACAGTCAATGACACAATGATGTAAGGTTATGAGATTCCGAAACAACTCTATGACAAACATGGAGTATTTTTTGGTAACCAAATACATAATGAAAGAGGCCTCAGCGTACAACCTTGTACAACGCAGAGAGACATCTCAACGTTGCAGAGTATCCAATCCAACACAGGTAGCATTTCACACATGCTTGCGGCATTCCTGTTTCCAGATAAACTTCTCCTGAACAATGGCAAAGTATTGTTTGTGACAACTGCATGGCTGATAGCCTGGAAGAGTATTTTCATCAATTTACACTCACTGTATGTAACTGCTTGTGACATTAAAAAGTCTTTCATCTCAATAACTGAAACTTTTGATCCCAAGTCAAACCACAACTGGTCAGAAAAGCAGGACTCAGCTGGCCATCAACTTGTCCTGCTTGAAAATACAAGCCAATAAGAATAAATGACACTGAAAATCAAGATAATTATTTCAAACTAACAGTCCACTTTATACAAAAGATCAGTGCCAGATAATAAGCTTGGTATAAAAGTACAAATGTTAAGAAAATTACAAATTAATTACTAAGATCGGTGATAACACCATGTATTTGCAAAAATGGGAAGCATGTCTTGCCCAACCAGTAGCACCATTTTTAAAGAAAGCTTGACAACTAACCGTCAGCTTAATAATTGGTTAACTTAAGATGAATGCTGTAATATGTAGTGCCTATTTTGTAAGTCTAGTATAAAGTGTGTTTCTCTCATTAAACATTAGGATGCAGCAATAAAGAATACTTACTACCGGTAATAAATAGGAAACCTGGATGGACATATCACGTACAATATGATCTCAATTCCATTCAGGCAGATTGGCTAATATCTGACTAAACCAAACGGCTAAAGATAGATTTAGGTATTTCTTGAGAGCTAAAGTGAAGATCTGCAAAATCAAATACCTAACAGACATCAGTACATCTGTAGAAAATTAGCTGCAGACATGAAGATAGGTGTCTGACGCTTGTCAATAAAGTCAGAGTACAAAGCCATGTTTTATGAGATTTTTACTCAATGCTATGACAATAATCGACACAAATACAATTATGGTATAAATAAATATGTCAAAAGTTTCAATTCCACCATCCAAGGAAAAAACTTCCAAATGTTCTTCTAAAAACACTGCATAACTGTGGAAACAAGAAAAACAGTAACCCTGAATTTATAGAGTATTTGATAGCTGTACAGTTCACAATTTCGAGACCAATGCCTCCAAATTCACCCGCATTACGTAACTTTACATTACTTACTTTTTTCACAAATGGAAAGAATTAGTTCCCTATCAGCTCAGCAGACCATCAAATCTGTGACATATCCCCTCGAAATCGAAGTGATCACTTCACTTATTGCGACCATATAAAGACGTCATGCATAAAGTAGAATCAGACATGTTTAATGTACACTGCAGATGTTCAGATTACCTAGACAGAGATACAAGAACATTTAATGCACAAAGATCTCCTCTGGAAGAGTAATAAGTCTTCCGATGATGGCATATGGAACTTGGAAATAACACCAGCTATTTACCAACTGCAAATGCCCGCTTTCATTTCCTCTGCCGTAATTACGAAGATGCAAAGGACGAAGCAGTAGGGGCCGTCATCTTGTTCTTCACTGGCAACCATTTGTCAACAGGAAGTACAATTACAGATATTCATTTGGAACTTCTAATAACGGTAATTTTGAAAGATGTCTTCTAACGCATTAGTGCTCCGAACTCACCTGCTTGAGCAGAGACAGATTAATGCACATACTAACAACAGCAAAATTATGCTGTCAGTTAGACGTACAATGTTAGATTAAGTAATATTTGGATTTCAAATGGCAATATTTCAGATTTTGACCAATTTAGAAATCTGATGTTTTACATTTAAGAGAATTTGTACCCCAATAATAAAACTGTTTCAAGGGTTTGCAGCAATCAATCAATCCTGCACTCAAAACCAAACAATGGACTCCAGATACAAAACGAATTCATAAAAATATCTGTTCTAAACTTAATTTTGATAAAATATATAACTATATCTTTGTAAAACTAAATGCAACCAGGATTAACACCAAAGTGTTTTTAGAGCCTTGAGGTTAGCATGATAATAATTGTAGATTTTCTCTAGTATGGGTCAGTGTTAAGAATGACCAGTAGACTCCCCCAAGTATGGGTCAGTCAAGGAGGATCAGTAGACTCTCCCTAGTATGGGTCACTGTGGAGGATGACCAGTAGACTCTCCAAAGTACAGGTCAGTTAAGGTTGACCAATAGACTCCCCTAAGTATCGGTTAGTTATGGTTGACCAATAGACTCCCCTAAGTATCGGTTAGTTATGGTTGACCAGTAGACTCTCCCAAGTGTGGGTCACTGTCAAGGATGACCAGTAGACTCTCCCAAGTGTGGGTCACTGTCAAGGATGACCAGTAGACTCCCCCAAGTGTGGGTCACTGTCAAGGATGACCAGTGACTCTCCCAAGTGTGGGTCACTGTCAAGGATGACCAGTAGACTCTCCCAAGTGTGGGTCACTGTCAAGGATGACCAGTAGACTCTCCCAAGTGTGGGTCACTGTCAAGGATGACCAGTAGACTCCCCTAACTATGGGTCACTGTCAAGGATGACCAGTAGACTCTCCCAAGTGTGGGTCACTGTCAAGATGACCAGTAGACTCCCACTGGGTCACTGTCAAGGATGACCAGTAGACTCCCTAACTATGGGTCACTGTCAAGGATGACCAGTAGACTCCCCTAAGTATGGGTCACTGTCAAGGATGACCAGTAGACTCCCTAACTATGGGTCACTGTTAAGGATGACCAGTAGACTCCCTAAGTGTGGGTCACTGTCAAGGATGACCAGTAGACTCTCCCAAGTGTGGGTCACTGTCAAGGTTGACCAGTAGACTCCCCTAACTATGGGTCACTGTTAAGGATGACCAGTAGACTCTCCCAAGTATGGGTCACTGTTAAGGATGACCAGTAGACTCCCCTAACTATGGGTCACTGTTAAGGATGACCAGTAGACTCCCCTAACTATGGGTCACTGTGGAGGATGACCAGTAGACTCTCCCAAGTGTGGGTCACTGTCAAGGATGACCAGTAGACTCCCCTAACTATGGGTCACTGTTAAGGATGACCAGTAGACTCCCCTAACTATGGGTCACTGTTAAGGATGACCAGTAGACTCCCCTAACTATGGGTCACTGTTAAGGATGACCAGTAGACTCCCCTAACTATGGGTCACTGTTAAGGACAACCAGTATCCTTCAATAATGGACACTCCTGTTTGTGTCCTGCACTAACAACAATGAATGCAAACCCTCTTTAAAAATGTTAATTTCCATGCCGACCAAACAAAAGAAGCATCAACAATATTTAACTGTTAGGAATACAATATCAGCATGCATATTCCTTAATTAAACCCTTCCCATGCTCTTGGAATGAAAAAATATGATAATACGCCAATCCTGCTGTTTAATAGGAAGACAAAGCCCAGTCTGTAAATCTCTCAAATGCCCATAGAATACAAATTTTCAATCAAGGATGAAAGATGTGCATGTGTGGAAATGCCCATGTGTAGAAGATGTGTTGTGTCGTTCTGTGTTCATTCATGTCCAGGCAGTTTAAGACATTGTTTGAATTATGGAAATCTTTAGGGAGAAGATTAAATCTCTTGGCACCACAGTTAGACCAACTTCAAGCACTGTGGTGACTTTATGAAGAAAGATGTGTTCCGTGGTAGTATAAGGAAGGTAATTGAACATTTAAGTGTGTTATCTATAAGCCTGTATTCTCAACGCTACCCACAAACAGTCATATAAATCCTATAAAAATCTCTCTCAGACGTAGTATAGAAAGGCCCGACATGTAATATTCTCAGTGATGAGTGAAAGTGGAGCTCCAAGATAAGTAGTAAAGTGCTGTGGTCTGCTTAAGCTTATAGCCAGGGCTGTTTGGCATCAATTGTATATGTTCGATCAGCACATATTCCAGTGGGACATTTTTCAAAGATACTGAGCCATACATCTTGCAGTCTATGAAATTATATCAACATCTGTCAAAGGAAGGACAATCCAATTTGAATTTTACCAGACTTTATTGTATTATGTTTCATACAATTTTAATACAAGGGAATACAAGGTAGCTCAGAATGAATAGAAACAAAATATATAAAATTTTACATCTGACCCAACAAAACTGTCTGGATATGCATTTCCTTGAAGAAATGTCCAGTGTTGTTTTGCAAATGATAAATTAATGCATATTGTTGGCAGACTTTTCAAAAATTCAATTTTCAAGAAAACTCATTTATTTGAAAAATGTCAAAATTATCATATTCCCCATTAACACTTTTTCCAGGGGGAAATCTTTAAAAATGAGTCAATACAATCTTTAAATGAAATTGTATCAACATCTGTTCAAAAAAGTCCAGTTAATTCAATGTTTTCAAACCAGACTTAGTTAAATTATTTTGTGAAGTTTTGATGCATGGCATTTGAGGAATGAGTGAATACTGTTTGATGTTGTAGATCATGACATCATGAGCTACCATCGGGTATGTTTGTTTGTTTGTTTGTTGTTTAACGCCACACTCTGCAACATTCCATCTACTTGAGTCTGGTCTGTTACTAAACGAGTCTGAATCAAACAATCCAGGGATTGATATCATGAGCACTTATCAACGCTGGCATATTACAAGCATTAACCAATTTAGCAAATATGACGAACTTGTTAATTGCCTCTTTCAACGAACATGGCTTGCTGAACACCAATTCTAACCTGGAGCTTCACTGGGTAAAGTATCAGTGATGAAGATTAAACATGTGACTAGTTTCTGCAATGTACATGGGGGATACTATAAGAAGCAGTGACAATATCAATACATTGCCGCTGTGTGTAAGTATTGACGGGTGCTGATTGGAACCATCACTTACAGAAGTTCACTCATCTGTAAGTGTCGTGCAATCAATCAATCAATCAATCAATCAATCAGTCAATCTTTATTCAGGCACTTAAGAGGTCAAAGGCCTATACACATATAGAGAGGTCACACACGATTTTAACTGATTCATAAATTTGGTTCTTTGTAACAATGCGTGGTATATAAACATGGCCACGTTCTGTGTTGTTAATTTATCTGAACTGTTTGACATGTGTTGGAAACTCACAATATTTGGATCACTAAAGCAGTTTACAGGATAATATTCCATGTACATTCATTGCTGATGGTGGCTGACTAGTTTGACCAAGTTGTTACAAAAGACTATATTGGACTATTTTGTTGTTACAAAAGACTATTACTTAGGATGGAAATTACTTGAAGCCATTAATTTGTTAGAATCAGTTACTGTCAGAAGTTTATTTCATAATACCCAACAAAAGGAGATAGGAATTTTTTTTTTTACAATCTGTACATAACATTGTGTTCACTATGACAAACATTTTTTAAACAATTTCACAAAGTGGCAGATTTGGACATACTGTTTACAGTTTTTGTAAAGGAACATCAATTTTTCAAAACACTAAGCCAACATTTACACGTCGTGGTCACAAGGCAGGGTACTGCTGTGTGGAGATAGGAACAAAGATATACCTCTGTATGTAAAGTGTGTGAATGATGGGACCTATATGTAGAGTCGGACATGATTACTCTTTTCCCTAAACACCTTTTGTCATTACCGATTCTAAGCGATCCATTCATATAATTTTCACCACTATTTTTGCCTTTCATGCCCTATGGAATCGCTTTTGATGGTAAATAATTGAGACCGATTATTCTCTTGCCTAGACGTCAGATATTAACAGAAACTTCACCAAGATGTAAATAGTTAAGCCTCAAACATCAAACGTCCCATCTGACAATGTAGAACGGAACAATAAGTCAATCAGCCACCTAGATGTGAAAAAGATGCGAGTAGGTGCCCGGGCTGAATCGTTTCATGTCACATTACCGTCTACCTCTCGCACAATATTCGTTTATAAGGTACTAGAAATTCTTCAGATTCGCAACACAAGAAAAATGGCGGCATGACGTCAAATGAAGGTAATCAAGTTATCATAATGACATTTTTGTAGTTTCTCAGGAACAACATCTTGAAATAATTCGTGGGGAAAACGCAATCAACACTTCTGTCCACGTTGGTGCCTGCTATCATTAGGAATAATGCATGTCTAACGGGCTGCCGGTATATCATTGTAGGGTAAAAGGCTTATGATTGGGAACAGACATTCATAAACGCCATCAGTGAGAAATCTTTACATGAAGTGTTTCCCTCCTTTTTTTTAACCTCTACTCCCTACACTGACAGCAAGGCAAACTTGTCTGTCTTCATTACAGTACTTTCCTACAACTAACTACAACCTCCTCTAGAGAAAACTGGAGCTGTCCTCATCTGCTGAGGTGACATCTACAGTAGATTGAGTCAACAGCAACCACATGTACAGTAGACTAGAACCGACCTCATCTACAGTACTCATACTGACCTCATCTACTGTGGACATGTACCGACCTCATGTCCAGAAGACTAACGTCATACCACTAATTTTAAAAGTAACAAGATGGATCCAAAGATTCACACAAGATGAGAACAGAATTCCTCAAACTCCCCAAGATCTCTCTTCTCTCCCTCCCCCCATCATAATCTGTTACCACAACTTGACTACTCCAACCTGTCTTAAAAGTACCAGCACAAGCACTTCAAGCCATCAAAGATTAACAGTTCAGTAAGAAGATATTCAATGTTCAACAAAACACATCAAAGTGCTGTGATTGGGACCAGATCATCACAAAAACTATAAAAGAAAGCTGTCGACAGTTTGTGTTTCTGAACACCTTATCAGGATCTGGCTGGTGCAGGAATGTAAACATCAGAGAGGAGTCCTATCTTCATGTGCTGTCTTCTCCTAAACAACCCACTCGGACCAACACACATCTCAGAGGAGACACCACAACCATAAATAAACTATCACTATCTCCAACAGATAAACAATCCAACATTTACTATCCTTGTATTGAGAATTATGATGAAACCATAAAATTGGCAATTTGAAAAAGTTGCTGATGAAGCATTGAACACATAATATATTCGACTCAGTTCTTATCCATGATCAATCTGTTAACTTCATCAGCATTATAAAAAATCCTGGTTAACACGACTCATGAAATGTCTTGTTGAAAACGTGAGTGAGTATGGTTTCACATGGCTTTAAGCAATATTCCACCAATATCACAGCAGGGGACACCATAAATGGGCCTCACAGGCTGGAAATCAAACCCAGGTCTTTGACAGGATGAACAAATGCTTTACCCACTCGACTATGCCACCACCCCTTGAAAGAAATTGAGCACTGGGTGGTTATAATGTTTCACTGTCAAACTCTGATTCATCATTCTCATATTTTATGATTCTGTCACAAGCTTTAATGACCACTCAGGGGTGGAAATAACTTTAAAATTGCTAGTGTACTCCGGTACAGTGGCACATGTAAAATCACTTGCCCTGATAATTTTCCCACTATACTGGCCATTTTCTTGTTGATTTTTTTAAATAAACAACATAATTAACATTGGAAGATCAACTGGACACCGGTACAGTGTGATATACAAATTTGCTTGCCCGACAGAAAAAAACACTGGACTCGGGTGCCCTGCCACTATCCTGTTCCACAAAGTGTTCGCAACGCTACGACTTGTCATAACTCTCTTGTTTATCATAGGCTGCCAGATTTGAATGTTTACTAACTGACAAACTATCAATAATAAACAATCGCGTAGAATGATGCTCTTGATGTTGATCACTGGATTATCGATCTACAGACCACCACCATATAGCTGGAATATCGCTGACTGTGGCCAGCAACAAACATGCACAAAGTCACATTCATTCAGCCATTTCAACACCATTCTAGTCTTGATGAAAAGAATATTTCAAACTTAACCATGACAATCCCATGATAACATTCATGTCATGCCAAGACAGCTATCCCAGGAGATATGAATGATATTGGTGAACTATCTTTTATTGATGACAATTCTCCGACTTCTCATTCTAATCAGTATATTCCACAAAATCAGCATACATGAATATATTTCCTCCACACATTTGTCACATTAAACACGGTTTGTCACCAAACAGAGTATTTGAAAATCAAATTCGGCATAAATTCAATTTTATAACCAGCAATATCAAGACACTATAAAATTCAAACGTCTTTTCAGCTGCATCTCTCTTTTAACTTTCAATTATTACACGCAAGTGGAAAAGCAATAATTATTAATATTGTACAAATATCGGAAGATTTAGGAGATTATTCAAAGATTAACCTCAGGACATTCAATAACAAACCGACAACAATGGAAACACTGGTTTAATGAGTGACTCACGTGATTGGGTCAAAGGTCATCGCCACATTCAAAGTCCTAGTTTCCACAGTACGAACTCCTGCAATTAGAGGAAAACTAATTAACATTAATTGCTTCAGCCCTCAGGTAGTCAACAGAGGGGTCAGGAATTTCCTTCTGGTCAGAGTACGGTCGAAACAACAAAATCTATTTTCGGATAAAATTGGTCTCTCTTGAAATAAAACAAGTAAGCTTTACAATAAAACATTTCCATATTTATAAGAAATATCCACTAAAAGTAGCGTCCATTGTGCGATTCCGACTATAAGCGTCAGGATATTCACAAAGAAAGTACTTTAGCTAAGCTAAAGAGACATTACACACAAAAATAACCAAAAAAATAACACAAAAATAAGTACCACAACATCCCACAGTGTATATTAGGAATAAAATTATTCCACATACACATAAAAATCATACTTTATACAAAAGAAATCCCCAAAGGGTAGAAAGGAAATAAAAATATATCATTTTCGGACATTTATACTATAAACTTGAAGAATCATTTAAAAAAAAAAATGAACCTAATTATGCAGAATACCTATATGTATAGTTTTAAGTTTTGTTTAAGGAGGAAGCTATGATTTGCCTCATTGTGGTGATGAAAGATATTGATTTTGATTTCCCACTTGGGGAAATCCCTCATTATTTGGACACTCCCCTCAATGACACCTCTGTTAGTTATTAAGACACTTTGTCATGTTAAAAACAAAGAAAAGAAATGACTTGTCTTTCAAGATACTATTATGCATTCCACTAATTCCATTAAAACAAAAATAAATCCATTTCTTCAAGGCTGCTGAATACTAAATTGAAAATATGCCTGCATTACAAAATTTCACTGAAAAATATTTTAAGCTGAGCATAAATTATATTAACCGTTTGATTGAAATTGGCTTACAATCATCATCGTCTAAGCTGGGGTAATTAAGTGTATTATAACCTCAAGCACATGTTCCTAAAATTAAGAAAGAGCGATAGTGTGACAACTGATAATATAATTTGAGAAAATAATGTATGCACAGGCAGAATTTTAAACAAGAATATTCGGTTACCTCTCAACAATATGACATCTGTTTCTGTGTAATAATATTTGTAAATAATAGATTCCTTAGGCTGCAGAAGGATCGGTTACTCAAGTTATTAGCTATTACACTTTGGTTTATTCATCAGTACTTTCTAGGGTACTTAGGTTCTTAATTAAATATCTATTCATATTTCATTTGACTACTTGAAGAGGATTACTGATTCTGGCAAATGAGATCATTCCTCTTGGCTGAAATGTCACTGGGAAGCCAGATTTGAACCATAATCTTTTACGTAGGTGCCTTATCTCATAGATTGATTGTTTGAACAATCTTTCTGAAAAAGCACATTCTCACAAAAAGAACTAGAAATTAATTAGGATAAATATTCTACTTAATATTTTTTTACCAATGCATTTTAAAAATATTTTCTTACAAATATTTGCATAAAATATAATAATGTTTGATAAATAACTTTAAATTGAGCCAATGATCAACTATATGGGTGTGTTTTTCTTTCATACATTTTTACAATATCTTTCCAAACTGTAATTTAAAAAGGTGAACCCCATTAATTTTGATCGTAAAATCTAACGTCAAGAAGAACATATTTCCAGATTAGTGAATATTTAGCACTGTAGTGTAAATGCCTTTGTATATATGCACATTCCAACAGTAAATGTCCACAATGCAAGGTGTCTGGATTATTGAGGTCACGATTACCAAGGCCTCACTGCAGCTATGTAAACACACAGATGGAACTGTGTGTATTTCCAAGTGTGCCACAGGAGATTCACGCAGCTGTTAAATTGTCCCTTTGGGAATTGAAGCATGCTAACAAGAACAAACAATACTGATCCATCTTCACGCCTTGTGAATGACCATTATCAATATGCAGTGTTAATATAGAAAGGTTGCCCCATCAAATTCACCGAGACTGATAATTTTGTTCAATTTCAGAATCTTCTTGTTCACTTCATGAATAATATTGTGCATTAAGGGTACTCATATGCACATTTCATATGAGTTTATTTCATATATGTTCACTTCATATCTGTTCATTTATATATGTACATTTCATATATGGTCATTTTACACGTGTTCATTTCAAATATCTTCATTTCATATGTGTTCATTTCAAATATCTTCATTCTATATGTGTTCATTTCAAATATCTTCATCTTATATGTGTTCATATCAAACATCTTCAATTCATATGTGTTCATTTCAAAGATGTTCATTTTATATGTGTTCATTTCATTTATCATGTCATTTTATATGTGTTCGTTTCAAATATCTTCATTTCATATGTGTTCATTTCAAATATCTTCATTCTATATGTGTTCATTTCAAATATCTTCATCTTATATGTGTTCATATCAAACATCTTTTTATATGTGTTCATTTCATTTATCATGTCATTTTATATGTGTTCATTTCAAATATCTTCATTCTATATGTGTTCATTTCAAATATCTTCATTCTATATGTGTTAATTCCATATATCATCATTTAATAGTGTTAATTTCATATGTAATCATCGGCATGAGTTGATGTCGTACTTTTTCATCTGGCACATATTTGTACATGTACAATACATTCACGTTAATTTCATAGCATTTGCCCAGCCCACATGTGCTAAATTATACTCATCTCTGGTTTCATATCAGGCAAACATCATCAAAAGGAGTTTTTGTTTGAAAATATATTTCTATATGCATGCACTTCAGGCACAGACATTTTATTATAAGCACTATCGCTGTACAGGAATCTTGAACCTGAAATACTTCAATACTACAAAAGAATGATCTGATTTCACAGTATTTGCCTGTTATCAATCTTTAAAGATATAGGCCTGTCACTAACAACCTAGATGAATGGGGCTTCATTCTTTGAGGTTCATCCAAGACTTATCTACAAGAACCAGGTGGAGTTTTTTTCTCTTGAGACTTTACATTTGGTGAGTGCAGAACGATAAATTACTTGGAGAAACCACACTGGAACAGTCCATATGCATGTCATCAGTGTCAGGACATTACAGTGAAACATAATGATATCATTTACATATTTATTGCCTACATAACTGGTATGTAGTGACTTCTTTGTAACATGATTATATAATCAACTGGCTGGTTAATTACCAGCTATCTCCAATCAAAGAAGAATGAGTGAGTGAGTGAGTGCGAGCAAGCGAGTGTTGATTTTACTCTCTTAGAAATATTCCAGTAAAATCACAGTGACAGGCACCAGAAACAGGCTTCACAATTTGACCAACATGTGGAATCAAACCCAAACCAGACAAGCTGACAATTAGACCACTTACCTACTCTACTACCTTATGAAGTAGAGTGACCGACCGACATTTGTAACAGACTGTCGTCACATAAATTTACGAGAACAAAAGGTTGCCAAGTAAGCTTGGTATAAATTGGTAATTTGAGGTAACAGATATACAGGAAGCACCTAACAGTGACACATGGTTGGCATACTGGATCCACTCACTGCGGTTCCAGGGACATAAATAGCGATGACAGTGACAGATGCCATTACATCCTCGGCAAGAAACCCATACTTGGCTTCAATAACTTATAACTGCGTGGACTTCAAACTATGAAGCTATTTCAGCTATCGTGTGTCAGTGTGACATGGGAAGAAAGCTTGAAGTGATGAAGGTCTTCAAACCTTTGCCACTTTGGGAAACCAGTGAAACATACTACACAACTTTTAAAATGTACAATCAGATATGTCATTCGACTTAAATACACATCTGACATTTCCTATGAATCAGGGATGAGTGTGAGTGAGTGAGTATTGTTTTATGCCGCTTTTAGCAATATTCCAGCAACATCATGGCAGGGGACACCAGAAATGGGCTTCACACATTGTACCTTTGTGGGGAATCCAACCCGGGTCTTCAGAGTGATGGGGCGAACACCTTAACCCCTAGGCTACCCCACCGCCCCAACATAGATCTTAAGCATGAGCAAAAGCTTTAACCACTCGCTACCTAAAGTCAATTTCCACCTTCGTATGCAATACTATCTCCACTAACAATCAAAATAACTTCAAACAAGTAGCATGAACTAGTCTGAATAGCATGAAATAAAAATAATAATTCCCTGTCTATGAATCCATTGCTCCACCTAATTCACAAAATATGGAATTCCTAGCATCTGTATCACCTGTTCTTGTTTGTTTATTTGTTGTTTAAGCGGTGTAAAACAATGCTCACTCACTCTTATCTCAATATGTTATGTACCCTTGTAATGTTTTGGTACTGAAATTGCCTTTGATTATAAATTGACTCCAACACTGGGGCTGGCTACAATACAACACACGAGGACCTTGAGGGAAATTGCCATAACAGACCACAAGACTGTCACTAATTGTTCACATAGGCAAGTAAAGCCTCTTTGGGCATTTGATGTTTCAACATGAAAAGAACCGGACAATTCTTGACACTTGGGAAATTAAATTTGAAACGAAATTGGCAAACCATTGCACTTTGAAAATTAAAATGGTAATAAATTAACTACCCGTTGACAAGTGTCAAGAACTTAGATCTCCAATCTTTCTCCTTTCAGCAAATTCTTTGAATTATTCAAAATTTCCACTGAACAAAGCAATTTATATAGCTAATGCTGTTGTCGATTAATTGTCTCTCTCACATCTCACCATCTCTGCAAATATATTAACCCAGACCTTAAAAGGACATAAATGAGTTTGTAACAGAAACAAAAAATTACAAAATCATGATGGAAGAGAACCAAAAACACATTTCTTCAAACGCCAAACATATTTAGATTATGATAAATTCGAAAATTAATTATTACAGTTTCAGAGTTAGGAATTTAAAAAATGACGATAACAAAACATGACTAATTAGATTTGACTGTAATAATGATTATCCTAACTGACTGATGAGTCAATGAGACGAGGTTGAGATTGCATCTGGCTACAGCAAGTCTGTCCAACCTGGGTATCCAATGTCCTCTAAAGCCAGAACAAGGAATTATTTCACACGAATGCTCATTACTAGAAATTAAAAGGATTAAAATATCACAACCAATTTAACCTAGAATGATATGCTTCATAAATCATATACCTCGCAACCTGATTCATTTGACCTTGCATTCACGAACATGGAAAATTACAATACTGTGTTCCCGTGCATGTAATGGAGGAGGAAGCCTGGCTGGGATTAATCTGGTAATGGGATGAAAGTGGTGATGATGGTGATATACGAGTGCACAGATTACGAGAGTCAGTGTTAAACAATCTACCTTCCCTGGAGTCTCCAGTGCAAACAGAGATGCTGCAGAACATACACATACTGAAGGATCATCATCATCATCCAGAACAATTTAATCTCAACCAGTTGTTTCATCATCATCATCATCATCATCATCATCATCATCATCATCATCTAAACCAATATAACCTCAACCCAACCAGGTGTTTCATCATCATCATCATCATCATCATCCAAAACAATTTAATCCAATAAAAACCAGACGGATCATCTGTTACATTTAGAACCTCATCAATGGGACACCTTACTCGGCAAAATCCCAGCCACATGACAAGAATGTTGTGTATTTCTAACCCACAATGCCCTGCAGGCTTAAGGAAGATCTGGTATAGATTAGTGCACAAATCTTTCAGTGGTATCACAGCACACTTAACCATATTCCAGCTATAAGATGTCTGTCTGTAAATAATTGAGGTCTCAGTTGTTGAGTCTAATCCGTAGTATTCTGGGTTGCAGTGAGTAAGCTGAGCTTTTACTCAAAATTCAAGTAATATTATGGTGGAGAAACACCACAATTGGGCTTCACAGTGTACCCATATTGGTAATGAAACCCAGGCCCTCAGCAAGATGAGCAAACACTTTAACCACTGGGCTACTCCAACGACTGATTCTAGGTTACAATAGGTGCCCAGCAACTGATGCTTGTATGAATTGGTATGAGTCAATACCTTGTTTGATTGCATTTCATCGAATCCTGTTGGTGAGATGCTCATATCGTCCATCACTGGTCAGTCCAGACATAATATACAGATTGCCATTATATCGCTGAAATATGGCTAACTTCAGCATTGAAAAAACTACACACATTGACCAGGGGTAAAATGCCCACAATGACTCAATGTGAAATGCCAAAAGTGTACCTTGGCACCATATGGCTGGAACATTGATCAAGGCAACGTTAAACACAATCTCTCATTTGTCATTGTGATCATTGTTAATATAAGTTCTGAATAATCATCATCAAATCATCATCATCATCAACGACCACCTACATCGCCATCATCATCATCATCATCATCATCAACCACCAACATCATCATCATCAAACTGCCATCATCATCATCAACGCCCAACATCATCATCAACCGCCAACATCATCATCACCATCAATCATCTGCCATCATCATCATCATTGCCATCATCATCATCAGCTGCCATCATCATCATCAACTGCCAACATCATCCGCATCATCATCATCATCAGCTGCCAACATCATCATCAACATCATCATCATCATCAACTGCCATCATCATCAATCATCATCACCCCACCATCATCATCAAGCCCCACCATCATCATCATCCATCATCAACTGCCATCATCATCATCAACTGCCATCATCATCATCATCATCATCCCACCATCATCATCATCAGCCACCATCATCATCCTTCCATCATCAACTCACCATCATCATCAGCTGCCATCATCATCATCAACCTCCAACATCATCATCAACCACCACCAACATCATCATCAGCAACCACCCCATCATCATCATCAGCCCCCACCATCATCATCAACTGCCATCATCATCATCGCCATCCATCCATCATCATCATCACCCATCCACCATCATCATCATCATCATCAACTGCCCATCATCATCATCACCATCATCATCAACCACCATCATCATCAACTGCCATCATCATCATCAATCATGCCATCATCATCATCATCATCATCCATCCATCATCATCATCATCATCACCACCACCATCATCATCATCATCAGCCCCACCATCATCATCAGCCCCTACCATCATCATCAACTGCCATCATCATTCATCATCTGCCATCATCATCATCAACCACATCATCATCATCATCAACACCCATCATCATCATCAACCCCACCATCATCATCAACCTCATCATCATCATGCATCACTCCAACCGCCCATCATCAATCATCAATCATCAACCATCATCATCACCATCATCATCATCAACCCCATCACCTCATCATCATCATCAACCACCAACATCATCATCAACCACCAACATCATCATCACCACCAACATCATCATCATCAACCACCAACATCATCATCATCAACCCCCACCATCATCATCAACTGCCATCATCA
The DNA here is from genome assembly GCF_003918875.1 of Haliotis rubra. NCBI lineage: Eukaryota > Metazoa > Mollusca > Gastropoda > Lepetellida > Haliotidae > Haliotis > Haliotis rubra. Next base: position 620,154 of record NW_025765625.1, on the reverse strand, counting down.
TCATCAACCGCCAACATCATCATCAACCCCCACCATCCTCATGACACGACATCATCTTCCATCACGACATCATCATCTCCATCATCATCATCCACCATCACCATCACCATCACTGCTGTGTACTGTTTAGCATCATCAGGCAACAAACACCTACTTTTTCATACTAATTGCATGACTGGCAGGTCAACACCTGATGTGTTCAGCAACCCTTTCAAACGATTTATTTACTGCTTCTTGGCTGTTTATGGCCCGTGAAATACATTTCAACAGATAATCGAGACTGATTATTCTCTGGTGTTGACGTTTGATATATATATTTACCATCATTCACCAGCGTCATCACCTGTTACGTGGTAAAGTCATCATGTTCTACACAAAGATCATACTGTATTTCTACACCCAATATGTAACCAGCCCATTTCAAAAGAAATGAGACTTCAGCACCCATGTGCTTTCCTAATAAACTCTTGAAGCACAGAATTGGTGGGAGACTTCATAGTAATATATTATCAAGATGTTGTACACAAAAAATGTCCAGTGACGTTTGTTTCCTCTCATCTCTACTGCAGCATCACCATCATCGCCATGTCATCCTTGTATTATCATCACTCATCACACACAATCATTATATCATCACCATCATGTACCTTCCTTGTATTACCATCGTCATATCATTCTTGTATTATCACTTAAACATACATTATCATCCTTGTAATATCATCATCATATGATATCATCCTTGTAATATCATCATCATATATCATCCTTGTATTATCACCATCATATATCATCCTTGTATTATCACCTACCTACAATATCATCCTTGTATTATTACCTACCTACAATATCATCTTTGTAATATCACCATCATATGATATCAACCTTGTAATATCACCATCATATGATATTAACCTTGTAATATCACCATTGGATGATATCAACCTTGTAATATCACCATCATATGATATCATCCTTGTAATATCACCATCATATGATATCATCCTTGTATTATCACCATCATACATTATGCTTGTGTTATCACCAACCAACAAGATCATCTTTGTAATATCCCCATCATATATCATCCTTGTATTATCATACAATACTATCCTTGTATTATCACCTACCTACAATATCATCCTTTCATTATCACCATCGTATACCATCATTGTATTATAACCATCACATGATATCATCCATGAATGGCTGGAACATTGATCAAGGCAAGCTTCCTTGTATGGTCGATATTGTTTTACTCAGGTCAATAAAAACCGATATCGACCTCTACAAGAGTCTATAATTGTATAATATCATCCTTCTGTTATCACCATCGTACAATATCATCCTTGTGTTATCACCAACATACAATATCATCCTTCTGTTATCACCAACATACAATATCATCCTTGTATTATCACCAACATACAATATCATCCTTGTACCATCTCTATCACATATCATTTCTATTATTATTATCATCATTATTACAACAACCATAACAATTATCCACGACACATCATTATGTTTTAACAAAGTCAAAACTATCCCCATGTTTAACTGTAATATTGACAACTGCATCAAAATACGTATTCACTCACTCACTCATCCCTGCCCTTATTATCTTCAACTCATTCTAATCCTTATCATTATCCATAATCATCACCAATATAATGAAAGTGTCACAAATTAAGCAATTTCAGCCAACTGCAATAAATACACACTCATTCCACAAGGAAAACCAACAATATCATCATCACAAAAATAATTTAAACCCAGAAAACCAAAGTCCAGAATATAAAACCAGACATGAAATAAATACGAATAAAAGCAGAAAATTGCCATTGATGAATGGACAGTGCCACTGCAAATTTTAACAGTCTGTGAAAAGGAAATAGTGGACGAGTATAAAATCCATGATGTGTCCTCGCTCAGTTTCAGTGTGATTGACTTCGTTACACACTAAGGAGCCAAAAGATATTTTCAATTTTCTCATTTTAACCGATTCTGAAAGACTGACCACTTTTTGCGTGTTGAGCTGGTCTGACTCAGGTTGGCGGAGTCTGCAGAGGGGTGTTGCTGCCTGCTGTAACAAATCGCCTTTCACACTTGATGATGCAAAGTGGTTATCATGACTGCTCTGTAATGAAGTCAAGTGTCGGCACCAAAAGGTCGCCCAATCTCACGCGTCATCCATGACAAAGGCAGTTTTTCATTTGAAAACACAAATAAACAATGGGCCATTAAACTTTAATTGAATCTGTATTCAGATGCAAACACAGTAGAATTTTTATCGAAGGACATGCAATCAACACTGTTCCTTTGTTTCATGCTTCAAACATGGCTTCAAACCATTTAGCTGACAGAGTGTTTGATTATGTTTGAAGCATGAATTCTTCTATTTTTGTTGAGATTGATGATAGAACAGATTATTGGTGTTAGTTGCATATTCATTACACCAAGGCATGGACTTGAAACGAGACAACATGAAACATGGCTGCTTGATATACAATAATCACGCCCTTGGCCTGTCTGGCTTCTCTGAAATGGTCATCCCATTTGGATTCTCAACACAAAAAATATCCAGACTTGGAAGTGCGGCATCATTTATCTGGAAAATAACCAACGCTGATTTGAGCATGAGTGAGTGAATGGGGTTTGATGCCAACATTGCAGGGACATCACAGAGGTGTGACGGTAATTAAGTCAGGAAACCAGTGTTCAACATGATCAATGATCAACATAATTTCGCTGAGAAAAAATATATACATCAGCCTGGCCATTATTGCAGGAAGCAAAGCCCCTAGTTTAGTAGCGTCTTTCATTAGGCAGGTTCTAATCTGCCCTTGACAACCACAATATCAGATACCTTGATCACCCACTGGTCCAAACATGAGGCATCTAACAACCCACAGGAACACTCATGAAGTCCACTGACAATGAGCAGGTAAAACATGAGGCCATTCAACAGTCCGCAGGTGCAAACATGAGGCCCTTCAACAACAAACCCAAAACTCTAAGATCTCTTGACTAACAACAGGCCAAAATACAGGGTTTCCTTTTCTACCAACACAGCTAAACATGACTACCCAGGCCCAAACATGAGGCCCTCTGACTAACCACAGACCCAAACATGAGGTCACTTGACTACCCACAGACCCAAACATGAGGCCCCTTGACTACACACAGACCCAAACATGAGGTGCCTTGACTACACACAGACCCAAACATGAGGTCACTTGACTACCCACAGACCCAAACATGAGGTCCCTTGACTACTCACAGACATAACTGTGATGCCCTTTATCTACCCACAGACCCAAACATGAGGTGCCTTGACTACCCACAGACCCAAACATGAGGTGCCTTGACTACCCACCCAAACAGAGGTCCCCCTCAAACATGAGGTCCCTTTGACTACCCACAGACACTGCCACATGACCTTGACTACCCACAGACCCAAACATTGACTACCCACAGACCCAAACATGAGGTGCCTTGACTACCCACAGACCCAACAGACCCAAACATGAGGTGCCTTTGACATGAGTGCCTTGACTACCCACAGACCCAAACAGACCCTTGACTACCCACAGACCCAAACATGAGGTGCCTTTGAGGGTCCCTTGACTACCCACAGAGGTGCCTACTACCCACAGACCCAAACATGAGGTGCCTTTGACTACCCACAGACCCAAACATGAGGTGCCCTTGACTACCCACAGACCCAAACATGAGGTCCCTTGACTACCCACAGACCCAAACATGAGGTCCCTTGACTACCCACAGACCCAAACATGAGGTCCCTTGACTACCCACAGACCCAAACATGAGGGCCTTTATCTACACACAGACCCAAACATGAGGTGCCTTGACTACCCACAGACCCAAACATGAGGTCCCTTGACTACCCACAGACCCAAACATGAGGTGCCTTGACTACCCACAGACCCAAACATGAGGTCCCTTGACTACCCACAGACCCAAACATGAGGTGCCTTGACTACCCACAGACCCAAACATGAGGTGCCTTGACTACCCACAGACCCAAACATGAGGTGCCTTGACTACCCACAGACCCAAACATGAGGTCCCTTGACTACTCACAGACATAACTGTGATGCCCTTTATCTACACACAGACCCAAACATGAGGTGCCTTGACTACCCACAGACCCAAACATGAGGTGCCTTGACTACCCACAGACCCAAACATGAGGTCCCTTGACTACCCACAGACCCAAACATGAGGTGCCTTGACTACCCACAGACCCAAACATGAGGTCCCTTGACTACCCACAGACCCAAACATGAGGTCCCTTGACTACCCACAGACCCAAACATGAGGTCCCTTGACTACCCACAGACCCAAACATGAGGTGCCTTGACTACCCACAGACCCAAACATGAGGTGCCTTGACTACCCACAGACCCAAACATGAGGATGCCCTTGACTACCCACAGACCCAAACATGAGGTCCCTTGACTACAGACCCAAACATGACATAACTGTGATGCCCTTTATCTACCCACAGACCCAAACATGACCTTGACTACCCCACAGACCCAAACATGAGGTCCCTTGACTACCCACAGACCCAAACATGAGGTCCCTTTGACTACCCACAGACCCAAACATGAGGTCCCTTGACTACCCACAGACCCAAACATGAGGTCCCTTGACTACCCACAGACCCAAACATGAGGCCCTTTGACTACCCACAGACCCAAACATGACGTCCCTTGACTACCCAGACCCCAAAATGAGGTCCCTTGACTCATCTATTCCCTTAACTATCGACAGACCCAAACATGACTCCAACTGACTTCATTTCATAACACTTAAAGAAATGTGAATGCAATACAACTAAAGCAGCTATAATATGTAATCAAACACGTTCACACGGTTCAACAGATCAATGAATTGCCAATATCTATTTCTCGCTGATTCAAACTGAATACAAGTGTAATCCTCCTTCAAATATTTAAGACACGCCTCAACTGACCTCATCGTTCAACTTATTAACTACCCTGGCGTTGGTTCCCAAATAGCCCTGCTCTACGAACGACCGGATCATATTATGAGAAGACTAAATGTGTTATCTGAAGCTGTCAAACATGTTAGTTCAACAGTTACTGGGGAAGATGAACAACATTTGTGATGTGCATTATCCGCATATGCAAAAAACACTGCTTGTATCTGAAACTGGCTGCTCCCGAGGAGACCCTAGTCTCTCAGTCAACTCCTAACGAGACTCACTAACTAATTAACCATTTTTTTCAAGTCCTACTCCCCTTTTCTACATGAACGGTCCGGGATGGAGTCACATCTCAAGTGGGCCGCCAGACCGGCGACGAGCGTCAGCTTCATAGTTCACTCTATGAAATCAGTCTCTAATTTTCAATAGGCATATTACACACTAATTGGGTCGAGTCAGGTTCCACCATTGGCCGTCAACGCATTCACATGATTACATGTAGTCATTTATTACAACGTTTAATTATGAATTAGTCTACACGGATAATTATTGGCTTGAAGCGTTTCATCCAAGTAGGGTTTGCACGATGGTATCATGAAACATAATGTCTGAAGAATTAAACATGAAATAGAAAATATCAATGCTCCAATTATAATGTTTTTTCAGGAAGACAAGAATCATATTGATCTCATCAATACAAGAATAATAAGGTCAGATCAATATTTGATCTGCAATGACCCAATAACCAGCTTGATACTGGCAACAGGATCAGACCTTGGGATGTTTAATTATTATCATCTTGAGACATTTTAGTTTTGTGTTCATTTCAAAAATTATATTTCAAGATGATACAGGAAAACAATATTTACATAGAGTGAGTGAATGAGTGAGATATTGAACGAGTGATTGTGAGTGAGTGAGTTTGGTTTTACGCCCCTTTTTGCAATATTTCAGCAATATCATGGCGGGGAACACCAGAAATGGGCTTCACACATTGTGCCCATGTGGGGAATCGAACCCGGGTCTTCGGTGTGATGAGCGAACGCTTTAACCCCCAGGCTACCCCACCGCCCCGAGTGAGTGAGTGAGTGAGATACTTTCCCCCTAGCAGTAGAACTCACAATCCACACTATCAATGTGAGAAATGCTGTAACCGCTATGCTACCCCACTCCTGTTGATGCCTAATGATACAGAGTGGATTTCTCGATTTCACCATAACATTCTTTCAATCTGACATTTTGGAAAAAGTGGTAGTACCTTTGTCAACTGAAATGCCACACTGAAAGGGAAAGACAACAACTTTTGTCTCTACTGATGAAACAGCATCCAAAATGCCACTAAAATGATAATGCATTATGAAATTAATGAATAATGCATGAAAAGAAATATTGATATAAAAAGGAACACACAATGTCTGCACATCAGATCTATAATGAATTATCTTTCTTTTTGTCCATAAAACGAAACCCATGTACCTTATAAATATGAATCTGCTCCACATCCATTTTTGAAACAGTTCCTATCACAAAACAAGCATAACGAATTCATATTTTTTACCATGCAGACAAGCCATTAAACATTCACATTAGCCAGGTCATTTTTTAATATCTATTTTCATCTCAACGAAACTTCCATTCCGACTTACATGCAAGCATCGCATGTCAAACAAGGAATATTTAGTTAACTAGAACCGATCCCCTTATTGATGACGTTGTTCAAGGTTGGATCTTTTTGTAGATGTTGCGATGGACTTGTGTTGTATGGGAGCTCCAAAACTGTGACGCTGCTGCTGCTGCTGAAACAACAGCGAGCAGCATCTCCATCGTTTACAAGAGGAGAGATCATCCAAGGTACAAGAACAAAAATGTACTGAACATTGTTCCAATGACAAGCTACACTGCAGTAAACAATGAGGGCATCCCTGCACGGCGCTGTCTACAAGTGTGCGGTGGTACGAGAAGTGGACGGAAGAGGGGGTTGGTACAGGAAGCATCCACTCACACAATGTCTCTCCTGCCTCGTTAACCTTCTACATATGTTTAATTACTAGTTCAAAGACAACCAAGTGTTTTCCCAGTTTCTCATTATGAAGATATGAGAATCTGGGTTGAAACTGAGTTTTTATCTTCTGATTGATGATGTCTTCACAGCTTAAGGTGTTAGATCGACATGGGGGATGTTTTTAAGGGGAGAGTATGGGAGCTAGGGGTGGGGGAGAGTTCTGATCACATATGGAGGTTGTTAAACGACTCTCCCTATACAAAAAGACAAGGCATTTCAGTGATTAAGACAAATGTGTTCAAGGGTTTGCATGTTTAAAAGCAATCAGGTTACTTTCATTAAATCCACAAGGCTCAGTTTTCAGACTTCTTCAATCAGTAAGAATATTTTTTTGTGGCAAAAAGCCTGTCAAAGTAAATTGTTTACTTATAATTTTCTACTGTATTTTAAAATGATTCAGTATTCCTGTGTACTTCTCTGAACAGACACAATTATATAGCCCTGAAATAAATCACCAATCTCTTCGCAAAGACCAGAAACTGATATCACCATATTGATTCTTTCTTTGTATTGTTACGTACGTGAGTGAAAGAATACGTAGGTGAGTGAAAGTATTGTGTTTAACACATTTTGAACAGTATTTCATTCATATACTGGTGTATGTTGATGTATTTGCCTCTTTGATATCAAGAACAGAATACACCCATGTACTTTGATGCTTATGGTGCGAGGTGTCTAAGACCTATGATGATCCGGGTTAGAATTGATCTTCAGTAACCCATGCTTGTCATAAGAGACGAGTGACAGGACCCCCATTGCTAGGGGTGGGATTGCAAGGAATTTCATATTGCGATAAATTGCGATGCAAAAGCATGTATTGCGATATGTATTGCAATATATTGCTAGAAGTTTTCTTTAACAAAAAATATGTATAATCGACTTAATGCTTGATTTATAAAGTAAAAACACAACACAATCACAATGCTTGATTAGGCGTTAATAAAAACTTTTAATCATGATAAAATAAAAATGTAAATAATGTTTGGCACAAATGAAACAAGGAAAGGAACAATTTAAAAAAAGGGAAATATCCAAAGATTTCCGAGTGTTACGAAGTTTTCCAAATGCATGTCAAAATACCAGTTTTCGATCAGAGTATCGCAATACATATCGTTTTCATGTCTGAACCAGTAAATACCGGTAAACCGGTTATATTGCGCAGCCCTAGTCATTGCATCATAATTGTATAGATCGATGTTCATGATGTCAATCACTGGATCAGGTCCAGGTTAGCTTATTAACAGACCACTGTTACATGATAGCATACTGCTGAGTGCAGTGGAAAACAGCAAAACAAAGAGGTGACTCAATTGATCGGTCTGATTGCCCATCAGTGAAAGCATAGGCCAGTGTTCATGACATTAGTCACTAGTCTGCCTTGTCATAACTTGACTATCTGCAGATGGCTGTGATATAGATGGATTTGGTGACCATGGCATTACAGAGCAAGGAAAATGATCAGATTAAATCTGGAATTTGAACCCTGAACAATGTACAAAACCGATGAAGATGTGAGTTTGGGTTAATGATATTTTGATCAGCATTCCAGTAATATCTCAGGGTGGAAGAAAGTCACAGACATTTACCACATTCGTTCTAACGGAAACAACGCAAAAGAAATGGGAGTCAAACCAGTCATCAGTTTCTGGTGAACCCAAGGGACGCAACTCTGCACAGCAAATTGCAGCGCCACAGACAACCAAACCTCTTAGCCCTTGGTGTGAATAGGAACAGTATATATATTTTGTATAAACTAACACTCAACTCACATGAGGTTTCTTGAGATAATCAAACCATCCATTCCACTTTCAGACATCCATATGCATGATTTCATGCATTCTGTAATTCATGCAGCGAACTAATGAGGCTGCATGACATGCAGGGGATGGAGGTCTGTCCCACTGTGGGAACTGTAATGGATTGTGTATGTAAAGCAGGACAAGACCACATCTACATACACTTATCACTCATGCCCTTGTTTTACTGTATTGATCTCGGAATCAGTTAGTGAAGTTATGAAGACTCTCTGCTTGTGAAGTGGGACTTTCTCCTAACTGAGGAAAATACATGCACGAACTGACCACTGATGATGTAATAATGACTCAAGTATATGCCAAATAATATTACCATATTTCTTTTACATCTAGTGTCAGTAAGCTTTGATTTTGAGTTTTTAATTCATTTTTATCTTCCTTCGCTTTAATGCCATGAAATATGTCCACATGAATGTAGTTAGTGGGTGGGTGGGTTTGTGAGTGAGTGGGTGTGGGTGGGTTTGAGTGAGTGGGTATAAGTGATTGTTTGAGTGAGTTTGTGGGGGTGGGTTTGAGCGCGTGAGTGGGTATGAGTGAGTGAGTGAGTGAGTGGCTTGGGTCAACACAATTTCATCTGATATAATACCACAGTGTGTCAGCTTGATACCAGAGGAAAATCCAAATTGATGCAGATCCCAGACCTTTACCACTTTAACCCCACAAGAATGGGCAAGGCGCATATTGAACTTGCCCAAGAGCAAAATCTGTGACTCTAACCAACTATCATAGAGTTCTGGTAGGCCTAAGGGACACAACTCTGTACAGATTTGTTTCTTTGTTGTTTAACGCCACAGTCACAATATGGTGGCGGTCTGTAAATATTCAAGTCTGGACCATACAATCCAGTGATCAACAGCATCAGCATGGATCTATACAACTGGGATACAATGTCAACCAAGTCAGCAAGCCTGACCACCCGATCCCGTTCACCCGATCCCGTTAGTCACCCCTTACGACAAGCCTAGTCTGCACAGTGCTTTGTGGTGTCTTGTGCATCCTGAACTTCATCATGAGGCGTCAACAACTCCACCATATAAGATGACGACTTGAAGTGTGGAAGGTAATCGCCTGATGTCTGCCAGGAACACCACTTGAACTTTATCAGAACACATAAGTACACCGAGTTGACACTTAGTGGACAACATCCAGAGCGATACTCGACATTAACAACAACCAGCTAGAGCCATACTTGACACAAACAACAAGGTTGAAGGACAGCGAAAATACCAATTCAAGCTAATTGTCAAACTATGAAGGACACTTACAAGTATATCAACTACAGCAGTAAACTACCATTCCCAACACACTCTTATTGTTAGTTGCTTAAACAATATTCCAGCATTGTTGGCAGTGTGAAATAGTCAAATCAGAGCGAGTGAGTGAGTTGGGTTTTATACCACTTCAGGCAATATTCCAGCAATATCTTGGCAGGGGACACCAGAAATTGTCTTCACACATGTGGGGAATCGAACCTGGGTCTTCAGCTTGACAAACAAATGCTTTAATCACTCGACTACACCACCGCCCCAGTCAAATTAGAACCACACACGGCAGTGTTCATATTACGAGCAGCAACCCCCTCTGCTGACACAATCAACAAAGTCACTGTTCTTGACCATCCATTTCATCTTGTTGCCTTTTATGACCAGCACAGACAGCTGGGTGCCTGCTCTAAACTGGAGTGAGTGAGTAAATTTGGTTTAACACAAATATACTAGTTGTATGAAGACATTGCTTATCGTGCGAAGGAAGCATCAAGTTATACAGGTCTCAGATGAACAGAACTTTGGTCAATTCTACAAGCATGGGTATGATGATGTTGACAACATAGAAACATAATGTGGGCAAAACCGGATTCAAACCACATTGTCCTAGGAACAAAGGGACATAACTCTGCAAAGTTAGTTGAAGCTTAGACGAATGCCCACCCGAATACCCAGAACCCCCAGCTGGGTAAACACGCTGTTAACAGTATAATTCAGAACATTTTCAGCAACAATTAAATCAACACTTCCAAAACCATCAACCATCTACAAATCAAGACAATAATTTTCCTATGGGGAATAACAAAACACAATGGCTGCAGCCTCTCCATCAGTTCAGCTGCGGTAGAGATACTCTACGTCAAGTCAAAACAGACGCCAATATCTTTAATTTCCCAGCAGTTCTGGAACAACTGACCAAAAACTTGGTAGTCTATTATCTCCTTGACAGCTGATAGACAGTCAGTGAAGACCCAGGTAGGCATGAAGACAAGCCATCATTTAAAACAGTAGTAACTGTCACAACATTGTTTTTTAAGACTTTAAGATATATTACAATAGTCACTGAACCACAATGGTCCTTCTTGTGTTGACTCTTGTTAAATTGTCTGAACAGTACATAGAAATAGAATCTTAATGCAGTTTCAAGCAGTGAAAAAAAAGCTATTTTATGGGGGTTTAAAAGGAGAAAGTTACTGTTCTAAAATACTCGATAAGTACAAACACGTTAAAATGATGCTGACTGCACAAATTTACTCCATGATATATGTAATGAAAGGGTTTGTCTTTTTCCATTTTAAATGTGGTTGTATGTAACTTTCAGCAATATTCCAGCAATATCATGACACTAAGGACACCAGAAATGGGCTTCACACATTGTACCTATGTCAGGAATCAAACCTGAGTCTTAAGTGTGACAAACAACATTGTAACCACTCGACTACCCAACACCCTTATTCATTTAGAACAGTATTTCACAAGCCCTGACAAAATGTCTGACTTGATGTAAAGCCATTTGACATGGTACAGGCAAAAGCTGATGTTTTTTGTCACAATTAAGAGATTTCAACATTGATATTTTTAAATAACACCACTACAAAAAAATTAAAGGACACACTTGACAGTGTGACTTAAGTTTTAATAAAAAAAACTGTCAGTAGAAGTTCACAAACAGGAATGAAACATTTCATCATTTATGGTAATGGCCATAACTGTAATGGCGACATTCATTTCACGGATAAGAGGACGAATGACATGTAACAAAATGACATTTTCAGCAACCTGATGATCAGCGGGATGTTTGAATTCTACATAGATCCCTGCAGAATTTCATCCAGTTAGTAACAATTTGTAAAGAAAAATATAGGCAGGTCGTAACTTCACGTCTTTGACATTGACATGCTTAGAATGTGCAAGTTTCTCGGAAAACCCAGTCCCTGGGCGACCACGTGTCAGAGCTAACTTTCCTGGTGACAATACCCAAGTGACAGACCTATGACAGACAATAAACGGGAGCTCCCTATGAAGTCATCTCATAAAACACCAATACATTGAAATTACCCCCAGCATGCAATGATGGTTGCAGGCAAGGACAATGGCAGATGACAACCCCAGTGGCGCCAGTGGAGGTGCCGGACATGTGGATGGAAGACGGATGGACAAACCAGGTGTGATAGACAGGTTGTTAACTGCCAATCGGGAGCGACCCTACTCCATCATATCCACACCCTGGAGCTACACCGTCATCGTCCTCCAGTCCACATTCCACCTCGCTGTCCTTGTCACCCTGATCCTCCCAGTCTAATACCCCTTTAATTGATTAATAATTGCTCATCTGATTGGAAATTCGGCAGCAATTACGCCAAAACAGCTGCTCTGTTAACCATGTATTCATCCGCAACGAATTCATTCACCAACAACGGCTTGCCGAAAAATTATGACCACGTCCTGTTGATTGTCCTAATTGATCTACTGGCCGTGAATGGTGTCGCCATGCAGTGGTTAATTTACTGGCAGGGTCTGATTAGAAGGATGAAGGACTAGGAGTTGATGCTGGAAGTGAAGGCATCTGTGGCTGGACCAGTACATCTCATTACCCTGGCTAACCATCTGGACCAACTGTGGGCATTGTCTGCCGGAAGTCCCCACTGCAGTCCTAAGTGAGCGTACAGCCCTCAGTAAAACACTCTTGAGATGTCATTCACCACCATTCTTTACTGTCAATACCGACAGAAGAATGGATGTGATATGATAAATACCATGGAATATTTGACCCAAGGAACAACACCTATGCAATACACCAGGACATTGACGCTAATGAACTCCCACAGATCTGTCCTTGACCATGAGGTCATCCACAATCGTGACAATAAAACAGCAACTTTGATCCGACTCTTGTCAATATGATGCATGACGCCATATCATGCTTTGACCTTTACATGGGGTTTTCATACCTCCTTACTCAAAGGCACATACGTCTTCAATAAAAATAGAATCAGTAACGACTGCTACCGAGTAACACATGCACTGACTTTAATCAACACCTGGTGTCATCACTGGTTCTGGGTGATCCATTCATATAATTTGCATTTTCCGCACTGTGGCATATTTTCGTCAGATATTTAAGACCGATTACTGTCTGCTACTGACATTACGAGTCTACTACATGTTCCATCATTGTTAGAGGTGGAGGTGGCGTATCAAAGCTACCTTCCTGACCACTATCAATCATCAGTTGGTCTCATGAGTCTGAATGTCGAACATCCATTAAGGGTTTTATGAATAGAAATAGGGTTACAATATTCCTACCTCACATATCGATACATGCTTATGCCATTCCAGCATGAACTTCATTTTGGAAATTTCAAACCTAAGCTAGGTTCCTGCTTTCATTTAATTGCAGGCCTAGGATGTTCATTAGAATCATTCCTTGAATATGATGCAATTACACTGATTTACTTTAAGCTGGTTCACTTGGCTTGAGTTGTTAGAATGGAGTATTGCAAAAAGTTCTAAAACTATTCATTTTACATTCAGAAATAAAGTTGATTCAATATGTACATGTAGGCATGTTGTATTCCCCATCCTCAGGTGTAAATTTACATACCTCCATATATGAATAATCTTTAAATCTCTCAGCTGAAATATCATTTAAGCATGAAATTTGTTTACAATCGACAAACATTCTCACATAATGTTACTATTACTTTTTTAAAGCTTTTAAATAGTTAATGGTGGACATGGTGAGAAAATTTGACACATACATGACAAAATTGATGCCTGATGCAATTCTTTGTTTTGATCAGTGCCACATCTTCATGTTTGATACCTTGAACAATTGACTTGCCTTTGCACGTGTTTGTGATGGGTGCTGTAGGTTGTTAGCATATGCTCACCTGAAAATGATTCATACCACATACTAGTGATGAAATCAGAATCATATCTCAGACTCAGCAACTGGCAGAGATTTTACAAATGATTTTATTTGTATTTGATTCAAAACATTTTCACAAATGATTCTTTACAAATCCTCAGTCTCTATACTTTAAATACAAAGGTTATTCCATTTCACAGAAAATCCTTCAACCATATCATTACTTCCGTCTGACCAGTAACAGTTGCGTAACACTGTCTAAAAGCATCAAGTGACTTCAGTCGTAACAAAGCCTACCCTTTTTCACACAGCGATGCACTGATCAAGTCAATATCTTTAGCCTTTTCCAAATGCACCCTGCTGATAGCAAGAAAGACACATAATCACCCAGAAAATCTAATTGTGATAGAAATAATAATCCTCCGACAAGTATTTTCCTCAGTGATAGCAACAAATTTCAATCATGGCTAGACCATTTCGCAATTCAAATCAATATATCTGCCTCATTTTCTGCTGTGGCGGTCATGTAGATATCTGATCATAGCTTCAGTTCCAGCGGTTCATCTCTCAAGACCTATCTCTCGTTAGCCATTAATATCACATATATAAGGTTAACACGTAATGTATGTGTGTCTGTAGCCATACATAGTGATGGAGATTTGGTAGACACAATCAATTTGTAGATGTGAGCTGTGAAAGCAGGACGACTTGAAGAGAATCTCACTTCTCCATGGTTCCTGGTACACAATGAAAGGCGAACTGAAACGGTATCATCTTGCTTTTTCATGCGAAGAACTTGGTGCTACTCTGTCTGCAATACTGCAGGGGTCTGAATGTATGAATTACTCAAGAGGATCCCCCAAAAGACAGGTTCCATTTTCAGTAATTCCTCACAGATCATAAAAATATCTCTTCAGAATCGAGTGGAAACCAATAATCTTTTAAAGGGACTGACCTGAACCAAGAAATTCTTCAAATGGAAACGGAATAGTTCTGACAGGGAAACGAAGATCTTGTGGAATCTAGATGGAGTGGATGGAATTCTGGTGGATCATTTGTTGAATGGAGATCTGGTGGATCCCAACTGGATTGAATTGATTTTTTCCAGGATCACATTGAAATCCATTCAGTCCAGATAAGCTGAATATAATTCTGGCGGATCTCTGATGAATAAAGATCTGGTGGATCCCAACTGGACTGAATGGATTTCAATGTGATCTTGGATGAATTGAATGGAATTCTGGTGGATCACTGACACAAGAGATCTGGTGGATCCGAACTGGACTGAATGGAATTTATGAAGATCCTACATGGACTGAATGTAATTCTGTTGGATCGTGTAACCAGTGCTACATGATATCAGTTGACGAAATGTGTTTCTCTGAAGGATCAAATTGTTTCCAACAGATGTTACAGTTCAAACTGGATCAATTTCTTTTTAAATATATTCTATGAAGTATTATGCCCTCCCCAACATCAATTAGACTGAGTTGCAACAAATACAAAATTTTAAGAATCCATGTAACTATAAATAATGAGAGCTGACAGAATGGATCCAGTCATTAGGAGGAACAATCTTCATGGTTTTCTGATTTCCTGAACTCTTAATACCTATTCATATGCTCCCTGATCATGTTGGCACCAGATGGCACCAACAGACAGACAAACCAAACCAGGACCAATCATAACCATATGGAAACCTTTCTATAACACAACATATGTCAGACTTTCCAAGATGGTTACTTTCTGTAAGGAACTACCGATTCCAACATTTGGCCATTAGAAACACCAAGACAACTGGAAGAGAAGGCCATTTTCTGCTGTTCAGGATGTCATCTGTATTTCTACAGATATCACCCTTTTCTCAAACTGACCAAAAACCACAGTGACAGTTTGGAGTGCAAGTTTGAGGAACAGCCTACCGAGGAAGCATTCTTAAAGGGCTGCAACCCTCCAAGTGTTCCATGCCCGCAAGCCAGCGGACAAAGCAGTATTTCTACCACTTCATCACATCTTTCACCCAAACCACAGCCTCTTCTTGTCCTTTCCTGCAGAGAAACCTAACAGTGTACAACTTTCAGATATCCTTGCAGCAAAATCTAATTAAACTCTCCTTCAGTTTCTTTATAGAATGTTTCCGCAAGCTTTGATATCATTTACTGGCTACCCTCTGGCCAGTTACATTTATTTAAGGCTCAAATTTGGATTTTTTGTTACCATTGTCAATTTTTTACCTAAACTGCCACCCCCTGGAGGAAATTTGTCTGTCATTAATGCAACAGCTAAGGTGACGCAAGGAACAAGTCTGACAAGATGGTAGAAATGTCAGGAACCATGCAGAGGAATTATCCCGACGGCAGTTTCGATCTATTAAGGGAAACCACCTATGGCTGCTATGGAGAGGCTATATAGTTCCTGATACTCTGTAACAAGAATTAACCACTTATGAGACAACAAATATTCAATTTCAGAAATCAATTGTGTAATTGAAATTCTTTTTACAGTAATGCTACGGCTATCCTTTCGACACTTCCCACAATGCATCTCAAACTGCTCATCACGATGAAGAGGCCAGACTGCTGCAATCACCACAGGCATTGCAATCTATTGAAAACAAATACCATCCAGAAATACTCATCTTTAAGCCAGAAGGTAGTATTTTCAAAACAGCTTAAACGGAAAAATGAAATTAGTTGTTGGAAACAGTACATTAATAACCTACATCTTACAATTATTGATTCCAGAAACATTTTGTGTTTCTTTTGTAACTTAATAACATTCAGTACTTCCTATAGGTTCCGCTACAATGGCAAGTAGTTTATAGCGATCAAACATCCGTCATAGCTGAACGTGTAACAGGCAGCCATTGCAAATTTTCGAGGCTCAACATGTGCGGCCATCCAAACATGTAATCAATTTAAAAAAATTAAAACAAGATGTATTTTTATGTGTTTTGGCAGCAGGATGGTAACAGCTTAGCGTTATTACTTCGATAAAAGACACATGTCTGTCTAGAAGCACTTGCAGCCAGGCAGAATGAGAGGAAGGGTTCCACAAAAAACTTCCCATCAACACGGTAGCTTTGATGTCTCAATAAAGTAAAGGTTTCGTAAATGATGTTTTGAAAAACACCGGGCTGATTTTGTATCCAATCAAGTGATATTAAGTGGACTTTTGAGCTGATGTTTCTTGAGTATAAGATGACAGAGGCACTGAATGATAAATGACCAAATTACTTAAAAGTCAATTATTTTGACATAAAATGTACTAACTCGATTTAATTTGCAGTGCTAATGTGTATTACCCAAATTCAATCTTGGAAATCATTACAAACTGACACTATTTGACTATTATTGACAACTGGAAATTGAAAACTTTTTAAATCAAGACACTTTGATGATGTAAAAGGTTAAAATGCTGATGAAAAGGATATTTTGCTATATCTGAACTGCTAGTCTGTCAAAACAGATTCTGAAACAACATATTTAATACATACCATGAAAGTCTAAAATAGTTGGCAAGTTTAGATTACTGCAATTTGATTTTGCAAGGTTGTGTTAAGTGTTTGAAAATAGGACACATCACTAACACTAACCACTTGACCCCACTAGACTAACAACTAGTCTCTGAAATGAACATATTTTACAGGAAAAAAAGTTCTAGGAAAACAATAAAATATAATTAAAAGGAGCCCTGAGACTTTCTTCATTTTCAGCTGTGGAAATCTAGACTTGACACATATTCTACACTTGGGTGGGCTTTCTTGGATATATTTGTTTCAGGGTCTGTACGACAGACTAGACCCCCTCCTCAACTCAGAAAGAAGGGGATGTGGGACGTTATCTTGGTGCAAGGGATGTCTGCATGTATAAATCTTTTAGATCAGTATCACTATGATATTTTACGTCAACTACATCAAGATACAGAAAGCTGTCTCCACAGTTGAATAATGGCTTGTCATAACAAAACAATACTTCAAGTAAAGGTGGGAAAATGTAAGAAATTCCACTTGAAATACATCTACTATCTCAAAAAGGTGTACAGTGAAACCTGTCTAAACCGGCACCCCACGGGGCTGAAATAAAATGCTGGTTTAGACAGGGTGCCGGATTAGACAGTGACGATCATTTACCAACATTGCTGCCATTTACACTCGTCAATCTCTCAATCTAGCATACCGAGAGGAGTGTATTGGATTAAGGGACCTTGATTGGACTGCTCATACCCATGCCGGTTTAGACAGTGTTAATTACAGTTAAAATTGCTTGTTGGGACCGGAAAGTCGTGCCAGAATACGGAATAGACAGGTGCCGGATTAGACAATGTTTTAATGATCATTATATCGTTGTAAATGGCGGGACCAACATTTTATGCCGGTTTTGACAGTGTGCCGGTGTTGGCAGGTTTCACTGTATTTTCAATGTCAATGGGAATAATAGAATCTTTTCACCCTCTTTTGTTTCAATTTGCAAACTTACGACAAGCGATAAGGAACATAGGATACAGGCTCCAAGCATATTTTTCGTTATTGTAATGATATTCACAAGGTTATTATACATTATTTCACTTTAACACTAAATTCCCCTCTTCTTTCAATACAAACAAAAATTCAAAACTGTATGAAAAACAAATCTGGTATCAATGCACTCAAACAAAATGCAGCCCAGAATAGCTGTTGCCAGTGCCAGTCTGACTACATCACCGTGTTGTGTGGGCATCGTCAAAGTCCAGTTGACACGACAGAAACATCACACTACGACAATACATACATGTCAAGAGGAGAGTATCTTCAGTATCTCATATAGCCAGGCTGTGAAGACCAGATACGCCCCCTTCAACCGGTGTTTACGCCTTCGTATCCCTACCTGCGTAATACACCAAGACATGACTTCCCACTTCTCACAACGTGTTGCTAAATCTTATGCTCACCAATCAGAGACCACAACATCTCTGCAGTGAATTGGAGGACTTAGTATGGTGTGAACTGACCGATCCGGGGCTTTCATGTCCTTAGCATGGTGGTGTCACCTCTATTCTTACCTCCATGTGTGAGAGTTTCCAACTTAGCACTTGTATGGAAGATGCCTGACAATCAGGAAGTCCATGAAAAGAAGCCCAACATTGTCAATAGCCACAGGACTTAAAGACCAACACCTCTGACAGTCATACACATGGACATTTAAGGAATCAGGAAATTGGACCTAATTGTCATGGGTTGTTTAAAATGATATGCATGATGATTCTCAGGTAAAAATTTCAAGGAAATAACTATTCTGTATATTATGCACAGGTAAAACCTACATTGTCTTGTTTAAGCGAATGAACAGATGACAAATGTGCTGAAAGAAAAGGTGAAATACGAGTAAAGAATACCTCAACTGACTTGGTGATTTGTACAATACTGACTAATTTTATAGACAACAACTTCTTTTATTTCGTGATTGCAAATGCCAATTCCTTTGACAACAGTACAACAATCTATATCAAATTGTCCCACTGCAAAACAAAACAAGTTATCAAAACAGTTTCGCAATATTGTATTTCCGAACTTCTAAAATGTGATTCAAAGATGTTGGTGCTTTGTAATGTTATGAAGTATTATAAGAATAAATCAATTAAATAGATTACAAAAATTAAGTCCTGACATACAATGAATAATATCAAAAATCAGAAGCACACAATATGACTTGCCTTGTCCAGTATGAATTTGTTGATCCCAACTTATTGCCTCAGGTCTATGCACTCTGCACCACAGACAACCTGAGTATGTATATTTGCAAATTACACAAGAGATATGGTACTTCAGCGACACTGCAAACATGAGTCGTTACTTTTCACCACCAACTTACATACTGCATGGTAGCCATCGTATGCCCTGTCTGGCAGGGGCAAAATGTAACTTACATTTATCAATGCTATTTAGGGTTGGGTATTGCCAAAATTTTCGTATTGCGATATATTGTGATATGTGTTGGCGTATTGCAATATGTAACATATTGTGAAGGTGTAACACATGGGTTAAGGTAATGAGATTACTGTTTTCTTTTGAAACAATGCCACTGGTCACTGTCAGGGCTCAGATGTAATTGCACAAGAGATCAATTGAACATGTTTCCAAATCAAAGACTTCACTCTAAAGTTTGGAACTCGAGAAAAATCGTCTTCAGCGGCCGCCATTTTGGTTTGTTTATCCTTAGAGGAAGGAAATACAAATGTTATTAGTAGTTTTGACTACATCACGAAAATTATCGATCGTATCGGGTGAACCGGTTCGCAAAAAAGTGTACCGTAATATATCGTATTGTGAGGTTCGAATTGCAATATACCGGTTAACTGGTATTATCGCCCACCCCTAATGCTATTGTTTATCCATTGTTCAGGACAGACATAAAGCAATGAACATACCTTCCGTATCATTATTCCATGTCTCAGCTACAACTTCTAATCAAAGATGCAACACGACCACCAATTTACCCTCAAGTCAAACGATGACCAACAAAATCCAAGAGCAATGCATAAAACAAGACCACCATTGCTGAATATTAAACCATACAAAAAAAAAGCCTTTCAATCATGAAGCTGAAACTGAAGTAAATGTCATCTGCAAATTATCATCGAAGACGGTTGAACAAAAGTTGGTTGTCATAATCCTTCCTTTAATTTAAGTCTTCAGACTGTTTTTGCGAGCCTTGAGGGTCTTCTTGTGGTGGTGTGGTATAAAACCAAGACCTCGTCAACAATGGCCCTAACTCCCATTGTCAGCCCTGTGCTGGTGATTCATACATCACTTGAACCTAATTCGTCAAATTGCAACAAAATTTTAATTCAAAATAACAGTTCATTATTACTATGATACTACTGAGAGTATTTATGATGCGAAAACGAACATTTCAGAATGAGTAACTGTGAAAACCAGATTAAAGCTCTAAAACTTTTTTTGATGTGCAGATGAAAATTTGAAAATGAGTAACAGTTAAAACTGGATTAAAGCCCACCGGGGTTATTTCTGGATAGAATCAGCTGACGGTGGAGTAATCAATCAAGAGGGCAAGGCACTGTTTGAATAATAAAACACAACAATTGTCTGTGCTCATTTTGTTCCCTGGAATGCAGGATGAATTTCAATATTAGCAATATCGACAGAAATTTTTCATTTTATTGCCTGATGAATAGAGAAGTGTTTAATTGAGCTCATAAATAACAACAATCCAAGTAAAAACCTGACAACCACTAATTTCGTCAAATAATTGTACTAATCAAACTGTCAGTTATTTCATTTCTAATCTTTCATCCTTAGAAATTGAGATTTTTAACAAAATAAAAGTAAAGAGCCAGCTAAACCAAGAGACTAATCATGGTCGGCTCGAGGCTGAACAGCAATAAAGCCCGCCTGAAGAATAGAATTATATTTTACTTTCATGAACAAGCTGGAAGCAGCACAACTACCCTGAACAATACATCCTTTTATCTTCTTACATTTCTACAAAACCACAAAAGTGTGTCCAAATTTGATATATAGCAAACTAAAAGATACCAAAAGGCAGAGTCGTTTCAATTTTACAATGTTATAAGATGTAAAGTAACAATTCAAACATTATATTAGACAAAAAGTGTGATCTCCATTTTCAGGACTTTTTCTAGTATGAACAGAGTCCCCAAACAAATTCTGTAATTTGAACCAAGCTGGACTCTCTCAATAAACCTGCTGCTGAATTAGACAGATCCCCATAATAGGGCAGATTAATGGCAGACGTTTCTGTCTCATTTTCAGGATTTCAAAGGGCTTGACAGACATTATCCCACCTGATTTTATGCATTCAAATTATTAGACTTCTATGACTAATACAGAAAATTACTGATACAAAATATCACTTCATCATCTTGATCCTAATTAAATTAACTCTGTGATATCCGTCACATATAAATAACTATAATTGAATCCACAGGCCCTAATGGAGAAAATTTTAATATTTTCGACCAATAGTGAAACAACCTGTGACTTTTGATGGCAGACGACATTTGAGTGACGAGCAGACGACACTCCAGCATGTCACAAGGTCACCATTCCAAGTTACAAGGTCAACACTGGAGTCCATCTTTATTGAAAACAGCGTGCGTGTCATCTTCATCACCACCTACAGGATCGTTTTCTCCCATCTTCAGTGTGAAGGATTCGGCTGATGAAAAAGTCGTTGATGAATGCCTGCAGTAGAGCCCCTCGTGTCACATGCCGTTTGGGATTGCGTGCTGCAGTTCAACTTCCCAGTCAGCACAGCCAAAGATCACTTCACACAAAGGGCCTCAAATATTTTTTTAAAAGTTGACTCCTCTCGTTCTCAACATATTTTTTCATTTCCTCATTATCTTTGGACTTCACTTGACCAGACAGTTAGGCTGCTGAAGTTTCACTTTCAATCCAATGTTTCTTGAAAATGATGGAGCTTCTTTAAAAAAAATTAACATTCACTTTGTCTTCCTCAAAATATGAAAAAATTAATTTTAATCATTCCAGAATAGAAATGAGAAGAAAGAATACCGCTGTCAAAGACTCTTAAAGCTTTGTTAACACTAATACGTTCAAACACAAATGAACAAAAACATTGAGACAAAGGCTATGAATCTCACTTCATCCAAACTGTGTATCTAAGCAAGAGGTGAGGTGTGATGGGTTTAATGCCATGTTAACATAGAATATAGCACTTACAGCAATGGGTATGCACTGTTGTGTGGCTTCTTGTACCACACTAGACCAGTGCCAGTTTTATAGTGCTAGGCATTGAGCCAAACTTGAAATTGAACAAGCCCAAACCACAATCACACAGCATATTGATTCAGAACCAAACAGTCCTTGTTTTATCCCCATGTGTTGCACCAGGCAGGGTGATAACAAGTACCACCCCTTGGAGGTGAGGTGAGGTGAAATTGGGTTGAACATCGTGCTTGAGAATATTTTGCTCATATGACGACGTGCATGCGTGTGTATGTGTGGCTGCTTGTACTAGCCCAGACTGAAGCTGGTTTTATAGTGCTAGCCCACTGAGATACCATGCCGCAGTGAAGCATGAACACCCCACTCAGACACATTATACTGACTCCGAGGCGAGCAGTCCTTGTTGTACCCATTAATGCTGAGCGCCGGGCAGGGACCAACAAGCACCATATTTTAACGTCTTTTGGTATGACGTGGTCTGGGATCGAACCCACGACCTTCCGCTCTCCGGGCGGACACTCTAACCACTACACCATGGAGGCGGTCTGTACAAGTCCAGACTTAAGCTGGTTTATAGTGCTAGCTCACTGAGATACCATGACGCAGTGATGCATTAATACCCCACTCAGACACATTATACTGACTCCGAGCTGACCAGTTCTTGTTGTACCCATTAATGCCGTGCACCAGGCAGGGACCAACAAGTACCATATTTTAACGTCTTTTGGTATGACGTGGTCGGGGAACGAACCCATGACCTTCCGCTCTCCGGGCGGACGCTCTAACCACTACAACATCGAGGCGGTTACCACCTATTTGAATGTTATGGACAAGGATAAAACCCCTAGACTAACATCTGGTCTCTCAAATGAACATATTTTACAGAATGGTTCCTAAATTAAAATCATAAAACATTAATATAATGAAATTGGGCAGAGAGATTTTCAATTTCAGAATTGAAAATGAAACTGAGGTAATCTAGAGTTGCCACATATTGCATTGACTTTCTTGGATATATTTGTTTCAGGATGTGTATGAGAGAGTAAACGTCCCAACCTTCCACTCTCTGGCCTGATATGCTCTATCCACTACAACATGGCGACAGTTGTATATTAACAAAAGAAAATAAGTGCATTTGATATGATAGACTAATATGGTGCTGACAAAGGAAACATAATCTCTGTAAATCTAGGGTTTAAACTCACGACAAGATAAGTCGAGCCACTCAGTTGCATGTTGGTGACAAACACTATTAGACTGAATCTGGGTTTTATGCCAAGTTGATTGATAACCAGCAAGGCTATGAGATGCAATTCTGTCTAGATGACTGGGCCTTTCGTATTTTGACATTTATTATCTTCCCTTCATGGAGAGCAATATTCCGTCACCTTTGGTGTCTACATTTCACAACCCTTCAGGGACAGTTAATCTGATCTTTATGGAAACGATTTCTTGCTCAAAACTTGTTTGATCTGGATTACAACATTCAAGGCCTGAGTGAAGCTTTCAAAATGTTTTATGGTAGACACGTGGGGGAGAGAATCAGTAAAACAGATGATGTCCGATGCAAATCATCATTGTGAGCCTTACCTCGTGTCATGCATTTGATCAACTGACTTGCCTGTGCATGTGTTTGTGATGGGTATCAGTAGTAGAGCAGGATATGCTCACCTTCTCATGAACACGTGGTATTATGACTATTAGATAGTCTTTCATGCATTAAGTTAGAAGAGACTTTTTGCAATATTTTTCCTAAATTACATCAGGGGAATATATCATTTCAAGGAAGTGTAAAAGTCAGCGCACAGAGCTGAGAAATTTGACTGGGGCTTTGGAGTGGGTGAGCGAGGTTAGTTTTATGCCGCTTTTAGCAATATTCCAGCAATATCACAGCGGGGGACACCTGAAATGAGCTTCACAAATTGTACCCATGTGGGGGCGGTGGGGTAGCCTAATGGTTAAAGCGTTGGCTCCTCACGCCGAAGGCCCGGGTTCGATTCCCCACATGGGCACAATGTGTTAAGCCCATTTCTGGTGTCCCCCGCCGTAATATTGCTGGAATATTGCTAAAAGCGGCGTAAAACTAAACTCAGTCAGTCAGTCAGTGTACCCATGTGGGGAATCGAACCCGGGCCTTCGGCATGACGAGCAAATGCTTTAGCCACTAGGCCACCCCATCACCCGTGTGGAAACACCATGAGGTTGACTTACACAGTTGCATAAAAATGTAACATAGAGATTCTCATTCCCAATACCCATAAACTTGGGATCCCGTAGCGGAACAAAATAATTTCAATATATTACAGAGGGACACCAGAAATTGTACAAACAACCTGCACCCATGTGAGGAATTAAAACAAAGAATTCGCTATCACAAGTCAATGCTTTAATCACGAGGCTATTCTTGCCCAGATGATTTCTTACAATTACCAACAAAAAAATCAGTTTTATTAATGAGCAACTGTTGTCCTGATATTTGTTGAAACATCAACCCAACACATCATGTCACCATCTGGCACAAACTGGTTACCTAACAACCCCTCCCAGTGACTGCCACACAAGAAACAGACGTTTTTCAGTGTCCCCATTCAAACAGACTTGCAACCTGCTGACTCATTTTGATCTGATTTCGTTTAATTCCTATTTGCAAAATTGAATTGAAAATGAATTGAAATGGCTGTGGCATGGAGCCTTATTTCCAGCTAAAATCTACAATAGGTATTAACATCTTTACCAGGTCACCATGCGACGCTGCTTCTCATACATTTGCGGTAATTGGACTTGAGGAAAATAGCTGCAGAATTTTATGAGAATTTTGTCAATTTCAGACCAATACATTCCAAACATTAGTCATGGATTGCTTCACTTTGACACACAAACATTATGCTGAAAGTTATAACATAACACTAACAACTTATTATATGTAAATATAAATGTCAATGCAACAAATAACCAATCTTGATTTTCTGCCCAGATTCCAATGGGTGAAAATGCACAAAGCTGTTTAAGATTTTAATGGATAACTAAAGTAAATAAAGACACCAGGTGTTTGTAAAAAGGGTAAGCATACCCCTGTCCCAGAGTAGCACAAACCACTCACACAATTTGCATAAAATAGTATGTGTGACAAACCAGACAATCAAATGATTGACCCATCTAACATAAATGATGACTGGTTTTGACTAGAGTGAGCAAGTTTAGTTCTACGCCGCTTTTAGCGATATTCCAGCAATATCATGACAGAGGACACAAGAAATGGGCTTCACACATTGTACCAATGTGGGTAGTCTTTGGCGTGATGAGTGAATGCTTTAGCCACTAGGCTACCAACCATAGGATTTTGTCTAGAAGAAATTTAAACTGAGATATTCATTGTTCCACCATAACAACTAGAAAATGAAACATTTACACCTGAAACTGACTGACTAACTGACTGAGTTTGGTTTTATGCCGCTTTTAGCAATATTCCAGCAATATCACGGCGGGGGACACCGGAAATGGGTTCCACTCATTGTACCCATGTGGGGATTCGAAACCCGGGTCTTCGGCTTGAGGAGCCAACGCTTTAACCATTAGACTACCCCACCGCCCCACACCTGAAACTATATAAGCAGGTATGACTAAATGTTTCTTTTCCCCATCATCTACAATCTTGCTACAGAGAAGCATCTACAAAACAGTAAGCCATGCATAGTCATTTTACTTCATAGAAAACTTCAACGGTTTTTGAGACTTTTGTTTCATTTTCTTCATGCTATGAACAAATTCAAGGCCTTTTATGATCATGAACTTCCTCAACGACTGCAGCTCAATCCATCAAGCTGTTCTTGGAAGCAAATTGAAACTGTTGTTTTTTGGAGCACTGTCTACAATGGGCAAAGATGATTGGCAATCATGATGCCTGGAACAAGCCAGACGCTACTTAAGGTCAATATCATTCATGCAACAAGCTTTAGCTGTCTGAGTTCTGTGGGTTTTGAGAAACTTTCAAACAGAATTAAAACTAAATTTTAGTTGCTGTTTTTCAACAGAACCCCACTTGTTGAGGAACACTTTAGGAAAATTCAGTTTAATCCATCAACTGGTTTGAGAGGGAAATTGAAAATGTGGCAGAATACTTCATAAAAATGATTCAAACATGAAATGGAGAGCATTCAGATTATGCGCTAAATGAAAGATATTGATGACATACAAATATATGGCATATATGGATGACAATTTCTGGATTTGATTTGATTCAATTATGATGCAATATTTTGGAGATCTATCAGTTACTATCCAACTTCTGAAAATCCCAAACTGTTTAACCAGATCTATATCTATTGTACAACCCATAAACTACATTACCCATAAATTGCATGAAAGAGTGAGAGGTTGAGTGAGTGGGTGAGTGAGCTGATGAGCGAGCGAGCGAGCAAGCAAGCAAGCAAGCACTATTTCTATTTCAAACAATAAGTCCTTGTGCCAGCTTTACATGGAAACGTTCTGAAATTCGTATCCCTTCAGTAAATTCTTAGCAAAGGTATGGTGCTGACAAACCTGGAAACCTAATCTTGTCAGGTTGGGATTTGAACCCACACGCACAGCCACTCCAGTAGGCACATTATCTGTACGAAGTACCTCTTGTTTGATGACGAACACTTAAGTGATGAAAATCAAAAGGAAGGTAAGGCCAGACCAATTATATTTCTTGTTTTACGGATTTTTGTCCTCAAAAAACCTAAAGGCAGGAGGAAAAAAAAAAAAAATCACCAGTCAAAGTAATTTTCCTTCTAAATACTAAAAGTATTTTACTTTTGGCAATTTATGAAGTGCATATGGGGCAAAAAACAATTTAAAAAATCAAATGCTGAAATACATCTGAGATAAAAATCATAGACACTGGCTCCTTTTCATCCTAAATGCATGATGAATATTCAGTGAGTGAATGTTGCATAATGTTGCAGTCGGATATCCCAGTGGTCAATATCATCAATCCCAATTGTTTGGGTGTCATGATTTAGAACACCACAGGCACACAATGTAACTGGATAAAACTGATTTTGGACCCTGCATACAGGATGCGATATAGGACATAGTCACACAATAGAAAGGAGAATACATATTTGTTTAGACCCACGGTGATCGGGTTAGAATTGGTCTTCAGCAATCCATAATTGTCAAAATAAGTGACTCATGGTATCAGGTGGCCAGGCTTGCTGATTTGGTTGACACATGTCATCATAACCCATCGATGCACATGTCAATCACTGGATTGTCTGGTCCAGAATATTTACAGACTGTTGTGACGTTAAACAACAAATAACCATATTTGTTTATTTTTTAAACTGATCGAAAGAAAATATTTGATCAATCTAACATTATAAGATAGGACTGACTGACTGAGTTTGGTTTTACTCCGCTTTTAGCAATATTCCAGCAATATCACGGCGGGGGACACCAGAAATGGGCTTCACTAATTGTACCCATGTGGGGATTCGAACCCGGGTCTTCTGCGTGACGAGCAAACGCTTTAACCACTGGACTACCCCACCGCCCCTATAAGACAGGTAATATTCATGGTTTGAGTGAGTGAGTGAATCAGTCAGTGAGTTTAGTTCTACGCCACTTCGGGGGGACGCCAGAAATGAGCTTCACACATTGTACCAATGAGGGGACTCAAACCCGGGTCGTCAGCATGACGAGCCAAAGCTTTAACCACCAAGCTACCCCACCGCTCCTCATGATTTCAGAATAATTAAGGTATTTGATTGGTTTACCCAACAATCTCATTTGCTCCTTTGATTCATATGCTGACAAAATCTAGGCAATGCCAATGAATTAATGCCCTGTTTCCTGATTGGCTCACAACAAAGTGAGCGGGGCTTTTATTGAATTCTTGCTCTGAATTAACGATGTCACTGCTTTCAAACTGTTGCCACCAGTTATATTTGTGATAATGATTAAATAAACAGTTTCCCAAGTTATAATTGTTAACATATTTGTTTTAGGCATTATTGCAGTAATAATCATAAAAACCAATGCGAACACTGTGTCAATATGCACATTTGATTTACTCAAAGAGTTTTTACAGGATTTTATGCTCATAACTCGGTAACACAAGTCAATTCTCAAGAACAAAACATATCAAATAATGATAAAATCGCAATTATTCATCACTTCAGCATACATTACATGAACTTTCTCAGATATTTCATCATTGATAAACATAATAATTGGTTAAAAACGAATAACTGATTTTATCAATTTTCACACAGTAAACATTAGTATTGAAGCTATAAGGTAGAAATAGAACTATCCGTGACAAAAGTTACCAAAATGAGGACAATTTCTTTAACAAGTTCAAGTCCCAAGATTATTTATCAAGTTTTGTGGAAATTAGCTTTTGTAGACACAGACCAGTGTAAGCAGACGTATTGATTCCATGCCTTACTGTGAAACCTGTGGCAATGGAGGGACTGTCCTTCGACTCACGAATTGGTTGATCTGTCAAGTCCCTGGGCTTTATTACAACATGCTGATTCACGCTCACTAACCGATTAGGCACAAAAACTTGGGACAGAGCCGAACTACTCTCAATTGAGTTTGAAAAAAGCTTCATGTGTATTTCTTTAGAACTGTAACTATTAAAAAAATCAAGCATGAAAAATTGAATGAATTTCTGGGAAGAGACCATGATGAGAATCTTAGTGCAAACAATTTAGATATTACTTGTCTCAGGTTTGTCAAGTTTGAAAACATATTCATCAAAATACTCTACAAGTCTGAACAGGACACATTAATGTTTGTTTTCCACCTCATATATAGGGATATGCAATAATCTTTCCAGGATTAACAAAACTGATTCTTGTATTTCAAGTGTATATTTAAACAAAATGCTATACTGGATTATCCCCATCAAAAATGGCATATTTCATATGAAGTAACGTATGTTTACAACATACACATTTACAATTAACTGACTGATGTAACAAGCTGATTTCCAGGTCCAGGGGCTCGTTCCTCAAAGTGATCGCAGCGCTACGACTGTCGTAACTATGTTATTGTATGGGAGTTACGATCATGTTAGCGCTACGATCACTTTGTGAAACGGTTCCCTGGACACTTGCTGTACTGTTCAGTCAATATATGTCGAAGGAGCTGTGGTTGTAATGGATTAAAATTAGAGGTCCCTTACAGTTTGTTATATTGTTTGTTTGTTGTTTAATGCCGCACGCAGTAATATTCCAGGTATTTGGCAGCAGTCTGTAATCAATGCGCATGATGTTGATCACAGTATTGTCAGTTTGTTAAGAAAATAATTAACCGTATATTTACGCAATTTATTTTCTCAATAATTAAACAATCTCTGGAATGTAACTTTCACCAAAATTGATTTCATTTAAATCAATCAATGCTCATGATGTCAATCACGTGATTGTAGCACAGCTGGAACATTTGCTGACTTCAGCAAAAACAGACGAATAAAAGCTTATTTTATCAATATTAGTGTATTGACAGAGAATCTGAAGGTGAAACAGCCAAAGTGAGTGAGTTTGATTTTATGCCGTTTTTAGCAATATTCCTGGAATGTCACATCTTCAACCAGACTGACTGACTGAGTTTAGTTTTACGCCGCTTTTAGCAATATTCCAGCAACATCATGGCGGGGGACACCAGAAATGAGCTTCACACATAGTACCCATGTGGGGATTCGAACCCGGGTCTTCTGCGTGAGGAGCCAACGCTTTAACCACTAGGCTACCCCACCGCCCCTCTTCAACCTTCGACCGTCCCCAAATTGACATAGGTCTTCCACATCTACCACCTGTGTGACACCACCAATCACAGCTACAAGACACTCTGTAACCTGATGTGGCACCAACTATTGATGTTTGCAGTGCTGTTATTCTCAGTTGAATCTTTCATGAACCTGAATATCCCTATCACATTGACATTTAAATAAATGTAGCAAAGGAAGATGAAACATGATTAGTCAAGTAGACATTTACCAAACTGTCACCATCTCGGCAGATGCCTTGATAATCACAAAATACAAATCTAATAGTATTACAACACTCAAAGCTTACAGGAAAGTAGTACAAAGGTTACTTTTTTCCACACAAAACATACACGGAAGAAACCTTGCATCATCATATGATTAACTAAGAGTGAGTGAGTTAAATTTGACGTTGCTTTTAACAATATTCCAGCAATATCGCAGCAGGAAGACACCAAAAATGGGCTTCTCCTGTTGTACCCATGTGGGGAATCAAACCCGGGTCTTTGGCATGCCGAGGGAATGCTTTAACCACTGGGCTACCCCAGCATCCATGATTAACTAGGAGAGTGAGCTGGCTTTAACACCTCTTGGAACTGTATTCCAGTTCATGGTATGTGAGCACATTTCAGGAACGCTTGAAGCAATGCAGGTTACAGACAGTTCCCTCTTTGGTAAAACCCAGAAGCATGAGTATAATGCTGACAAACCTAGAGACATAGCCAAGGTGAAATGGGATTCAAACCCACATTGTTTCCTACCATACCCAAGGGAGGCAACTCAATAAAGTGAATTGCCACAGATAGACCTCTGTACCCCCACCAGGTTAATCAGAGAACGACAACATATTGTCCAACATTTTCACAAGGTCAATCATGGAGACATTGTGCTCTCAAAGTTCCAAATCACAATCATGTTTTACTACCTTAGCTGAGCGATATAATACAATTCAACCGATATTAGGTTATTGCATAATACAGACAATGAAATATTTCGAGGCTTTCAGAAAGGCAATGTGCCTATTGACCAATCTGATCCGGGTTAGATTTGGTGGTCAGTGACCCATGTTTGCTGTTAGAGGTGACTAACAAGATGGGGTGGTCAGACTCACTGACTTGGTTGGGGTTGGGGAGGTCAATGCTCATGACGTCAATCACTGTATTGTCTGGTCTAGACTCAATCATATACAGATGATCGTCAGACAGCTGTAATATTGCTGAATGTGGCATTACACAACAAAAAACAAAACAAATATTAACCAACCCAGTTTGTTTCCTGAAGTACAAACTATTTGTTACTACATCCAACACATCATCTGTTTTCACAGAAATGCAATTGTTTTCTTGCTCTTGCCTTCCTCATTATAATGTTGTCTTTGTTCATCAATCCTACCTGCATAAACATATGGTGTGTGTATATATATAACAAGTCAAAATACTCAGTATTCACCTGATGAAGGGGCTAGAAGCAGCACTCAAACATTGTTACGAGCAATTAGGAAGTTAACCATTAAAAGGTCGAATCTATATGTTCCTCCAAACTCTGAAATTATTGTAGTCACATTGTAATCAATCAGTTGAGTGAGTGAGTGAGTGAGTTTAGTTTTGCGCCGCACTCAGCAATATTCCAGCAGTATGGCGGCTCAATCAGTTGAAGAGATAATGTTTAATAACAATCATGTACAACAGTTTCTGATCTACTGGGGTGGTAGGGTAGCCTAGTGGTTAAAGCATTCGCTCGTCACACCAATGACCTGGGTTCGATTCCCCACATGGGTACAACGTGTGAAGCCCCTTTCTGCTGTCCCTTGCAGTGATATTGCTGAAATATTTTGCTAAAAGTCGGTGTAAAAACTAAACTCACTCACTCTGAACTACTGACTTCAACTGATCTACTTCTGAAACAACGTTGTGTGGTGATCCAATTTCTAATAAACCTAAAACAACAAATGCTGATTTTCTACGTCAACTTTCTTTTCTTGCATGGGAATATAAAACTCACTGAACCATGGATTTGAATTTATTTTGAAAAAAAAAACCCCACAATTCTTTGTCTTAATGCCATAATCAAATCTGAGTCACATTTAATCATATCATATTTAGTCATATCTAACAAAATGTCAGCTCTTGTGGCATTGTAATTTTGGTGAAGAAGATGATTTAAAATATATTTTATTCCAGTTTTTAAGTTTCATTTATGCCATGAAAAACACTCCCAGTCCTGCCATACCATTACAGTCCAGTACCATTTAGCTGCCTGATCTTCCAACAATTTTGATTTTTCAAATGAGTTTCAAATGACACAGACTGTGGAAAGGCTGGTCAAATGAGAAGCTATGGAAGTGTGTTATTTCTGTTAGTTTACAGTATTTCTTCAGGAAAATATTAAGCAAAATAGAATTGTTGAAATGTAACTTTTACAACTGCATCAGATAAGAGACTAACCTCTCCATATGCAACAACTGAATCAGATGAAGTCTTTGAACTCTACAACTGAATTATACAGAAAACAAATTTATAGAAATGCTACAACTGAATCAGGGAGGAAACAAACCTCTTCTGACGTAACAACTGAATCAGATGAAGTCTTTGAACTCTACAACTGAATTATACAGAAAACAAACCTATAGAAATGCTTCAACTGAATCAAATGAAGTCTTTGAACTCTACAACTGAATTATACAGAAAACAACCCTATAGAAATGCAACAACTGAATCAGGGAGGAAACAAACCTCTTCTGACGCTAAAACTGAATCAGAGAGGAAACAAACTTCTTCTGACGCTAAAACTGAATCAGAGAGGAAACAAACCTCTTCTGACGCTAAAACTGAATCAGAGAGGAAACAAACCTCTTCTGACGTAACAACTGAATCAGATGAACTCTTTAAACTCTACAACTGAATCAGAGAGGAAACAAACCTCTTCTGACGTAACAACTGAATCAGATGAACTCTTTAAACTCTACAACTGAATCAGAGAGGAAACAAACCTCTTCTGACACTAAAACTGAATCAGAGAGGAAACAAACTTCTTCTGACGCTAAAACTTCAGAGAGGAAACAAAAGACTGAATCAGACAGGAAACAAACCTCTTCTGATGCTAAAACTGAATCAGACAGAAACAAACCTCTTCTGATGCTAAAACTGAATCAGACAGAAACAAACTTCTTCTGACGCTAAAACTGAATCAGAGAGACAGAAACAAACCTCTTCTGATCAGACAGAAACAAAACAACTGAACCTCTTCTGACGTAACAACTGAATCAGATGAACTCTTTAAACTCTACAACTGAATCAGAGAGGAAACAAACCTCTTCTGACACTAAAACTGAATCAGAGAGGAAACAAACTTCTTCTGACGCTAAAACTGAATCAGACAGGAAACAAACCTCTTCTGATGCTAAAACTGAATCAGACAGAAACAAACCTCTTCTGATGCTAAAACTGAATCAGAGAGGAAACAAACTTCTTCTGACGCTAAAACTGAATCAGACAGGAAACAAACCTCTTCTGACGCTAAAACTGAATCAGACAGGAAACAAACCTCTTCTGATGCTAAAACTGAATCAGAGAGGAAACAAATTTCTTCTGACGTAACAACTGAATCAGAGAGGAAGCAAACCTCTTCTGACGCTAAAACTGAATCAGACAGGAAACAAACCTCTTCTGATGCTACAACTTAATCAGGAATAAGTTCTCCTTTGTTGACTTCTGCTTTGTTGATACTACATCAAATTCACAATTGCCAACAAAGATGTCGTCATTATGAGATAACAATATAGAAACACCACCATCCCCAGACATTCTGACTCAGCAGCAACAGTGTTGCACCTCAGTGTGGTCTGGCCAGGGAATAATGGCAGGTGCCCTCTGATGGAGAAACAAACAACTCAACAGGCCGCTGTGTGCCTACCTCTCTCCATCATGTCTCTTTGTCAACACTGTTGACCATGGTCATTCTAAACAAATCAACATCCGCTAATTTGGCAAATTGAGAGAACAATGCC
Organism: Haliotis rubra; assembly: GCF_003918875.1. Lineage (NCBI taxonomy): Eukaryota > Metazoa > Mollusca > Gastropoda > Lepetellida > Haliotidae > Haliotis > Haliotis rubra. The sequence continues at coordinate 585,692 of NW_025765625.1, read as the reverse complement.
ACATTCACTGCCATGTTTCTTCAGTTTGTTGTTATCTTTAACAAGTGTTGCACTAAACCTTCCAAGAATTTTAACCAAAATTAGATTATTGGCAACCACCTCATACTGTTTTCCTGGCAGATATTTTAAAATGTGAAGTATGAAGCACTCTATTATCAGTGGGCGTTCTGTCTGGTACCTGTGGGTAAACGTGGTGGATGGGGGATAAACATGGTGGGTGGGGTGCTGGTAGTGGCACCATAAAATGGTGAGAAAAAGCTCCTTTCATGCATCATATCATGGCTACAATAGATATTTCAGACCAAATATTGTAATAACAACAAACATGTTTTTTGTTTTTAAAGTTTGTTTTTAACGCCACAATCACCAATTTTCTAGAATAAGACTGGTTAGTCTGTACATAATTGATTCTGAACCAGACAATCCAGTGACTGACATTATGAGCATCAATCTACACAACTGGGATATGATGTCAGCGAGCCTGACCACCCGATCCCGTTAGTCACCTTTTACAACAAGCATGGGTAACTGAAGACCAATTCTAACTTGGATCTTCACGGGTACAACCATCATGAGCATCACATATATCAAAATGGAGTGTTATAAATTTTCTTAAACAAGACTGGCATTAATCTCAATTAACTGTATAGATTTGCCTTTGTGGGTTCGAATCTTGCCCTGATTTAGTTTCTAGGTCTGTCAGCACCACACCTGTGCTCAAGTTTCGTCCGAAGTGGGAAATGTCTTTGACTTGCACCACTTCAGACTTTCCTTCATAATCAGCTTACACACCAGGAGCGAGTATGGTTTTACACCACTTTTAGCAACATTCCAGCAATATCACGGTGGGGGACACTAGAAATGGGCTTAACACATTGTACCCATGTAAGGAATTGAACCCAGGCCTTCAGGATGACAAGCGAATGCTTTAACCATTAGGCTAACCCTATGCACCCCCAATTGCGCAGATGGATGCTCATGCTGTTGATCACTGGATTGTCTGGTCCAGACTTGATTATTTACAGACCGCCGCCATATAGCTGGAATATTGCTGAGTGTGGCGGAAAACTAAACTCACTCACTCACCCTTATGCACCATGATATACCTTGAACACTGTTGAAAGCAGCATTCAGCTAACTCACTCACACACTTGCTGGATCATAAATCTCAACTACGTTACAACACATACTCCAGGCCAATTTGCGACCGAAGTTTCAGAACCTCCACTTCCTTCTCTCGTATCATGAACTTAGCTACCAATTTTGATTGCTCATTAATGCAATGGTGATTGGATCTATTTTCAGTAGAGTGTCTGAAATCATTCAAAATACATAACAGAGGATGTACTAACAAGAGTGAGTGATTGGACTAAAGTGAGTGAGTGGTGAGTGTGTGAGTGAGTGAGTGAGAGTGAGTGAGTGAGTGGAGAGTGAGTGAGAGAGTGAGTGAGTGAGTGAGTGAGTGAGTGAGTGTTGGTCCTTGGTGAGGGAAGAAAGGTCTAAGAGATACAGTTTGTCTAAGATTACAACCTTGGTGAAACCAATATAACCAATATATTATGCTGGCAAACCTGGAGACACAATCAAGGTGAAAAAGGATTCAAACCTACAATCACAGGTTCCTGTTACTTCCAAGGCAGGCAACTCAGAACAGCAAATTATGACAAACACCACTGCATCATCTGTGACCCCTCAAGAGCAGGAGGTCAATCAGGGAAAGATATACCCAACATCTTTCACATCAAGGCCAAGCATGGAGACATTGTGCTCATCTATCAAAGTCCCCCAAATCGGAAACCCTTCTCCACGTTTCCAACACAAAAACCATATTGCAATCTTTACAGAAGACATGTGCAACCTTTCAACTGCCACATTCGCGCTGGTGCATCTTTCACTTCTCCACTTTTAACCCATAATTCTAACCATGCACTCAGGCCAGTCTTTGAAGCAATTCCGCCCTTAAAATTTCATGATATAATCTGATTGGGTTCTTGTTTCATCAGATAGCGTCCCATATCATTTTGTTCCACCGACCTCTTCTAACCTTCATCAATAGTCTGCTTAATGTTCAACCCCCATTATATGGAGAACATTCCAAGATTGGGCAAAAACTATGACATTATCTTGACAGGCATGCAAATCTGCAGCCTTATTTTGTTACAGGAAGTGTTTAAGATAATTATTACATATTTCAAAAATTCAAAAGAAAATCTTTTTTAGGATAAAGGTAATAATTTGGTGTCATTTCTGTGTATTTCAAAGAAAACTGACTTTGTCAGTAAATTGATGGCATGTATAATTCTTCAGTCGTCTCTGATATGAACACTGTCTTGTTCCACCTGAAATTGGTTTTGGCATAAATATCAATAATTTTTTCGAAAGACACTAATATGTCTGCATATTCTGCCTTCATATATTGAATTTCACCTTTGGAAGGTTTCAGTCCTCATGAATTATAATATCAGTGCTAAATATGTGGAAAAACTGACAGCACCAAGCATCGGATACATGTGTTCGGTTGTAAGAAATATCAAGTCTGCCTGTACATCAATAACTCTGTCAAGAATAATTCACAATGAGATTCATCAGTTTAATCCCCAGTGAATTCATCAAATGACCTAAAGGCTGTTGATTTTGAGTAATCTTAAACTCATGTATGTTAGAATATTTAAAAAATCTTCTTCGAATGCTCCAAACATTCGCAAATCCTTCTTGTCAGTTTTCATAACGATAGCGTTACACTATCATCCAACACGGGGCAATTTCCCAATTTACAATACAACCAATGTTTTGGTAACCACAGGGGTTGAACCAAAAGCATTAAAATTCTAATGTATTCAAATTGTTCTGGTATGGGCTGTGCATTAAATAGCCTCTAAGTCAAAGATCAACCATAGCTATCAGAGTCTGGTTTGAATATTTAAAACCTGGCGAGATAGGAGACTCACGACAACACTCCCATTAAAATCTCCTCACAGTTGTGGTAATAAGTCTTCGTTTTGTCTAAGGTGATTCCCCACAAAGGATTAAAGACTTAAGGAGAACATAGGAGCTCTAGTCCATTACAGAACCTTCTTTATTTCAATCCACTAGGGCTTTCCTCACAACTCCTTTTATCTAAAAAGAATTTCATCAGAAAGTTCATTTCTCAATGCAGCTCTGCATATAATTTCAAGAACTGATGTGCAGACGGATAAAAAGCAATGCATGTGCATTATGAAGATCTGGTGTCATGCAAAGCTGAAAGGCGAAATTTGAATGAAAATTGTGTTTGATTACAAAGGCCTCGTATAACAGAATAAATAGCAGGTAATGGATTTGGGAATGTAATGTGACAAACTCACAGTGTCATTTTTCCATTTCCGTGATCAGAAGACTGTCAATAATATTCCATGAGAGATGTCTGTATAAAGGTACACGGCATAATAACATTATTTCGTCTCTATGACTCAATATTACCTCAATATTGTTACAACCGTGACAGTAAACCTTTGGCATTTGGCTTCTGATATGTTTCTACTAATGGAACTTGGCCTCTGGAAGCTAAAGTATCTCTTATGTAAGTTTCTCACAAATTTTGCGGAAAAAGAAAAATTACATGTCTTTCAGTGAGTGAGTGAACTTGGCTTCTAGAAGCTGAAGTATCTGTTACATAAGTTCCTAACAAATGCAATTGGGCGTGAGTGAGTGAGTTTTAGTTTTAGGCCGCTTTTAGCAACATTGCAGCAATATCACGGCGGGGGAAACCAGAAATGAACTTCACACATTGCACCCATGTGGGGAATCGAACCTGGGCCTTCGGCATGAGTGAGTGAGTGAGTGAGAGAGAGAGAGAGAGAGAGAGAGAGAGAGAGAGAGAGAGAGAGAGAGATAAGATTGTCCTTGAACTAAGATCGATTTCTGGCACAAGACACTGAATACTGAGAGACCTCTAAAAATCAACAGTGAGTGAGTGAGTGAGTTGTCCATCAATAAAAAGCGCTGAAAATCAGATCACATTTTGTTCAACAATGCCAACAATGAATGAAGACATCATCTGAAGATTGCAGCTTTTGAAAAAACACCCCAGATATTTCCCTCAGAGTCTGATAAAGTCAACCAGCCATCTGGCAAAGATGACAAACATTTGACGATGAGGCTATCTGCATGACAGGGCAACATGTGCAGACAATGATCTGAACCCAGACAGTTGACCAAAGGGGACAGAGAAACAGCTTCATCAAAAAATTCCACAACATAGCCAGTAAAGCTTGTCAGAAAACTCCAGTAATCACTGCCTAATTACCGGGCTAATTACTTGTGTGTGTAGGAACTCGAAGCTCAGACACTGTCACCTGGCATAACACACACACACCTGTGACAACATGGAGATGTTACGTCTTCCTTCAGCCAATCACAGAACAGAACTGAACACTCGGACCAATCAGAATGTGTCCATTGTAAAGTGTCAGTCTGACATTCAGAGCTATTTCATTGACAACTAACAATCCAGCGACCATTTCCTTTGAGACTTTAAACTGGCTAAGAGACACTTCACTTCACTTTATGGAGAAACATAATTTGGGATAAAATCATTTGTTTACAAAGAAAACAATTTTTCATTAAGAGGCAGAAAATCTTTGGGACAATTTACACAGGGTCTTAACAATCTATAATTGTTACAGAATTATTGATTCAGGTAAATCTACTGGAGAGTATTAGCTGGCCACTTGTGTGAATAACACGTGACACTTATTCTCTGCATCAACAGGATCATCCTGTTCACCATCTAACAAAGACCCAACATAAACAAATCAGGGAAACACAAGAGACTACCGAACAGGAACAGGTTTCCGTGATCCTCTTCACCTGTCCAGAAGGACAATTGACTCCCGTATCAACACCACAGGAAACATGTCAACGGAAGAAAGCATCTGTAGAAGCCCTCTAATCAGTGTTTGGGTAAACATGAAAGAGTATCCTTAACTCAAAGAAACTTATCGGTGGAGTACTGATGCATGGCCGACATGTTTGGTTTAGCTTTCTAGACCTGAAGCCCTGTTGACGGGGTGCTGGGATGAGGAGTTCAGAGGTGCTGATTGGGCAGACCTCTGTGGCCACCAGGGTGAGGAGGTCCTGGAGGTCAAGCGACACCAGTACTGGCCCTTTGATGAGGAGGGCTAGTGGGCAGTGTGGGGTCAGGGAGGTTTTGTTTGTATTTCAACATGGAGATGATTTCGGCTAATGGAAGGGGTAACAAGTTGTGGACAGGACAACAAACAGTTGGATGGGAGTGTGTCATGGAGCTAGAGACTGGATGAGCAAGTGAGTGAGTGAGTGAGAATTTGAAATGGGTAACATCTGAAAAACTGCAACGACTTGGCACCAATAGAAACATACCATAGTCGCAATATGAACATCTTTGTCTAATAGGGGATCCATGTCCTACCCATCCACATATAATTCCCACGAACCCCCAACACATCTCCCATCACTCAAACCCTTTCCTGTGACCTCTTACACAAAACCCCATGGGAAATCCTTGGTAGAGCAGCTACTCACAACCCTGTTCTAGAGGCTAGGACTGAATGAAAGGGTTACAGTGTGCAACCTGTGTAGCACCATACCCTGATGACATGGATCAGTCATCTTGACACTGGTCTGTCTGGTCCAGAACATTTGCAGTTCACTGTCACATGCCTGTGATGTTGAAGATTGGCTGAAACAACTCACTGATTCCTTCTGTGAGTGAGTGAGTGAGTGAGAGTGAGTTCCTGATGCATGTAACTTATTAAGTGCCTGGCGCTCGGCATTAATGGGTACAACAAGGACTGGTCGGCTCGGAGTCAGTATACTGTGTCTGAGTGGGGTATTCATGCTTCACTGCGGCATGGTATCTCAGTGAGCTAGCACTATCAAACCAGCTTAAGTCTGGGCTAGTACAAGCAGCCGCACATACACATACACACGCATGCATAGCGTCATATGAGCGAAATATTCCCAAGTTTGACGTCAAACCCAATTTCACCTCACCAAACCTTAATAAGCGATGCAGGTGAGTCTTAATGCTCAGCTTGCCATCAAGTCAGGTTAATGTTGGAGGAGAGCCCAAAGTAAAGCAGATCTCCGACATTCACCATTTTGGTCAAACAAAGCAAGGATATGGTTCTGACAAATCCTAGAAACACAAGTAACATCAAGGGTCAAACACAAGCAAGTAACACCAAGGGTCAAACACAAGCAAGTAACACCAAGGGTCAAACACAAGCAAGTAACACCAAGGGTCAAACACAAGCAAGTAACACCAAGGGTCAAACACAAGCAAGTAACACCAAGGGTCAAACACAAGCAAGTAACACCAAGGGTCAAACACAAGCAAGTAACACCAAGGGTCAAACACAAGCAAGTAACACCAAGGGTCAAACACAAGCAAGTAACACCAAGGGTCAAACACAAGCAAGTAACACCAAGGGTCAAACACAAGCAAGTAACACCAAGGGTCAAACACAAGCAAGTAACACCAAGGGTCAAACACAAAGTGAGTGAGTGAGTGAGTGAGTGAGTGAGTGAGTGAGTGAGTGAGTGAGTGAGTGAGTGAGTGAGTGAGTGAGTGAGTGAGTGAGTGAGTGAGTGAGTGAGTGAGTGAGTGAGTGAGTGAGTGAGTGAGTGAGTGAGTGAGTGAGTGAGTGAGTGAGTGAGTGAGTGAGTGAGTGAGTGAGTGAGTGAGTGAGTGAGTGAGTGAGTGAGTGAGTGAGTGAGTGAGTGAGTGAGTGAGTGAGTGAGTGAGTGAGTGAGTGAGTGAGTGAGTGAGTGAGTGAGTGAGTGAGTGAGTGAGTGAGTGAGTGAGTGAGTGAGTGAGTGAGTGAGTGAGTGAGTGAGTGAGTGAGTGAGTGAGTGAGTGAGTGAGTGAGTGAGTGAGTGAGTGAGTGAGTGAGTGAGTGAGTGAGTGAGTGAGTGAGTGAGTGAGTGAGTGAGTGAGTGAGTGAGTGAGTGAGTGAGTGAGTGAGTGAGTGAGTGAGTGAGTGAGTGAGTGAGTGAGTGAGTGAGTGAGTGAGTGAGTGAGTGAGTGAGTGAGTGAGTGAGTGAGTGAGTGAGTGAGTGAGTGAGTGAGTGAGTGAGTGAGTGAGTGAGTGAGTGAGTGAGTGAGTGAGTGAGTGAGTGAGTGAGTGAGTGAGTGAGTGAGTGAGTGAGTGAGTGAGTGAGTGAGTGAGTGAGTGAGTGAGTGAGTGAGTGAGTGAGTGAGTGAGTGAGTGAGTGAGTGAGTGAGTGAGTGAGTGAGTGAGTGAGTGAGTGAGTGAGTGAGTGAGTGAGTGAGTGAGTGAGTGAGTGAGTGAGTGAGTGAGTGAGTGAGTGAGTGAGTGAGTGAGTGAGTGAGTGAGTGAGTGAGTGAGTGAGTGAGTGAGTGAGTGAGTGAGTGAGTGAGTGAGTGAGTGAGTGAGTGAGTGAGTGAGTGAGTGAGTGAGTGAGTGAGTGAGTGAGTGAGTGAGTGAGTGAGTGAGTGAGTGAGTGAGTGAGTGAGTGAGTGAGTGAGTGAGTGGCAAGTAACACCAAGGGTCAAACACACCCATGCCAAGAAGCAAACTCTGCCGCTGGAACAATGATGCTGCATTAACTTCTGTTTCTTATATAATATTGTACCAAGTCTTCAAAATCCAAGCTAGTCTGCTAGTCTGAGACCACTTAACTGTTCTGGGGACCTGTAACAATCTAAAGTTGTCCACATAGACTATTAGCATTTGAGGGTTAAAATCCAGAACCAGTTGTCATTTCTTCACTTTTGCAATAAACTGAAACTAAATAGAACTGCCAGAAAATGTGAAAATAAATATCTTTCTTTCATCCAAGTAATATGTTCTTAGGACTAGTCCAGCAAAATTTCCACTAATTCTTTGGACTAGTCTTTCCAAAACCCAGAAATTTCAAGGCTAACTCTCTGACTTTTAGCTTCAGCAAGTTATGTTGTTTTTATCTGCTGTACGTAAACCAAGACTTGTATGTGAGATCATGTTTCATGTAGAACTGTAACAGGTCTAAACTGCTTTAAAAAATCTTAAGTACTGAAAAAGACTAAACTGTAAGTATCAAATTTCCTGTCATTTTCTGGTGTTTCCATGGAAATGGCAATGTTTATGTATATGTGAGACATATAAAGAAACAGCTCCTAAACAGAGTATTAATTACAGGATGCAGTTTTAACATGAAAGAATACAGACTGACACAGATGATTAGATTCAATATTTTAGAGCAGAGGTGATGCAAAATGAGTCATGATTATAAAATCTAGGAATAAAACACATGGTATTTAGATCATAGGTGAGGTGAAATTGGGTGTAATGTCGTGCTTGAGAATATTTCGCTCATATGACGATGTGCATGCGTGTGTATGTGTATGTGCGACTGCTTGTACTAGCCCAGACTGAAGCTGGTTTTATAGTGCTAGCCCACTGTGATACCATGCCGCAGTGAAGCATGAATGCCCCACTCAGACACATTATACTGATTCCGAGCCGACCAGTCCTTGTTGTACCCATTAATGCCGAGCGCCAGGCAGGGACCAACAAGTACCATATTTTAACGTCATTTGGTATGCCAGGCAGGGACCGAACCCAGCGACCTTACCGGCGGATTTTAACCACTATACCGCGGAGGCGGTCTATTTAGATCATAGCATGGCAAGGGGAGACAAGCCATTCTGAGGCCCTAACATGGAGATATGTATAAAACATCTTAATTGTTCTGCTTTTGATGACCCACCTATCAAGATGTTGACCATAACCCACCTATCAAGACGTTGACATGACCCACCTGTAAAGATGTTGACATGACCTACCTATCAAGAGGGAGTGAGTGAGTGAAAATTTAAAGTCACATCGGCAGTATTTCAGCCATATCGTGACTAAGAAAGTTGTAAATTTATAAATGAATCCATCTATCAAGATGTTGACATGACCCAAATATCAAGATGATGACCATCAAGATATGCATCTTATCATGACTATCAAGATACATACGGCATCATGACTTGACTATTGAGATATGTATCATATCATGACCTGACTATGACGATATCTGTCATGTAACCCACCCAACTACTGAGATATCTATCATATCATTACATATAACTGTCCATCATATCTATCAGGATATTTATGATATCATGGCCGGAGGATGAAGTTATGCATCATATCATGATGCTACTATTCAAGTATGTATTACATCATGTCTATCAACATATCTATAGCCTTGTTTCTCGGCTACAATCATACATGTCAAGGTGCTACTGCTGATATACATATGGTATCATGATACTACTGAGTGTTGATATATTTGATGTCAGAAGACACAGGGTGAGATTCTATTTATCATCAAAAATCAATCTTCATTAGTTTTCAATGAAAAATGTACATCTCTGAACACAGTACTGCCATTAGATTTGCAGTGCAGTGATGTCAAAACATTGTGACGTCAACAAGTTTATGACGTCATAGCATTGTCAGGGCATTGTACAATATCTACTGTCAAAACGATATCTCCTAGGAGATATCGTCTGATCTCGAACAAGCGACATCTTCTGTGGAACACAGTTTTGGATGATAAATATCGTATCAAGGCTCATCTATCACTCCCGGCCTTCCACTAACTGTCTTATGTCACAGTGTGATCAAATACAACTGACAATCTTCAACAGAGCAATAATCATTACAATAATCACCATGTAATATTAATCAAACAATGTAAATGTATTTTCCACCTGACCTCCTGCCAAAACGTAAGATTAGTTGCTTATCCTTATTTGGATTTTTTTTTCTCAAAATAAACTTTAATCCTCAAGAGAACATTAAAAACTGAACTTCCTCAGCTTAATGATGAGGATAAAAAATAATATGAAATAGAAGTCTTGAACATTATCGCATTTATTTGTGAAGCTGTGATCATCAAATAAATACATATTTGTTCATAATGTTTAAGCAAAACACAGGCCAAGACAACGAAGCGTATTGGATCAATATTTCAATATTTAAGAGGCGTCAAAATGTTGAAACAAACATCTACAACAAATTTAAACTGAATTCAGAAAGCTATTTGGCAGACAACTTCTAATTGGCATTATGCCTTAAGACAACAAAATATTGTTGTTGCTCAAAAATGTCAAATTTGAAAATCATAATTTAAAAATATTAATCAAACACACAAATACCTGTATCGCTTGATGTTCGCCGTGAAGGGAGTTAATCAGCCTTGTGTCAACACAGAGTTATCCAGAGTATTAGATCATTCAAATATCACCAGCAATGACACTAACCTAAGTGCAGTGAATGGTTACAGGTACACAATCTACAGTAATGGCTGTCCACTGGAAATGAAGAATTCTGGGCGCATCATGAACAATGACAACCATTTCTCACCTTATCCCCCAGCCTTATCTCAGGTATGAAATGAAACACTCTTCTTTGAAGCCAACAATTCGATTACATCATCACCATGGATCATCCCCCAAGCTGCCGTTTTTTGTATAGTTCCAGCGTTGCTCACCAGAGGGCGTTGAGGTATGGTCCAACTAGGGGGTTCGAGGTTTGAGCGTGTGCAGTTGGCAAACATCGACAGGGTTGCCTCAGACAGTCGTGTTTAACTTGACCAGCATGCTTTGAGGTATTCTCAACAATTTCCTAGTCATTGCCCCTGCTCTGTCAACAAAGCAATAGTGATCGGAAGCCTCGTCAAACGTAAGGACAAACTGCTCTCCCCCAGGGGCTGTGTGGCCTCCGCCTATGCAAACTCTCTCTCACGGACAATCAGCCCGATCAAGATTCCAACCACACCAAAAAAACTCAGGGGAGAAAAGTTCCCATGACCGAGGTGGGTTGGGGACAGAACGCGGCCGAAGGGTCCAGGATCGGTATTTCTGTTAAGTGCTGCCAATGTTGTGAATTGTCTTGGCAAATTTTAAAATCTCCCTGGTTTACTTAATTTAAGGGTTTGGTATGATACACATCACATACAGCACATAGGCAAGGTTTTAACAACCCCCTTTCAACATTTAACACCTAGTTTTTCACTTAATCCATCATTTTTTATACGATTGTGACTCACCCTCACCGAAGGACACAAAGTGCATGTCAAATTCCCGCTGACGAAATATCGTAAAAAAGCTATCAAACACTCTTCCAAATGCTAATGGATGCTTAGGTCTTTTGCCGTTTGTTGAAAACTATTTAGAAACCTTGATAAATTGTTACAAATTTGCTATAATTAGATCTAAATGAAGGTGGCCAAATGATTTGATTTGTTCTGAGAGACGTGAACTTTTTTCAATCTGAGGATCAAAGTGGAGATGTACCATCTGTAGAGAAACAGAATGTTCATCAACAACATCATAGACTTTTTAATGTGAAGGACTTAATTTGTTTCATGCTATTTACTTACTTAAGATATCATACAAACTATTGCAAATTGCATTTAAAGCAGCCCAGGCATGTTGAGATCGTCATCAACTAACACATGCTGAGCCAGAAAGTAAAACTAGCTCTTTTTTCATGATCCTATTACCAATATTATATCATGTGTAAAATGAAAACATCAGCTGTCAGGTTAGGAGAGCCCTCAGCAAGAGACACAATTTTAATATTGTTTTAAAATTTAACAAATTACTGGCCAGTACAACCTTGCTTCTTTGTTTGTTGTAAAATGAGTGAGTGAGTTAAAATTTAACGTCACATCGGCAATATTGCAGCCAATATCGTGACGTGACGAGAACAGTTGATATCAATATTCAAATCAATAAATGTATAACGTAAACACCTGGCATCAAAGGACAGTAAAACTACTAGAATATCACAACTCTTAATTTAAAACTATTACGCTATCATAAAAATATATCACGAGAGACAACAGTACAAAATAAGAACGGGCTATAGATCAGCAGCAACTGAGGGTAGATCACCATACTAAAGACCATGGGGACTTACAGTACCTTTGCTACCTACATGGACCCTAGTTGGATTTACATCATCCCTTCAGCAGCCTGTGATTGTAGTCAAATTTAGCCAAAATCAAAATCACATAAATTCTACGATTAAAATCCTGGTAAATTTGAAATTTACTTTGAGAGTTTTGAGACTTACATACCCTCTCAGGAGGACAATAATTTCACAATTCTTTAAGGGTGTTGTATAATGAGTGAGTGAGGGAGTGAGTTCAGTTTTACACCACTTTTAGCAATATTCCAGCAATATCATAGCGGGAACACCAGAAATAGGCTTCACACTGTACCCATGTGGGAAATTGAACCAGGTCTTCGGTGTGACAAGCGAACGCTTTCACCATTAGGCTACCCCATGTTGTATAATGCCACGCTCAGCAATACTCCAATAATATAGTGCAATAACAAGTCTGGACCAGATAATACTGTGATTGATATCATGAGCAATGATTTAAATGTTAGCATACAAGGAATTGCTCCACCAAGTCCTGTCTAACCACCTGATTCAGTTGGTCACAGGTCAAATGCAAGTCAAATTACTCCTTGACATTATTTTAAAACAAAAGTGTTCAGATTATTTCCAGCTTTAAATTTTTAATCCATATTATTATATTCAACATTATGTTAATAATTATGTACCATTATCGTCATAAACTTCCACTGCTGTACCGCTAACCTGTAAGATCGTCCTGACAGGGCACTGACGACCTGGAAAGTACTTTCAAGAAATTATATCTCATAGATAAGCCAATCCCCTTCTAGAGACTGCTTCTTTTTATCCTAAAAATTCAGCTTATCTACGGTAATATACGGTATATAATTGGCTCACAAACCGTCTGATATTTTAAAGACAGAATGCCATTAATGGTGCCTTGAAATGAACCACAGCTTTATGGGAATGTTCTATAATGCCAGGCTTTGTTTCATGAAAGGTACATCAAGACATGGTCACACAAGACATATCAAGATCCTACAAACCACATCAAGATCAAGATATGATCATGCATCACACATGAAGATCACTCCATAAGACTCTTTGGATCTTCAAATCACACAAAGACATATACATTCACAGTGTTCAGAGAGGACACCAAATGGTCCCATCATCAACCCCTCCCAGGTTTGTATACACCATGTTCCTCCTTCACCTGCAAATAAGACAGCCAATTGGCCGTGTAGTCACTATTTTAAACCAACAAATAGAACCATGGCCTGGCTCCAGCCAAAGACACATGCGAGTGCTCTGATCAATTAGCTTCAGATTACACAACACAAATGGGTAGCGACTGCTATTGCCTTGTAGCCATCAACACCGACCCTCTGTCTACGATATATATAGTTTTGATAGAAGCAAACAAATATATCTTAATTGAACAGGAACTCATCTGAAAATCAACACTTCACTTAAGGCTATAGCATAATAATCTGAGCTGGTTGAAGGGAATATTATATGGATCAGGGACTTCGAGAGTGAGTGAGTGAGTTTAGTTTTAAGCTGCTTTTAGGAATATTCTAGCAATATCACGGCAGGGGACACCAGAAATGCGCTTCACACATTGTACCCATAAAGGAATCAAACCTGGGTCTACAGCTGCACGAGCGAACACTTTAACCACTAGGCTACCCTATTGCTGCAGGGACTTGGAGAACTACTATCTACACTTCAATGGCTTCAGCTAGAGGTACTGGTGGACTGTGTGTGACTTACACATGACCGATGTACAGAACATCAGGCCTAAATTATGTCTTCTTGTCTTCTGTACTTTCCAGAATGGCAACATCGCCATACACCAACTTTGTGATGACTTGAAACACCTGTGAAACCTAGATTGAGCATGATTCAAAAAGTGAACTTCAATGTTCAATGTACTTTAGGAGCGGTGGAGTAGCCTAGTGGTTAAAGCATTTGCTTGTCATGCCTAAGATCTGGGTTCAATTCCCTACATGGGTAGAATGTGTGAAGCCCATTTCTGGTGTCCTTTGCTGTGATATTGCTGGAATACTGCTAAAAGTGGCGTAAAACTAAATCTGCAGAAAGTGTGGATACAGGATATCTGCATCCGATAGTCTATCAGCAGTCAATCCATGTTTGGCTGCACAATCTATGCGCTGAGTTCTGTTCTGCACAGCTGCACATGTCTGGCGGGTTCGACTATTGGATTTGTTGCACTGCGGGCAAAACCTGAGACGTTAACAAAGAACCGTCCACTGATCCATAAAATCAGAACATAGGTACGACAGGCACTAATCACGATCTGGACACTAACAAGATTGTGCAGCGCCAGAAGTCATTTTTCAAAGCATCCAGAGATGTCTGCAGCAACAGCAGTAATTAATCTGAAGCTTTTATCTGTTAAATACTGAACAAAACAAGGGAACATGAACAGTTCCAGGGAGTTTTTCTTGTGAGCCATGAGCACAAACATTTAATTAAAACATCCCCCAGCCATAACTACCAACTTGACTTCCAGTGTTATCCACTGTGTTCATACATGTAACTTACACATAACAAATATCCTTATCAAATTTGTCAAAAAGGTGGATGCTGCTTTTCATGGCTACTACATTAAAATAGCTGTTTCCTCATGGCCTGAAATAATCTGCGATTGATGTTATGAGCATTATCCCACTCTGTCGGGATCCAATGACAGCTGCCGTGATGTTGCTGGAATATTGCTGAAAGCGGCGTTAAACCAAACTCAGTCAGTCAGTCAGTCCAATGACAGGCAAGCAAGTCACTGAGCCAGACCAGTCGGAGTCTCCCAACCATACAGAATAAATTAAATAGGGGTCCTGCTCAAGTCCAGAACGATTTGGCAAGTCGAGATTGCCTCAGCTCTGGGATTGTTCTGGGCTCCATTTGGATTTGTTTGTTGACAAATATCTTCTTTTTATCTATTTTTAAATAAGATTAGCCAACACTCATCCACTAGGCAAATGTAGACAATGCAGCCCATGCAAGTCTAGAATATGTGGCAAGTCTAGATTACCACAGTTTATGAAAATGAAGAAAGTCTCTGGGCTCCTTTTTATTGTATTTAATAATTCAGACACCATTTTTTTCTGTAAAATAAGTTAATTCCAGACACAAGACGTTAGTGTGTGGTTAGAACTGATCCCTTGCAACCAATGCTTGACTACAGCTGGGATAATGACACATTAAACAACCATAGTATAAAATACAATGAATAGATGGTGATTGCAAACATAGCTTTGTGGTGTATACACAACAGATGCTTCACCCAACTTCTTGTACCCAACTGTCTCAGTAAAATCAATAACATACAAGTGCACCTATGTTTCTTTGTACTGATGTTAGGTAGTTTAGTTAAACTGAGATGAGGTGACAAGGGGTTAGCGCTGTGTTATACAGCAACATGTATACATGAGTGTTTGTGAGGGGGCTGTTTGTACGAGTCCAGACGAATGCCAATTCCAGCCACTGAAAAACTATGCCCCAGTTTTAACATGGATACTCAACTCAGACACAGTTCACTGTCTCGGATCTAACCAACCCGCGGAGATCCAGGTTAGTGTAGCAGGGCGTGGAGTCATCCCACAGATGACATCTTTACCTTGTCAGCTTGCTGACGGGGTTGACCTCTTTGGTCATGTGGACAAGGCGTCCGACTTCGGATCAGAAGGTCTTGGTTCGAACCCCAGCACGGGCCTTGGAAATTTTATGGCCACTACATTGGCGCTCAACGTGGGACTATATGTTCATATCAAAGCATATTTGAGCAAAATAAGTCTCAGTACCCAACTA
This sequence comes from Haliotis rubra, assembly GCF_003918875.1. Taxonomy (NCBI): domain Eukaryota; kingdom Metazoa; phylum Mollusca; class Gastropoda; order Lepetellida; family Haliotidae; genus Haliotis; species Haliotis rubra. Next base: position 569,967 of record NW_025765625.1, on the reverse strand, counting down.
TGCGGCGTTAGTACTGGTCTTCAGTACCCCATGCTTGTCATAAGAGGCAACTAACGGGATCACCAGGTCAGGCACGCTGTCTTGGTTGACACATGTCATTGTATCCCAATTGTGTATATCGATGCTCATGCCGTTAATCACTGGATTCTGGTTTCCGGACTCCAGACTCGACTAATTACAGAACACCACCGTATAGCTAGAATATTGGGTGCAGCATTAAACAACAAACAAATCGATCTAACCAATCACAGTTTGATCCCCTTAATGGAAAGCACCATTGGTAACAACAAGTACCACAACTTGGGATCAAACAACTGCCCTTCTGCTCTGTAAGCTAACACTCTGTCCCTTGGGCCATGGAGAGTAAGTGAGTGAGTATGGTCTTACACTGCTTTTATCAATATTCCAGCAATATCATGGCGGCGTCACCAGAAATGAGCTTCACATATGTACCCATGTGGGGAATCGAACTCAAGGCTTTCGTCTAACACTTGGACCATGGAAGCTGTGAAACTGACAAAACTTTCCACCTGATATTACTCTGTCTCAAAATAACTTCTGACAGGACTGTTCAAAGAGGATGAAGCACACACCAACTCACAAGTCTTCGATTGATTCGGAGCAAAAACAAAACCCTCACACTCTGCAAATGAATTTTTAAAATTCTAAAAGGAAATACCTTTCATGTTTAAAAGTAACATTCCTGAAAACAGTGTGGGGTGTTTTCTTCAAGCAGTCAATATATGTTGCAGGCTGAATTTCAGTGAAGAAACGTAAAGACGGCCGAGCTTTATAGATTTCTAATTCCTCAATTTGTTACTGGATAAAACGTCCAGTTTACGAGTTGGAATATTTCTGCACATTTCCTGTACAATGTTAAATAATTCCATGTTCAACAACGTTTGAGTGCGTACATGGATACGATGTCCAGGTCATGAGTAGAACTTTTGCACATTTCCTGAGCAATTTTGATAATTCCATGTTCAACAAAGATCAAGTGCATACATGCAAGAGCATTATATCTGCCATAAACCAGGACTAGAATGGGTAACATGGCCAGCGCCTGTCATGATCATCATTATGTTTAGACAATGTCTGCTTCTAAACATGACTCCATCCCCACAGACCTTGGAGCACAACGAGCTTAACAAAATTGCATGACTCTTGATATATTAACACAGTGAGTATGCAATTGTACCCAAGCTTGAGTGAGTGAGTGAGTGAGTTTAGTTTTACGTCGCACACAGCAATATTCCAGCTATATGGCGATGGTCTGTAAATAATCTACATGTGCAGTACACTTGGTTCAATCATGTCATCGTACCCCATTTGTGTAGATCGATGTTCATGCTGTTGATCACTGGATTGTCTGGTCCAGACTTAATTATTTACAGGCCGGAATATTGCTGTAATATTGCTGAATGCATCATTAAACAACAAACAAACAAACACAGTGAGACTTATCTTATTGTACACACTCATACCAACTCAATACCTGTCATTACAATCCATTACAAAGAAAACAATCAGAAGTGTCACGTCCTGGACCAAGAGACAGCCACTCCACATCACCAAATACCCAGTCATTCTCCTCCTCCTCTTCCTCCATATATCAAGCTCCCTGACAGTCTTTCAAAGCAGCTTTCCAGCTTTTTGTTCACTTGAACTAGGTTCCATCCATGTGACAAGTCGATCTGCTCTGGCAACCCAGTCATCAATCAGAATGACCTTAAAACGACCGAGTACCAAGTCCTGTTTTTCGGTGTTCCAAAAACCTGTTTGTCTGATGTTCGGAAGTCATTTCTTGTATAAAAGCCAAAACATTTAACACTTTCACCGAATCTTCAGAAATGTCCGTCCACAAATGCCAGTGGTATTGACTGTCATGACATTTAGCTAATGAAACTTTGTGTTCCTTCATACTTAAAAGTAAATTGATATCATTGAGCTGAGAAATCAATGCACCAGTCAGAGGGCAAATGGTTCATGCATTGATCCACATCACAGACACTGAACTGAAGTCACCCTGGCCACTACCACTTCTTTGGCAATATCTGGATGGAGAGTCAGTGATGCTTCGGTTTGTTTGTTTGTTGTTTTCATGCTGCTCAGCAAAATCCTAGCTACATTACAACAGTCTTCAAATATTCCAATCTAGACCATACAATCCAGTGATCAACATCATGAGCATCAAACTATGCAGTGGGGATACAATGAGTCAGCGAGCCTGACCCCGATCCCATTTGTCACCCTTATGACAAGGATTTCTGAAGATCAATTTTAACCCTGATCTTCATGGGTTGAACAAAATGTAATTTCTCTGAATTTTATATTAATAATACACTCACCCACTCAGCAAAATTCCAGCTATATTACAGCAGACTCAAAATATTTCAGTCAAGTCCAGAGAATCCAGAGATGCACAGCATGAGCATCTATCTACACAACTGGGATACGACGTGTCAACCAAGTCAGCAAGCCTGATCATACAATCTATTACTTGCTTCTTATGATAAGCAAACATTGCTGAAAATGGATCTTTACATGTCAGCAATGTTTGGAAGTCATGGAACACATTGATAGCTCTGCTGCATCAGAAAACAAGTTTGGGCCTGGAGGACACAAACCAGGACAGGTTAAAGGTAGTATGAGGTTTGACATATTCAGGATATTTCCATCATAGAGACATCAATGCATGTGTGTGAGGCTGTTTGTACTAGTACTGCTTGAACCAATTCCAGTCTTGTCGTGCCAACTTACTGAGATACCATATTTAATCAGAATTCCCCACTTAGACATGATATACAGACAGAGATGACCAGTCCTTGTTCTGTCCCCTTAAAAGCTCTGCATCAGAAATGGCAACAAGTACCCATCTTAATGTTGAAATGAGACACTCTACCCGCAGGACTCCAGAGGACAAACACAGCACTAATACCAGTGAGTGAGTGAGTGAGTGAGTGAGTGAGTGAGTGAGTGAGTGAGTGAGTGAGTGAGTGAGTGAGTGAGTGAGTGAGTGAGTGAGTGAGTGAGTGAGTGAGTGAGTGAGTGAGTGAGTGAGTGAGTGTTAGTTTTAGTTTTATGCCACTTTTAGCAACGTTTAATGTCATGGAAACAAGACTGGTGATATGGTGCTGATTTCCTTCAGTTCTGTTGTTAGGTACAGTCAACCAACAGCTCAAAATTTGACCAAACATTTCAAAGTTTGACCATTTATGCTGTTTTTGTCCATAAAATGCTTCTGACTAACAACAACATGATAACAACAGAACAATGTATAATTATGCCTTCAAAACTCATTCAAAACCTACTGTCACATGGTTTCAATTCTGGGCTATTCACAACAACATTCTTTGAATAATATTACAATTTCTAGACTTAATCTTTGATCCAGTCAACATTAAGACAATGAGACAAAATACGGAAAAACTGAACATGAATTTTTTTCACCATTTTCATCAACTGGTCAGAAGCATCTCTACATGAACAACAAGAGCTGCATCTCAAACTGAACTGATCACAAGGGCTGATCCCACATCTTCTGAAATAACAGCAAGCACTGCATCCACTGGACTAAATGAGTGAGTGAGTGAGTGAGTTTAGTTTTATGCTGCACTCAGCAATATTCCAGATATATGGCAGCGGTCTGTAAATAATCGAGTCTGGACCAGACAATCCAGTGATCCACAGCATGGTCATCGATCTGCACAATTGGGAACCGATGACATGTGTCAACCAAGTCAGCGAGCCTGACCACCCGATCCCGTTAGTCGCCTCTTACAACAAGCATGGGTTACTGAAGATCAATATTCTAACCCAGACTTTCATGGGTACACTGGACTAAAAGCTGATTCAGAATCAGAAAGTCAATGCCTGAGAATTTTCAGTCTTGAGTAACAGCTAAAACAGATTCCATAGCAGGCAAATGAAATTTCAAATTACTTATATAATCTTTGCTGTATCTACATCTCTCCAGTTAAACCCATCACAGCCCTGCTTTCATCAGCAGCTGAGAAGCAGAAATGAAATATTTATTCCATCTGAATATGTTACTTGTCTAAGAAAAACAAATGCCTCTCCTCGCTTGATTCATGGTCATAAATGCAAAGAAATTTATTCTTATGGCTGCGAAATTTCCATATTTCTATTAGTACACTTAACCTTTAGCAGGAGCGAGAACTTACACTGAATATAATTCCCTTCTACAGAATATATATTCCTATCACCATTGCCATGTGCCTTTGCACGGGCCGGGTTGATACAGTCATATATACTCCGAGACATCATAATGTGGTATATTGGACACAAGCTGCTCGGATCAGACAAACAGATCTAAAATTACAGATGCATGAATTATTGAAGAGATGGTTCATGACTAAAACAGTACGAGACAGCATTTCAGAAAGTGGGCTAAGCCATTAATTGGACACTGACTGCTGCATTGAGAGTGAAGTCATGTCCACTTTGGTCACTGTGTTAAGTCGCTATCCATGTCATCCTAGACCAGTTCAGAGCTTCATCAAAGTTTATGATGTCTGTGAGATCTTGCATCACTAGCTCCAGGAAAACTGTATAGGAGAATATTATATAGTATATTTAAGTCTACTGAGTAATATTCAAATTTGGGTATAAAACAACAAATCAATTCAAATTCATTAGTCTCAGACAAACAGTAATGGCTGCATCTACCACAGCTTCTGCAGCTGTTATCAACAAGGATAGATTACACCAGTTACAAGACTGCAGAGCATTAGCCATTCTAAATGGTCACCCATACTAGTTCACACCATTTTTGGTGCCACTTCTCCAATGACAAGTTGCAACCATGGACATATCACACTCTGGAACCTCAAGTAGTAGAATGCTTTAGAAATCTAATACCCCAGTGGGATGACATCCTCAAATAATACATCAATTTCATAAACCCAACAAGGTATCTGTTGCTAATAGATGCTTATAGAATGTCATGGATACACAACGTACACACTTTATACAGTCACACTGTCAACTATCACCATCATGTTCTTCAATAACCAAGAAAAAAGGGAAAAAAATTTGTGTTGTTTTCTCATTTGCATATGTTTCCAATAGTCAGCTTTCCCATGATGCCGAGCAATATTCCCACAGCTCCAACCATTGGTGCCCACCAATGAGGTACAATCAAGCATAATATTTCTGTGAAGACTTCAAAGGGCATCTTAATACACTTGCTGAAAGTTGTTTGATGAGAGTTGCAACATTCAAGATGTAAATCTTTCAAACAATTTTATGGTAGACATGTGGAAAACATTTCAGATTTGAGGCGAGTGACAAAATGATTTCGATTTTACCATATGTTCCTGTGCTTGTTTTCTCAGGTCAACAATTCACCTGCCTTTGCATGTGTTTGTGATGGAGGCAACTGGTGGCGCAGGATAGACTCAGCTTTTGGAAATCATTTTTTATTGTGAACCATGAACATGACTTGTGTATATGAAAAGCATTATACAATGGAGTCCTCCCACAGAGGAGGGATGGTGGGGTAGCCTAGTGGTTAAAGTGTTCGCTTGTCAGTCTGACGACCAGGGTTCAGTTCCCAACATGGGCACAATGTGAAGTCTATTTCTGGTGTCCCCTGCCATGATATTGCTGACATATTGCTAAAAGCAGCATAAAACCATTCACACTCATTCACTTAGACAGAAGACATTTCTTATAATAACTGAAAACAGAAATAACATAACGTAGTGAAATATGAACATACACAAAGCTGAAAGTACACGTTCAAGATGAAGAAATAAATAGCATTAATAACTTGCCCAGGACTCAAAGACAAGCAAGTCCTTCTATAACATTAGCCAATCCAGACACGGTCTGATTCTACTGAGTTCTCTATCATGTTTACCCATGACCTTCCATCAAAGACCAGCTTTGCACTCAACGACAAATGTACCAATCAAATTGTTTCCTTAAGGATGAACTCAGTCATAAACAGATCAATACATGTTGATACACCAAATACATCTCCTAGAAACTGCACCGTGAAGTGGCAGCAAGACCGACAGCAGTGATAATGGCCAAACTCCTATTCTGGGACTACCAAACCTTTTGATTCCAAGATGAATGGCCTCAACAGCTCTTTAAACCTGGAGTGTCATCCTGTCCCCTTCATGTAATGCCAGTATGATCTGCTGGCGAGAATCGCAGCTTGTGTCATTCAACTGGTGGATGGATGTCTTCATCCACAGTCCACAATTCAAAAATGACCAACACCAGTTATTACTACAGCCACGCAAAAGGAGACTAGACATATATCGGCTCCTGAATGTAATATTTAAATTCTAATCAGTCTCCTTCAAAATAAACTGGCTGGCGAGTTTTTCAGCGAGTCAATCAAACCTTCACAAAATATTTTTAAAACTGAAAATCACCATAAAAAATTAAAATCCCATCAAAACGTTATAAAGGATCGTTGATACATGACAGTTACATCATTAGGCTTCAACTATTGGATGGCAACAGCTTGCCATGTTGAAAATTGAATTAAAAAAATTTATCATGAAACCGTTGTAATAGTCTTTCAGAATTGAAATATGGTGCAGTCCTAGACCATATCATGTCCATTAACAAATTTGACAGATAGAAATTATTCTGGCAATCGCTGAAGGTGCTGGCTTTGCTTGAAGTAGTTGTGCTTGCATATCAGCCGATTTGACTAACCAACAGTTAGGACCAAGTGGATTACACATAAATAATGCTGTTTGCCAATCAAACCTTCAAAAAATACATTAAAACATGTAAATGATTTGACGCTTTCAATGTTACAGGCAATTTTTTTTTATTTCTTGGGCATGTCCATTTTTTCTCATAGTCCATTAGGGAAACAGCGCAATGAGTCAGAGCGAAACGGTCTCTCTGATTGGATAATAATTCACTGTTTTCCTTGATGTTTAAATTTTGACATTGGCTCAATTTCACTTATAAATGTAATTGGAATGGATTCCTTCTTAAGATTATTCTGCTTCTGAAAATCCCCAAAACAGATAATTATAGACAAGATGTGTTCTCGATGACCAACGCCTAGCATCAGTATTTCGGAATTTGTCTTGGACTCAATACATGCAGAAACAAAACCCTTATTTGGGTGGAACTATCAGAATGAAAACTGCTGCTTGATGACACAGTGGAACAAAAGATCTTATTGAAATCTGAAATGTAATCCATATTCAGTTTCTGGGAACAGTTTTGAAATGCACTTCCGAAGCTCAACTATTTTCCTCATCAGCCGAGAGATTCTGTCCCAACTGATGGACAAAAAATTACTTGTCTTCAAATTTATTGGAAATCTGAAGATGATATCTTTCTATTACATTAAGAAGCACCTAAGGTGTTTTTGCTTGCAGTAATATACTGTGTCTAGCTCTGAATCGATTTCTCAGTCACTGTTGCAAGTTAGATAGGAACGATAAAAGATGGGCCTTTTAATCAAACTTGACCCGACATCAAACGACACAATCTTCAACAAAATGTAGAAAGGAACTTTATATGTTTTACAAATAATCATTAAGCGTTGAATAAAGAAATCCTGCTTTTAAGTTACCTATTTAATGGAACTCGTTTATTAGTGAAAAATATTCCTTGAGTGTTAAAATCATGCTCTCACATAGGACTTACATGAACTCGTACATTAATTACCACTTAAATCAAACAATGGTTGCCCAGCCAGCCAAGGTGGTGCAATTCATTGTGCAGAGTCCATTGTTGAGCATTCCAGAAAATGATATATATGTATTCGAATCTAGCCTTGCTCCAAGGCCATACTGAATGCTAAGCCCACTGATGTATAGTAACTATCATTTAATGTTCAATGTACTGTTACACCCAACTCACTCACTCACTCAAGTTTTAGCTTCAACAGCTGTTACAAATACTTTTTAAGTTCTGAAGATGTTGATGCAAAGATATTGTCAAGTTTATACTTTGATTAAGTATTGGCCATTTTTCAAATTTAACTGTTAGTTTTGGTTATACAATGAGTTCGAAGGTATAGTTTGACACTGCTTTTAGCAATTTTTCAAATATTCTAGCAATGTTAAACCGACAGCCACCTGGTATTGGCTTCACACATTGGTCACCCAGCCACCCCCATTGTTAGGAGGGTTTGGAGGGTACAAGCTGTATGTTTCAGATGGGTCTTGAAGCTTGGACAGGAATGATGTTACACTGGGGCTTGATTGGACACTGGACAGTACTGAATTTCAGTATTTGGTTTGTCCACCAACAAAATTTTAGCTACTGTAAACGACAACAGTCATCTGTCAGTAACATTGAAATATTAATATATCAGCAAAGCAGAGTGGAGTGGAGTTGTGAGAGCAGTGTGGAGCAGAGTGGAGTGCAGCAAAGTGAAGCAGAGCACAGCAGCAAAGTGGAGTGGAGCAGAGCAGTGGATTGGGGAACATGGAGTGGACAGGCTGATTGGAGAACATGGCATTCAGATACCTGTCCCATTATTCAGATCCACCACCACACCACCACAATACTACATACAATACTGACTGCAGAGATCTTGTGACAGGTCATTTGACTGTCAAATCATGCAACATATGTGAAAACTCCGCTGATCCATAACAGGAAGCCCTCAAATTTCATTTTTGTGTGAGTTTATTCAGCACCAGAATCATGAAGTCGTGTTCCTTCAGTGACAACATACTTCATGTACGTGTTTGTAAATAATGAAATCTGGACCAGACAATCCAGTGATCAACAACATGAGCATCGATCAACGCAATTGGGATACGATGACATGTGTTAACAAAGTAAGGGAGTCTGACCACCCGATCCCATTAGTCACTTTTTATGACAAGCCTGAGTGAATGAGTGAGTTTAGTTTTACGCCGCACTCAGCAATATTCCAGCTATATGGAGGCAGTCTGTAAATAATCGAGTCTGGACCAGACAATCCAGTGATCAACAACATGAGCATCGATCTGCCTTCCTTGAGTGAGACCATGTTTCTCTCCATAGGCCACTGGGCATCTTGTATAAGTGAGTTCAGTTTCACACTGCCTTAAACACTGTGCCAGTTGTATCACAGAGCATCCCTAGTGTGGAAGGTGAGCCTGAGGTGATGCAGATCTCGCACATTTACCAGTTAGTTCAATCCAATATGGGAGTCCTACTTAAGGCACAAATACAACATAAACAACACAGAATAATACAAGTACAACAAATCAGACAGAAATAAATCAAATATTCATTCGCAAACTGGCAATATCCAATTTCAAACCAAAGACATCAAAATGCTCTGAAAATATTCCGCTTCATTCATGATACATAAAGTCCCATTTCCTTCATTTATCGACTCTGTGAAACCTACACTCTTTCAAGGCTATTGATTGTCCGCTAAATGGATTAACATGAAAGTGCTGAGTAAGCAAAATGGGGTAACCAGTAGGTATTTATTTTCAGAATCAATCTTCAAAAAATTCCCTCCATAATTTCTGTATGATCTGAAGCCTCAGCAGGTGATGATGGACAACCCCTGTTATTTGCCATGCAGCGATCTACCCCTCGTGTCATCTCCCCATTGTCTCAAAATGTGCATTTGAATAGCTTGATCAGCAGATTGCTGCTAAGTCAAATCCGTGGCCCATAACTGGCGCAGCAAAGTTGGTAATCTGCAGTTTCGTCAATATTGGTTGATCACGATTTGGACTGAAAACTTGCAGGAGGGGAAGAGCAAATACGCGAAATTGCTACTAATGGATTGAACACACATGGTGGAGGGGCGAACGTGAAGGCAGTGCAAACAGGGCCCAGAATAGGGAATTCGGGCCCTGAGAGATCAACACAGTCCACACTGAATGTCGGCATTCTCCTGTGTGTTAATCTCTCTCCTCCTCTGTACCGGGAGCTAAACTCGACACACAAACGCTCTGTTGCTGTTGACAATAGCGTCGACAAACGTGAGCAAAAGTAAGCCCGAGTGAAGGGCTACGGATGCTGGACCGGGGCAGAGGGTTGTCTCATTGCTGACACACACCAGCATCATTGCACTTCTATAAACTTCAGGAAGCTGACATTACAGTCATCAACGTCAATATTTCTGGAATACAAACTGTTGGAGTATTCAATACTGTTGGCAGCTGAGGCAAACAGTGGTATGCCAGTGTTGGGTGTGTGAGTGTGTGAGTGAGTGAGTGAGTGAGTGAGAGTGTGTGAGTGAGTGAGTGTGTGAGTGAGAGAGAGAGAGAGAGAAAGAATGAGATTGAGTGAGTGAGTGAGAGAGAGTGAAAGAATGAGATTGAGTGAGTGACTGACTGACTGAGTTTGGTTTTACGCCGCTTTTAGCAATATTCCAGCAACATCACGGCGGGGGACACCAGAAAAAGGGCTTCACACATTGTGCCCATGTGGGGATTCGAACCCGGGTCTTCGGCGTTGAGTGAGTGAGTGAGTGAGAGTGAGTGAGAGTGAGTGAGTGAGTGAGTGAGAGAGAGAGTGAAAGAATGAGATTGAGTGAGTGAGTGAACTATCTTGATCCCAGGCCATGTAATACCACAAAACATTCTAAGTTGTACTTCGTTCTAACCTGACCTGATCCTTGGCATTTAGAGCATGACAAAAAGGATAGGTCAGGATAAAATCAGAATGCTGTCTGAGTATCCATGTTAAACTATACCACAGCATCCATGGGTTAGCACTATATAAGTGACGCTAGACCATTCTAGTTCAAACAGTAGATTGGTATTTAGTCAACTAAACATTTAAGACAAGCATGCTATTACTCGGGTCTACAGGTGGCAAACAGAATGAGGTGAGAGTTGTCTCCCCTGTACATGTACAAATGGAATCCTGATTCAGCATCCATTGTGGCTTGCAAATCCACATTTAATGCCATCAACAAAGTCAGCAAGCATGACAACCAATAAGGAAAGATCCAGCAAATAACATATCAATGTCATAGTAAAGATTGTATCAGGTATCATGATAACAAGCAACATTACATTTAGATAATTCATCAGAATGTCTTCATAAAATTTCGAACAATTATATACAACAGAAACAAAAACAAATCTTTTCCAATGAAACAAACATTTCTGAAATGCCATTTTGAAATATCACTTACTGCAGTGCCCAGATCAACTCACAAGTGTAAAACAAAAAACATGGCTCTGGTCCAGTAAAGAGGGCTGAGCTAATTTAATTAGGAACAATGTTGTTTTGCCATGTAATGTCCACTTGTACTGTGTTGACACGTGAGTAATACGCTGATAGACGACACCATGTGACCTGCGAAGACAAGGCAAGTGTTGCTCTCTCAAGACCACATGCAAACATTCTGCCTACATTTTGAAGTACTAATGGTTTTTACAATGTGATTTATTTTCAGATTATTGAAAATAGCAACTTGGCAAAATATTTTAACTTTACAAAAGTGAAGAATCTAAACCCAGTAAATTGTAGACAGGGGACAAGACAAGAGTAGGGATTATGCTACCGATGCCATTGATCTGTCATGTCCAGTGCTTAAATGCCATATTTACTCTTAATCTGAATCAGATAATCCTTGTTGACCTTCTTAGTTCTTCATCTGCCAGACCTGTTGGAAGTTTCAGAAAGGTTAGAAGAAAAATCAAACTTTGACGCAGGTATTCAAAAAGAATAATTGTTCCATGTAGTTTGTGAAGAAGTGTCTTTGGTCTTTAACAATTTTGCTTATATATATTTACAGCCAAACATCTGCAATATCTTGATGATCTGACAGGAATTCCACACAGATAACTAATTGGTCACCGTAGCTGCATTTAAATTGCAATCACATTACTACCAAAGTGTCACTCTTGATCACAGTTGCAACTTATTTTTGTCTTCTATAAAGATTCAGGCTAGAACAGGTCTTGAGTGAGTGAGTGAGTGAGTGTGTGAGTCACTGAGTGGCATGATAAACAAAAGCGACAAGGGCTGACATGGTGCCAACAGAACAATAAATACAATCAGCATTAATCCAAGAATCGACACCATCAGTTAGAAGAACGCAATATTTGGAGGACACACCTCAGCATAGACTCTGGTCTGAGCCTTGATGCCAATTGACTTCTTCAGGCACTGTATGTCTAATGTGAATGACTGAGGGGAATATCAGTAATATCTCACCAGCCTACAACGGATCATCAGGTCACAGGTACATTGTTGGACTCAATGGAATGGAGTTGGACATGGATCAGGGCTTGTGAAATATTGAGCGAGTGGCCTGTGAGTGAGTGAGTGAGTGAGCATTTCATCTTGCTGTCAGCAATATTCCAGCAATATCATAATAGGGTACACGTGAGGTGGGCATTTCAGCATGATGAGCGAATTGCAATAATCATAAACAGGAATGAAACTGCAATATACCTCCCCTCAACCCTAATGAACAGCATGAGGTTACTGGGACCAAGCTCAAGATTCCCAAACAAAATAATGAAATGATAGTTGTCTTTCCAGGTTTCCTAGTACAGCAGCCATTGTGATTCACTAATCCACATTCCAGCTTATCATTACAGAAAGCATGGATGTTATTCTCTATGGTCTGGAAGGTGAAAGACTATCCCCAACACTGTCTCTGAATTAATCATTAATCCTCGTCTGAAACAACAATAGTTCAAGGTTAAATTAATTTCTTTGTGGACATGTTTTAAGGTGCAGTCAGCAATATTGCAGCTGGAACACACCGAGTCTGGATGAGTGAGTGACTGAGTGAGTGAGTTGGGGTTTACCCTGATTTTAGAAATATTCCAGCAATATCACGGTGGGGGGACACCAGAAATTGGCTGCACACATTATACCCATGTGGGGAATCGAACCCAGACCTTCGGCATGACGAGCAAATGCTTTAACCACTAGGCTACCCCACTGCCCCCGTCTGGATCAGTGGAACCAGTGGCTGACTGCATGAACAAAAGTCAATCCCACGGATATGATGACCCACAATGCACCAGATAACCACCATGTAACCATCCAATCCTCAGACAGCTGCTGCATATATAACTTACAGGTATGCCCTGGCGGACTATCATAATCTGAGCTGAAAGAGAGCAGAAAAGCCCTAACTGGTACACCACAATTTGATCACAGCAAAACATCAAAGATGAGTCTGCTTTCAAACCTATTTATGACAACTACATAGGCAAGCCCACATATATGTGTATGTTTAATGCTGATTAATTGTTGATGTCTGTCATGAGCCTTTTGACGAAGAACCAACAACCTTTGAAATTCTGATTAAAAACAGATCTGAAAACATCATGCCAATTCCTCCATGACTTCATCAAATGAATGGAGCTTTGAAATTTTCTCCCTTTCCATTTCAGAGCCAACACAAATACCACAAATAGCAAATAAACAAAACAAAATTGAGTTCATAAAAGTAGGTAAACAACACAAAGCTAGAATAAACACAACTTACCTGATTTGGTGAAAAGGTACTTTGTAATCCGTAAAAAACAATGTTTAGCAGTCACAAGCTCCTTGATAGGCAACCAAATGCCTTTCAGAGTAGAAGGTGGCTCAGTGTTTATCTTATTGAATTCAATATCAGAGCTATCAATATGTCAACACTGTTAGCGATGCGAAGACGGCAGTGACGGTCTCGCACACTGCTGTGGCTGCAACTACATCAGTGATCTCTCTGTACATGTACAAACACCAGTGTAATATTGCCTCTAATTACACACCAGCGACTACAGCAGAATTTCCCAGTTTGTTGACGGAGTCGTTAGCTCTCCAGGGAGGGCTACCAGAACAAGATCAATATGCCCAGAGTCCGAACGACGCTTTCTTTTACAACACGGAGTAACTGGAGAATATACACCAAGTAACAAGTGATGTTTTCTTTCACACTTGCCACCAAATCGAAGATTCACATTCAAAAATGGAATAATGTTTTCTGCAGAAACATCAGAAGCCTTGTGAATACAAATCAGGAGCTATAAAAGACTTGTTCCTTCTGACAGGACTAACTTCCAAGACTTCTTTGAAAAAGCGGTTAATGTGCTTATAGAATAAAGCCACAGAAACGATTCACGGTTCCTGCAAACAAACATTTCCATATTGGCACAGCGCTGACAATGGTTGATACGGCCATGAAACACAACTCACAAAGTTACAGATGCACCCTGCTTTGACCTGTTAGGAAAATGATGATCAAGAATCGAGTCCACGCTCCTCCATTAGCACTGCACTAGAAACCGGTCATTAGCTGATGGCTGACCGATTCTATCTACACTTCTTCCTCGTGCTGTCCTTTTGTAAAGTCAACTAATTCTAAAGAAGTGTTTCGGTAAACTCTAAAGGTTAATCCATCTGTTGTGTCAGAGGAACAACTGATCTAAGCCAAGTCACAACGTCTACTGCATATGTAGCCCGTCAACAGTCAATAAGACTTATTCGAAACCAAAATCCCAAAGCGTCCACTGCCAGGAACCTCTGTTTATACCATAACGCTGAGCTTTTGTACTGCAGAAAAGGTCAAACTCAGAGATAGACGTCGACTTTGATTTAAGTGTGAATTCGGACCAATCCTGTTGCTCGAATCTAACAGCACTTGGTTGCTCTTGCACTTCTTCACACTCTGTTCAAGCACATACAATGAAACTCATAACAGTTTCCTATGCATGCATGCAATCTTTTGCCATCTCTTGTGTCCCCATTACCAGAATCAATCAGGTGCTCACTTCCACTTAATCAATGAATAAAATCAAACCCAAGAAAAACTGGAATTTCATTTATACTTCCAGTCACAGGCAATGTGCATCTGAACTTTAATACACTTCGGTACAAAATCAATTATTCCCTTTTTCATTCTTAAATTCATAACGTGAGGGTGGTTCATTTCAATGCATCATATAAATAACTTGCGTTTCTACAAAATGACCATTTGGGAGTCAGTCTGCATCCAGAGTGCCCTGTTTAATCAAATACGCCATGTTCCTTACACTACAATGACGACATTTTCATGCAATGAGAACAATCACAAAGAGCCTGTTCCTGCTGAATTCATGGCTCCAAATACCGGATCAAAAATGGGCAATGATTCATCTTCGAAAGGGGAAAGTTTGGAATTTGGAATCAGATTCATAGACACCTGTCTTCAAAGAAATAATTTGCTACAAGAAATAAAATTTGATATCCATAAAAATGTCCTGTGTTCAGATTCTTCCAACTATCAAATACTTGTCATCTAATTCAAAATAATGTTCTTGATCAATTTAACAAAAAATATTGGTATCATTCTGAATTAACATCACATCCCTATGACAAAAAGCCTGTTACAGAAACTGCATTAAACACAGCCATTAAAGGGGAACGGACTCAGCAGACCACACGGGTTTTGTCCCATGCATTCTGAGGCTGTTGAGTGTGTTTGCCAACCAACTTGTAAGACAATGTATAACAATCCTTGCCATTCATCCAGGGTGGTGGGGTAGCCTCATGGTTAAAGCATTCACTCATCATACCAAAGACCCGGGTTTGATTCCACAGTGTGTGAAGTCCGTTTCTGGGTTTCCTCACTGTGATATTTCTGGAATATTGCTAAAAGCAGTGAAACCATACTCACTCACTCACTACTGGAAGGGTTGCGGAGTTTGTTGTCTGAGCACTCTGATTGCCTGTCAAGAGTTGCAGCCTTGTTCACATGTGACTGTATGTTCGAATGTCATTGATTCTCAATGCATGGAGGTCTGTACGTACTATACCATACAAGGGCTAGTGGATTTCACTGATGTGGCAAATGGGGTGAGGTGAGGTGAGGTGAGTGAGTGAGTTGGGTTTGACGCCGATTTTACCAATATTCTAGCAATATCACAACGGGGGACACCAGACTGACTGACTGACTGAGTTTGGTTTTACGCTGCTTTTAGCAATATTCCAGCAACATCACGGCGGGGACACCAGAAATGGGCTTCACACATTGTACCCATGTGGGGAATCGAACCCGGGCCTTCGGGCAAATGCTTTGACGAGCAAATGCTTTAACCATGAGGCTACCCCACCTGCCCTGAGGTGAGGTGAGGTGAGATCGGGTGAGGTTCTGTGTGAGTTTTAGCATGTTCAACATTAATCCTCTAACACTGTCATGTGCATGGGTGGCTGCTTGTGTGGGTGTGTGGGTAGGACTGCAAGCGAAGATCTGCGTTGTACACAAGCTGGGATGAAGAGACAGCAACTCTACATCACAATACCTGGTACCCGTGAATATCGGGCTTAGAATTGGTCTTCAGCAACCCATGACAGTCGTAAGAGGCGACTAACGGGATCGGTGGTCAGGCTCGCTGACTTGGTTGACACATGTCATCGTTTCCCAATTATGCAGATCAATGCTCATGCTGTTGATAACTGGATTGTCGGGTTCAGACTCGAATATTTACAGACCGACACCATATAGCTGGAATATTGCTGAGTGAGGCATTAAACACCAACCGACCAACAACCGAGAGCACTGCTGCAGTTGAGCACCACTCAGACACATAATACAACACTATCATCCATACAATATACGGTATCGTTTCATCAGCAACAATTATTATAAGCAGACAATTGTAATCTTAATCAGCTTAACATCTTATGATCTGCGAAACAGCCACACCCAAAGGAACATCAAGTTCCACAAACATTTAAGCATGTGGTTTAAATAAAAATATTATCAGTCAAGTATTTATCTCAAAAGTATCACAGAATATTGGCTCTTCCTAAAATCTCTGAACTAGCATCATAAAGCTGATAATGGTTAAATAATATTTACCTAACGACTAAATAACCATCTTTATGGTCTTTATCCTGCTATCTTACTGATGATCCTGAACAATGGTAGTAATTACACAATCAATAAATCGGAGTGTTTCGCACATATCTTGCCAAACCTGCCCTCCAGATCTTCCACTCGAAATTATTGATAATGTAACTCTTTGAAAGAAGATTACCCTAACTGCTGTTTATTCTAATAGGTACTTAGTCCCTTTGAAGATATTCTCAGACGTGTTTCAATCACAGCTGCATCAATCAGTGGCCATATTGCCGAGAGATGCGAGTAGATTTTTAGCTGGTGGTGATTTCTCCCCATGATGAAGAATCAATGTATAAAACACACTAGTGGCCACACCACTGACTTCAACAGGCAGATTCATATTGTACACACTAGTGGCCACACAACTACTCTTCAACAGGCAGATTCATATTCAACACACTAGTGGCCACACAACTACTCTTCAACAGGCAGATTCATATTCTACACACTAGCAACCACACAACTACTCTTCAACAGGCAGATTATTCTACACACTAGCGGCCACACCACTAACTTCAACAGGCAGATTCATATTCTACACACTAGCGACCACACAACTACACTTCAACAGGCAGATTCATATTCAACACACTAGTGGCCACACAACTACTCTTCAACAGGCAGATTCATATTCTACACACTAGCGACCACACAACTACTCTTCAACAGGCAGATTCATATTCAACACACTACCGGCCACACAACTACTCTTCAACAGGCAGATACATATTCTACACACTAGCGGCCACACCACTTACTTCAACAGGCAGATTTTTCAACACACAAATGGTCACAAGACTACTTTCAAACGGAAAATTTATATTCAAAGCTCTCTGATTACAGGAATGGTCATCAAGGAGATACGACGCGTGGAGTAGGTATCATGTTCTGAAGCTCAGTTACAACTATCATGCATCAGCGATGCGGGTTGAATCGCAAAGTGTAGATCCAGTTGAAATGTTTTGAAATATAAGAACACATTCGAAGAATCTAATACACAGGACACGTTACAAAAGCCATAATGGCCAAGATGAATCTCAGTGTTACGGTATATTGTTCCTGTTAGAATCATTTTCTCATTATTACATTTCATTTTCTCATTATTACATTTCAATGTATCATCAAGGATCATAATTCAACTCTGTTAGGACTGAAGTAATACATATATCTTGAAATGTCAAGCCTTCAATCTGAATCACATAATGTATAAAAACATTGTGTGTTTTATGAAAACAATGTTCTAACAGTGTATGAAATAAGGCCCATCCGACCACCCGAGACGGGCTAGATTTTCGAAGGACAGTCTAAATTTACAGCTAGCCAGCCCAATGGTCTGGTAAGAAATTTAGATAACATGTTCCATACATCTGAATAATTTTCTTTGGATTGTCTGGTCTGCTTAAATCCATTTTTGGATGGTAACATTTTGAAGTTACCAGCCCTGATGTGAGGCTGGGGTTTAGGCTTATTTCATACACTGGTTCTAATATGCCATCCATTCTGCAACAAGAAGAAATATCTAAGAACTGGACATCAAACAACAAAACAACAATTATCGTAAATTCTGACACACAGTGACAGGTGCTGATTAAATCTCAACAGGCACAATTAAAAGCATTGACTTGGGGAAAGTGGAAACTGTAATTCTATCCATGATCTTAATCACTATTGCATCAATTTACATTTAATCATAAACAAATTGGCAATAAAAACTTGAACAGCTACTGTCCATTTCCCTGGCAGTGCCATGTCTAGAGGTTCTCTGGATGATGTCATCACCAGATTGGAGGGGGATGGAGTTAGGGTGGAGGTGTGTGGTGTGGGAAGGGGGACAGGATGGAGGAGGAGGAGTTTGAGAAAAGAAATGACGGAGTGTCCCATGAAGAAAAGTAAGTGAGTGTGTTGGGTTTTAGGCCACTTTTAACAATATTCCAGCAATATCAAGGCAGGGGACACCAGAAATTGGCTTCACACAATGAATCCATGTGGGGAATCCAACCCAGGTCTTCGGCATGACAAGCACATGAAGAAAAACATACTCGTTAACAACAAAATAATATCCATATTGTTTTGAAAACAGGTTGATAAAGTTACAGCATTATACTTCCACAAAATGACCACAAATAAGAATGGAGAAAGAGAAGGCGTCAAAGACATACGAACTCTAAATCGCATACAGTACTCTAAATTGTTTTTAGTTAGTTCTGCAAAATTAAGCACAGACTCTTCCCTCAGAGAAAATTAATCTGGCTGTATGTGAACTGCACACAATACATCACTTTGGCAATAAACCTGTCGTCAGAACCAGGTGAGCTAGCACAGACCCTCTACATTCCCTCCCATTCACACTTCCAGTTAACAACGTCCAAATGACACATAGAACCCAGCTCATAACAGCAAACCATTAATTATAACGGTAGAGGCAGCACTTCACATTAATCCTGCAATAAATCTCCGATAATCTGATCAAACAGATCCAGAAAATGTCTGATCTGAAAACACGGCTGGACATAGTGGCGATATCCATTTATTCCAAGAATATCCTGGCAGAACCATGCCTGACTAACCTTGATGGGGATTTTCTCTCTCGATTAAGTCGCAGTATATGTCAACATAGGCTCGCCACTTACTCTGTGACCAATCAATAATTGACCACTCAATTGGAAAAATATTCCTGGATTTCAGGAGTTTGGCTAATCCTCGAACACTTCAAATACCAGAAATATACCTATCCTTCTTCAATTTGGTCTCTAATGCATGTGCCTGAGCAGTTCCGTTGATGTAAGAATGGCCCGTAATGATAGCTTCCAAGGACGAAGTTTCACAATTGCTCCAGAAATACTTGTAGCATGTTATCATTGTAACTTGACCATCTGACCTAGACATTGATGTGGGTTTGAGAAACCACCAAAGGAACACAAGATATCCAATAAAATATTCTGACACGAAAACGTATAACCATGGCATATTTGCAGAAATGAAACTGAAACTGATATCAAACAAACATATCCTGTAATCTGATTGGGAAAGGTCGGATTCAATCCTGGAAATATAAGATTAATCATGACAGAAGAATGTTCTTGTTAAGCATTTTCCCTTTCTCCACTTCAAACCATAGAAAGAGCTGTATAGACAGGATGAAGTGATTTTGAGATTCATTTCATATTCAATGTGAATAAAATTGGACAGATCCCCTGATTTCCCTCTGCACTTAAACAAAGTGATTTGACTTTTGACGGACGCACACGATGTCTGCCATTGTTTGAAGACATCACCGCAAGCGAAGAGATTTAAATTTAACGCCATCTGTTCCAAATGAAATTCCTCAGCATCAAATACTCGGAAACAACCTCAAATCTGAAAACACATGCAATGTTTATCTCTTCAAGAAAGCGCCTCCTGGTGGCTGAGAGTAAAGGATTTGTTTTTGAGTCTGTTGTAAATGTCCTTAGTGTGTATCGTGGACAATCATTTAGCTTCAAATTTTCCTTAGTTGTTGCCGTCAGATTGATGTACAGCTTAATGATCTCAGGTCATCAGCGAACATAAACAGAAGCCTTGAGACCTTGATGAAGTTTGAAGTATTTTCATGGCATCTGTAATTGCTTGTTTCATAGAATCTGAGTCAGGCACTGAAGCATGAACCTTTCTCTGTTGGAACAAACCTTAAATCAACTACATTAGGTAAATGTGTTGAGAAACATTTCAATTTTACCCAAAAAATAATTGGACAAATTATTCTGAAACATGCACTTTTCAACAATGATATAAAGGTATAATTTATAAATATCCGCTGTGGCAATAAATACAACATGTAAGATAAATATATTTTTTACAATACCACTGATGATTTGACAGTGTAATTGATGTACTATGTACATGTATTATGAAGATGTCATTTTAATGGATTTTATTGTTGTTGCCATGTCCTTGAATATGTAAAATATTATCTAACATCCTAATTATTTTTCACGGATACCACTTAAGTTGTACAATTTATTTTGTTGTTTCCAACTTGGGAATTAGTGTCACCTGCATGCCTATCATCACAGATTATGTCATTGTTCTCAAGTCAGAGGTCCAGCCACCAAAGAAATCCCATGGCCTTAGTGTTGTTACAAACATCACAAATATCACGATCCGCGGTACTAAACCTTTTCAGTATCGTTAGTAACTCTACAAACATTCTTTTGACAAAGGCGTCGTGCAAGATAAGTAATAAACAATTAGCGTGTTATCGGTTAATCCTTTCATCTGTGTTTGTTTTAGCTCCAGCCCTGATAAAAGTAAAAAACACAATGGGATCAAATTGGATCGGTCGCCTCTGATCATGAAAAAGCATATACTGATTTCTGGAGTACTTTATTACAGAGGAAATACATCCACGTTCATATTGTTTTACTCTTAGGTTGAGAATTCTGCCATGGTTGACAGCTGCCCAGTCCCTGGGTCGTCGCGGTCGGTAGCATGTGCTGCCCACCTGGCACATACTAAAGTATTGTCCCGAAACCCGGAAGAAGCGATTTGGAATTGAGGCCTCCTCAATTGTAAAACAAAACAATTTACATAAACACATATTGCAGACGATGACGCAGGCATTGAAACGATTCGGCAGAATTGGCGGACGAAGCAGAAAAAGCAACTTCATGACACGCCGAAGTATATGCTGTTCCAAAGCGTGCAGCGAGCTTGGAAAAACTTAGTTGTTGTTTTCAAGTAAGTTTATGAGTAAGGTAGTAGAAATGGCAGTCTGTATATGTATTAAACATCTTTTTTATTTCCCTCACGTTTCAGGACCATTACAGATCCCTTCATCAGGTGAACTCCATAAAAAATATCTTGGACATCTATATACAACTTCTAAATGCCGCTAAAAGACATGCATATGTCAGCCAGTGCCCTGATGAAACTATCTGAAATTACATCAGTCAGTAAGACCTTGCAATTCTTCACAAATTATTGTTTCCAGTAATCATTAAAATTGAGAATGGAGAAATATCTAAATCACTTTAACTCATAGTAAAGGTGCATTCTACAGCAATACAAGTATTTTTATATATATTTTTTTGATAAGTAGTTGTTGAACAACCCATTCAGTGGTTTAGTAAACAGAGCTAGTGCTTGGAAAGTGCAAGATCAGGGTTCACTCCAAAAGACATTTAGATATGACACTCTGAATGACAGGGCTAAAACAAGGACTGTTTGGTTCAGAGCGAGTTCAGTGAGTCCGAGTGGTGTATCCATGTTAAACTAAGGGGTGATATCCAGCGCTATATAGGGGCAGTGGGGTAGCCTAGTGGTTAAAGCGTTGGCTCGTCACACCATAGACCCGGGTTCGAATCCCACATGGGTACAATGTGTGAAGCCCATTTCTGGTGTCCCCTGCCGTGATGTTGCTGGAATATTGCTAAAAGCGGCGTAAAACCAAACTCAGTCAGTCAGTCCAGTGCTATAGAGTCCAGACTAGCACAAACAGCCTCACAAACACATGCACCTTGCTACATAAGCTCAATAAAGTCAAACACAATGTTAAACCCCATTTCACCTCACCTCATTGAGTCGTCACCAAATAAACCCCAAACTTAATGCCAGAACATCCAAACACATAAGCTGAGGTAAGCCATGCAATTCCTGTTTTTCTTGTGGTGGAACCAAAGTGTCCTTCAGGGAGCAGTTCCACCAAGGAGACCTGATGACAGCCATAAGTCTACAGCCGACTCCACCAACACTGTAACAATAACACCAGGACTCCCGGAGGAACCAACGAACCTTCCCACGCAGAAAAGATCATAAACAAACCCTACATTTTAGAATGATCCATCCGAGATGAAGAATGGGACCGTGGTTGACATGCTCCTGGAAGCACAGCCCTAATTCTGGGTATTAAGAAGAGAACAGAACATAATGATGTGGAAATTTCTATTTCCTGAGCACATCCTGTCATGAGCGATAAAGTTTTTCCACTTTAACCTCCTATACAGTTACTTCTTAATTTCCTGTTCTGTACAAAGGCTCAACATGATGAGGCAGTCTATATGTTTACTATGACGCCTTACTTTCAATGACATCAAAGTTCAATGTCAATTTAATGCTATCGTCGCCCATATTCAATTCACAGAAAAAAAATATCTTTAATCTAAATCCCATGTTAAGTATTTCCTCAACCAGAAGTAAATTTTACTATGCAATTAAAAATTGAATTTTAGACCACAAAATCAAGAATTCCCACTGCCCTTCTTGTGAAATCTGTACATGAGTAAGCAGAAGTAATGAAGATCTATAAGATGTGATAAAACTAGAACTGCTACAATAACTTTCATGAAGTCGAAGCTTATCA
This sequence comes from Haliotis rubra, assembly GCF_003918875.1. NCBI lineage: Eukaryota > Metazoa > Mollusca > Gastropoda > Lepetellida > Haliotidae > Haliotis > Haliotis rubra. The sequence goes on along the minus strand of NW_025765625.1, from coordinate 546,823 downwards.
TTTTATCTCAGCAGCGCTGGAGGTCAGTTCATCTTCAACAATGGCCGCACTGCTGATACTACAACAATTTCACGCCCGATCAGATTTATACTCTGAATCTCTTCCACCTCTGCCACCGAAAACATGGCCGTTGAGATTTGGGTAGTAAACTCTGAAATCACCCCTATTTATTTTATACGGTTAATGTTGCAGTCAAGCAGGAATGGTGGGTTTATTGACAATCACATGTTGACGGCATGTCATAGCCATAAAGTTGAATTGCGACCGGCTCCCGAGGGTGTCAAGGAACCAGAAAGCAGGTTTGGAGATCCACATCAGTTGCCTGATGACCGAAAAGGTGTCATTACGTACAGCGATTACTGCGAAGCAATCGCCCAGATCTCCACCGATGCCATAACTACTTGTACGCTGTCCTAGAACACCAGAAAGTGGTGTGGCCAACCACTACAATCACAGCCCAATATATTCCACAGGTTTTACTCTCGGCATTAAGTCCTTGGCTTGCTTTATGAGCTCTGCTTGCTTTAGAAGCTTTTCGAAACCACTGACGATGGTCTTAAAACACAAATACAAATTCTTTCAGACGAATTTTCGTAAAAAACAGTTTTATCAGCATGCCACTTAACAGTGCAGAATCCTGACACAAATTGGTCTTGGCCAATTGTGCAAGCAATTATCTGTTCCATTTGTATTTTAATCCGGATATGTGAATGGCGAGAGAAGAACGAGTCCTAAAAGTCAGAGGCTGGTTAAATGAGATGAAAAAGTCATACGGAACATACATCACTCGGTGGAAACATTATCTTACTGGATAAATACTTTCGACTGAGCATCCAACTTGCACAAAAAATCCATATTGATCTAAGTGAATCTCTTAAGCTGTGGATTGAGTTGTGTTTGCATCACAGGATTACTCCTTAGACTTTTCAGTGTGTTAGTCATGATTCATACTAACTGCAGATGCATGGTTTGTGGTCTTAATGGAAAACTGATGAAGTGTTCTTTTCAGAGTTAAGTGTTTAAAAGTGTATCATAGGCAATATAATCACTAACAGATGGACATTGGATTTTTCCAGTTGACAAAAACACAGAAAGTGGGCAGACCACAAAATCTCTTCTTTCACTACTCAGTATCATTCCTCTGCAAGTCTGCACAATCACTATTTTCATAACCCATCACCAAGCAACCTTTCATAAGACACTCAATCCACGTTTTCAAAATCAAACCAAGTTTGCACATTCAGCATCCCTTTAGTAGACACCCAGTCTATTTTGTCATTGCATTACCATAAGGTTCTCTTTACAAAAGAAACAATTCCCTTTTTCACCATCCATCTGAGTGTATTCCCTCAGCATCTTCACAGACCAACCAATCCCCATTTTTATGTCCCCACTAAGCAATTGTTTAAAAACCACCTAATCCACTTTTTGATAATCCATCATAGGATCATCCTTCATCAAGTCTTTACAAACAACCATATTGCTTTCTTCACTATCACAGTCTGTCCACAAATTGTTTTCCCTGTCACACAGCCCTTTCTGCAATGATAAAGCCAAAAATGAAAGAAGTCTAGATTTCCTAGAATCTCCCCACTCATTTGGACTCCTTTTTAATTTGACAGGAATTATTTGTTTCTATCAAAATTATATATAGTCAGAGACTGAGCATTAGTCTCGAGTCAACTCTTAACCACCCAATCCCTTTTCATTCAGCAACTTACAAATACACAATCTCTATTTATCATCACCACAAGATGACAAGTGGTACTGCTAGCTCATCTCACTTCAATCATTTACAGATTAACCTAGGCATCTTGATAGCATTCATTCTGTATGCAGTCAGTCTAAGGATTACTTGTGGCTTAAGAGCACTTCTTAACATAAGAAACCACACTGATCATATTCTACATTTTCTCAGCCATCAATTCGGCCAGAACTCCAGCTGTGTACAGCTTATCCTTTGTGTTATCAAGGTGACATGAGAATTAGAGACTAGACATGAGGTGGACGCTCTTCCAGCAAGATTCAACAAGCACAGCAATCCTGCTTTCTGACTAGTCAGATTATTTCTAGAGTGACAGTTGTCAAATGATGGCTGTAGAGGTAGCCTTGTGGTTAAGCATTCACTCATCATGCCCAAGGTCCGGGTTAGATTCCACACATGGGTACAATGTGTGAAGCCCATTTCTGGTGTCCCCCCTGGGGCAGTGGGGTAGCCTAGTGGTTAAAGCGTTGGCTCATCACGCCTAAGACCCGGGTTCGAATCCCCACATGGGTACAATGTGTGAAGCCCATTTCTGGTGTTCCCTGCCGTGATGTTGCTGGAATATTGCTGAAAGCAGCGTACAACCAAACTCAGTCAGTCAGTAAGTCTGGTGTCCCCCATCATGATATTGCAGAAATATTGCTAAAAGTGGTGTAAAACCCAACTCGCTCACTCACTAATCTTGGCCAGTAAACAACAAACATGGGTTAAAAAAACTGCATGCCATTGTTTTGTATGGTCATCAGACCATCTTCATTGGTCTTACAATCAATACAGTGATGACTTAGCATAACATCAATGCCACAGGCTAATTTGCATATCACGTGACCGGACTTTTCACTTGTTTGTAAACAAACATGCATATTCATAAATAAGAAGAGACTGGCCCAACGGAAGCCATTTGACTCAGTCTTCATGATGTTTTACATTGTTACGTAATTATTCTCCTACAACTGTGACAGTAATTATTCTCCTACAACAGCGACCGTAAGGTTCATGACAATACATATTTATAGATCAATGGGACTGGATCGTTTGCTCTCCATCGGCCTCGATGACAGCATGTGGTGCCGTACAACCCATGCAAACAAAGGATCGCCACGCAAATTGAAATAGTGTTACACGTTTCAGGATGTTTTCTCAATGAAATTAAACCATTATCACAATGATGTTTAATTAGATGTGTAGACTCATCAAACATAAAAGAGTTAAGAAATTTGTACATTATATTGAATAAACTGTGTACGTAAGATGTTACGAATCGTCACATCTTTCTGGCCTGTGGCAGAGGTACTATGCTGGCTGGCCGCATGGAACTCTGGGTAGGAGAGTGATGTCATGTAGTTCACTCGACTTCTAAATTTGGATATTTCAAGTTTATTTTGTTACAAATATCCATTATTGAATAAAAATTGGGTGCTAAACATTCTGAGAAAAAGAAAATATTTGAGCAAATATTGATGTCATAAGTGAGCGAATATGGTTTTACACATATTTAATATAACATTCCAGCAATATCACATGACTATGATAGTAGTCTAATAATAGAGTTTGGACTGGACAATCCAATGACTGACATCATGAGCACCAGACTTTCTAATAGTGATCGTGGTGTAGTGGTTAGAGCGTCCGCCGGAGAGCAGAAGGTCGCGGTTTCGATCCCGACCGCGTCATACCAAAAGACGTTAAATATGGTACTTGTTGGTCCCTGCCATGGGCTCTGCATTAATGGGTACAACAAGGACTGGTCGGCTCGGAGTCAGTATAATGTGTCTGAGTGGGGTATTCATGCTTCACTGCGGCATGGTATCTCAGTGGGCTAGCACTATAAAACCAGCTTAAGTCTGGGCTAGTACAAGCAGACGGCACATACACACGCATGCACGCAGTCATATGAGCGAAATATTCTCAAGCACGACGTTAAACCCAATTTCACCTCGCCTCACCTCACCTAATAGTGATACGATGCGTCACTCAGCCAAGCCTGACCATCTGATTTCATTAGTTGCCTCATACGACAAGCATGGGTTGCTGAAGATAAATTTTAATCCAGTCCCACATCAAGTGATGACAATTTTTTACAAGAACACTGATGGACACAAGAAGCTCATATCTATGGTTGAGTGGAACTTTTATCATTGATAAGTCCAACATCAACACTTACACAAATAAAATGAGCTTAGCAATTGAATGATACTTTATGCCACAATTTTTCTAACCCAATCACTAATTAAGTAGAAAATGTCCTCATCTTGATGACTCACTGCTGTCATCAGTCACATAAAACTTCAGGTAATAAATTTTTGTTGATTTTTAAAAATTATCGTACAGCTTTTGCAATTAGAAACAGACAGGTTTTTAATTCTAAGCCATGACAAAATAAGAGTGCCTTTATGGTCAGAATGCTTCAAATTCGCTTCATCCATCATTCAGCTCTAAGAAGTAAAAAAAGAAATGTTTTTTCAACATCATTTGTATGTTGATGAAGACGAACAAACCACTTTATCATTATCAATCATTAAAAACCTTAATCTTCTGGCTTCTCAGATGATAGATTTTATATTTCATTTTTTTCATTTATTTTTAAAATTAAACATTTAATTTTTATGCCTTACAAATTAAAGCCAGCTTAGGTTTGGGAGCATCAAGGAAACATTTACATTCAGTCCATTAATCAGTTGTTTGGGGGACGCAATGGCTGAACACACAATGGCTGAACATTTACGGATGATAACAGACATCTTGCCGTGACACAGAGTCTAGATAAGCAACAATGACAGATATCTCGCCAAGATGAGCTCATGTGGTTATGCTTCTTCTAAGAATTGGATATGCACCATACAAACTGCTATTAATTTGTTCTCACATTGAAACTGGTTTACATGCTGCCCACTGCTGGGGGGACTGTACTTGTGACATTAATCAGCTTTATTGTCCTTCATGAGTTGGTGAGTTAGGTTGTACTCCACATTTAGAAATATTGCAACCATGTCAAGGGAGGGTACACCAGAAATAGGCTGTACACAATGTACCCCGTGGGAAATCAAACCCAAGCTTTTGTTGTAACCAGCCAACACTTTAACTACTTGGCTAGCCACAGTTTTTGTAGTTCAATAAGATCCCAGGAGCATCAGTTCTTTTGCTATTGAGATCCATAGCTAAACAAGCAATTCCTGAATCTTTGTAGATTTTGTACACTGTAACAAACTTTTTGTTACAAGTCCATCTCTGCTGTGTTGTGGACAGAGCCTCCACTTGAGTACAGGTCAGCAGCTAGATCTCCTGGTTGCATTGTAGCGAAACACATTAAACCATGATACAGAGATGCCTACCCCAAAGTGTTGCAAATAGTACTTTCAAGGATCAAAATTAGTAGTTTGACCATAAAATTAGTAGTCAACTAAATACTTAAAATCATGATGGATTCTGAGAAAGATAATATGACACTAATCAAGAGGGAAGCGTTAATTTCACATACCTCCAACAGCAGATTTCCAAATTATCAGCATTACATTTTTTCTCCTTGTTTCTTTTTGGCGAAAAGGTATTTAATCTACGAAAATATATGTTTTTGTCTATATATCAAATTTTAATCAACTTTCTTAAGATTTCGTAGAATTTCTAGAGCAATCCTATTGGCGTAGTTTGAGGCTAAACTTTGTAGCAACTACGATAAAATCATAGAGGTTCACATCTCTGCATGATACCATACTTATCACACTGCTTGGTGCTTGCTATTGAGCATTGAAATATGCACTGTCAGCATTATACTGAGACTGCAAGGAATATCCATCTTAACCTGCACCATACATACAGAATAGAACAGGCAGACAAGCAGAATATGCACACACTTATACAAGAACACACATGCATGCACGCACGCAGAAACACATACACATGCTTGCAGGTGTCTATTCAAGTGCAACAATCTGTAAGTGATCGTAAACCCTTCTATCAGTAGGAAATCTAACAACCAACTTTACAATTGTGACCCTCACAATCAAGGCACGATTGTGACCCTCACAATCAAGGCAGAATTGATGGCAAAAAGAGAGGCACCACTTCTCTTCAATCCACCTGAATTAAGTTGGTTCCCCTGGCATCAGGGATGTACCCATGTGCTTAAAATCATATCACCTTGATGGATCACAATCCATTTGTACAAGTAACAGCTATCTTGTTCAGACAGAAATAAAGAGCCACAGTGCAAATGTCTTTGAATGTTTTCTTCCACAAATCCTAACACAGCGTTTGTTGCAACATAATCTCATCTATAACACTGCAAGTCTCATGACAGCATCTCTCAAAGCGCAATGAATTCTGGTCAAGCAACAGTCATAAACTGTGTAAGTGTTTGTTAATCCCTTTTTATTCCCCTGGCTACCCACCGGACAAAGATGCGTTAATCCCCCGTATCCCCAGAGGCAGGTTAGCGTCTGCCATTTCCTTCTCACTCAATTCTGTTACGCTCTGACACAATCAAGGTGTGTAGGACGCGTGTTCCGTGGGACGCGGAAATGCCAGGATGTGTGTCTGGGGATATTCCATGTTCATATGATCTACACTGGTGATCAGAACCATCAGATGTCCTGCAAATGGCTGTCGGCAGTAAGTAAATGAAACTCAGAGGACATTTGTGGGATTGTGGGATGGGGGTGTTAAAATCCTGAATAAGACGAGGACAATGATGATGACGATGAACATGTAAGAATCCTGTTGCATAATTCTGATATGGAGGAAGAGGAGAATGACGATGACAATGATGATGATGATGATGATGATGATGATGATGATACTTGTATAACAATTAACTCCATTCAAAGCATGTATAAACAGTTCAACAATATTTTGGTTTTATGCACAAGACCAAAATATATTTAAGAAAACAGTTTTCTGACAAACAATGACATCAGCCTATTTGCCTATGGTCTTTCATACCCTTAAGTACAACAGTACAGAGTTGTGGCCACTGCACAAGTCAGACACAAAGAATCATGGGTTCAAATCCTAGATTCTTCAAGTGTTACTAGGGTGGTCAGCTCATATGTTCACAGTTAACATCTTCACTTCCTCTTAAATCAAGATAACATGTCATGATATGACTGAAATGCTGTCCAAACAACTTCAAACCAAACTCACTCACTCACTCTAGCAGAACATAAATGTTGAGAATTTCTCAATAGTTTTCACATCCAACCCCACCAAGATTGAACTAACTTTACGGATAACAACTTCTTGTATTTCATAAGATACAAGAATCTGAGTAGCGCAACGTTGCACTCCACGAACTAAAAGAAGTTTGTTCAATCTTGGTGGGGTTGTGCCACTCAAAGAAGTAAGTCCACCTAGCACAGGAAGCTGTCCTACAGGAGATGCATTAACTAGTTTTCAGTGTTTTTTCTGTCGGGAAGCAGATTTGTATATCACACTGTACCGGTGTTCAGTTGACTTTCCAATGTTAATTATGTTGTTTATTTTAAAAAATCAACAAGAAAACGGCCGGTATAGTGGAAAAATTATCAGGGCAAGTGGTTTTACATGTGCCACTGTACCGGAGTACACTAGCAATTTTAAAGTTATTTCCAACCCTGAAGCCTAGATTCAATTCGATTTTTGATATTGGACCCTCGATTCGATCATTTTCGATTTGATTCTTCATACAAATAAAAACATCAGATTTCATTTAATTCTCAGAGTCAGCTTTTTTTATTGTGAAATCCATCGTCAACTTAGCAATGTCTACTAACAACAATTGCCATTTTATAATTAGCCCGGCGTCAACCAATCACTTTTCAGCAGCCTGAAGTTAGCAGCGGGTTCGTGTTTCGTTATTCATCTTTCGAATAACGAATAACGTGCTAGCAGCGGGTTCGTTATTCAAACGCTCTACATGGAATATCTATAATAGGGCTGTCATATACACATAAATTCATGACATAAAAGATTGTGGGATCCATTCACAGGTGTAACAAATGTGCATGAGGTGTTTAATTATACAGAATCTCTGAATAACGAAAAGCTAACCAGCACTGGGTACGTTATTCTATGTATGCCCATCCATTCTATCAAATATGAGATAACAAATATGTCATACCGTATTTGCAGAGGGTTCGTGTTTTGTTATTCGTCTTTTGAATAACGAATAACGTGCCAGCAGCGGGTTCGTTATTCAAACGCTCCACGCGGAATATCTATAGCAGTGCTGTCATATACAATGAAACTCATGTAATAAAAGATTGTGGGATCCATTCACAGGTGTAACAAATGTGCATGAGGTGTTTATTATTCAGAACATCTGAATAACGAAAAACTAACCAGCACTGGGTGCGTTATTCAATGTGTGCCCATCCATTCTATCAAATGTAAGGCAAATACAGTCTACCGTTTATGCAGCGGGTTCGTGTTTCGTTATTCGTTCCCTTTTCCCAATTTGCAAATGCTGTATGTTACTAACTAATGTACCCAAAAAATCCAAACTGACGAAAGACCTTTCTCATGGAAAATACAGTTTGGGTAACTCACTACTTTTGACTGAAATGAATTATCATTGAAGCGTGTAACTCGTATGATAACCCTTTCCTTACAGTACATAGACTAGTTTGTTATAGTTTCTTTAACTTAGATATTATTCCTAAATAAAATGTCTGTGAAAATCCGTCTGATCGTTGTTATTGATCAATGAGACAGTCAAAGACAAACAGCCCAAATAGTAAATCTCGATGACGTTTAGAGTCAATTACTGGACAACACCAAGTAACCAACAACTGCTTGGAAACATCTTAAACGGTCTTACACTTTGTCAGATTGTTAGACATAATGACATTTAGCATTATTTGCATTTACGATTCAATTGCGCAGTTCTGACACTTCCCTGGCGAGTGTCATACACTCGTGTATGTAACTACAATTCTAATTATATCATTTCTAATCAACTTCGTTTGGCACTGCAGCTAACATGGTATGCAGTGTATTTCATTAAGCATCTGTCTCAACTTCGGTTAAGAAGGCAGCATATTTCACTAATTTGGTTGTCGGCAGCATTTACAATTACTTATGCACTTAGCCTACAGTAAGTGTAGCAACGCATCGTGGCAGTGTATTATTTCCGCATTCAGAATAGCAGCTTCACGTCACTTCGGAGTGATGTCACATCCGCAGTCATACGTCCGTCCGTTTCCTTTCTATTCTGCATGCTCTCCTGGCAGGTTATCCATTTTGCTTCATCGCAAATAATTTCTTGGTTCTCGCGTAATTTTGGTATCTTGAAAAATGCTGAATTAACTTAACATTTAATTCGCCTGCTTTAACGGCTTTCGTCCTTTCTTTCTGTATTCACTTAATTTACCAAGTGTACTCGAGTTTCAAAATAACATATTCACGATCACTGATAGCAGTTTGGCATGGAGTCGCTGGTGACAATTCTGAAACGCTGCCGATGAATCTAGAATCGGTTGGGATGTTTTCGAGAACACACTTACACGGAGCCAGTGAAGCTTATCCGCCCATGTTGGATGGTGTTTGCAAGGACACGCTTCACGTAGGCCGGTATTGAGACGCCTATTACATCGCGTGTGTTTCATATTCAGCTTCGAAAAATGCATCACTGAATTCCTATGCAATTGAGTATCAAATTGCAACTGGTCTTTGTCACCAATACCAATCTGTCTAGAAAAAATGAAACAAATCATTTTGGGCATGAAAACGAAGCGCAGTGCTCAAAAAGACTGCGTTTGAAATGTAAACAAAGTTAATTTCGATTCACACGCAGCGTAGCATTTTCTAATTCTTCCAACATTCATCTATTCATTGCTTGCAATGGCTCAATGCCTTTGGAATAGGTATGGAAAGAGTATTGTAGAAAGAAATGGGAAATTAGGAATAGATACAATGCAATGATTCGTTAATTCATAAGAAATTGTCAAAGATTCGCGGGCTTGGCGTGAAGCTATGACTTGCATAATCACCCAGAACGACAACTGTAATTATCAGCATTTTTGAAGCGCCTTCTCTTACTTACAGTGAAAATGATAAAAACATATAACAACATACAGATAGTCAGAGTCATTCTGATTACTTTACATGTCATATTTATATACAAACAATCCCTGAATCAGTGGAAGGGTCCTCAAGAGAATCCTCGGTATCCCTTTGTCAGCAAGGCCACCGTATTGTAAGAGATAGGTCATCTGTAGTGATGTCATATGTTCACATTGTTGTACATATGGGGAAATTTCTTCGAGGTGAAGATCGGTTGAACAAGAGTAAACACAATCACCTTAACCGACTTCCGATTACACTGTCAGCATTGTATATTTTGCGGAAAGCTCAGATATTTTTTCATGAAACTGACTTCAGTATCTACATTTGGCCTTGCTCGGAGTCATGCGTGCATGTAGGGTTTACTGTTTTGATTGTTTGGGTGATGTTTACATAGGAGGTTGGCACATTTAGTGCAGTACACCATATTCTAAATCTTTACACAAGTGTTAGAAGATGAAACGTAGCCATAGCTGCAATTACTTTAGTCCCTATGATGTACAATGTGTAATATTGGACTAATATTGCAGTTTCATATGGACAGGTTCATGAACGGCGATTTAATTCAACCTTATAAGTAAACTGATACTAATTAATGGAAATGACTTACATATGTTATGAAATGTATATGGACATATATTTAAAGGAATTTTCTTGTTCATTGCATATTTTGTGTTGTTTTATATACAAAACAATGGCGATATGTTGATTGGCCAGGTGCGTTTGTCGGTAACATTTTATGATTCACTATCATTGTTTTGATAATATATTCAGTTCATACTGGCATGACAGGATATCACTCTCTAACGACTTTTATAGGAAGATTGTTTGGAGATATATAAACCAAGTCATGTGTTGATTTGGACAAATCTTACATCCATATTCTAATATATCGTTCCATATATAAAAGGCTATCTTTTGCATCTTTCATTGCATACTTATGAAGAGAAATAGCTACATAATCATAAAGAAAGAAAATTCTTATCCTAACAAACTATTGTAAGCTAAGTAAATATTAATTTTCATTTCACGCTAAATTAATGCCAAACAGGTGTGCTGCGTGTTGCTCATAATAAGATACACAGTCAAACTGTCTAATTGTTGATATAGTCAGGACACTATTTAAAGGGAAAAATCAGTCATTTTATGTTTTATCTAAAGAGTGTTTAATTATGACATAGAAAGCCGAGACCTTTATACAATTAATGGAAATTGGGTGAGACGTATGCTGATCAGCGTGCAGTTAAGGTCGATCTTTTCCGACATCGCGGGGTCGCGTGAAGCAAGCAATGGCGTCAACTAAAATGTGGTATTATTTCAGCAATTTCATTACATTTGAAGATATGGCTAGTACTCTGGTAATAACGTTGAAAAATTAGTCAAAATACATCTATACACACAGGAGAATATGGGAACCTAAGAACTAACTTATATACTCGGATAGGGCCATCCGGGCCGCTGTTACGTACTTTCGCATGTGGTGCGTTGTCATCTTTTCTGGTAAATTGTGAAACTGCTAAAGCGTATCCGATCACATTGGGGAAATTGTAATTGGAATAGTTTGGTTCGCCATGGGCGAAGGATAAAGAAAACATAGCGGCCGTATCCACGGCCGTATTCCAATTACAGTTGATCTGCTAACGCGCGTTGTGCAACTCCTTTCCACGGTATGCAGGTCTTCATATGAAACTTCTCTGTTTTCAGCAGCGCACCTACTAACATTCTTTCTTCAGGGTAAGCGAGGTCGTGGCCCGTTCAATCAGCAACTAACATTCTTTGTTTTTTGTTTTGTTTTTTCAGGGTAAGGGAGGTAGTCGCCCGTTCAATAAGCGACTCGTCACAGCGGGCTGTTTTGCTGAAGGACATGTCTTTTGCTAGCGCGACCAATCCTAACGCGTGGAGGTGGTCCTACAGGCCTCCAAAACTAGACCAGCAGGGCACGCGGCACGAGATTGCCATTACGGCAATCCCTCAGTCCATACTATGTTTTGTCAAAGCGCATTTTTGGCTGTGCCGACCATGTACAGACGGGTATCTCTTTACTCATACTATCTCGGCTCCTCTAACAAGATTTCAGTTTCAGGCAGTGCTCAGGAAGACGTGACGACAGCAAAACAACCCATCAATAGTAACTTTTATTCTTCTCATTCATTTCAGGTTAGGGGCAGCAAACTCAGCAATGTTACAAGGAATTCTCGCAGTTCAGATTCAGGAATTTGGTCACTGGAGATCTAATGCCTACAGGAAGTGATATTCAAGTGCGCCTTGGTTAGGCACAATAAAATCTAATGTGAAATTATGGGTTACAGGGCCATTGTGGGTGATTTGCCCAGTTATAACACTTAGGGCTGCAGCGACGTAGCCTGGGCCTTGCCCAGTACCTCGTCGGGTGCACTTATCCGCTGGGCATGGCGCTCCAACATCGGGCCATTCTGGCAGCACTGCATAGCAATTAAGCATTAGTGAAACCTCTTTGCCTCTCCCCTGTAACTATTTAACTTCGTTGTGGATGGCAGCCCGCCCGCTGTCCAGCAGTGGGCAGCATGCGGGCCTGTTGGCATGGTGCCGGACGGACTTAACATCAAATCAGCTTTAAAATATGGATACTTGGTTCCTACTTTTACAGTGGCAGCCCAAACCTTCCTGCCTGCTGGCTCGGAGGAGAGAGTACAAAAGTTTCAACGCGCTAGCAGCCTGCTTTTCCTGCCTGCTGTCTCCGCTGGAGAGTACAAAGTTTGCAATGCCTTACCTGCCTGCTGTCTCCGCGGGAGGAAGTACAAACTTGCCTATGCTTTGCCCGTCTGCTTTTCCACGGCGGAGGGCCGCAAAAAGCTGAACTATGTGTCCCGTCCCGTCGGCGCCATCCACACCGCGCTCATTGTCATCCACACATCTGCGTTGTGTAGTCTTTCATCTGGTATGCGCACCATGCTAAGGATAGCCTCATCAGCTTCATCTTATCTCTATTACAAGCTAAAGGTCTGCATATAAACAAAATGAAGAAGCCATTGAGGGTAAGGTTTTAGTAATTCAAAATAACCGAATAACTACGCAGGTTCGGGACAACGGTACACCTTTAAGATGAAGCTGATGTGTTAATCTTAGTCGATTTGATATACTCCCTTTACACACAACGAATGAAATAGATATATTTGTTATCTTACATGTAGACAAACATACATTGAATAACGTACCAGAGCTGGTTAGTTTATCGTTATTCAGAATGTCCTGAATAAGTAAATACCTCATGCTTATTTGTACACCTGTGAATGGATCGCGCAATCTTTTATTACATGAGTTTCAGTTTACATTTTATATGACAGCACTACTATAGATATTTGATAGAATTGAGGGGCATACACTGAATAACGAACCAAGTGCTGGTTACTTTGTCGTTATACAAAATATGCTGGATAATTAAACACCTCATGCATATTATCGTACACTGTGAATGGATCCCACAATCTTTTATTACATGAGTTTCATTGTATATGACAGCACTGCTATAGATATTCCGTGTGGAGAGTTTGAATAACGAACCCGCTGCTGGCACGTTATTCGTTATTCGAAAGACGAATAACAAAACACGAACCCTCTGCAAATACGGTATGACATATTTGTTATCTCATATTTGATAGAATGGATGGGCATACATTGAATAATGAACCCAGTGCTGGTTAGCTTTTCGTTATTCAGAGGTTCTGTATAATTTAACACCTCCTTATTTCAGCTCCAAACTGCTCAAGTTGGAGTCAAAATTACGTTTTGGCTGTGTGGAAATAATTTAAATAGGTACGCAAATATCGAATCGAAATAGTGATAATGGTTATCGAAAATCAAACCTGAGGTGTCAGATTCAATTTTTGATGAATCGAACCGAATTGTTGCAGCCCTAATGCCAGCAAGTGTAAGATACTTTGGCAAGTCCAGACTTTTCCCAGAAAATGAAGAGACGACCTTGTCTCTTTCTTATAAGTCACAGGCAAGACAAAAATAAAATTAAACTAGTTTCGTTTGAGAGACTGAATGTTAGTCAAGGGATGAATTACACCCAATTGTCTTGAAGCTCATCTGCAGTGTTATCAAGTCGAGGGTTATGGATAGGAAATATGGCACTGACACCCGAAGATGCGCGTTTTCAGAGACTGAATGATAGTCAATGGATGAATTACCCGCAATTGTCTTGAAGCTCATCTGCAGTGCCATCAAGTCGAGGGTTATGGATAGGAACTATGACATTGACACACAAAGATGCCGTTTTAATTGCCATACATCTGCGACACCTTGCAGCAAATGGGCAATATTCTGTTCTGTGTTGTCCATACAATGTCCAGTCTGTAGTCTTGGACAAGACTGTTTCATCAGTGACCTTTGCCAAATTAGCCAGCTATATTTTATTAGGGCGATAACTATTCATTGCTGTTAATCAAAATGGCTAATAAAACTTGTACCTTCATCATGGACAAAGTCAGTTAATGAAATCAAGCTCAATTGGCAGAAAAGAGTTCAAAGATAATAGGGCCACATCCTGCAAATTTCAGGAAACTTTATAATTGTTTTTCATCATGTCAGGGAAGTGAATATCCTGGCCCATTGATAATGAGAGCGTTAGCGAGATTTGCTCCCACTTTTAACAGGACTACAGTTACATAACTTTTGAACAGTAAACAAGTTTCTCTCGACCTCAATTCTTTCTTTCTAATTTTCTTTCTCTCTCTCTCTCTCTAAGGGATACAGATAGTAGGCTCCTCAAATTCTACTGCTGCCCATAAGCAAAGGCAAGATGGTAAGAGCCCAAAGATCCTAATCTGCTAAACCCAAAAGCACCGGATCCTGCTACAACAAAGGAATACCACTCACTTTGACCATTGCTCCGAGTATCATGGTATAAAGAACCATACAGGACACACATTCCTGAACCGCTTCATACAAAGTAGTGTTTTACACAACCCACAAATCTCTATTCAGTACACACAGATGAAGAGTAAGTGAGTGAGTTTAGTTTTACGCAGCTTTTAGCAATATTCCAGCAATATCACGGCAGGGGACACCAGAAATGGGCTTCATATATGGTACCCATGTGGGGAATCGAACCCGGGTCTTCGGCATGATGAGCGAACACTTTAACCATTAGGCTACCCCACTGCCCCACAGATTAAGAAAATGGACGCAGAAAACAAATTCACTGAGTCCAGAAGGACGCACAATATCATTCACTGTACCTACAACACATCTATGACTTTGCTAAGTGTTTGGTTGTTTCTTTCAGAGCAGTTACATGCATCAGTTCACCATTCAGTTCACATGATCAATGATTCACTCCAGGCTGTAAAGAAATTATCAAAATGTACAGTTCTCTACGACATTACTTGAAAGGGCCCTCATGTTGTATGCAAGGACCTTAAAAACTGATAATTAGGGGTCCCTTGGACACCCATGTTAGTGAGTCGAATTTAAACCCTGCAAAGTCATCTCAGCCCTTTGTAAACAAAGTCAGTTTAACAGTATGAAAGCTAAAACAGTCCAACTGCTAAAAATATTCAAAGGAAAATGGCCTTAATAAGTTTCAAACTGAACAGAAACTTCACATTAAACCTTACAGTCATCTTGAACTGAATGCCAAGCCTGTTTCTATACCAACTTTATGGTTGTTTGTTTGAAGAGAAGTTATAAATTTGATGTGAAAAATGTTTCCTTACAAAAGTATATTTTGAGCCTGCTTTTAATTATTTAAAGCATTAAATTACCCTGAAAATCAATACAGAAAATTCAAAATAACCAACAGAATCACCATCTTGTATGTAACATTATCTGTGTCCAGGAGCACTTTCACACCAAGTACCATCCAAAATAGGCATTCAGCCCACACATTTGAAGAGGAGCTTTTCACACAGAGATTACTAGCGATGATTCTGTATCTCAAATATCATATATCATTAATATAAGAAGTATTACTGTAGAATTTGGTTATTAAGAGAGTCATAATCTTTCAAAATTCATCATTCATCAGAACTAAAGACATTTAGTTAGCCATTTTTCAGTCATTAAAGTAACCATGGAAACTGAGTAGGAATACATAGGAACTGCTATAAAGTATATGAATTTTCCTTTAAATAAGCACAAACACATCCGGAAATGTCATTCTAAATATTTGGGGACTATTTATTTTTATTTTTTGTTGGTTTTTTGTAGCCTAGTTTTTCTAGTAAGTGAGCATCTTGTCAGTGTATGGAGTTTATTAAAAGAAGTTCCTGCTAAGTGAGCTCATTTGCATATTTTTCCAATTGCAATACTGATAAATTGGATCTGTATATTGTATAGATAAATATTAATACCAATGATAGAGAATAACCATCTTCAATTTCCACCAAAACTAATTCTTTGGGGCACTGAAAGCAGAATATTGGTGAAATTGAATTGAATTTATTAATGAAAACTCAGTAACACCAGGTGTTTTCAAAACGGGTGAACCTACCAGCAGCATCCACCTCTTATACAAGATCAAATATCAGCTGTGATAGATGTGGAATCTCAGTCCAGAGATCCATACAAGCTATACATTTTCACCTATCACATCAGTGTAATCCAAACCTTTGGCAGAATCCCGGCAGAACAATTCTACAGTACTTCATGCATGTCATTAAATCTGGTAGACTAGCATCAGTAGTTATAGGTATTTATTATCACCATCACTGTACATGTATATACTGCAGTTATGAAGATACTAGGATCTGCTCTAACATGGATAATTTGTTCCCTGTTTAGCAGATCTGTATGCTTTCCAATTATCATTCTCAACTTCCTATGGAGTTTACAGTGAGTGAGTGAGTGAGTTTAGTTTTACGCCGCTCTCAGCAATATTCCAGCTTTATGGTGGCGGTCTGTAAATAATCGAGTCTGGACCAGACAATCCAGTGATCAACAACATGAGCATCGATCTGTGCAATTGGGAACCGATGCCATGTGTCAACCAAGTCAGCGAGCCTGACCACCCGATCCTGTTAGTCGCCTCTTACTATGGAGTTTACAACCAAACAACCAAAGCTGCCTATTTGGGCACCAGAACATTCACCTCCTATATACAATGTGGGATGGCTGTACACAGCTCTCCACTGGTTTACCCTTGCCATCCACCACAGGTTTACAGACTACTATGATATCCCTTAAGAATGGTGGACAGTAGGGCTGCAACAAATACCTTATGAGGCGAATACAAATGTTTTATAAATATATAATAATGAAGACAAACATTTATTCATGAATACTTTACATTTAATATCAAGGAACCAAAATAACAAAATGTCATGTAAGTGCTTTAAACATTTTAAAAATTTCTGTAAAACTAAAGAGTAATACATCGCGAACAATGCGGCTTAAAGCCAAATGACGTAACATGTCTTGGCAAAATGTCAATATATTCCATTTTATGCATCTCACTTAGATCAACAACATACTAATTCCAAGTAAAATCACTCTCTTAAAAATATTATAAATATTTGATTCTGGCAACCACGAAATGGATAGATCACTGCTATCTATCTATTTTAAGACATTTGTACTGATTTGTTAACTTTACATGCAACTGAGATTATGACTTTTTGGGTTTCACACCAAATTCTTTCACACTTTTCGTAATTGTTTCACCTTGGAAATGGACATCTAGCACATACAATTTCTATAATTCATAGTCTGAAATGCATATGTCATCAAACATGACATTTTTAGAACTTCCACAGCACATCTACAGCTTTTCCCTGCATCTCAATGCACTTTTAAAGCAATTTTAAAGCATTTTGCCACATCTGCAGTCAAAAAGCGTAGACACTTCTCTACACTTTAAGTTGATACATATCACATGACAAGAGCTGTCACAGATAATAATCATACACTAATTATTCATTTATTAATCCATATTACATATGGCATCTCGGTACGTAACGTCAACTTAAGTCATCATCAACAACTGCAACTACTGCGACATCACCGCCCCTTGCGGTCTTCATCCTACCGCCTCTGAAACCATCCTTCAGCTGGTGTCTGCATTATATAGCAGCAAAACATCACAGATAACAGCCATGCTTTTAAACAAAATGTTATGTTTTCCTTAACACACATTGGCTTTCACAGATATCATCAAAAACTCCAATCACACGATGACAGAAATATCCAAATTTTTCTCTGATAAGCAGTGTACCAATTTGCCTGTCACTGACAGAAAGAGTCCTGCTGACACTCACAGGAAATAATACCTTTCCTACATTAAGGCCCCTGTTTTTGCAGCACTACACATCAGAAGCGACCATTATGTTTATCTTGACAAAATGCTTCCTCTGCACGCACAGTCAAACCTTCCCAGCATCCAAGTGCCAGGGTTGGTGTGAGTCAAATAAGTGAGAATGGACATTTTCGGAAAGTTGCAAACTGGCAGTAGCATATTAATTTGAAACCATATCTTGGGTGTCATAAAACAATTTCCTAATTGATATTGGATATCATTGCCTTGTCTCATCTTGTTAGAAGCGATCAAGTAATTTTAATGAAATGAAAAAATTATCTCTGCTCACATAAATATTTATTGAGGAAAACAGTTTGTTAAATATTGGCTGTGTGACAGAGCTTTTTCATTAAGGTATTGTGTATGTAGTAACCTGATCACTATTAATGTTACGATTGCAATCTTTAACAATGAGCGGGTCTAAGTGGGCTATTTTTGTGAAAGTTGAATCACAGTGGGGGAGGTTTTCTGCTGCTTTGGACAGTATTCTGTTTGTATTGCAGGTTTTCAACTTGATGTAGGAAGGAAAAAAAATACGTAATTCAGGTCTGAATGTCTACCACTTTGGCGAAACCCAACAGCATTGGAACTGCATCCCCGTTCTGGTCAACAAGCTCCATGCCAATGCATCCCCGTTCTGGTCAACAAGCTCTATGCCGATGCATCACCATTCTCGTCAACAAGCTCTATGCCGATGCATCACCATTCTAGTCAACATGCTCTATGCCGATGCATCCCCATTCTAGTCAAGAAGCTCTATGCCGATGCATCCCCATTCTAGTCAAGAAGCTCTATGCCGATGCATCACCATTCTAGTCAACATGCTCTATGCCGATGCATCCCCATTCTAGTCAAGAAGCTCTATGTCTATGGAATCACTAGTGAGTGAGTATAGTTTTACGCCCCACAATAAACAGTCAACTGTGGCCTGTGTTTTCATGTTCTTCCAACTGCATTTGTATGTCATCAAACTGTTCATCAGATTGTAGAGTAAAAATAGAATTGAAAAAGAAAATCCATTCATAGAGAAAAAAAGGTTTGAATTGTTATCTTGTTTTAAGAGAAGCAAAATATTCTGTTTTAAACAAAATTCCTACCACTAGCACCCACTCCACCCCAGCGCTACCTCCAATTTACACAGTAGAGCCTGAAGGTCACACAGATGGAGCTGTTATTGAAACACTAAACAACGATATACCCAAACCAAAATTTATCCATCCGAGCAGACAAAGCATAATATGACCACAGCTGAGACTCCCCACCCATTAATCATCCCAAATCTAATGAGTCTTTCACAAACTATGAAGCTCTGTAATTGAACAATATACATTAAATCTCGGAGCTTATGAAAGCCTTCTCATGTTCATAAAATTACCACAATATAATTTAACATTAAAAGCAATGTAATACAATTCTAGAATACTACCGATTCATGTAATCTATTTAATGCCTTTGATAGCTATCCCCTACACAGTATTAACTCCAGATAGGTTTTCTAAATCAGCCTCTCTGTGTAATAGAATGGAAAGATTATGTGTATCACTGACATCACCAGACTTATCCATCATGTCTTCGGCGGTTCCACAACTATTGTAATGCACGAGGAAGTGACCCTCGAGAGATTCCGACAGTACAATCAATTACATATCGACATAAGGAAAGCAACTCACAGCAAAGGACGCTTATGCACTTAAAACAAACAGCACATTAATAAACTGACTACCTGCATCAAAGGAACTTCTTATATGTGACATTGAGATTAAAAGGCCCATTTCCTTGGATGTTGTGTACTTGATGAAAACAGGTAAAATATATTAGCAAGCTTCATGCCAGATAAATTGAATCCTATTGGTCAATATTTGCTAATAAAGCGTTTGAAGGTGATTGTTTTTATAGAGAAAACAACTAGGTATGAAGAGAACAGGAGGATTTGCCCATCTAGATG
Organism: Haliotis rubra; assembly: GCF_003918875.1. Taxonomy (NCBI): domain Eukaryota; kingdom Metazoa; phylum Mollusca; class Gastropoda; order Lepetellida; family Haliotidae; genus Haliotis; species Haliotis rubra. The sequence continues at coordinate 526,801 of NW_025765625.1, read as the reverse complement.
AAAGCGGGATGATATCTTTGGGTTTAATAAAAAAAGGTGCTTAGCTAAAAATTGCCATGGGAACAATTGTAATTTGGGGATTGTTATTTCCTGTTTCATTAACAAATGAATCTTGTCTGATGAGGTAAGACTGTCGGCAAGGGAAAGACGAGAAGATGGTGTGTGAGAAAAGATCAAGGTGTGTCTATATGCTGGTGAGGGCAATTAATAGAGTGTGTGTATGTCTCAGCTCTATATTACTCAGGACAGGTATTCCACTGCACTTTCATCTTTATGTTACTGAGTGAGTGAGGGAAGGAGGGAGGGAGGGAGGACAGGTATTCCACTGCACTATTTCATCTTTATGTTACCAAGTGAGTGAGTGAAGAAAGGAGAAAGGGAGTGAGAACAGGTATTCCACTGCATTAAGTCATCTTTATGTTACCAAGTGAGTGAGTTTACTTTATGCCATGTTTATCCAGCTTCAAAATTCACACAAATCAGCTTAGTTTGTTGTTTAATGACGCACTCAGCAATATTCAAGGTCTGTAAATAATCGAGTCTGGAACAGACAATCCAGTGATCAACAGCATGAGCATCGATCTACACACTTGGGATACGATGACATGTGTCAACCAAGTCAACGAGGCTGACCACCCAATCCCGTTAGTCGCCTCTTATGACAAGCATGGGGTACTGGTAACCCGGATCTTCACACACGAGTGAGTGAGTGAGAGAGAGAAAACAGTATTCAACTGCACTAATTCAGTTCCATGTTACAGAGTGAGAGAGAGAGAGAGAGAGAGAGAGAGAGAGAGAGAGAGTGTGTGTGTGTGTGTGTGTGTGTGTGTGTGTGTGTGTGTGTGTGAGTGAGAGAGCAAGTGATAGAACAGGTATAACACTGCCCTATGTCAGCTTTACCTCACTGAGCGACTGACTATACCGTTTGCAGTGCTTGGTACATGACACCAGTTATTACATATGTCAGCTAAATACCTGAAGTGACATTGTTTACAGACATTCCCACCTTCCTACAAACACATCAGTTACATTGTACATGTTTGGTGTTGACATGGTACCAGGATAATGAAGCCTGTCTTTCAAGCCAATACTGACATCTGACATTTTGACACATCATATAAACATAATTAAACTTCTTTACTGTGGAAATACAAATGCAATCTAAGTAGTTTTCAAGCAAGTAGTATCATATCAGGATTGACAATTTAGTTTTACGCTGCTTTTAACAATATTCCAGCAATATCGAGGCGAAGTACACCAGAAATAGGCTTTACACATTGTGCCCATGAGGGGAATCGAACCTGGGTCTTCGGCATGATGAGCGAGTGCTTGAACCACTGGGCTACCCCATTCGTCCCTGGACTAACAGGAAACCACAATCATTATGATAGGTGTTTTTCATAACAATTTGTTTATTTATTTTCTTTCCGCACTCTGCCATCAAGTTGCGGTGCAGTCATCACCTAGTCCCATCTCAGAGGTATCATGACGTCATGACATTCCAGCTTGTCTCTCACAACTGTGATGAGTTCACTTTGAGAGCGCCACAAAAATGTCACCGATATGTTGGCACAATAAAACATGTTTTGCAGGTGTTGAACGTAACAGAATTATTGCATTAGAAATCTCCAGCCACCAGATGACACCACAAAGATAGTGCTGTCACAAATGATATATATTACAAGAAATGTCTTAACAGTTTTGTCTAAAGTATCCCCTTTCCCTCAAATGATAAATTCACCATTATCTTATCGTATTCAGTTAAGCAAAGAAGCTGACTGAGATTTACCATCTAATGGCCTCAATTCTATCGAAGCCCTGTTCCCATTGTTGATATATTAAGTAAAGATAAGAGCTAAAAAATAATCTTCTTTATCAGCAAATTTTATTTTCTTGCCTTTTAGTAAAGAGTCAATCTGTAAAGTCTAACAAACTGCCACTTTGTCCAAATTATCGTCATTAAAATAGAAATTACATTACAATCAGATCTAACAAAGACACGTTTGTCCAACCGTACAAAATATGCTTAAGAATCAGTAAGATATATATGTCAATTATCATTAACCTGTTTGTTTATCTGTCTGACAAGGGACATAGTTTGTGACTGAATAGATACAGTGTGCACAAACACACAGTGCATCTTTCAGTAATAATCTCCAGGCAACGTGATAAATCACAGAAACAAGCAAACTCGTTTAAGTCCCCAATGCAATCTTGATAGCGGACATTCCTTTGCACTCAAAATCACATTTATAGGCCTTGCGTATCTCAAAACCATGCATCCATTTTTCATTCAATTAATAGTTTTTAGGGAGATATTTTCTTTCGGAGATGATTGAGCTATCGCAGCACAAATACACATGCAGGTGCACGAAGTTAAAGTGCAGAAAATCTTTACCATAATTTGTATAACGAACTCAGGTCTCTTGCTGGTGACGTTCAGAATTAGAATATATTGCCCCAATTAAAGTCTTGATTGGAACAGATGATATAAAGTCGTAAGTTTTTGCTGAATTCTTTCCTGGTGACTTCAAGATGATATACTTTTTAAACAGACAATTTGTTATCTTATCATCATTTTTCTGATGGTTTGCTGCGGAATTGTTAACAGGTAATTCTAGCTGCGGAGCTGTTTTTCATCTAGAGCGACATGAGATCATATTAAATGTATTTAAAAAATTATAATAATCCTGATCTAAGAAAAAAAATATAAAAATCATTAGAGCAAAATGATTTTCTTATACTTGATTTATGTGTGCACACATAATGGTTTAGCTGTTGCCATACGCCTCTGCATGTGTTAGATGTGATCATATTAATTTAAAAAATCCTGATTTAGAAAAAAAATCAAAATCATTAGCACGTAAAATTTCTTACATTTGATTTACGAACACACACTGAATGAATTAGATCTTGTGACATTTTCAGCATGTGCAAAACATGACCACTATAACATTAAAATGATTTTAATTCAGAAAAGAGAAATGAATAGTGCACATAATCATTTTCTTGTATCGGATTCATGTGATCACATAAAATTACGTCTCCGCTTAAAAGGATTAAAGTGGTGTTTATTAACATGTGTCTGTCTGCTTGTTTGTTCATTAGCGCCATTCTCAGCAATATTCAAGCTATATTATGGCAATATGTAAATAAATCGAGTCTGAACCAGACAATCCAGTGATTGATATCATGAGCATCAGTATCAGGGGTGGAAATAACCTATTACGCCCGAGTCCAGTGTTTTTTCTGTCGGGCAAGCAAATTTGGTTATCACACTGTACCGGTGTCCAGTTGACTTTCCAATATTAATTATGTTGTTTATTTAAAAAATCAACAAGAAAACAGCCGGTATAGTGGAAAATTATCAGGGCAAATGATTTTACATGTGCCACTGTACCGGAGTACACTAGCAATTTTAAAGTTATTTCCACCCCTGAGTATACCCATTTGGGATACAATGACTTCCATCAACCAAGTGAACCTGACCTACCAATCCTGTTAGCCACTTCTGAAGAGAAGAATCCGGTGCCAAGACCAATTCTAACCCAATTCCTCATGGGTCTAATTAAGACGAGGCTCTGATTAACTGAAAAAGTTTTATTGTCAACTCAGAATTAGCCTGATTCACAGCAGGACATGTTATTGTATGTGCATATGTAACTTTCATATCGTATCAGACACACAGTTAATAAATATACTGTTCAAAAGAACTTAAGGACCACCTGCTTCTTTCAAATTATTGCCCTACCATGTGAGGTAAGAGAGAGGATATGCTAATATTACAGAATAGTTGCTAGGGATGAAGTTACCTAAGCAGCAGAAACTGAGGTCGAGCATTTTGACAATGTGTCCTTTATTTGATAAAACTAAACCTGTCAAAGAATGTTAAACATGTACACAGAAACTGATCAGCAAGAGTCAGTGAGTTTAGTTTTACGCCACTTTTAGCAATATTCCAGCAAGATCACGGCGGGAGACACCAGATATGGGCTTCACACATTGTGCCCATGTGGGGTATCGAACATGAACTTCAGCGTGACGAGTGAACACTGATCAGCAAGATCAGCAAGAAGAGTGCAGTTGGTAACCAAGGGATACACATTACTGGCATTCATGATCTACAAACAAATTGGGCAAATATACTGTCCGTCGGCAAATCTAGCAACTCAAATATTTCTCCTTTTGAATATTCTGTGAGATGGTTTCAGTTTAAAAAGGTTGACATCTACAAAAAAACATCTGAAACTAATTTTCCAAAATCTTTCCTCAGGAACATAGCATAAAGTAGTTAAATTATTATAAGATAAGGTCCTTATGAAATATATCTTCTCGTTACAAACTGTTGACCCAATACGAAAACTTAATGCATGAAGTTTCTTATCAGGGAAAGGCACAAACAGCTATTCCAATAAAAAAGAGCTTTCTTTCATATTACAGTGAGTGAGTGAGTGAGTGTAGTTTTACACTGCAATCAGCAATATTCCAGCTGTATGGCGGCAGTCTGTAAATAATCGAGTCTGGACCAAACAATCCACTGATCAACAGCATGAGCATCCATCTGCACAATTAGTGGGAACCGATGACATGTGTCAACCAAGTCAGCAAGCCTGACCACCCGATCCCGTTAGTCGCCTCTTACGACAAGCATGGGTTACTGAAGGCCAATATTCTAACCCGGACCTTCACGGGTACTATCATATTACACCCCGACCACGTCATACCAAAAGACGTTAAAATATGGTACTTGTTGGTCCCTGCCTGGCGATCGGCATTAATGGGTACAACAAGGACTGGTCGGCTCGGAGTCAGTATAATGTGTCTGAGTGGGGTATTCATGCTTCACTGCGGCATGGTATCTCAGTGGGCTAGCACTATAAAACCAGCTTCAGTCTGGGCTAGTACAAGCAGCCGCACACACACATACACACGCATGCACATCGTCATATGAGCGAAATATTCTCAAGTCCGACGTTAAACCCAATTTCACCTCACCTCACCTGGGCTAGTACAAGCAGCCGCACGTCATATGACACATGCACACACATGCACATCGTCATATGAGCGAAATATTCTCAAGTACGACGTTAAACCCAATTTCACCTCACCTCACCTCACTATCATCTTATAACAGTTGATGGTCATGTAATATATGAAAGAATCGGGATTTAGAATTGTTTGCATTACACTTTAGGAATCAGAGTGACATATGAATAATACTGCTCTTTAGTGCATCAGCAGTATAACAGCAAATTCCTGGCGAGGCATCAGTGTCAACATTTTAATTCAATTTGAATTTTTTATACATCATGTTGATGTGTGTTTCTGTCATGTTAAGCATATTATATGGCCGAGGTATGACAATAAATTGAATTTCAATGTGCTGTGTATTGTCAAGCATGCCTGTCGATCCCTTCAACTGTGATTTACAACCCCTCACAGCTGGCGCAAACAAATATTATTGTTTATATTCCATCGTTTCTTTGTTACCATGCAACCCAATCCTAGAACAATAGTCCTTCATCTAACCTCCAACAAACTCCCAAAGACCATAAAATATATGTTTATTTTATCCTCACAAAGAAAAGCCCTCAGGAAAGTAGTATTTATATTTCAGCAGGGGAAGTGAGCAGACTTTAGGACACTATTTCCCTAAATACCACTTCTGTTTATATTAGCATGTCACAACTTCCCTTTATTAGCTGTAAAAAACGTCCGTCCACTAAAACAGCACTTTGATAAGAGCTATGTGTTCAAAGGTGGCGCACATTCACAAACTGATAAAACAAAAACAAACAGTGTAATTTCACACAACATCCTCAGCTTCCAATAGACCAAGATAAGGAGGTATGAAAATAAAGCAACATGGAGTTGGATTTCAGAAGCAGCGACAAGTCATTTATTGTTCAGGAAAGCAGTACATTAAGTTTGGGAGGAACTCGTCTGCAACACAAAAAGGACAGTCTGACCAAACAAACATTAGAACAGGTTCCGCAATATTTGGAGAAAACTGTGTTTTATTTCATCTTGAAAATATTATTTCATATTTACCATGAAATTATGTTTTTCATCTCTCTAAATGAATCCATTGTGATGAAAGCAGTTTTCTGCTCTGAATTCTTCCACTCAACAGTAGCACCGACTTGTTGACCGCAACCAGAGTCAGATATCTTCTGTTAACAATAACTTCAACCTAAATTGAGTAAGTGAGTGAGTGAGTTTTATGCCGCACTCAGCAATATTCCAGCTATATGACTTGGGGGGGGTCTATAAATAATCGAGTCTGAACCAAACAATCCAGTGATCAACAGCATCATCATCGATCTGCGTAATTGGGAACCGATGACATGTGTCAACTAAGTCAGCGAGCCTGACCACCAGATCCCGTTAGTCGCCTCTTATGACAAGGATGGGTTACTGAGCATCAATTCTAACCCAGGCCCCGATTTCTTGAAATACACTTAAGTTTTTACTCAAAATTTAAACTTAGTTTGACAATTTGAAACAGCTGAATTTTTAACTCAACTGCAATATTTAAGTAAAAAAAGCCCAAACAACTTATAATAAGTAATCTATCCACCAAACTCAAATTGTCTACTAAGTTTGAGTTTAATATTGATTTCAGTTTATTCTGGGAAATGCATTTTCATGCATTTTCTCAAATTTGGGTAAAAACTCTGACTTAAGTTTGTTTCGAGAAATGGGGGCCTGGGTCAAATTGAGAAAGTGAGCATGCATGGTAGTATGACAATATTCCAGCTAAACTCAAGATGGGAACAACAGCAATGTGTTTCAAATGTGGAGTCAAACCTGGTCCTTCAGTGTAATAGGCAAGCGCTTTAACTATAGTTAGGCTACAGTTAGTGTGGTAGGATTGATTACCGGTTTTAAGCAATCCCAGCAAAAAATAATTGATGAGTTTTGTTGTTTTGTTTTGTTTTTTTGTTGATTTTTTTAAGAGAGAGAAGGAGAGGAAAAGAGAGAAGGGAGAAAAGAGGGTTATGAGAGGATCATTTGGATGAAATTTAAAGGTCACATGCAACCAAAAAATCAAACATAATTAAAACACAATTATCACTTATTCATGACATATAATATACATTGCTGGTTATGAAAAAACATAAAAACAAAATTATAAGCGCATAATCGCAAATCAAAAGTGCAATATTGTGTACTTGGGTTTACTTCCCAAGAAACGAAGCAGACGGGATACCGAACCCAGTCAGAGCGGGTGGGTGTGCACTCAAGTGGAACGGCTGGTTCATTTGCAGATGCCCTCACGGCTCATTGTGTGTGTATATAGAGATGTTGGGTTTTGTAAATACATGCTCATTGTTTGTGTATAACATTTTGCAATCAACAGACATCATAACATGTCATGTGTACAAGTATCACACCTGCCTGTCTGTGTAATTACATAATGTGACAGAGACCAAACTCTCGGCCATAAATCAATGCTTTTGTTTATGGTGTATAGCCTGATAGGTGTTAAGTTCAAATTGCATGTGGTCAGTGATTGAAATTGTGTATTGAATATTGTCATTAGCAGACGGGCAGGCAGACACATAGGTGTCAATAAAACAGACATTAAGTTTTGTCTGTGACAACGACATATCTATATCACAGTTAGAAATTCTGTCGACGCTAAATAATGACATTGCTTTTAAGCATCGAACTGAGAAAGTGACTCGGTAAGAAGAACGTGTGGTGAAATAGACAAATGAAATTATATAAACAGTTAAATCGGTAATCTACTGTAATTACATATAAAAAGCTCGCGCCAGTGAAATATCAACAAAACATTAGAAAAATAGCTCACACCAAAGCCTTCACCGCGTATTTACCGTACAACCCGCTCCGCGAACCTATTTTACTGCGCATGTGCTATAAGCACAACCCAGCTGTTGAATCCACTTCAATTCCCCCTAACGCTGGGGGAAAATTAGTGAATCGTTTGAACTACGATTTCACGCGGTTTTTTTCATCGCGTTATTTTTCAACTTTATAAGTTGAATTTGCATTTTTGGTGATTTACATTGTGTTTTACATTGCATGTGACCTTTAAACAATTGTCATTTTTTCAAATAGACATACCTCATGGACTTGTCTTTATAGTCAAGACACATATCATACCAGAATATTGTGAGTGAGTGAGTGAGAGTGAGTGAGTTTCACATCAAATACATTAAAAAATGTCTTGAACTAAAACTGCCATCCTGATACACACACATTATGACAAACAAACTGAAACCGTAAGACTGAGTTTAGGCGCCACTCCCACAACCATGAATCATCGGAGCGTAAGGACACTAAAAATTAATCTTTCAATATGTACCCATTTCAGAAATCAAAATCTGATTTTGAGCATGATGAAGTGACACCTCCCACTGTGCCATCTCTCTGCCTCCTCAAGACACAACACCACCATGAAAGTGGATCGGAACTAAATCCCAAACAGGAAACATCAATCCCTCGTAATATCCAACCATTACAATCAGAAAAATACCCCGAATCTCACCTTGGTCATAAAAGAAAATCAGATCAAAACAATTTGGATTCTTTCTAACAATACATGATTGTTTGACTTGCAATATAACCATTTTGATCACAGCCTAAAGCAACAAACACACTTGCCGCACTTGGAGATGACATGAAGAAAGTGTTCCTTCTCTTGCTGTGTTTCTGAAAAGTGGTTTTATCTGGAGCAATCCAACAAGATATTCTATGTTTATTACATTACATTTCCAAACGAAAAAAATACCTGTAAATGTTTCCTCGCCTGCCTCTCTTGAGACTTCTCTGCACATCTAACTTACACGTGGAACATTTAATCATTGTCTACAGGATGTTCATGTACAAACACCCTCGATTCCCATCACTGTCGTACATTGTTCCACTTACTGAGAGGTGCTGTATCCTTGAATAACTGTCCTTTCACTTTAGAATTTGTTTTCAAAGATGTGTGGAAGTCTTTGCAGCAAATGTAAGGACATGCTGTTGGCGATACCAATTTGTAAAGTTTGTTCAATGGACTTCATGAAACATTAATTTCAGTGGGTTAGAAATGAAATGATTGTTGACTGGATTAGTGATCTATTAACTTCGAAGTTGTTAGCGAGATTAGAGAATCGGAATGAAAGAGAATGAGCATGGGAGAGAGAATGAAATGAATGAAAGAATGTGAAAAAGAGAGGATGAGAGAATGTGTCAGAGAGGATGAGAGTGTGTCAGAGAGGATGAGAGAATGTGTCAGAGAGGATGAGAGTGTGTCAGAGAGGATGAGAGAATGTGTCAGAGAGGATGAGAGTGAATGAGATTGGAGATATGACAGAGTATACAAATTATAAAGAGAATTAGAGACTGGAATACTGTTGGAAGCAGCCTTAAATTTAACTCACTCATCTCTTTCGACTGAAACAAGTTATGTAACTGTAATCCTGTTCAAAGTGGAAGCAAAATATATGAGAAGAGGGAGAGGGAAGGGAGGAGGGGAGGAGGGAAGGAGAGAGAGAGAGAGAGAGGGTTGGAGGGACAGAAGCATTGGTTCCAATCTTTGGTAAACTGATAATTTTCAAGACCAGACTGCTGAACGTCAAACTTCTAAAACCCATGTGAAAACTGAACATAAAAGATTTAACTTCCATTTAGTCCTTCCAATATTTCCTTCCATCATTTTATTAGCATGTACATCCAGAAGCTTGTTTTACTTGATTGCATCCTAACCAAAGACAACAGTTCTGTTTGACTTTCCCCTGCTCTAACATCCCTTACCACGGCTTGCCACAGCCACCCCTCCTCCAGGCCCTGCCAGATAACACAAGTGGTCATTTCAAGTCAATACCTTCCTAATCTCAACAAAGACGCAGGATCATCAGAAGATCACCCAACTCCACACACAGGCCTTCACAAATATGTACATTAACTTTGAGAAAACCAAGTCAAGAAGCCGTATTTTGAAAGGCATAGTCTCAGACATCCCAAGATCAATGGCCAATGTTACAACCACAAGAAATCACTTAAGAAATTTATTGTTCGATTTCTCCCGTCTTTGTTCTTAAAGTCAATTCTCTTGACCAAGGGGATCAGAGACGTACTGGATCGAGGAAAGAAACCTATCTGAACAAGGACCACATCAACATGTCACGCCAGAGAAGGATTTCTTCCAATCCCCAACACTTTTTCCCCATTTTTGTTTTCTACAGGCAAAGCAGCGACCTTTCCACTAAATTCAAAGAGTCTGTGAACCACAAGTCTACTGATAAAATATCCCCATTTTATTAAAGAAGCAGACTGAATCAACGCCTGTGGACCCCCTCTGCTGATTTCATCTTCATGGCAGCATCATGGCTGCAGCACCTCTACAGGGTCATCAATCGAGGATATCTCGGCTCTATTCACAACCCGAATCTAGTGTACTATGGACGGACAATACAAATCAAGGGAGAATTATCACAACTTATGACACAGCGTCTAGACTTGTATAATAACAATGTCCGGCTGTGGGGAGAAATCGGTTTTCTTGACCAATCAATGGCCTTCCTTCCACACTGGGATCGTGATTAAGATATCAAATATATCAATGAGATAATTCCTTATTTGATTTGTCGGAGGTTGTTAATTCTTGCTTCAGACATACAGAAGAAATGACCTGCTGAAATACGGACAAAGTTTCTGTCAGTGTAGGACAACAGTTTAGAACACATTCCAGCAATAGAAGTGTAATTTGAAAGACATCCAAGTGTTCCATTTTATGTGGAAGGATGCAGGTCTTGTTTCTTTTCTCTTCTGTTAAGACCAATAGCACTCATGTGGTGATGATCAGGTCAAATTTGGGATTCAAACCAAAGACTGTAAATTTCTTGCCTGCCCAAGGGACACAACTCTGAGTGAGTGGCTGAGTTTGGTTGTTTAGCAATATTCCAGCGAGGGACACTAGAAATATGCTTCACACAATGTACCCATGTGGGGAATCGAACCCAGGTCTTCAGCGCAACGAGCGGATGCTTCAACCACTAGACTACCCCACAAAGTAATTGAATTGTTTGTTTGTTGCTTAACGCCACACTCAGCAATATTGCAGCTTATTGGCGACCTTTTGTAAATAATCAAGTCTGGACCAGACAGTCCACTGATCAACAGCATGAGTTTTGATCTATGCAATTGGGTTTATGATGTGTCAACCGTGCCAGCGAGCCTAACCACCCAATAGGGTTAGTGACCTCTTACGACAAGCATGTCTTGCTGAAGACCAATTTTAACACGTATCTAACATGGTAGTAATCAAGTCTATGGTTTATAACTTGGCCCAAATTGTTCTTGGTAAGTGTTCTAGTCTTAGCTAAAATATGACAAAAACACAAAGAAGATGAAATACTTGTTTAACACTGCAGTCAGAAATGTTCGAGCCATATGACAGTATGATGTCTTTCAGTGGCATTTAGAATTTGTACATAGATGTCCAAGATATTTTTACGGATTAAACTTCTTTTTTATTTCCCTAATGACGTTTCAGGACCATTCCAGGTCCCTTCATCAGGTGCACCAGATGAAGTTCACCTGCTAAAGGGACCTGGAATGGTCCCGAAACGTTGTGAAGGAACTAAAAAAAGAAGTTTAATCCATAAAAATATCTTGGACATATGACAGTAGTCTGTAAACAATGAAGTCTGGACCTTACAATCTAGTAATTGACATCATGGGCATTGGTCTACATAAGTGTCATGCAACAAACAAAGTTGGCAGGACTGACCGCCTGATGCTGTCATTTGATAAATGTACTGGAGACATCCTGCCCCCAATGAGTGAGTGAGTGAGTGAGTTAGTTTTCACGCCATGTTAGTATTATTCCAGTGACATCACAGTGGGGGACACAAGAAAATGAACTTCACACAATGTACCCATGTGGAGAATCAAACCCAGGTCTTTGGCATGACAACCGAATGCTTTACCCACTAGATTATCTCACCAGCCCAGATATAAGGCAGGTGAAGAGAATCACAGAACAAGTGTGAATATGAGGCGGAAATACATTGGACAGGAAGATTTCCAGACTCACACATCATCTGTATCCTTTTCTCATTGAATCGTTAATTTTCTCCCAGTTGCACAGGTTACATTCATCACATGAAACACTAGAACATATACAATGCAGTGATGATGTACAAATAAATATGAATTAAAATCTGAAGGAAAACCTTCAGTTTTAATACTTACATATCCCCAACTACGTTGTCATCAAAGCCAATGGCCTTCATTAATCCTGGTAAGAAGATATCCATGAAGTCGTCAGACGTACAAGCAGACGGCCACTGTAAACAAATATTAACAGCATCAGTTGTAAGGGAAATATGATAACAACACCTGTAACCGAAGAACATACTGATTGAGACTGACCATATTGTTCAAGGTCATGACAGTAGTGAGTGAGTGAGGTTTTATGCCTCTTTGAACATTATTCCAGTCATATCTCAGCATGGCATCTCGACGTGCAAGGAAAGAGCACAGAGATGCATGTCATAGATGTTCACCATTCAAATTTGACCTGCTTGGGATTGGTGCAGACAAACCTTGAAACATTATCTGGACTAATTGGATTTGTCCAATCCAAGGACATTACTCTCCTGCTGCAGAGTTGAAGGAATCAATTTCAGGCACACATGCTATGATGTTCACAAGGTGTACACCTTTATCCTCATCATGCAGTAGCACTGCGGATGTATTGTTACATCTGTTTCAGTGTTCTTGATGTCATAGTGATGATGATGTCACAAACCACCAACGCAGTTGGCGCTTTTTCTTTTTGAAAAGTCTTTAAACTCTGACAATTTAAAATATATCAGAACCGCTCATGCTTATAAGTCGTGTACATTTCCAACTGATACGGGGAAAAACATTACTCTACTATCAATTAATTAAACAGACACCCCGTGTAAATTTAAACATACACATGATATAGTTTAGGAATAATGTTTTTAATTAACGGAAATATGAATTCATCTATCAAAAGTTTAGTTTACATTGAAACGTGGCAAAATACATAAGTATTATTTTCTCAAGTAATTATCAAACTGGGAAAAAAAAATAGATTTCAACAAAAAGAGAAACGTAATCACTGACATCCCCTTTTGTAAACTTTTTAAATGATCACAAAATAAGCCATGGCAACACAATTAAAGGCCAACTAATCTCTCTACTACTACCATATAATTCTTTACACTTAAGAGACATGGAAATTCATGACAAATGGAATCTCACCCTCAACCAGTTCTCCTTTTATGAAGATTCTGAAGAATGTCATATAACTCTCAGAGATTTACCCGAGTCCTGTATTTGAGGGTCCCTGGGACTCATAATCTTACTTTTCAGGGGTCCTGGACCGCAAAATAGGAGTCCCAGACACTTAAATATTACTACAAATTCTGTTATTGTATTGTGTATTATGATCATCACATAAATTGCTACAGTAATTAAATTGCAAATGATACCATAACCCAGCTTGTAGTAAACTCAGTGATTACTTATCGTTACTTGATTGGAATTTTTACAAAAAGTATTTGGACTTTTCTGCATCCCTGAGGACACGCTGTTAAATTTCGTTGCATCCATTGTCAATTTTTATGCATATTGGATGCAGGAATTCGCATCCCGTAAATCCCTTGACTCGATTTAAAGTTGCAGTTACAATATTCAACACCTCAGCAATTTTTTCAAAAGGCTATATCATATGGTAGCCATGGAAGACATTTCCGATTTTGATGCATTTGTGACACAAATTATGTCAGATGCAATTTCCTCTTCTGACTAGTGAAAAATGTTCACTTACAACTGACCTTCCTCTGCATGTGTTTGTGACACATATCACCTGCTATCATCCAATTTTCAGTGATCCATGAACACATGCTTATGATAAAAACTCATCCACACAATGGGTTGACATATCTTATGATTAAATGGTTTTTTGACGGATATAATCCACTAGAAAGCTTTTGAGTTAACAGCAGACATATTGGCCAACTGATCCCCTGGGACAGATTTTGTGCTATGATTCCTCCGGAGACCACATGAAGCTGCAGTACCACTGAGTAATCATAATTGTTTCCAGACACAAGATATTTTCCTTGCCATAGCAACATCATCACCAAATCTCACGCATCAAAATCTAACCAAAGCGATTAGTGACAACCCCTTAGGCTTCATGTGGTGATCAGAAACAAAGGGAGGTAATCAAGCATGACACCCACTTCACATGCACACCACTAAGGAGAGTGTTTCATTCAAATTACCTGACCACACATTACACATGAAAAGAAATTTTCCACCCGAATCAACACGATGGCGGTATCGCAACCCAGAAACATAAAACATCCTGGACAACACCAATTGTATTCATTCATTGTAATCAGGAATCCTAAAGGATGAAATATGGCATCAAATCAACACAATTCCAATAACGAATACCGCATCTTGACAGATTTTATGTACCCATGTTTTGAGAGAAATTGTACTGTGATGACAGCCAATCATATTCCCAGCACTGATTTCAAATCATTGACAATAAAAAAATAATATTTTTTGTTTTGTGCTTGGAAAAGACAATGAAATTTCCAAACGAACGCCTTCAGTATGCCATTACTGAGATCAAAGAATCTGTGAACTTTAAGCATGAAAAAACTGATCAATGGCCACCAATTTTCAAATTGTTTCTGCTCTGATGAGTTTTATTGCAGCTGTTGATGGCATCTCTTAAATTCTAATTTCAATTTTTTGTCTCTACCCTAGATTCTTAACATTTAACACATCCTTGAAAAGGATAAGAAAAATGTTTGTTTACGATAAATATGAAGTATTTCCAGACATATTCCTCATTAAAAAACAAATAACAATAACACCACATGCAATATGAGATGCTAACTCACCTGCTTCACTTAAAATATTCAAAGGAGAACATTAACCTTTCTCGATCAACTTGATGCAATCAAATCCATGCAAATGTCAAGCAGTCATCTTCTGATCTGTGTTAAATGGGGGCCTTTGATCTCTTATAAAAGACATCCAGTGAGTGAGTGAGGGAACGAGTGAGTAAGAAGAGTGAGAGTGAGTGAGTGAGCAAGCAAGTAGGTGATGTGAAGTCACTGATAAACTTCATGTTATTAAGTGAGTGAGTGAATGAGTTTAGTTTTACGCCGCACTCAGCAATATTGCAGCTATATAGCGGCGGTCTGTAAATAATCGAGTCTGGACCAGACAATCCAGTGATCAACAGCATGAGCATCGATCTGCACATTTGGGAACCTATGACATGTGTCAACCAAGTCAGCGAGCCTGACTACCCGATCCGTTAGTCGCCTCTTACGACAAGCATAGTCGCCTTGTACGGCAAGCATGGGTTGCTGAAGACCTATTCTACCCCGGATCTTCACGGGCCTCATGTTATTAAGACAATCTTGACCAGAACTTACCACTGCCTAATACATGTGCATGGTACACTTTCTCAGAGGTGACATTGGCAAAGTTAGGTTGAAAGCCATGTTCAAGACTACTGTAGTAATGTTCATTAGATTAACTAATATCACACACCACAACCCTGAAAACAATCCGAATGCAACTCTTATTGTGGAGTGATACTAATCACTTGGACTATATTCTCTTGGGTGATGTCTTGAAAAAAGCTCCTCAAAGCCATCCTTAAAATCTCTTTAGTAATGAAATACCTCCTTGACAACTGAAACTACCAACAAACCTACTGATGGTTTTGTTGACGAGGATTTAGCTGTAGTTTGTTATGCAGAAAGCAGTTTTAACTCTGCTGTATCCTGCTTTCCCCATTACTTTAATGTTTTAATGTTGCAAGAATCAGCTCGTAAGTATGGCTTACTAAGAACATGTGTACACCTCTCACACCGCGCCTGTCAGGGAACGGTTTATAAAAAAAACATCAAAGAAATGTCGCCTACAGAACTACACCTCTCATAATCATACATTACTTCACATGTGGTTGGAGTTTCTCAGTTCACATCTTCACTCACTGCCAAGGAACTGTGTCAAATGTTTACTCAGCCAAAAAAGATACATTTTCCTCATAATTCATGACAATATGCTCTTTTAAAACGAAAGAGTATGCACAAATTCAATATCTCCACGAACATGCATTAAAACTCTCAGAAACGTTTTTCTGAAGAACTATCAATTTAAATGTGTGTTGTTTTTTTCTGAAATTTGGAAAACACACCTTTCAGATCCTGATTGCATTCCCAGCAGTGCGAATGACTGTTATTTTAAACCACTGTCATCTGTAGTACAATTATATCTGTCTGTCATCAGCAAGACAGGTAAACCAGTGGTTGATATCATCAGCAACAATCCTATTAAGCTAACAATCAGCTAACGAAACAATGCTCATGTGACACGCATCAAAGGCACCAGGATCCGCTGTGGAGCAAGGCATGAAACGGTCATGCCAAACCCCATGATTGTGGCACTGAATCCAGTTTGGGCACCATACCAGTGTTCATGGGTTTCATCAAAATGGTAAATGTATGACGCCTGTTTGCGAATTAGTTTCCAAATTTTGCTAGCCAGTCGGGCCACCTATGCCTGAAAGTCACTAGCCAACAAAACAAATCACTAGCCCGAAATTTGAATGTAGACACGGGTTTCATCATTAAGCTGATAATATGATGAACATTTTAATCAAGCCATAATCTTGCATGATATAAAAGTGTATTACAACTTAGTATGTCGGAGAGAGATATTTTTACAAAATGACCCCATGAAAATTCACTAGCCAGTCGGGCCAGTAACTGTGAAGATTTACTGGCCCGACTAGATTCTTACTAGCCACGGGCTAGCAGGCCAGTGGCTATTTTGAATACTGTCTGTATCATGATCACTCTTGGCTTTCCTCCCCTAAAAACCAGACCTACTCTGATATAACATTAACTGTACTAAAAGCAGAAATGAAACCAAGCTGCGTCCCTCACACACCATGCTCTACAAAGCACCTACAAAAGACCTACCTCAGAACTACATAGGCTCCCAGCAGATAAAAAACCCATATAAAACACAACACAAAAAATCCTGTCTGCTGGAAATGGAATTCACGGTCTCCTACTCGAGCAATAAAATCAAGCTATATTATCAACATAATGATATATAGCTCCACAAGGATTAAAACTTTTATTCGGTGTTACACATATACCAAAAAAGCAATAAACTCTACCTATCAAAAGCTTTGGTGACATTACTACAGCAAAATGCAAAAGTCAGCTTTTACATGCATAAAAAATTCAAAAGGACAAATTGAGATTGGAAAATTATCATTTCATTTGGCAACAATATTGCTTTTTATTTCATTTATTTCAGTTTTTTCTCCAATTCTGCCCCATTGTAATGTATATATAATTCATGACAACTGTTTAATAGTGTTTTATATACCACATTCATGATGTAAAAACACTGTTGATGCCTTTTTGTGAAAGTGTCTACATTCAAGAACAATTTAACTATTTTGTACCATTTTCCTGAGTGATTGAATCCTAAATAATAAAAACACAGTTGAAATCTGCTGGTAAACTAATGTCAGAAAGAGGTTTACCTGGCTCGGAACAACATGTCATTAACATCAAAGTGATGTCTTCATTTGAGAAGAAAACTTAATAGAACATTGAGATGAAGGTCACAAGCAAGCACATGTGTACTAATTTTTTTTCGATGATTGTTCGTTGGTAATGAAGCAATCATCAATTGTGAGATTCCAACCAATTCCCAACACTATTGGTCAGGCTCACTGACTTGGTTGACACACGTCATTGTATATATGTATCCCACTTTAGTAGATCGATGCTCATGCTGTTGATAACTGTATTGTTTGGGCCAGACTATTTACAGACCACATCACGTAGCTGCAATATTGCTGAGTGTGGCGTTAAACAACAAACAGTTGGGTGCAAGGAGCTTTTCTGACCAAGACAAACAGTTAATACTTAATCATATTAAAACTACCCAAACGCTTTTCAAACAAGCTGTAGAAAAGCTCTTTGGATTCAGTCCCAAATCAAAAGCCATTCCAGATCACCTCCCATTCCCCAACTAAATAAATTTATAGCCTACCTTGGAGAGGAAGTTGCCAACACAGTTAACACAGAACTTTGTCAACTTAATAAAGGCGAATTTATGTTCCGGTTCCGCCATTATAATGAGTGCTGGTTAATAGAATACCTCCCTAACAAGCAGCTGTAATTAGTGGAGATTCCACCAGGGAGGAGATATCTCGTGAAACAAATATGTCTGTAGATAGGACAAGACGATTAAGTCAAGAGAAGAAAGACACTTTAACTTGTTAACCAGGTGTTCGCTTCAAATACACTACACAACAATTTCCAGTACATACAGCTCAAGATCTTAATCTTTGAAATGCTCCTAAAAACTATTCTTATTTAATGTTGAGTTGATAGGGTAAAATGGAAATATTTTTTAACACTGGTTTGAAAACATTTGATGGAATGTGACCATTTTAAAGGTTGAGATAACAGACAACTACTTCATCAACAGCTTTCACTCAATTGTGGCTCACTGCATCCTCGATTATCTCCAGGGTATACGTTACGATCACTCTCCACTATACCCTGGATGCATCCACGGCTTGGCCCGATGATTTTATTACCTCCCTTGGCTGGCTTTTTATCCAATCAGGTGTCTGCGCTGGGAAGTTGAGTGAACCAATCACAACTCACTTTCGCTTCTTAAATTATCTAACCGTTTAAATTTGGCAACACAGCAGAGGTAGAAGGAGTTCTTTTATATATTTTTTCAAAGTTTCAGATCTGTCAATTTGTCTGTATTATTTCCTCAAAAATCTAAGTGGCACTGCGAACAAACCTTCTGCGACTGCAACCGCTATCTTTGTTGACACTGGCAAGCTTGGATGTAATGGCGGCTTAACTGATTGGCTACTGTGAGAATGCGGAGCCAGCCAAGGGAGGTAATATAATCATCAGACCAAGCCGTGGATGCATCCAGGGTATAGTGGAGAGTGATCGTAACATATACCCTGGAGATTATCGAGGATGGGCTCACTGAGGTCAAACTGATAAGTAATTAGTTTATTAATTTCAAAGTGTGAGATATGCCATTCATAATTATCACATTGCCGAAACCCATTTGATCCCAAACTATTCACAAATAACAGAAACTGTAAAAAATACTCAATTCTTGTCATGTTTATCCAGCTTCAAAATTCACATAAGTCAGCGTTTGTTTGTTGTCTAACGACACAATCAGCAATATTCAAGGTCTGTAAATAATCGAGTCTGGACCAGACAATCCAGTGATCAATAGCATGAGCATGGTTCTACGCAAATGGGATACGATGACAAGTGTCAACCAAGTCAGCGAGCCTGACCACCCGATCCAAGCTTGGGTTGCTGAAGACCAATCCTAACCCAGAAACAGAAGCTCAGAAGTTGTGTTGGACAAGTATATATCCAATCATGGCAGTCCACCTTGACCAGTAGTCTCTGAGGGATATATTTCTGAACAAGTTTAGTCTGGCTACAAAATGGAACTGATTAAAATTGAAAGAAAAAATATATCATATGCATAATATAGGATGGGGCATTATTCAAACAGGACCAATACAACCTCTGAGGACTTGTGAAAGGCATACATTGGTCCTGTCTTTAAGCATGAATACCTCAGACTGTTTAATTGCAACACTTTCAGCAGCTCACTAAAATGAACAGAATTTTATCAAATTATATTTAATCATTTCAAAGAAAGTCTACACCGACCCAAAGTTTTGCCGATTCCTTACACACACAACCAGTACCTGACGCTGTGATAAACATTCAACATTGTGTAAATAGCGGTGATGGGCTTAATGCCATATTATACTAACAGCTGGCCAGTGTGTATATATACATCATATCTCCCTCTTACAGCAACCAGTGTATTGTGGGAAAGTCTGACCAGTGACAGATTGGCTGATTACCAGACCGGCAAGTGATAGAAGGAGTGACAGCCAATACAAACAGTTTGTTCAGAAGGCTTTTAGTGTATTTATTTCTGTTAGGAATCTCTCCCCTTTCCTTTCTGCCTTATTACACAGCAGGGCAGGGCTTCCACTTGACTGGAGGGAGCTGCACAGGGGTTGTATACACAGATGAGGGGGGGGGGGCCTCCCAATTTGAAATCATAGTAATTGTACGTTCAGGAATTTTGTTGGTGATGGGATATATAATAATACCTCAACACCATGACCAAACAAATTGTGTGACACATTTTCAATAAAATTATTTATACCAAAACTTAATTTCCAAATTTTAAAGTGCACTGTCCTTTTCCAAATAGTGGCCTCTACTGTGTCTCTGCAGGGTCTTACTCACACAGTGAGTGAGTGAGTGAGACTCAGAGAGACTCAGCAGTATTACAGCAATATTTGGGGAACCTTACTCATACAGACACTGTCAGATCTTTAAATTTATTCCGACAAATGTTCCTCATATTATGTCTGGATGATGGACTATATCTTGAGGTCAGGATATTTGTATTGTTTTGAAGATATCAGTTTTTCTTTCAGAATGTTGGTAGTTCCATAGAAAATCACAACATGTCGATGTAATCCATACCTAATCCAAATGTCTTGTTTGCCAAACCTAATCCAAATCTGTGCAAATTATATAAAAACAAATCATTTCCAGCAAGTCTGAAGAACACATACTTTCAGTTGTGTTGTTTCTATGAAACAGATGAAGTATTAACTTAATTCAGTTAAAATGAGCTCCAAAGTACCAAATAAATCTATTTTATTTTCTTATTTCCCCTGGGTTTATAAACATAGCAATTGTATATTAAACTGACAATCTGGACTCGACCTTACCATTGCACAAACACTGTCTGATGAAGAAAGTCTACATTCACATAAGTGAATAAGTCAGAAATGTATTACCATACCCTAAAGGAAACATCATGGGAACAACAGGGCTTAGAAAGCTGGAGGGGTAAGGAGAGCAAGTTACAACACTCAAAACTTTCTGTATCAAGACTAATTCTATGTTCTGCGGATCCATTTACTTTTTCCAACAATATATGAGACTAATTTTGTTTTTTTCCAGTCCTTTCCTCAGATGACCATTTTCAGCAAAACAATTCCCCACACACCCTATCATAATATAAAACGGTTGATCCCTAAGGTCTCTCTAAATGATAGTGAGAGCAAGAGTCATTTCAAAAATTGGATGAGTCAAGTCTACAGACCGTGGTCTCATTGATAATACTTTTGAAACCCATCCATATCCTGACACTGACCAGAACAGTAAAAGAAATAGATTGTGTTCGTCCTCATGTAATTACACAAGATGGAAGGACAGCAATCGTAATATTCCAGATTCAGAATTTAGGCCTCTTGCTTTGTTCAGAACCAAAAACTCCCCACCATGAGCTGTCCTACAAACACATGGCTCGTCATATACTTCCCCTAGATCTGTACTTAGCAGTGATTACACGTTGGCCACGGTTGTAGCTTACGGACAAACACTATGATTACACCCTGGGTTACATCTCTGGCACATGGAAGACTCATTTTTCATTCTGCATGCAAATAAAATCTCCTTGAATGCCCCCTTTAAAGACTAACAGATGGTTTGCATGGACAGGCTGCAGACTTCAAAAACATTCATTTCAAAGTCAGTCTCATCGAGGACACCTCAATCACTGAAGGTTAAATGTTTCGAAGTTTCATACTTCATTGGTTCAGAATGGAAGGGGTTACGCAAGTGTGCAATGCCACAAGTCACAACAGATTGCAAGGGAATCCAAGGTTCAAAAATATTTTACATCAGGCATGTAGTGCATGCACCTTACTCAGTCTTTTTTATGTTAGTGATTGAGTGATATATCATTGTGTGAATGATTTGGTTTTTACATTAATCCAATACAATATTATCTCCCTGGAAGAAGATTCTTAAAACACATTAAGCCCATAATGTTAAAGTGATACAACCCTATCTTAATTTATTCCTAAAATATTCCTCTTGCAGAGTTGCTTCCCTTTAGCATGACAGGATCCAAAGAAGGTGGTTTTGAATCCCTGGTTCATTTTAACTATGCTCCGTTGGATAACGGAAGAGAAAACCATTTAAATGACACTATTCTTCTTGCAGTGGAAAATTTGACTGAATATGATGAACATTTATTCAAGTGACATTACTATAGGCAGTGTATGAAATAAGGCCGTCCGACTGCCCGAGACAGGGTAGATTTCTGACGGACAGTCTAAATTTACAGCTAGCCAGCCCAAGGGTCTGATAACATTTTTAAATGTTCCATACATCTGAATAAATTCACCATATCTGAGCGTCTGGTCTGGTAAGATTTTGTAGTTACCAGCCCTGATGTCTGGCTGGGTTTTTGGCTTATTTCATATACTGATATAGGTTGTATGTAAAATTGTGTTTAAAAAGAGGATACTATTTCAGCAAAATGCACTTAGAATAAAGTTCTGTAAAGTATACTACAGTTTACAAGTGTGTGAAACTCTTACACTGCAAAACCTGTACATTAATTCCAGCAAGACAGGCCTTAAACAACAAACACCTGACTGCACAAACATACAGTTAACATGGAAGTAAACCGCTTTGATTGTTAATCATGGAGTTTATGTGATCTGTGCTCATGGAACCCGATCATTTGTCAGTGCTTGAGTATTAATAGAGAACTTGTGAAAGCACTTAATCAGAGTAGAATTGGCCTTTGTTCTCGTAGCAGTACATTTTTATCCAGATAAAGTATTTTCATTTGTCGTGACTCCGATCTCTGGGATAGTTAGAGAACTTGTGCCATACATTATCAGGATATAATCACCCTTTGTTCTCATATTAGTATATTTTTATCCAGTTAAAGTATCTGTGCTCCTTGATATTTAGATCCTGTCCATGCTCTTGTGTAGATAGAGACTAGTGACAGAAAGAAATAAAGATATAATTACCCTTTGTTCTTGCAACAAAGGTTGGGTGGAGTAGCCTAAAGCGTTTGCTCGTCACTCTGAAGACCAGGGTTCGATTCCCCAGATCTCTGGTGTCCCCCACCATGATATTGTTGGAATATTGCTAAAAGTGGCATAAAACTACACTCACTCATTCTTGCAACAAGTTCATACCCAAAACAAAATGACAAGCACTGGTCTGCTGTTATACAACAGACATAGTCAAGCAAAAAGTCCACAAAATGTATTCATTTGACTGCTCATTTCAGACTGATTTTAATTCAAATTCCAAGTTCACACTGACCTTTTCTTGCAAATCAAAAGGTCACACATGAATCATATGTCATCTTTTCACTACCGACTCATCAACATAAGAATAGTATTTTGTTTCTCGAAACTAATTATGACTACAAATCCCTCCAAATCAGGCCAATGCGATGATAGATGAATATAAATTTCAACATTAATTTCATTAATGTGCGACATTTATTCACAACCCTACAGACAAATCAATACCCGGGCACCTAATGAACAAAATCTAAATGTAACCCCTATAAAAAGAGTCCATTTTCCTTTCTTTACGCTCTCAAAGGTGTACTTTGTCATACAGGCATCTATCTTATATCATGAAGGTGCCAATTTTTTGGGTTGTATTTCCTGAAATCAATATTTTTTTAAAGTCTATTTCAAAGACATTAATCATTTTCCACTCGACCCGTAGTGTGTGTGTGTGTGTGTGTGTGCAATGTGTCTGAACGTCGAGCGTTTGGAGACAACCGAAACAGTCTCAGCTGTCAATATATTCAAATTTTATACATTACATATTGATGTTTAAGAGCAAGTCAAGCATTCTCCAATTACACCATGTCATACAA
Organism: Haliotis rubra; assembly: GCF_003918875.1. NCBI lineage: Eukaryota > Metazoa > Mollusca > Gastropoda > Lepetellida > Haliotidae > Haliotis > Haliotis rubra. The sequence continues at coordinate 502,948 of NW_025765625.1, read as the reverse complement.
TTTTTTTCACCTGATTTATTCCGCTTGTTTTCAATCTCTAAAACTAATGAAGCCAAGATTATTGTTTGACAAAATATTAAAATCTTTTCAGAAATGAATTTACTTACAATTTTGGGGGTTAAATCTAAAACTGATAAATAATTTCTTCATTCTTTTCTGTTCATTCTGAGTAGAGTAAATAATGAACAGTATTTCAGTTATATCTTGTAGTAACAGTAAAGTATGGGAGATAATCCACAGACGTTACTGCTCTGGTGATGTACAAGGGTCCTTGGGTACAATGTGTGAAGCCCATTTCTGCTGTTCCCCGCCATGATATTGATGGGAAAGCACTGTTTGAGTTTAAGTTTTGGAGAAAAAAACAATGATTTTTTCCCACAACTCCAGTTTATCTGCCATTGCAGGTGGGTACAGCAACACACACTTTACAAACACAACTTTTCTGTTTACAGAAGTGATTGAGTATTGTTTTACGCCATTTTAAAGCAACATTCCAACAATATCACGGCTGGGGACACCACGAGCTTCACACATTCTACCAATGTGAGGAAGAGAACCCAGCTCTTCAGCATGCCCAGCAAATGCTTTAACCACAAGACCTCCCTTTCATATTTTAATTTGTATACAATCCACAAAATTAGAAATTCCTGAGCTTGTCACAGTATTTAACACTCACAGAGCAAAATATCACCTCCATACTTTGAAACACTGTGAAAATACAAGCTTAAATTGAGAACACTTAGAAATTCTTCGACTCCTTAAGTCTGTAAAAGTGTGATGTGCTGCGAGGCCCCTTGTGTAGCTGTTCAAGTACCTCCATCCCACAGACCACACAAATAAACAACACAGGAAAACCTGTAACTGATATTTACAGAAATAAGTACTGCACAGAGTAAATACCACCATCACTGAAAACAACATCTCATTTCCCTCAGAGACTGGCTTTACATCAGATGCTGGTGGATGCGACTTCGGAGACAGGCAAGTAAAACTATCTGAAAGATATACATAAATCAAGTATCCCTGCGAGAATCAAGGTGTCTGAAGGAAAAAATAATTCGAAAGCGAGCCATAAAATAAGTTAGAACTTCCTGGCAATTGTATTATTGCTATACTGTGTGAAATTGTTTTTATTGTGTTAATCTCATTGTCCTCACGTAGGTAGTGTTTTGTCTAGGTCCGCATATCACTGTCACAGAGCTTATTTTCATTCTTCACACTCATGCCAGGAACAGTATTTCAAGAGTTCTTTTCTCTGAGGATACGTTTCAAAATGTTAGCCTGGCACATGAGGCAATGTGTTCTTAGTGCCATGAATCACTGCACAGTTTTGTCACTTAGATGTGACAGGATCTGCTGATCAATGGGTTTGAATTCAAGATTTGCCAAACTTATTATACTTGGTCTGTTGGAGCCATATTGGTTTCACTAAAGTGCCAAATGTTTATCATCTGTACTAACTCAGGCTTTTCTTCCAAAACACCATGATATTACTGAAATTCAGTTAATATCTTTGCAACACACAGCACAATTTTTTCTGGGAGAGGCTGAATAATTAACATAGGCAATTTTGCCTGTTTGACAATCCCCCAAAAACTTATATATGTAAAAGTATACAGATATGTCATCAAAGGAAATAAATATTGTTTAAACATTAGTTTGAAATTATCTTGTGGTAATTTTGCACTTGTATTATTTAACCAAAGATTTTAAGTGTTCTCTTGACACCACCTAGTGACTAGAATCTGAATATGATTCTGTGAACCTCATCATATGTAGAAATATCTGGGTAACAGGTCACAAAGCATTCAAGACGTCAGGACATCGGTTAATTGATATTTACTCATGACGATATGACAGTCATCAGTTTATGCAAAACTATAGAACTATGAAAGTCATAAATCTATGTTCAATTATAGAGGTGAGGAGAGGTGAAATTGGGTTTAACGTCATGCTTGAGAATATTTCGCTCATATGACGACGTGCATGCATGTGTATGTGTATGTGCGGCTGCTTGTACTAGCCCAGACTGAAGCTGGTTTTATAGTGCTAGCCTACTGAGATACCATGCTGCAGTGAAGCAGGAATACCCCACTCAGACACATTATACTGACTCCAAGCTGACCAGTCCTTGTTGTACCCATTAATACCGAGCGCCAGGCAGGGACCAACAAGTACCATATTTTAACGTCTGTTGGTATGGCGCGGTCGGGGATCAAACCCGCAACCTTCCGCTCCCCGGGAGAACGCTCTAACCACTACACCATGGAAGTGGTTGTTAAATTATAGAGCTTGAAATTCACTAGTGAATGTCAAACTGTATGACAATCATAATTGTTAAACTACAGAGCTAATGAGACTAAGTCTATCCTAAACTATAGAGCTTTTAAAGTTTTAAGTGAGTGAGTGAGTGAGTCGAGTATGGTTTTACGCCACTTTTAGCAATATTCCAGCAATATCCCAGCACAGCAGGGGACACCTTAAATGGGCGAAAGTTTTAAGTGAATGTGAAAAGTATGAAACTGCAATATCACATTAGGGCACACCAGAAATGAACATCACACAAAGTAACATTGCATCAACGTTAGTGCAGTAGAGATCAAGATCTGGCTTCACATATTGCACCCATGCAAGGAATCAAACCTAGGACTAGGCAAACAAAAATACAGAACGAATATAATTGTGCATCCCTCAGGGATCAATATATATCTTTCGGCCCATTCTGTACATTTCTGCTAACTGGACTTCTCGGTCAGGTAAACCCGACATTGTTAACCTGATCTATCCAGAGCACAGCAAAGCTTATCAAGAGCCACTTGTCTCCCACTTGTGAAGTCAATCAACACATTCCCATCCTCCCAAGTTCCTTGATAAGGATAATAATAATGATTTCTCCTTTTCCCATCAGATCCCAATTTCCAGATTTGATTTCAAAATTTGGGACACCTCACACCCTCTTATCACCTCCGACCTTGAGATGACCCATGACATTGAAATCCCATGGTCAGAAATAGAATGCTTTTTCACATTTGAGACATGCAAACATATAAAGATGCCTCATGCCACTAACAAGACCCTAACCAGAGATCCAGACGATTTCACTCAAGATATAATTCAAATAAAATTTTATTAACTGATTAAGCAATGCACCAAAGGGACATAACTCTGTCAAATACCTGCAGTGTCTTTGCAGTCAAGATAACTGTACTTGTTTTGGCTCAGTGCTGCCAAGCTTATCTTAAGGCAGTAATATGCCACAGTGAACAGCCCTTCACAGTCTGACACCTCTTATATAAACCACTTACTTCATCATCTGATGCACGGGCAGATAGATTTCCCAACAAAGATGGCATCGGATTACTTCTAATTCAAACTATATTTCCATCTCAGATATAAACCTTTTTTCTTGCAGTTTCACATGGTATGACTCACAGACTTCAAAAGAACCATTTCCGCAAAATTTGAGAAATTTTTAATTAATTTTAATAAAAATAGCAATAATTTTACCAGAAAAATATATTTTTCAAAGTTAGTTGTAAGTCATGAGCTTTCAAAAGTTAAATTCTGCAAATTCAGAAATAATTTGTATGAAAAAGGCAATAATTTTAGGAGAAAAAAGTATTTTATTTCAAAGTCAGTTTTATGTCAAGGGTTTTAATAGTTAAATCAAGACAGCAGGATATGTTTATATTACATTTATCTAGTAAAGGAACAGATTTCTTTCACAGATATTTCTTGACATATGACAAGGAACTTTGATGGTTGATAAACGCAGCATCTGTCCTGCCTGACCATCTCACCTCATATCATATTTACACCTATGTTGATACAAGCTGGACCCATCTGTCACCATCAAATCTACAAGATACCATCTGACAACAACTAGTCACAACTGACAAACCAGAACATTTTCACAGTCCTGCACTAAATGATATCACTGGCTTGAGAGATAGTAAATTGGAGTTTGCATATCTTCTTTCACATGTTGTTACAAACAGAACAGTGTATTATTTCTCACACCTCATATTTCAGCCTTGATCTTATATTTTTTAAAAACCTGTTTAAAGGAAAGATATTTGTTCACAAAATGTTCACTACACAATTGTTTCACGGTCATTTTTGTGTTTCATTCTGAGATATTTTCCTCATACTTAAATAATGCTGAAGGGGTCGTTGTCGGAACAGGTATTACAGATGTGTACTTCAGGTAGGTTTCTGTATACAGAAAAGTACCCTAGTCAAAATCGGAATACAGAAACGTACCCTTGGATGATTCCATTACGCAGTGTGTTGTTTTCTTGATTTGAACTGTCATACAGTTGAATTAGATGCATTTGATTGCGTTCTATAAGAAACGACCATACACGGTAACGAATATTTCGCCGAGCACAATACCATTTGCAATCAGTTGAACGGGAACAACTACATACAGTTTCGGTTTTGGGTTGCAAAATATGGACTCGTAGTCCGTGTAAGGTGCCGGGTACGTTTCTGTATTTTGACATTGTTTTGACATTACTGTATACAGAAATGTACCTGGGGTACATATCTGTAGTACCTGTGCCGACAACGACCCCTTCAGCCTAAATAATACATGTGAAGGCATGCAGCACAAATTCCATTTACAGATCTGTGAAAAATCATCTTGAAATTGTCAGTATTTCCTTTTGAGTATTGAATTTAATGTTGAAAACTGGTTCCACAAGAACAGGAAAAACGATTTGTTAAAAATCAGTCAAGTGTCAGCTCAAACCCATTCCCCTGATCAAGCTGACAGAAAGTGAAATAAGTCGACAGAAATTGATTTTGTAAAAGTGGAACACCATTTAATTTTTATATGTTTGGCACACTGAGGAAGTAAGTTGACAAAGCATGTTCATTGTTTGACAAGTGCCTTGAAGTGGGGTCCCAGTTTGGAGAATACATGTCAAAACAATTACAGTTAATTTCTCTTCGGTGTAAACTGTTATACATATGCAGGTCTAACTGCTTATGTGGAGCCTGGTAGGCTTCTGCTGTCTGACTGACTCTGAACCAGAATTTGTAGTTTTGAGGCATATATATGTTCAGAGTTGATGCCACAACATTCAGAAAATTGTTTTTCATTTCATAACATTTTAAAGTTTTAGGAAGTGTTCCTAAAAGGGAATGAATGAGATTATTCCGAATCAGCAGTTTTACATCTCTGTGACAGACAGACCAATGAGAAACCAAACAAATGGTTACAGTTCCTGAGTGGAAGGGAATTGATCAAGTCATTATAAAACTATTCCTACTGAACATTATTTGACCATCCCATCACCAGTTTCATGAATGCTGGGTTCACATCTGTTTGATCTGTTTCTGTTATTACATAGGAGGCCAAGCTGAGGGTGATGCAAGTTGATAAGTGAGTGAGTGAAGGGAATATGACAACATTCTAGTAATTTCAAGCCAGAGGACATTAGCAATAGACTTGTTACATTGCAAGCACTTGGGGAATCAGAACCCATTTTTGCATGATGATGAGCAAAAACTTTGACCAATTGGCTATCCCACCACCCCTGAAGCAGACATTCACCACTTGACACACCCCAGTCTGTATATCCTGTATTTCATTGGTTAATGTGGGGCACACCCATTTTAGTATCAGTCAACGAATCGTCATCTCTGTATTGTTTCAATTTTAGATAAATAGTCACCAGTACCAAATGTTTGGCAGTAGGGTTTAGACTCCCAACATAGGTCAGCTCTAGCCCTCAGTCCAGAGAGTTGTACAATTCTTGTAAATAAAATTGTGATTAGCTTCTTGTGACTTCGGACTCTTTGCTGAGTTAATTCCCCCAAGCAAACCAGCAAACCAGTTAGATAAGGGGTTTCACCGGAACCCTCACTTGGACCCAAGACCCTTATCATAATATACCCAAGGATCTCAACTTTCACAAATGAAGACCTTTTAGCCACCAAAGATCTGATGACAAAGGTCTCAACAATTAGCATGTGCTATGAAACATAAACATCTGCAGTTCCAGATCAAGATGAACAGAATACCAACAAAACTTCAGTCAAAGTTATGAAATAGTATTGTCATAAAGTGATGTCGACAATTGAATTCCAGTTTAAGGATTCAAACCCATAAAGTTTAAGAATGAAGGCAACTGAGCCACCAATGACCTCACCATGGATGACACAGGCCACTTGCATACGCTGTGAAACTTTGTTTCAAAGTCTCCAGGACCATCCGAAACATCAAGTCATGTATATAGTTCAAGACAAGCAGTATACTGATAAGAATTCAGTCTGGGTAATGATGTTGCTTTGGCATATATTGAGCTACACCAGTAAGTGATTATGGTTTTCCGCTACTTTTAGCAATATGCCAGCAATATCATGTTGGGGGACACCAGAAATGGGTGTCACACATTGTACCTACATGGGAAATCAAACCCAGTTGTTCAGTATGAAGAGTGAACACTATAACCACTAGGGTATCCTTCCAGCCCTTCAGGTAGAAGACTTTTCGTTGATAATTATTGAATTCCGCATCCTGAATACACAAGTTGATTGTTGGGATTACAGAAGAAACTATGACTAGGGACAAAAACAACATCTACTAAATATCTTGACTGCCTTGGTGTAACACATCCCCTTAAGTAAATTCACATTAGGATTGTGCAATCATCGGAATTTCATCAAGAGTGGACTGTGTTGGTCACAATGCACACAATCAATACATTGCAGGCTTGAGTAGAGTATATAATGCAAGTTAAACAACCCCTGATTTAATGTATGTGCTATCTGTACTAATTACTGTAGTAATTTATCAAATGTCTGCACAAGGTCCATTCCAACTGACTGCCACCTTGTCCAGGATAACTAGCTATCAACAAATTGTATTGGCATGATATGGTCAGCATGGCTGAGGCAGCTGTAGAAGCAATGGTTTGGCAGGTCATGACCTGGTAGCATGCTCTGGAAGAAATGATTCATCTGGCAGGGCATAATCTGGTCAGCAATGGCAGTTGAAGAAGCTATGATTAATCTGGGAGGCCATGACCTGGTCAGTAATGCTGTAGCATTTCCAGGAGCAATGGTTAATCTGGGAGGTCATCATTGACCCTTTCAGCAACAATGAAGCAGTTCTAAAACCAAAGGTTAATCTCCAAGGGCTTTATCTAGTCAGCACCAAGGTAGCAGTTTTTTAAGAAATGTTTATTCGGGGAGACCATGACCTGGTCAGTAATGCTTCATCAGCTCTTGAAGTAGTGGTTATTCTGGGAGACAATACCTGGTCAGCATCGTTGTAGCAGCTCTTGAAGCAATGGCTATTCTGGGAGGCCATGACCTGGTCAGTAACACTGTAGCAGCTCTTGAAGCAATGGCTATTCTGGGAGGCCATGACCTGGTCAGTAATGCTGTAGCAGCTCTTGAAGCAATGGCTATTCTGGGAAGACATGACCTGGTCAGTAACACTGTAGCAGCTCTTGAAGCAATGGCTATTCTGGGAGGTCATGACCTTGTCAGTAATGCTGTAGCAGCTCTTGAAGCAATGGCTATTCTGGGAGGACATGACCTGGTCAGTAATGCTGTAGCAGCTCTTGAAGCAATGGCTATTCTGGGAGGCCATGACCTGGTCAGTAATGCTGTAGCAGCTCTTGAAGCAATGGCTATTCTGAAAGGACATGACCTGGTCAGTAATGCTGTAGCAGCTCTTGAAGCAATGGCTATTCTGAAAGGACATGACCTGGTCAGTAATGCTGTAGCAGCTCTTGAAGCAATGGCTATTCTGGGAGGACATGACCTGGTCAGTAACATGCTGGTCAGCAGCTCTTGAAGCAATGGCTATTCTGAAAGGACATGACCTGGTCAGTAATGCTGTAGCAGCTCTTGAAGCAATGGCTATTCTGAAAGGACATGACCTGGTCAGTAACACTGTAGCAGCTCTTGAAGCAATGGCTATTCTGGGAGGACATGACCTGGTCAGTAATGCTGTAGCAGCTCTTGAAGCAATGGCATGATTCTGGAAGCCATGACCTGGTGAGGTACATGACCTGGTCAGTAATGCTGTAGCAGCTCTTGAAGCAATGGCTATTCTGAAAGGACATGACCTGGTCAGTAACACTGTAGCAGCTCTTGAAGCAATGGCTATTCTGGGAAGGACATGACCTGGTCAGTATAGCAGCAGCTCTTGAAGCAATGGCTATCCTGGGAGGACATGCTGTAGCAGACCTGGTCAGTAACACTGTAGCAGCTCTTGAAGCAATGGCTATTCTGGGAGGACATGACCTGGTCAGTAATGCTGTAGCAGCTCTTGAAGCAATGGCTATTCTGGGAGGACATGACCTGGTCAGTAACACTGTAGCAGCTCTTGAAGCAATGGCTATTCTGGGAGGACATGACCTGGTCAGTAACACTGTAGCAGCTCTTGAAGCAATGGCTATTCTGGGAGGACATGACCTGGTCAGTAATACTGTAGCAGCTCTTGAAGCAATGGCTATTCTGAAAGGACATGACCTGGTCAGTAACACTGTAGCAGCTCTTGAAGCAATGGCTATTCTGAAAGGACATGACCTGGTCAGTAATGCTGTAGCAGCTCTTGAAGCAATGGCTATTCTGGGAGGACATGACCTGGTCAGTAATGCTGTAGCAGCTCTTGAAGCAATGGCTATTCTGGGAGGACATGACCTGGTCAGTAATGCTGTAGCAGCTCTTGAAGCAATGGCTATTCTGGGAGGACATGACCTGGTCAGTAATGCTGTAGCAGCTCTTGAAGCAATGGCTATTCTGGGAGGACATGACCTGGTCAGTAACACTGTAGCAGCTCTTGAAGCAATGGCTATTCTGGGAGGACATGACCTGGTCAGTAATGCTGTAGCAGCTCTTGAAGCAATGGCTATTCTGAAAGGACATGACCTGGTCAGTAATGCTGTAGCAGCTCTTGAAGCAATGGCTATTCTGGGAGGACATGACCTGGTCAGTAACACTGTAGCAGCTCTTGAAGCAATGGCTATTCTGGGAGGCCATGACCTGGTCAGTAAGCTCTTGCTGTAGCAGCTCTTGAAGCAATGGCTATTCTGGGAGGACATGACCTGGTCAGTAATGCTGTAGCAGCTCTTGAAGCAATGGCTATTCTGGGAGGACATGACCTGGTCAGTAATGCTGTAGCAGCTCTTGAAGCAATGGCTATTCTGGGAGGACATGACCTGGTCAGTAACACTGTAGCAGCTCTTGAAGCAATGGCTATTCTGGGAAGACATGACCTGGTCAGTAATGCTGTAGCAGCTCTTGAAGCAATGGCTATTCTGGGAGGACATGCCTTAATCAGTGACAGTGTAGTTGTAGAAACCAAGGTCATTTTCTGGGGTCATCAGCAAGATGGTTTTAGAAGCAATGATTAATTCAAGAGTGCCTTATCTGATCAGCAACAATTTAGTAGCTCCAGAACCAATGGTTACACTGTGAAGGCCCAGATCAGGTCAGCAAAATTAAAGCAGTTCTGAAACCATGGTTAGTCTTGGGGGGCATGAGCTGCTCAGCAACAATGTAAGAGTTCTAGATGTAATAATTATTCTGAGAGGGTCTTGTCTTACCCTAAAAATGTAGCAGTTCTAGAACCAATGGTTTTTCTGAGAGGGCCTGAGCATGTCAGAAACACTGAGGCAGTTCTAGATGCAACAAGTGTTTGCCACTAATATGGCAATGTCCCCCGCTGCTAAGAAGAATGAAATGAAACATATTTACTACTTTTTATTTTTGGGTCACATACATGAAATGACTGTGTCTGCAAAATCACCCAATGTAGGCTGTTGACATAATTGAAGACATTGGGTGCAATGTTTTATGAGATACCGCTTCTACATAAGTTTGAAAAGTTGTCAAAGTGTCGTGGTGACCTTGAAAATAAGGTCAAGGTCACCAAAATCACTGCTGCCTACAGTCCCCCATTCAAGTGGGGGACAATAATTAATCTGGGAAGGCACAATCTAGTTGGCAATGGTTAGTCTGGGAGGACAATACAGAGGCTATTTCATTTACATTGTAGAATATGAGATGATGCCTTCACAATGAAATGTCGTATGAGGATATATTGGGAAAATGAAAGTTGTAAATGCCTTGTAGTATTTACTTATCAACATGTTTCTTCAGACATATAGTCATTTGATAACAGAAAAATGTTGAAGGTAAGACTTATCATCTGTGCTGAAGAAATTCCAATACCTTAAATGGAAAAATGAAGACTACTGTAAAATATGTGGGTTTTGTACATTGTAAACTGCAAACAGCCACTACAGACACATCCAGCTAAAATAAGGTCATCTGGAAGAAAGGTTTCAACTTAAATTGTGTCTACTTGTTGTAAATGTAGGTTTAAATGCAAGATTGGATTGATTGATGTCCAGTGTGGTTTTACTTGATAAACGCTGGGGTAGTTTCTGAGACTTGAAAGAGGTTAGGCTTTCTTTGTTCAGCTAATCCAGACAGACTGGTTGAGGAGATATATCCCACATCAATCAATGCTGTGCATGAACAGAAGGTATACAGTGTTAAACCTACAGAAGATACTGATGTAATGATCAGAAATATCACTGGAATGCTGTCTGTGCCTTCAAGTGAGGTGAAATGGGGGGTTTAACGTGGTGCTTGAGAATATTTCGCTCATATGACTACATGCATCCATGTGTATGTGTTGCTGCCTGTACTAGCCCAGACTTAAGCTGGTTTTATGGTGCTAGCCCACTGAGATACCATGCCACAATTAGGCATGAATACCCCACTCAGACACATTATACTGATTCCAAGCCGACCAGTCCTTGTTGTACCCATTAATGCCAAGCGTCAGGCAGGGACCAACAAGTACCATATTTTAACTGACTTGGTTGACACATGTCATGATATCCTAATTGAGTAGATTTATGCTCATGCTGTTATCACAGAATTGTCTGGTCCAGATGTAATTATTTACAGATAGCCGCCATATAGATTCTAGCTGCAATATTGCTGAGTGTGGCGTAAAACATAACTCACTCACTCACTACAGTATATACTGACACAATGAAAGTGTTGTACCTACAGTTCATCTTGACACAATGTTAGCATTTATCTCCAGGAGATATCCATACAATGTTACACGTTCGGTTTATACTGACACAATAATACAGTGTTGTACCTACAGGAGATAGTGATACAATGTTACACATTCAGGAGGTAAGAAGACTTTGATAACATCTTGTATTTTCAGGAGATATCGACACCATGTTCCACCCTCAGGAGTTACAATGTATGACATTGTGTCACTGAGACATTGCTGAGTCATAGGAGAGAGCAATACAATGCTGCACCTTCAGGAGATATTGATACAAAACCACATCAAGAAATACTGCACCGTCGAGACACAATCACGATATCAGCTTCCCACCTTGTCAACAAAACTTTAACGAATTCCCACAGAAACTGACAAATGTTCACATAATCCTCCCCAACATCTGCAGCTGAAGTCAGCCTTAGACACCACAGGAGAAGGCCAGGCTATTTTGTCAGCTGAACACAACACGGCATTCTCAGCTTCCTGGGGAGTATCTTAAATATGATCAATTTTTCCTCAGCTACCATCTTAATTGATACACTGATTGTTGGTTGAGACAATGGTTAGATCTAAAGAAAACATTTCCCAGCAGGATAGCCAGAAACTTGAGTCTCTCAGAGACTGGTTGTAGCTCTATCTGTCAGCCTGAAGAAAGCTATACCTTCTTCTCGGTGGGGGATGATGGGAGATTATTATCACACAATTTGCCAATTTCTGGTTGCTGGTTGAACTCAGGAAGTCTGGCAAGACTGTGATGACTGGGAGAATGGGGAATAAATGCATGAATGAACCACGTTCACGAATGTATATCACGTGAACACATAACAAGACAGCACAAATGTAACATGTAACACCAGATCACCCTATTCCTAACCCATCAGTCTGCCTAAACCAAGCTTCTGCAATATTCTTAACAGATATTGAATTTATAATGAAAGCTCACTCATAGGAATTTTGAGTTTTCAGAAGTCGGGACGTATAATATTGAACAAACTGTATGGATAACAACTTCCTTATTTGTGAGTGCGACATTTCCATACAGATTCCTGCTTGACAATATGGTACAAGAATCTGCAGCGAAATGTTGCACTCACTTAAGAAGTTGGCGTCCATAGAGTTTGTTCAATATTGCACTCTTAATCTGCTACATCCATGTTAAATTATGTGGAAAGGTTTGCATATACGTAAACAAATAATTTTAAAGTGACTTTCAGTTAGAATGTTTCTGTTCTCTTCTAATGGATCATGTGAGGCCATTTTGTGTAGTTGGGTAACAGATCCAATGGCCCCTTATTCTTCAAAATTGAAAAAATGTATCCAAATTTACAATTTTTGTTTTCTGACACATCTTCCATAAAAGTCAAAATTTAAAACTTAAGATGCTCAATCTGAGACAATTATTTCACCAAATCGTTCAGATGATTCCTTGAATAATTGTCATGTCCTTTTGATACACAGATATTGCCAAAACAAACTCCCCTTTGTCTTTCAAGCAAAAACAAAAATTAAGCTTCCACCAGATGAAGGCACTAAAAATGGCAAATTCATTTAGTTTCTTCTCTTTTTCCCGTCCTACAGATAATATTTGAAAACACATCCTGCAACATCAATATTCTTGCAGTCTTCTAAAGGAAAAAGTTTGTAATTACCTCATGATTCATGTTCATGTTTTTAATTTTCAATACATTATACCATATGGCATTGAATTTTAAAGATTATATGAAATGTCATAAACCAAATCATATAAATGTTATTGCATTAAAAAAGCAGACTTTTACAGTCCAATTAATGACTATAGACATGACAACCAACACTCTCCTGATGGGTAGAAATTACTGATGCTAAGTTACTTTTAGGGAATGACCTTTATTCTAACTGTCTATATGGGCAAGGAAAATGAACAGAAGATATTCCACTTATTTGGTTTAGTCATGAACCATTGTTTGAAAAACCAACATCCATTATCCACTTTCAGTTTTCACAGAAGTGTTTTGTCACACTATATGTGATATAATGTCAGGTTTACCATGGGAGTATGTGAGGAATCAAATGTAGACCAATGTTAGAATGGACAGTTCCAGTCTTAACTGTGTGACATCTTGATCCTGAAAGTAGTCAGCTCTTATGACAGGTACATGGTTCAGTCTGGTATTGGGTAGACAGGTACTGGGTACAGACAAACATAGGGTACAGACAGGTACATGGTTCAGTCTGGTATTGGGTAGAAAGTACTAGGTACAGGCAAGCATTGGGTACTGATAGGTACATGGTTCAGTCTGGTATTGGATAGACAGGTACTGGCTACAGACAAGCATAGGGTACAGACAGGTACATGGTTCAGTCTGGTATTGGGTAGAAAGTACTAGGTACAGACAAGCATTGGGTACTGAGAGGTACATGGTTCAGTCTGGTATTGGATAGACAGGTACTGGCTACAGACAAGCATAGGGTACAGACAGGTACATGGTTCAGTCTGGTATTGGGTAGAAAGTACTAGGTACAGGCAAGCATTGGGTACTGATAGGTACATGGTTCAGTCTGGTATTGGATAGACAGGTACTGGCTACAGACAAGCATAGGGTACAGACAGGTACATGGTTCAGTCTGGTATTGGGTAGAAAGTACTAGGTACAGACAAGCATTGGGTACTGAGAGGTACATGGTTCAGTCTGGTATTGGGTAGACAGGTACTGGCTACAGACAAGCATAGGGTACAGATCGGTACATGGTTCAGTCTGGTATTGGGTAAACAGGTACTGGCTACAGACAAGCATTGAGTACAGACAGGTAGTGGGTACAGACAAGCATAGGGTACAGATCGGTACATGGTTCAGTCTGGTATTGGGTAAACAGGTACTGGCTACAGACAAGCATTGAGTACAGACAGGTAGTGGGTACAGACAAGCATTGAGTACAGACAGATACTGGGTACAGACAAGCATTTAGTACAGACAGGTACATGGTTCAGTCTGGTATTGGGTAGACAGGTAGTTGGGTACAGACAAGCATTGAGTACAGACAGATACTGGGTACAGACAAGCATAGGGTACAGATCGGTACATGGTTCAGTCTGGTATTGGGTAGACAGGTAGTGGGTACAGACAAGCATTGAGTACATATAGGTAGTGGGTACAGACAAGCATTGAGTACAGACAGGTAGTGGGTAGACAAGCATTGAGTACAGACAGGTAGTGGGTACAGACAAGCATTGAGTACAGACAGGTAGTGGGTACAGACAGGTAGTGGGTACAGACAAGCATTGAGTACAGACAGTAGTGGGTACAGACAAGCATTGAGTACAGACAGGTAGTGGGTACAGACAAGCATTGAGTACAGACAGGTAGTGGGTACAGACAAGCATTGAGTACAGACATACTGGGTACAGACAAGCATAGGGTACAGACACATACTGGGTACAGACAAGCATTGAGTACAGACAGATACTGGGTACAGACAAGCATTGAGTACAGACAGGTAGTGGGTACAGACAAGCATTGGGTACAGATAGGTACATGGTTCAGTCTGGTATTGGGTAGACAGGTACTGGGTACAGACAAGCATAGGGTACAGACAGGTACATGGTTCAGTCTGGTATTGGGTAGACAGGTACTGGGTACAGACAAGCATAGGGTACAGATAGGTATACATGGTTCAGTCTGGTATTGGGTAGACAAGTACTGGGTACAGACAAGCATAGGGTACAGACAGGTACATGGTTCAGTCTGGTATTGGGTAGACAGGTACATGATACAGACAAGCATTGGGTACAGAAAAGTACAGGACACAGACCATGTGGATCCTACATATGACTGGTACAGTTTGAGGGTACATGTGTTTTTACCAAATCTTTTGCGATATTCTTACAACACATAACTCAGACTAATACCTCATCTGTCTGAAAGTATATGATTCTGAAATACAATTAACTCCAGTTAAACTGAAACGGAGTGACAGGTTAACCCTAACTATGTTATTCACTCACTCACTGTGTTGGATGAAGGGTCAAAAGCTTGAGGACACATCAGATCAGTTTCCAGATACAGATTAACTTTCAGATACATATTTGACAACTGAAGGAAACTGACTTACAAAAACTCCATCATGAGAAATAGCTTGACTACTCCAGACACTGTGTAGCATTATACCATCAACACAGTCACCATAATCGCCACCATTATCACCACAAAACACTACCATTACCTAGCAGAATGAAGTCCCTCGTCTGTGTCTTCTGGGTCCTGTACAACAGAAAGTTATTAACTAATTGACATTGACAATATGTTAATCCACCTATCACCTCATCTATTCCTTTCCGACACAACATCAATTTATGAACTTATTCCCCTCCAGTGTTGAAGGAATTTCTTCAAGAGTTTCATAATCACCAATGAATAAATGTATGAGTCAGTGCCAACATGGCATCAGCATCGGTCACCTGCGAGGCTTTCGAGGCATTCCGCAGTTTATCATCTAGCTTGATATATCGCTCTCACCCTGCGGAGGGCAAACATTTCGTCCGTATCCAACTCCCTGTTATCATTATGTGGGAATATAAGGGAGGCGAGGGTCGTTATCCCATCTTTATTACCACTGCAACATCCACAATGGGGCCACGAAGAGGAAACCCTCTAATTCTACTGGAAGACATCATTGATGAACGGGTTCTCACAATAACACCAAATGGGTTTGGCTTGGTACCTAGGGTTTTATATACAGATCTACTGATAGTCTGCTGAGTGATCTCTGCGGTGTTTAGCGGAGTTGAAATTTTCCATAGCAGTCTATAACAAAAATCTTGTTAACTTTATTTAAACAGTCAATTTTCTTTCAACTTGCCTGAATAAGACCCAACTTTACTGGAAAGCGATTTTGCGACACATATTTTGGACTTCATTTTCAATGAAAAGGAGTGAGCTGGGTTTAACTTTGACTAACATCTAGTCTCTGAAATGAACATATTTTACAGAAAAACAGTTCCTAAATTTTAATAAAATATAATATAATGGAGCACAGAGACTTTTTTCATTTTCAGAAACTGTGGAAATCTAGACTTGCCACATAATCTTGACCTGCATGGGCTTTCTTGGATATATTTGTTTCAGGGTATGTATGACAGACTAGTTTTAACTAAGCTTTGAACAGTTTTCCAGTTACATCATGTCAGGTTGAAAGTTCAGTGCTGCAGTCTTAAACATTTATAATTACCACCTGGATATGATGCTATCACATACTTGAACATAACAGAGGCAAACAAGGACTTATACATCCATGATCATAGGTTTCTGGCACGCCAAGGGACACAACTCCGCACAGGAATCACTATGCCTAAGACAACTGGTCCACTGCTCGCATCAAGAGAAGGATATTCAGCCCTAAGCTTTAACTGATCATATTGCAAGTAGAAAAGTTATTTTATCAATACCCATTACGTGTTAACCTACATGAACGCTTAAAAGATGTAAAGAACACAACAGTGAATGAAAATGATGTTACATCATTCAAAGGGAGGTAACCATTCCGCACTTGACCATCTGACCTCCACAAATGGCCAATAAATCTCACTGATCAAACAAACTTAAGTGAAAAAACAAGCAAGGCTTAAAGTGTGTGCAGAGGCTGTGAAATGTTTTGGGAGCGTAGCCACGTGTTGCTGGCCCCGAGACACTTGACCATGATTAAGAGAAATTGGATGCCAGTGTAATCTGTAAATCAATCTAATTTAAAGCTTTGATGTGCTGCTTAAAGCTGGGTTAACATCTAATTAATCAGACTTGTGGCTGCAACTATATGCTGATTTACACATCATATTCAACACTTAAATATATAATGGTGACAAGTACAGATGAAGAAAATACACTTCAGAAAACCTTCAATACTTGTGTAAAGAACATGTCGTTTAAACTGCTCTTTAAGGAATTGTTACATGTTTTCAAGCTCATGTGTTAATTCTAATAATCTATAACATTTACAGATGGGAAACAAATATTATACTTGAGACATTTAAGTTAAGTGTCTATTCAAAACAATCAATATTTACTTTCAGCAAAAATATTTAAGAATTATTTTAAGGTTGCTTCTTGAAAAAAAAGGTATCTAAATTTGAGACTTCAAAGAATCTTCCTTATTCTGATTTAATTCTGTTCTTTCTGATACTCCAAATTTTCATTCTCAAGGAGACTTGTTTGAATTGAAAAAATTAGCCTTTTGATACAAATCTTTTAAATCAGATTCATGAATACAGGATGAAATCTATCATTGAGGATGCCTACAACTGCTTCACTGAAACGTCAACTCTCTCTTTATGCATTCATAGAAATGTGTATTCTGTGCATCAAGCAGACATGAAAGTGTAAATGCATCGAGCAGATGTGAAACGACTATTCTTGCATCGAGCAGACTTGATACAAGTATTCTTGCTCTGAACCGACTGTGAAATGAGTATTCTTGTATTGAGTATATGTGAACATCAAAATGATCTACACCGATTCATGACCTTACAAAGTCCAGTGATAAAATAAAGCGAGTAAATATACATCTCCATGGTGACTGTCAAAACAATTGATATGACCTGAAGTTCTTCACAGGAACCCCGTCACAACAAAAACTAGAGCTGGGGAAAACTGTCTAAGAACATCACACTTCAGCTTTGCAGGTCTGCAAGGTTTTTGTATCCCACTTGAGAAATCTTGCACAAGCAGTAAAACCATAATCTAATTCCTACAGAGAGAACATATGAGTATAGGTGAACTCCAATTTGTCGCTGTGGTTTTTGCAGTAAAAATTTACTCAAGTCTCAGGAGAGATGCCTTGTGGGAAATATCACACTTACTCTCAAAACCAGAGAGTTTCCTGAACATCAGCAGTGAACATTCTCCTAAATTGAATTTATTCTAACCAAGTGCCATGATGGTATGGTCATCTTCTGAAAATCAACTTTCCAAATGTACAGCATGTTCTCGTCCTACGTCATTGCCCCTGATGTCACACACGTCTTCATCTGTTGCACGTCGACTCATTCTACATGTTACTGACGCTGGACGTTCACGTCTCCCGTTATCAGAATTGATTGAATTTGATGAGTCCATGCCGCGATTAGGAAAGATTTATCATGATTTCAGTCCTGTTGTTGAATTGATCAAACTGCTAGACTCCGGGCGACATGAGTGACAGACAGCAATACTCCAGAAAATTTTAATTCATTAATGCGACGACAAAAAAAAGTTAAAAAAGGAGTTTGGAATTTTATGACTGTGCTGGAATATGATTTTTTGTCCAAGTCTGAATTTGTCTCATTATGAAAAATATATTACTCAAATGAAGTTGAAGAACATCTTTTTTGCATGTTGTTGAGAGAGCATGTTGACTAATGCCACAACCAGCAATATCCCGCTATGTGACAGAGGTCTGCAAATCAAGTCTGGACCAAAAATCAGCATTAACACCATGAGCAATATTCTAAGCTACTGGGATACGATGACATGAATTAACCAAGTCCGCTAGCCTGATATTCCCTTTCTCGCCTCTTACGACAAGCATGGAATGAGACCAATTCCAAATGAGATCTTCAGAGACTTTAGGTAATCTATCATGGTATATATAACCCCTGAAAATAATTGACATGATACATGACAATCAGAGTTATCTTACCTAGATCAAGATATTTGTTTCTGATTGGCTACTGAAAGGGCAACTTTTCCACCATGTACCCTGCTGACAAATAAGGGACAAATTTCATATACTGAAATGAGATGTGCCGAAATTCTTACAAATAAGAAAACTATGATGCGATCATATTAAGCGAACACCGATCAAATCCAGTGACGGAACTTAACCAGCCATATCAGATTTTGACGCAAGGGCAATAACTCTGGATCACGCAAAAATAATTAGTTTTCAAGTAGTTGCACAGGATATGTGGTATCATGTACCACCAGCTTGGGTACAAAGGGTACATCAAGCCATGTACCCCCTTCACAAAGGGTACATCAAGCCATGTACCCCCCTCAAAAACGGTACATAGGCAAGCAACCCCCTCACAAAGGGTACATCCCACCATATACTCTTCAATAACACAACCAATACACTCATATTAACAAGCCAACATTAAAGTCATAATAACCTAATCAAAGCTAAGTTTCATTTATTATGCAAGGAATATTACTTAGTCCTTTATTGGTTCTTGTAGTCGGTTATTTGTCTTAAATATCACCTTGGTCTGACGGCAAATGATGTCAGCATATAGACGCAAGTCTGACGTCAAAAGATTTCATTTCAAATAAACATAATCACACAGCCTCTGCAGAGAATCAAACTAAACATAATACTAAGTACATTATTTTCACATAATATTTCTTACATAAAAACACTAAATAAAGTAAGACCTGATTTATTGTTGAATATTGCATGAGTTTTGATAATAAAACCTCATTAAAGCAAGCACAATCTCACGTTCACAGTTAATGTCTCGCTAAAGTTGTTGATGTACAATTTGGCAGTAGATGTTGGCCATGCATCCATTTAATGGGATGGCCTTGCATGCTGCCACGATTCCATCAAGTTTGATATGTCAGATATGCATCAACAGCTGTATGTTGACAGCAGAGAATCTGTCTTTTGGTGAAGCTGTCAAAAACTTTCGTATTACAAAATCGGTAATGCAGAATTCTGTGATTAAATGCAGTTCTGACAGACAGAGAAAATGAAGTCATCATTTTGATGAAATGGAGTATATGTTATTAACCTATGGATGTACTATCAAAATCAATAAAATATCTTCAAATATACATATATATATATATATATATATAAAGAAAGTGATGAGAATACCGAGCGTACAGTAGTACATATATAAGAAGAAGTTTCTGAAATAATTACACAACACGGATCTTCTCCAACATGTTTCACTTTTATCTTCAGGGAGAAGTGATTACAGTTAAACGGATTATGTTATGACGTCAATTTGTCATGACGTCACAATGCAACTGTATACAAATGTTGTGACTCGGCGTTGCCATGACGTCACATTGGCGGCTTTATATTGACAGTACTAGTAGCACAATGATATATATTTGGAACGAACTCTGGAAACCAAAGTGAAAGAACAGTTAGGACCTGCAGTCGCTGAATACTTTAGAACAAATTGGCGACGTTTTCTTGACGATTGCTTCATGTTATGGCCCTTTGGAGATGAAAAATTAACTCTGTTTTATAACATCCTAAATAAATTGAACAAACATTTACATTTTACCATGGACTCAAATTATTCTGAAATTCCATTTTTGGACATCATGGTAAAGCTATGTGGGCGTAATCTAGAAACAGATATATATTATAAACCTACAGATACTAAACAATACCTTCATTTTTCATCTTGCCACCCGAGTCATATAAAGAGAAGCATTCCCTATAACTTAGCAAGGCGATATCTGCATGATTGTGTCACAAATACCGACAAGGAACATACTGACTTGCAGAACTAAAATCATATCTACAGTCCCGTGGATACCCAGTTCTTCTTGTGGAAGATGGAATAAAGAAAGCAATAAACATAGACAGAAGGACACTGTTGAAAGTTAAGTGATAAACAAATAAATAACACTGTCAATCTGGCCTATGTTTCAACGACAACCCCAAGAATCCGAACTTTTTCATATCATAAGACAAAATGTTCCAATTTTAAATGCTGATATGAAAATGAACCGAATTATGGCTCATGTAACAATGATAAAGAGTAAACGCCAAAGTCAGTAACTTAAAACACATATTGACACGTGCCACATTCGACTCATGTATTAAACCTACAGAATTCAGTGTCTCAAAATGTAAACGGGAAATTGTGGAACTTGTGAATATATACTTGAAACTTCATGTATAAAAGTTCAAAAACAGGAAACAATTATTTCATGTGCGCTCTAACATGGACTGCTCCATAAAACATATTATTTATGTTATTATATGCCAAGGGTGTCATGAAGAATACATTGGACAAACGGAGTGCTTGAGGGACAGAATCTCGCGTCCATAAACAACAGATTAAGGACCCCAAAACAAGGTGCATCCCCTAAAAAGCTCACATTGACAATTAGCGCAGCAGGAAAGGAAATAAAATTTAAAAATATTCCCTTTCTATAAAATGAATACTGCTGGACGCCATGCAGCGTAAAGCTAAAGAAAACTTTTTCATCAAAGAATTGTGTCCATCGTTAAATAGGTAGCGCCAATGTGTCTGAATTATACTTGTTTTCATTGTGCTACTAGTACTGTCAATATAAAGCCGCCAATGTGGCGCCATGGCAGCGCCAGCGCCACAACATTTGTATATCAGAAGTTGCATTGTGACGTCATGACAAATTGACGTCATAACATAATCCGTTTAACTGTAATCACTTCTCCCTGAAGATAAAAGTGAAACGTTGGAGAAGATCCGTGTTGTGTAATTATTTCAGAAACTTCTTCTTATATATTTAATATATATATATATATATATAAAGAGAGAGAAAGAGAGAGAAGGGGCAATGGAAAGTAAGAGGGGGAGAGAAGGAAAGTGACAGAATGAGACAAAGAAAAGGAAAGATGGAGCGAAGAAAAAGAAAGGAGGCGGAAAATGACAGAATGAAAAAGAGAAAGGAGAGAAAGAAAGAAAAAGGGCAAGAGGAAAAGAGTGACAGAATGAGTAAGTGAATGAGAGAAAGAAAAAAAGAGGAAAGAGAAAAGCCAAGTAACACAAAATTATCTTTCATGCAGTCAGTGATTTTATTCCTCTTACAAATTCAAAAATTTAACGAAATGAACATGTTTCTTTTCAGCAAGAAAATTCATGATATTTTAAACTAATGGGCAAGTTTAGTTTTACGCCGCTGTTAGCAACATTCCAGCAATATCACACCGGGGGGACACCAGAAATGGGCTTCACACATGGTACCCATGTGGGCAATTGAACCTGGTCTTTCAGCATGAGGAGCGAACACTTCAACCACTAGGCTACCCCAGACCCACACATGGATGTGAAGTCTGTTTGGGTTGCATGTTTTATATAGATACACAGCCAGAGATACTAACCCTAATTCAGCCCAATGAGTATTTTCGCCAAAAACTGATGCAAAAATTAGTATTTTTTGACAGAAATTATTATTAACCTTTCCAAAGAATGTTCATATTTAACACAGAATATATAAATATTCTAAGAACTTGTTATTAACATTGTATTCACCTAAATCAGTTTTAAGTGTCCATATATTGCTTGATACTGAATAAAATGTGGTTGCAATTTATTGTGTATGGTACATATGCTATTAATAATTTATTTAATTTTTGTTGTTGCTAAAAAGTGTATATTTTTACTGCTATTTTTTGTTGTTATTTCGTAACAAATACGATAAAATCGTATGAGTTGGCATCTCTGCACAGCATATCTTGACACAAGAACATATAGAAATTTATCTTTCAACCAACCGCTGTCGTAAATGAGCTGTAGGATTTTGTGGTTTTCTGATAAAAAAACATTAGAAGAAAACTTGAGTTGGGTATAAGACATCTGCCACAAATTCCTTTCAAGAGAGCAACTTTCATAAGGCACACATTGACATAACATATCCCTAGGCTGGCCAAGGTTTTAGACAAAACAATGGCCATCATATCTGCACAAAATGGGTTCCGTGGCCTCTTGTATCTGGCTCATCACTTTCACAAATGTTTCTTTGTTGTTGTTTTAAGTAACGCCGCACCACAAAACTGAAATAGCACTGGCATATTGAAAATCAGAACCTATTGAAATATGCATGTGAAGTCATACAAGCCAAGATGCAGCATAATCCACCTGGTGGTTTCAGATCAGAATCTACATGAGAGACACATCTAGACATATGCTACTCAACCAAAGTTAAACAACTGCAGTAAAGTCATATGGAAAAATCTTTTCTTTCTGTGAATGAGTGAGTGAGAGTGGTTTTATGCCACTTGTAGCAATATTCCAGCAATTTCATGGTGGAGGACAACAGAAAAGGGCTTCCCACATTGTGAGGGGAATCGAATCCGGGCCTTCGGCGTGATGACCAAACGCTGTAAAAATAAGAAATTTCTAAGGCTGAAAACACCAGTGTTTAGTACAACTTTACTAAGTTATCCATGATCTTTATATCTGACATCTCTGCAATTTGCCACAGTTTCACATTTTCCATCAGTGATGAATTTCAGAAAATTGAAAAACAAAACAAAAATAATACATTTAACTTCCAACAGAGATGGATGACTCAAACCAACAGGTCAGGTGAGCTACATGGTCATAAAGTTCACCTTAATTACATCATACAACTTTCCCCTCTTGCAAGGCAATATTTCATGTGCCATAATAAATCAGTGATCGTCCAAAACAATACAATTTCAATTCCAGTGTTATTCCACGTTTATGACCCTTTCAACAATTGGAAATTCCAAAACATTACGTGAAGAGGGAAAAAGCTATATTTCATGTGATATGAAAGTTTTATTGCTGGTGTTACTGTTTGAGAGTGCATCTGTCAATGTTTTAACCTTTGCGGCAGTTGAGTTTCAGGTGTCATGGTAATGAGCTCCATCTGACACCAAAACCATCAACGCCTCCATTAAAGGGCAAAATCCCCGCTTCCCTGAGTGGTCACCACTTGCTTGTTGGTCATGTGACTGACAAACATTTCCTGTTGAACACATTCATCATAAACATTAGCAAATATTTCACATTTTAAGCAAGCATAGATATTTCCTAAAGAGAACCAATTAAATAATTGTTTGCTAATTGTTTTACTAATCATTTGAAAGATAAAATCCTTTTTTTTAAAAGTATTATGGGTGATATATTTCTTGTACTGAATACTGACACATTGACATTTTCCTTTGGATTTTTGTTTGTTTGTTCGTTGTTTAATGCCTTTCATTCCAGCTATATGGCGGCGGGGTAGCCTAGTGGTTAAAGCGTTGGCTCGTCACGCCGAAGACCCGGGTTCAATTCCCCACATGAGCACAATGTGTGAAGCCCATTTCTGGTGTCCCCCGCCATGATATTGCTGGAATATTGCTAAAAGCGGCATAAACCTAAACTCTTAGTCAGTCAGTTCAGCACAATGGCTGACCATTCAATTAATCCAGTTCAAATATTGATGAATTTGATAAAAGTTTCCCACGAGCTAACAGTGGGTTCGACACATCTGGGGATTCAACAGATTGAGCTCAAGACAAATGTGTTTGACTCTTTACGCAACTAATGCAATAAATAATCAAATATTTTTATTCCCACATGTTTTCTAAAAGATGTGAAGATGGTCCTCGTTAACCAATATCTTTGTCCAATCGTACGGTTTACTGATACAACCCAGCATCACCTTGAGCAGGTCATGAACAACCTCGGAGCAATGCATGGGTCTCCTGGCTCTATATTTATGATGCCTTGTCCATCATTTTCCAGGAAAATTGATCACTTGACCGATGATTATGTAAATAAGTCTGAGTCTAGTGACTAGTGAATTGTGTTTAACGCCACTTTGAACAGTATTTAAGATAGATCACAGTGTGACAGCTTGATGTGTGAGAAAAGCCAGAAAGTGATGCCAGCCTTAGACATTTACAACCTTGCTGTAACCCATGAGAACAAGTACAAAGTGGGGAAACTTGGAAAACCACAAGATTCGTGTGAGTGAGTGAATTGGGTTTAACCCCATTATGTATTCATGGGTTTAGCCCCTTTTTGAACACTTTTCCAGTTAGTTATATCATGACAGCTTGATGTGGGAGGAAAGTGTGAAGCCTCACAACATTTACCCCTATGGTGGATTCAAAGCCATGATAATTTCCTGGTACACCCAAGGGAAGCAACTCCGCACAACTGAAAAACTCAAGATTTAAAATCAATATTTTTCCAGGACCCACAGTGCAAATTACGGTGTTCAAATTCAACATTGATGCTATAATTGAATAAGTAATCTTGTGACACTGTAAACACTGTTTCCATAATACTCAAAATAAGTCAAAGAAAACTCATTTTTTTACCACTGTAGTTAATCGTCACAGCATGGAATATATATTACAGTTGTATGAAAAACTCAATTCTTCTTCATCTTCTGAGTGAGTGAGTGAGTTAGTTTTACGCCGTATTCGGCAATATTCTAGCTATATGGCAGCGGTCTGTACATAATCAAGTCTGGACCAGACAATCTAGTGATCAACAGCATGAGCATCGATCTACGCAATTGGGATACGATGACATATGTCAACCAAGTCAGTGAGCCTGACCACCCAATCCCATTAGTCGCCTCTTACAACAAGCATGGGTTACTGAAGATCAATATTCAAACCCAGACCTTCACGGGTTTCATCTTCTGAGTGGTGTACACACCTTGTTTGACTAGAATGCGCTGATCCATTTCTTTGTCCATATATATATGCAAACCATACTTTGACAGGTATAAGGGTAGTCATTACAAACCGAGACATCATGTGCGTTACCGAAGTAAATATTCATGGCATTTCTCATGACCATTAAGAAGCTAAATGATGATCACACCTTGTCTGACACCAACCACTGTCTGACTACATCAATTCTAGGCCTGACCAGATAATGTACGGCCATTAACGCCTTAACGCCCCTTGCCCAGGACACTATAGCAATAGACACATCTGTAATTACCATCTACCAAATAAATACCTACTTTTCCGCTCACATTGATTTCCAAATACATATATTTCTCCAAATGATGAAATGGTATTCATGTAATTCTGACACAAAATGGCGATATTGCTCATCTCACAGGTCATGAGAATTGACTGTTTCTATATCATGTAATATGTGGATGGATTTTGTCGGTACTCTACAATAATCAGATATTTGTGGTCTATCCAACAAGGAAATGAAGCCATCTATGACATTTCGACATTGTTCAGGGTTGATACAGATTTGACAAACTTCAAAAGACTTTTTCAAGGCATTTATGGTGAAATTCAAGGCAAATAAACACCACAAACAAGATGAAGATATCATAATACAACACAATTCTTCAGGCACAAAGTTAACTTGTGACGTTTCAACTAATTGAAATAATCGAAGACTGGCCGCAGTGACCAAACGACCAAGAAATCGATCACATTTTCTCATAATTGAACACAAACGATGGTAAATATCTTAGAAGTTGTCGGGGCCTGAAAACATGTTTACTTCTTAGAAAACTCACTTCACTTACTGAAAAGTCATGACTGCATATTTCTTGAAGGCTCAAGGACGTTTATGTTCATGATATGTCAGTCATCACTATAAAGTACCAAGTTGCATCATTTTACATTGGATGTGAAGTTTGCAAATGCACTTTGCTCAGCTTCTAAATAAAACAACCATCTTATACTTAACTGCAATAACAACCTGAATAGGAAACTCTGAAAAATGACTAACCAATTGATGATTGCTCGTTGGTAATGAATCAGTCATCACTTGTGAGATATCACCCAATTCCCACACTGATGTTAACATTACTTGTTAACAAGCAGCATTAGTACCAACACTAGAAATGGCAGTCATTCACAAGCATGTTTGTCACAAGGACACATTTTTAAAAGATTAGGGCAGGGAGTCTAGTTATACACCGCTTTTAGCAATATTCCAGCACCAACACAGCAGGGGACATATTTAAAAACATTAAATGTGTCAGGGAGTAACTTTACAAGCCATGTTACTTTCAGGCAACTGCTAATTTAAAGGTCACATGCAACCAAAAAATCAAACATAATTAAAACACAATTATCACTTATTCATGACATATAATATGCATTGCTGATTATGAAAAAACAAATAAACAAAATTATAAGCGTACAATCGCAAATCAAAAGTGCAATATTTTGTACTTGGGTTTACCTCCCTCGAAACGAAGCAGCCGGGATACCGAACCCAGTCAGAGCGGGTGGGTGTGCACTCAAGTGTAACGGCTGGTTCATTTGCAGTTGCCGCCCCCACAGCTCATTGTGTGTGTATATATAGAGATGTTGGGTTTTGTAAATACATGCTCATTTTTTGTGTATAACATTTTGCAATCAACAGACATCATAACATGTCATGTGTTCAAGTATCACACCTGCCTGTCTGTGTAATTACATAATGTGACAGAGACAGAACTCGGCCATAAATCAATGCATTTTGTTTATGGTGTATAGCCTGATTGGTGTTAAGTTCAAATTGCATGTGGTCAGTGATCGCAGCTGTGTATTGAATATTGTCATGAGCAGACAGGCAGGCAGACACACAGGTGTCAATAAAACAAGACATTGAGTTTAGTCTGTGACAACGACATATCTATATCACAGTTAGAAATTCTGTCAATGCTAAATAATGACATTGCTTTTAAGTATCGAACTGAGAAAGTGACTCGGTAAGAAGAACGTGTGGTGAAATAGACAAATGAAATTATATAAACAGTTAATTTACTGTCATAACATATAAAAAGCTCGCGCCTGTGAGATATCAACAAAACATTAGAAAAATAGCTCACACCAAAGCCTTCACCGAGTATTCACCCGACAACTCGCTTCCAAGCTGCGCGAACCTATTTACTTGCGCACGTGCTATGAGCGCAGCCCAGCTGTTGAAACCTGTTTTCCCCAGAAAAGTCGGGGGAAAATTAGTGAAACGTTTGAACTCCGATTTCGCGCAGTTTTTTTCATCGCGTTATTTTTCAACTTTTTAGGTTGAATTTGCATTTTTTGACGATTTGTTTCGGTAAATCCATACCGAAAGGTATCAGAATCTGCAAAGTTGTGTTTTACGTTGCATGTGACCTTTAAGGCCTTTTCAAGCCATTGTATGCTCTTCAGTTATGTATCACTGAGCATATATACTGCTAGAAGTAAGTTTAGAACACCTGAGTTTTTTATATGACTAATTAATCTGTTATGGTGGGTGGGTCTTACAACACACAGACTTCCAATTGTGGGAGTTCTTTGGCATTTCTAACTAGTAAAGATCCTCAGAAATTTGCAACTTCAATCACAATAAAGCAGACTTTTTAACAGAGTTATTCTTTTGCAATATATGTCAATCTCATAAGGGAAACTGTTTAAAGAGTTTTGGCTACTTGACTTTTGAACTATTATTATGACATCAAACAAACGCTCTTCCAACATGCGTTATATTCAGGGTAACAGTTTCTCAGTGAAGTACAAACTCTAGTACATTTTTCTTCCAAAAGCCATTGTGTATTCTTTGCTTTTGGCCATGAGAGCCATGTCAATTCACACTTGTCAAGGGGTACACAAAGTATGTGGTCTTGACTACCAGTTGTCAGACTTCCATTTGGTGTCAGCCTCGATGTCTGAGTGTGTTACATCACTGACTTTGTGTGATGGCAATTAGGTGGCTCAACATGAATTATGTGGGTTCAAATCCCAAATGGAACTCAACCCAAAAAGGTACTAAAATTTGTACCTTACTGAGAAAGTGTAATCCGTAATATAACACGTTACATCTGACCAGTTCGTAAAGTCATTATGCATTCATCTTGTTATAGCAGTCGATTCTGAGCTAGGGATTCACTGGCCACTGTACGTATATCCTTAAAACAAGAACGTCAATCAACTACAGGTCACTGTGCAAAATTCTAGACATTACGTATTGTGTAAGTCTGAGAAATCATTTGAACGTGTTGATGACAGAAGTAAAATCAACCTGACCCCTGGGACTCACTGAACCAACTGTGGTAGTCAACTGATTCAAGTGATTTCTAATTACATGTGTTATTACCAACAAGGAAATTATATAATTTGAACAACTTATTCTCTCAAGTCCAGTTAGGATTAGATTGACATAAGTATGATTAATGGTCTGAAATAATCTCTAAAGTTGTAATTAGAAAATCTATACACACTTCAACACAGTGACCTGTTCATCAATGTATTGTCTGTACATGGATGCAGTGTGTCAATACCCAGTCTACATTCCCTCTCAGAAAGGTATGTCATTGTATCCAAGGATCATGGAGTCAGTTTCACAAACACTTTAACAAAATATATCCATGAAGATCCGGGACAGAATTGGTCTTCAGCAACCCATGCTTGTCGTTAGAGCTGACTAATTGGATTGGGTGGTCACTAAGTTGGTTGACACATGTCATTGTATCCCTCAACTGCATGAATCGTTGCTCATGATGTTAATCACTGGATTAGCTGGTCCAGACTTAATTATTTACAGACCACCATCATATAGCTTGAACACTGCTGATGTGGCGATGAACCAGAAACAAAAACATCTAAGCAATGATGCAGGGAAACTTTGAAATGACAAAATGTCCAAACAATAGGATGAAACCCAGACTGAACACCTTCCCTACTTGGCTAACTCTCCTAAGCTGCGATTCAAAGGTAAACAAGATGTATATACAACTGAAATACTGCTCAAATGGCCTTAAAATTCATTATTCTCCCACTGACAATGAAGCACTCACCCACCCACTGGAGAACATGCATTAAGATATTGTGTGAAAAGAATCCAAGTAAGAGCTTTGTCTGAAATAGTGAGAATGTTTTCAAACTGGTTGCTGTCTGGCTCCCCATGTTAACTACACTGCTGTTATTGTTTATGTCTGCAGATAGTGAGTGAATGTTGTTTAACGGCAGACTATCAATATTTAAATCCTACCAGAACAACAGGCGTGGTGGATGTGTTGTGCCCAGCTGAAGAGTGAGTGAGTGAGTTTAGTTTTAGCCACTTTAAGTGAAATTACAGTAATATCATGGCAAGGGACACCAGAAATGGGCTTCAATGATTGTACCCATGTGGGGAATCTGAGCAGGGTCTTCAGCGTGACGAGCGAATGCTTTAAGCACTAGGCTACCTCCCCTTAGGTGAGATGAGGTGAAATGGGGTTTGAAATCGTGTTCAGTTACTGTTTTACACATTGTTCTGTGCATGCGCATATGTGTTGTCCCTCTGAGACACCATGCCACAGTGTAGAAAGGATACTCCACACAGACACATCACACGGACTCCAATCCAACCAGGATACCATTTTACAAAGTGATCTTTGCCGTAAGGTGGTTGTAACTCACAAAACTTAACATATGGATTAAGATGATCAGAACTCCCATATCTAAATATACAGGCTTATGACAGTCGTGGTGCTAAGGTGATCGTAACACCCACACCTTAACATCATTATGGACTTACGACAATCTTAGAATGAAGGTGATCGTAACTCTCATATCTTAACATAAGGTCTTGTGACAGTGGTAGTGCTGGTACAGGTCGCACTCAGCAATATTCCAGCTATATCCAGGCAGCAGTCTGTACATAATCAAGTCTGGACCAGACAATCCAGTGATCAACACAGCATGAGCATTGATCTATGCAGTTGGGATACGAGGACATGTGTCAACCAAGTCAACCGATCAACCACCCGATCCAATTAGCTCTTTACAAGCGTGGGTTGCTGAAGACCAATTCTAACCCGAACCTTCAGGGTTTTACTGACAACTTCTGATACAAACATGAAAATTCCAAACTTATACACCTATCTATATCAAAACACCTCTCAATTTTCTTGCTTTGTGTTTGTAAGTTGTTTTTATCCAATATGGCAAAAGCACTCAGCTGGTTTGATCTAGAATGTAAAATATAACTTCAAAGAGAAGTGCTACCATAACAAAAATAAATGTCAAGATTCACCATGCACATGTGCAACATCTACTTGAATCGCTTGTCCTAACACATCAAATGAATTTTGAACTTGATCATAGGCAACATATTCTACTCATTTGGCATCTAAAAAAACTATCTCACCAATTAACACAAAATAGCTATGCTTTTATAGGGCAACACATCCTCAAAGTTACAAAAAATACTTTTAAAAATAAAACTCACAAAATTTACAAATAAAGCTTTAATCTTAAACTGACTACCAAAACATCTAAATTCTTGTGTCTTCACCAGACAAAAAAACAGACAATATTACCCCAAAAAAATCAGTTTAATCGATGTGTACAATCCTTTGAGTTAAACAAGGTCTGCAGGAAATCAAGTAAACTCATGTTTTGCTGTTTATTGTCTTTTCGGTGAATTGTCATCCGGTGAATCGAACCAGGGTCTTCAGCGTGACAAGCAAACGCTTTTACTACTACACTACCCCCACCGTCCCCCTTTAATAAAAGAAAAAAACACTGTTCACAAGGCAATGACCTAGAGAGAATCATCTGAAAGTTGGTGTACTGGAGTCAGGGCTGTATTGAGCACAAAGTCATTTGTCTCATGTCAGCTTAACAGCGAAAGAAAACCTAAGTGACGCAAACCATTAACATCTACCACTTAAACCCATAGTAGGAGTACAGTGCTGAAAATGAATATTCAAGTTGTTTCTATCAGTTTCCTAGTATGCCTAAGGGAGACAACTCTGTAGTCAAACTGTCACCATGGACAACTTGGCTATTTGTACCCGTAGACCAGAAAACATGTAAAAACTGGCTGATTAATGGGAGGAGGGATCTTGCTGGACAAAGATCAGGTCCTCTGTGTTGAAATCGTCCTGGTTCTAATCATATTTCAGTTGGGACATTTTATCACAATA
Organism: Haliotis rubra; assembly: GCF_003918875.1. Lineage (NCBI taxonomy): Eukaryota > Metazoa > Mollusca > Gastropoda > Lepetellida > Haliotidae > Haliotis > Haliotis rubra. The sequence continues at coordinate 471,325 of NW_025765625.1, read as the reverse complement.
TGAGGATAGATCTCCACAGCTGCTTCAGAGACAAAACATGCTGGCAAGCAGGTCAAATAAATTATTTCACTGTTATTGATTGGATTCAACACATCCAGTTTTTACATACACAAACACAATCAAGGCAATGCTTGATCAAAATTAGCTCGTGGATGAATTTTTTTATTTTTTTTTAAATTTTCTATACTATCAAATGAAAAACTTTCAGCTGCAAAAAAGAATGAATACAATAAAAAGGTACCGAAAACCTCACAGAAATGATATTCCTAAACCCTTTGGAAAAAAATATACATCGGACTTGAATTTTCAAGATTAGTTTTGACTCCATTTTCTAAATGTAAGTCACAAAGGAATTGTTGAAGCAAGAAGAATAAGAAGAGTTTGAGTTGATCAATTTTCATGGCTGTCGATTTTGACATGAAAGTAGAACCTGCACATGAACCAAAATTGATTATCTCACACTTTGAGCGAGTGAGTGAATGAGTGAGTTGGGTTTACTGCTGCTTTGAACAGTATTTCTATTATATTACATTGTCAGGAGGCGGTGGGGTAGTCAAGTGGTTAAAGTGTCTGCTCTTAACACTGAAGACCCATGTTCGATTCCCCACATGGGTACAATGTGTGAAGCCTATTTCTGGTGTCCCCCGACTTGATACTGCTGGAATATTGCTATTGATTAACCCTTATATACAGATCTATACACTTATGATTATTGATTGAAATAATTATGATATAATTCAGATTCAGCCAAATAAATCTCTATTAAATTGAAGAGTATAACCTTAAGGAAGATCTAGACTTGGTTTGTTTAGGGATTAAGCATTGCAGAAAGGGCTGGGTGGAAAGGAAAATAATGTGGTTCAGGAACTGCAAGACAGACTAACAGATCAATAGTCAGAACATTCAGTCTTTGAAAGCTGTTTGTAAGATGAATTATATTCTATAACCTCTCCAGATGAAGTTGAACAACATGTCAGTTCTACATGACCTACCATGACATACCATGACACATGTAATGGACCACAGAAGACCAACTACCTCAGCCAAGCATGACCGCCACACTCCAAGACATCCATCACACCCAACTGGACCTTCAACTGACCTTCAGAACATCCGCCTCCACCCAAGCCTTATTTCAGCAGGGTAGGAAATGGTCACATCAGTAACTGCCACCTTGTCATGTTTAATGGTTCATGGTCAATTAGTCAAACGGGCACCACACTGACCTCACAGAAGCTGTCATATTTTATGTCCCTTACCACGAAAATAATGGCCATTTTCACTGTTGCATATGAAAATATGAAATAGTCCTTGTATGCTGAAACATAAAATTGTCAGCCTTCTCATAAATGCAGCCATTATGCTGCTATTTCTATCAAGGAAGTGAAAATAGCAAATTTCCAGATAACTGTGCAATCAGCAGTATTGCATACAACTGGCAATGGTCAGCTCTGATCTGCTGAACACGTACACAAACACAGAGATGCATTACAGCCTCATCAGGTCAGAGCTATGGTGATTACAATGCCTGATTTCTTAGTCCGTTGTTATGAAATTGTGTAATCATTTACTTCTTTATTGGTAGTATGTAAAACTTCCTGTATGTCCTGAGCTGACTGACTGAGTTTGGTTTTACGCCGCTTTTAGCAATATTCCAGCAACATCACGGCGGGGGACACCAGAAATGGGCTTCACACATTGTGCCCATGTGGAGATTCGAACCCGGGTCTTCGGCGTGACGAGCCAACGCTTTAACCATTAGGCTACCCCACCACCCCTGTATGCCCTGGAACATCCAGCTACATACAAACCAAAGCGGTTTTGCCACAGAATCGTAATGTACATGACATGTCAGTTGGTCAAGTAATGAGCCTGGACCAGACAAGAAAACACTTTAGTGAATTCAAATCCATAACGTTAGGTTTCTGACTTTAATGACAACCACACTAGACAACTAAAAGCATCATATTGTAAGCTGCAGTATCTGAAAAGTATTACATGGAAATGTTTATCATACGTTTATCTTACCATCTTCTTTTTGCTAGAAGAACAAATAAAAAGCAATGACCCATTCAAAGATATTTAATATAACATCCTGTTTAAGAAATCACAAAGATAAAAGCATTTGTGCCTAATGACCTTGACCTATGGCCCGTAGATCCTCCATTTACCCACTTCCAAAACATCATCCAATCTGTGACATAGGAATAAATAACTTGATCAACAGTCAATCACACTGTCAACATTCTCCAACCAAGTGCTATTGTACGTAAAAACCCTTCTGTAATTATGGTGTGTGTGTTAGAAGGAAAGAACATGGAAAAATTATAAGATCACAATCTTACATTTGATCATTTCTAAAAGAAAGCTCTCAGGATAAAAACTTCAATTCTTCTCTCAAGATGCTATGACACGTGCACCAATGTCAGATGCAGACATATATTGTGCATAAGTACATCTTGAAATAAAGCAGCTGGAAAGCATCAGTTTGCCGATCTGACGGATCATGTTGTATAATAAATCAAATATCACCTTGTGACCCTGCTCTCGAGATACAATTCAAGTGTATCACTACATAGCTATCAAATTGTCAAGTCTGCGTGGACATTTACATCCAAATATAAGTCAGTCTGCATATGTCGTTGAAGAAAAGATAATACATCTAACAAACTGAAGATTCTGTTTCATCAGTCTTCGGTTCTATAGCTTCTCCACAGAGACCATGTCAAAAACCATTGAAGGAGTTTTTTATACACTGCAATGGTGTCAATTACTGAACTCTTATCCACTTTTAAGACAAAAATGAAATCGGAACTCAGGAAATATAATTTTTCATTCTTTTAGCTGAAATTTAATAGCCGTAGAAGAGTTTTTCATAATTATCCACGAAAGAAAGTCATGAAATTTCACTTTTGTAACTGATAATATGAAGTTTAAATTGAAATTCAATCTACTTTAATTCAACGTTGGGTTTTACAGAAAATCCCATCAACCTTTAAAAGAGAGCCCTTTACATAAACACATCCATACAATGTCTATGCGTTACATTAACTTGATACCACTTAAGGCTGCGCAGATCAAGGTGGAGGAAAACTATTATCCATATAACTAATTAAGAGCAGCCAAGAGTGAAGAGGACTTCTGTTAAAAATCTGAAAGTTTTTATTGTGTGATGACAGCCAAATTTCAGGATTATGGCACTGATGTAATAGAGGTGTTGTACTGGCAGGAATTACATAACTTGATACCACTTAAAGACTGTCTTTCATCAAAATTGTTAATCAAATCACATGAACATGTTTTAGCACTGATCCACCTCTACCTAATCAGGAAAATTTGTCAAAACTGGGTGATATACACACCGTTTTTGCAAAACATTAAAAACCACATGACAAGCCATTCCGGTTGAACCGTCTTTAGAACAAGTCACACCATCAGCTCGTAATCCCCTGCTGGGATATAACAGTGTCGCAGTAAAGACTAATTGGACGCCATTTATACAGTCCAGAAGTGGACTGACCAATGCGTGGTCAGTCTGGACTGTGGATGTGCGTATATAACTGATATATCCTATGTCAAATCTCCTGCTGACACGAAAATTGTGCAATCAATTCAAGTCTCCTTATCAATCATGCTGTCAGTCACTTGGTGCAATATACTGGAATATTGTTAATATAAACGTAACTTAATACCGTAAGTGACGCAAATTAATTACCACAATCAATATATTCTGACTTTGGGTACAAGCCAGCTCTCGCGTGAATGGCGTCAAAGGAATCAAGTGCAAGGGACCTTTAAAATCAATTCATCACGTCAAAAGTTTGTGATTTACATGTTCGATCATTTTGATTACAGGTTGCAGTAATAGACGATTGGAAATTAACGGCTCTATCTTGTTGAAACTCTTGCAATATTTGCTTATAAAACTGTCTGCCTTTCTTCATCAACTGACCAGAAAATAAAACAGAATCATGCAAGGCTAGGTTGATCAGCTACATCAAATCAGTAAACATTTCCACCTAACACTTGAAACACCATCAAATACATTAAGCACAGACGTCAACCATTGACGCCATTCATGAAACCACTATCAATTGATATACATTCCAGTATGGAGTGAGTGGGATTAAACTGCTTTGAATACATTTCAGTGACATAAAGACATTTCAACATGATTTTCAAGCCCCAAAGTCTGGGGGTAAAGGGGTGTTGTTGTTTTTTATGTATGTTTTTTATATATGACTTAAACACTTAACATTAGTGTTAGGCCTAAATGCCCTTCAAAGATTTGACTTAATGTACTGTAAAACAGAAAGCTTGGGTATGGTGCTTACAAACCAAGAATCATAATTTGCTAGACTTAGACTATGAACAAATTATCATCAGATCCTGGCTTTCCTAAGGGACATAACTCTGAGTGGCAATCTGCAACACCTATTGAGACAAGACTGGAATGGCCTGAATGTGTTCACAAGAAGAAGGAAGATCCAGCAGGATATTTAACTGTGGGCCACCTGAGTAGTCCAGTGGGTGAAGCATCTGCCTAGAGAGTGGAAGATCACCAGTTTGATCCTAAGGCCAAATAATTTTTTTTTTTGTGGTTACGATTATACCTCTTTGAAATTTAGGGTAGGTAGATAGGATTAGAAGTAAAGTACAAACTAATAACACATTTATCAATGTGTAATTGTTTATTCAATCAAGCTTGAGGCCATCATGTCGACTTTCTCTATCAGAGTGACCGATGTCCGTCAGTGACGGGAAAAAACAATGGTATCTGAAAGCTTATTTTATTCATATCGCCTAAAAAAGATAGGGTCGGCACCAGAATTCAAGGGTCAGTTGGGTAATCGGAACAACAACCATTTTTTTTAGTCCTAAACAGATAAAAAACACACCCAAAGTACTCATTGTTTCTCTATCTAGTGCTCAAGAGCTTGAGTTTGTGTAGTTGTGATTTGAGTTTCATCCTTTCTATCAATACTTCAGCAAATAACTGTCTAAGAAAAAACAACGATGGGCTTCACACACAGCATCAAACTCTTACCTTCAGCCTGATGAGTTAATATTCAGCAACATGACGGCAGTCTATAAACAAGCATTGTCACTAAGGTGACATAATCCCCCGCCGCAAATTATCAAATCAAACTTATAAAGTAATGAAAGTTTAAGATGAAGTTAAATGTCAACAAAAACATTATCCTGCTCTTTAGTTGTTCAAACACACACATATTTTCAAGACTGACTATGACCTTGACATGAATGTCATAGTGTATGAAATATGCAAAAATAGTACTAAAGAAATTGCTTATTGAAAAACATTCAAGGGAGGTCTTGAAAGTCTACGAAGAAAATCCAGTGAACCGTTCTTAAAATATCTTGCTGACAATTCAGGTTAACATTCTGAAATCTTCATAGTGTCGTCGTGACCCTAAAAATTAAGTGAAGGTCACCAAAATCGACTGGGCCCTGCGCCTTCCCTTGACGAAGCTTGGTGACAAATATGAAGAAAGTCCAGTGAATGGTTCTTGAGGTATCTCACTGACAAGCATAACATGTAGGTTAATATGCTGAAATCTTCAAAGTGTCTCTGTGACCTTGAAAATTAAGTGAAGGTCACCAAAACTGACTGGGCCCTGCGCCTTCCCTAGATAAAGCTTGGTGTTAAATATGAAAAAAATCCAGTGAACGGTTCTTGAGATAGCTTCACATGCAGGTAAAACCCTGTGACCTTGAAATGAAGGTCAAGGTCACCAAACCTGACTTGGACCTTTCTTATAGTGTGATGAACCTAGGTACCAAATATGAAAAAAATCTAGAGAACGGTTCATAAGATATTCCAATTCGTATGGACGGACGGACGGAAGGAGCCTAATACTATATCCCCCGCTTTGCACTAAACTGCAGCTGGGGATAATAATCATGTCAGGAACAGAAAATCCAGTGATCAACAGCATGAGCATCGATCTACGCAAATGAGATGCTATGACATCCCATTGGTCGCCTATTACGACAAGCATGGGTTGCTGAAAGATCAATTCTAACCCGGATCTTCACGGGTTAAGCCTGATGAGCCAACACCTGTTCAATTAACCTACTCAATCACAAAATGTTTTGTTTGTTAGTTTAAAGCCAGACTCAGCAGTCTTTCAACTGCATGAGAGCTGTTTGTAAATAATTGAAACCAATGACCTATCATCAAGATATATATATGCATTTGGGATACGATAACATGCTACCAACCAACTCACAGCCTGACCATCCAATGCATCTAGTATCTCAACACTGAATTAAACAGCAGGGTTTTACATTTTACCTTGGCGGTATTATGAGTGTCCTGTAAAGTGCTGAAATGGTGTACTGTAGTTTATGTTCAGATGATTACTTCAGAGACTGTAAAGGATCAGTGATCATGTGGACAGTGGTCATGACTGATGGGTAAAATAACACACAGAGATAACTACTCGCTATACACGAGATGCAGTATTTGGTTTTCTACGTCCATTCTTTACATTTTTGTGTGCTGGATGTACATTTTTACATCATGTAAAACCCTGAAACAGTCTAAACTGCATCAAGTCATGGCCAGATACTCAAAGTCGTTTACTGAAGCAACTGTTCCCAAGACGACTTCCTGATTCTGCCATTGGTCGACTGGACCTACTGACCAGCAACACGTCTGGCCAACCACCCAGGCAGTCACCTTCCAGACAATGTCACTGACCAATTCATTTTCTCGGCTGGTTTCCACACTGCATTTGTCAGGCCATCAATGACGAAGAAAATGTCTCGGGGCACAACACCGTTTTTGTAATCACCCTGTAATTACCATCAGCAAGTCTCAGTAGGCAAGTCAGAACAGCATAGGGTGCTATGTTTTGTCTACCTCACTTGGAGAAGAAAATGGACTTGGTCTAAATTTGAAAAGGCAATATTCCTGGGAAAGATATATATATTTCAAGGTCTTGTGACTTAATGAGAGTGAACAGGTAGATTATCATGTTGACCATTCCAGCAACAGACACCAAGAATGGATTTCACAAATGGTAGCCATCAGGATATTTGAACCAAACCAACAGGAAAACAACAAAGGTTCCCAGCTTTTGTAATGGCACTCTTATAAGTCGAGTACTGCAACTGTGGACACCCAATACACAGTACATTCTTCCCCTTGAAACAGGTAACAATGCTATATGTGGTCAACAGTGAGGATTCCAGGAAAATCGGGTCCCTAAAAGCCTACTCTGGTAGTAAGAGTCACCAAAAGGATTGGCTGAGGTTTGTTTGTTGCTTAACGCTGCACTCAACAATATTCCAGCTATATGGCGGCGGTCAGCGAGTCTGAACCCCCTCTTATAACAAGCATGGGTTGCTGATGAAAAAATCTAACCCGGATCTTGACGGGTTCTAATATTGATATCACACTTCAGACCCATTACACTCATTCAGGGCCCACTGTTCCACGGTATATCCACGTAATCCTAAGCATCAGGCAGGGCAACAACAAGTACCATGTTTAAATTTCTGGAATCAAGGGAATGGGAGACTTGGTTTATGCTGTTTTTATCAATATTCCAGCAACATCATGGCTGGGGACAATTGTCTTCACACATTATATCCATGTGGGGAATCAAACCCGGATCTTTGGCACGAATAGGAAATGCATTAGCCACTATAGTCTAAACCACCACTCCAACATGGAATGGGCCCTGCTTTGTATCATCTCAAGATCCTTGCAGGTAAAACGTAGTTGGCAGGTAAATTAGTTTTACAAAACAAGACTGTTTCAATTCTTGCTCTTTCACATGAAAACATCATTTGATGCAGAAAGCAATAACCCCTCTACATTGAAGTCCTATTTTGGAGATAATTGTTTTGCAAACTAAAATGTAAAACAGACATTGAGCCCATTCTGCACTATTTTGAAGTCACTGACAATCAGCAAGTCAGGCTGTCACAACCAGGAGACGGAAGAAGCTTGGAAACTACACAATACATCAAAATAAGCCCTAAAACTTTTTCAAACACATTATACTACTGCCCTGATAATGGTCAATGACAGAAATGCACTCAGGAAAGAAATACCTCTTTACCTCGAACCAGTCTGAGTGAGTTAAGAAAACAGCACAAACCAGGTTTCAAGGACTACACCATACAGCACAGAAGAGCTCTCATTGTTTCAGAGCTTTTAAATTTTCTACAACTGTCAAGTTGAGCGGAAAATCAATACCTAGCAGGCCATAATTGGTCATAAACTCTACCGCTGCCAATAAAAACAATCGGTGAAGAATGATCAATTGCCAATAGGGAGATCGGTACGCAGTCATGTCCAGCAAATCCAGCTCAATCTAGATGGGGAGTACGGTGGCCCAAGCTCTGTACTAATAACATCGGATATATGTAGAAGTTATCAGAATATCCTAGGCCACTCCATCAGGACTTAGACGAACGTCCAAACCCGCTACTGTGGTAACTACAACCAACAGGAAGATCAATCGTCCGTGGCAGGAAGACGCTTACACCATTGTTAGGTGCCACGGAGCCAGCATGGGCCGTTATGGCTTATAACTGGCTGGTCGTGTAGTTTATAGGTTGATATATCTGGTGAGGAACCACCTTGGGAGTTTGCAGGGTTAGACAAGGCTTATTGATGTTGGTCGTCACAGACATTTGATCCTGCAGATGGGAACCTCCAAGGAACTTGATTGAAATTGGGCATACATCTTGAGACAATGTCAACGTCCTTCAGTACAGACCATAATACCAATAATCGCTGTATCAATGGAGTCACAATTATACAAAATATTTGATCTCATTGCTTTCTTGATTAAGTGTTGGACAACACTGTCATTGAAAATCAATGAGCAATGTCTCAACAGGACCCTGAATGAAGATCCTTGCCAGAACCAGTTAATCCTTTACAATGGTTGTGTGTCTAAATTGTTCCAGATAATGTCGGTGTCTCTAGTTCATCAAATTAACATCGACAACATCTGATGTAGTGTCTGCGTAGATGTTTCTTGGTGTGCAACTAAATGGCCAACTAAAAATACAAAGAGGCCCTATGCATTCAATAGACATTTTTAAACATAATCCACATGTTTAAGAATTTAATGATTGACAGCATGACCGTTAATCTACGAAATTGGGTTGCAATGACATGTGTCAACCAAGTCAGCGAGTCTGACCATCTGAATCCATTAGCCACCTATTACGACAAGCATGCATTGCTGGAGACTTATTCTAACCCAGATATTCACAGATCTTAACGTAGTGAATGAGTGTATGGTTTCACACCACTTTTAAGCAATATTCCAGCAATATCATGGCAGGGGACACTAGAAAGAAAGAGAAAAACACAGTGTGATAAATGTTGAGCTGATACTGACAAATTGGGTTCTAATCTGGAAATTAAACAAGGACCTCATTTCTTTCTGATACATGAAATTAGGATACTTTCAAGGCTCCTGATGCCAATGGATAAGTATTATCATGTTTTATTGATCTATATCAAAATGTCAGATACAGTTCCATGGGGTAGTCCAGGGATGTTTGATAGGGGTATATACAGTGAGCAGTGTTGAATTCATCCTGAAACGACTGACCAACTGAGTTTGATTACACCAGTCGCTTTTAGCAATAGTCTAAGCAACTGTGTTGGTGTTGGTGTTGGTGTTAGGGACATCCAGAAATGGGCTTCACCATTGTACCCATGTGGGGATAGTAAACCGGGTGTTGGTGTTGGTGTTGGTGTTGGTTAACCATTAGTGAGCATTTTTTAATTCATCCTGAAACGAACTTGGTGTGTTGACCTTGTTACACCAGTCTCCTTTAACATAGTGCTAAGACCCTGTGGTGGTTGTGGTGGTGCCTGCTGGGAAGTGGTGTTCACTCGTCAAGCCAAAGACATGGGTTTGATTTCCATCATTTGTGCAACGTTTGAAACCCATTTGTGTGTCCCCCTATAGTTATATATAGTTATCAACATATACAAAGAAAAGCTTTCAAAAAGTTGTATGCCTTACAAATCAAAGTACTCATGCATGTTGTTTCAGGCAAATAATTGACTTGACTTTGCATGTCTTTGTGGCAGATGTCACAGTAAGGCAGGATCACCTCATCGGTTTGCTACCACCTTGTATCTGCACTATATGATGGTGATAAACATGCACTCATGATTTGGCCAAAATTGTACAAATTAACTTGGCTTTTATGTCAGTCATTTCTAAATTAGCAAATATGTTACTATTATGGGAAGCTTTTTGTAGTCATATCTAAATCTTCAAATGCAGAAGTACCACAAAAAATTATGTTGCAGGAGGCATGTTAACTAAATGAACACCACATGAAATGGAACCATATCTGACAGACACTTGCATATTTTCCAACATGTCAGACCACACAACCTCAATTTGTTATTTTAGTTGTCACTTTCGTAATAATGCTTCCATTTATGTTTAAAAGAACACAGAATTTTTTTTAAGGAAATTAAGAACAATCCCCCAAAGAGCTATCCCACCTCTACCTACACCGTACAGTGAGTTTTAGTGTCTAAGTGAGTTTATGTAGACTGATGCATGTAGAGAAACATCTCACTCTTCACCAGCCCCTGCATGTGAGATGTTTGTTTATTCAAGCTCAGTTCACATGGGGCAACAGAAAGCTAGGCACTTCCAGCATGCACCAAGTCAACAGCACAAGCCTTCAACAGGTTGTAGTCTGGGCTAATTCCATCAACTGTAGTGTTGTCCCACTCGATCAAGTCTGGCACCGCATGCAGCGGAGCCTGCAATTGGGCAGGAGGTAAGGTAGACTTCCTCCTATCATTTGTTCGAGGCTTGATCCATTTGTAGCCAATTAACTTAAGTCACCGTGACCTTGAGATCCAGAAGGACAAAATTAAACTTGCCCTTCCAGACACCTGCTTCAAATTACAATTCCGCTGTTCCTACCTCCAGACATGTCCCAAAGCATATATCTTTATACAGCTAAAGGGCATGTACATTCTAATCTTAAACTTTGGATTAAAATTGGTAGTATGTGCTTAAATATTAACCATTGAATGTGTCAAAGATCAATTGCTCCACAGTATCACTAAGATACTTATAGTACATTATTTCAGGCCAGTTTGAGTTTACTGGAGGTCTGGATAAGCCATTCCAGAAGGAGCAACCATGGCTCAATTCAAGCACTCAGAAAGTGTGCACTGGTGCAGCCTGAAATGCGCTTGGTGCAACCAAATATTTACACCAACTTGAACCCAGTGGATGTTAATATTTTGCTGTTAAAAGAACACAAACTTCAGCTGGAAAACTAAAATGAGTACCTGGCTTTCAGCAGTGACTCTGACGATTACACGGACAGTGATTGAATGACTGGCTGTTACTGTTCATATCATAAAATTATTTGATGTAAGTTTTCCATGACTGAGAAAGTCACCTGGTTTTGAAGCCACTTCAAACAGTAATCCAGTTATATCATATCATGTAAGCTAACCGGCATCAAGTGCAACAGGTAAATGAGCACCAAAAGACTCATGGGATGTCAGTCTTGGTGAAAGTCACATACACAGTTACGGTGCTAACAAACCTAGAGGTGAGGTGAAATTTGGCTTAACGTCGTGCTTGAGAATATTTCGCTCATATGACGACGTGCATGCGTGTCTATGTGTATGTGTGACTGCCTGTGCTAGCCCAGACTGAAGTTGGTTTTATAGTGCTAGCCTACTGAGATACATGAGACTCCGAGCCGACCAGCCCTTGTTGTACACATTAATGCTGAGTGCCAGGTAGGGACCAACAAGTACCATATTTTAACGTCTTTTGGTATGATGCGGTGGGATCAAATGATGCGGTTGGGGATCAAACGGAGGGTCACACCATTTAGTACTGGTTCAAACTGAAAAGTAGAAATATTTTGGATTTTGATGAATCAAGAATCGGAGCCGGTCTTTTTTAACAAAGCCTAAAACATAACAAGGATATACCTGGGCATATAGTTCAAAAGAACAGTCTCAGCCAGATGATGATTGCAACTCCACTACTTGAACATTGTCATACGATCGTCATGGTGCTAAGGTAGCTTTCTGGAATTGGTCCCTTGGTTTGAACAAAGGTCACATGATCCCAAGGGACATAACTCTACACAACAACTAGCGGAACCTTAGAACTGTCAGACACCAGTAAGTGAGCTATTGGGGTCTCACATCATTTTGCAGTTTTATCAAAAGGGTAGGTTTGGGGAGCAAAGCAAGAAAGAACTGGCATGTTCAGAGAAGAGAAATCTGTGCAAATGTTGGGCTCAAATCTTCTTATGAACAGGGATGGCAACAGGAAGATCTATTTTCAGCTGAAAACTTGTGTTTCTTAACGGATTTAGATGATTCACAGAATTGATCAATTTGAAAAAAAATCGGCAGAAATCTGTGGATCAGCGGAAAATTGCCATCCCTGTATGAAAGGTTCAACTGCAAGGGACATAACTCTTCACACTGTGTTTTGAGCCCATAACTACTTGGCTTCCTTGACCCGCCAGACTGACAGAGTGTGACTAGATCAGATGTGCTTATTTCCAAAGGACCAAATTCAAACCCAGTCTGATCACAACAAGCAGTGATAACCATTCCTAATTTGTTTGTCTCAGAATAAAACACTGACTTTCTACAGAACAAACAAACACACTAACCATGGGACTAACGACTTTCATCTCACATAACTTGATAATGAGATTTTCACTGGATTTAGAACACTAAGTCAGAAACTAATCCAAGCCGACCAGCCCTTGTTGTACCCATTAATGCCGAGTGCCAGGCAGGGACCAACAAGTACCATATTTTAATGTCTTTTGGTATGACACGGTCGGGGATCAAACCCGCGACCTTCCGCTCTCCGGGCGGACGCTCTAACCACGGAGGCGGTCACACCATTTAGTACTGGTTACAAACTGAAAAAGTAGAAATATTTTGGATGACAAAAAGAATCAAGAATCGCCCTCTGGTCTTTTGATGTCAAATACAGAGCCGGTTTTTAACAAGCCTAAAAACATAATGAGGATATAGGCATAATTCAAAAGAACAATCTCAGCCAGATGATGATTGCAACTCCACTACTTGAACATTGTCATACGATCGTCATGGTGCTAAGGTAGCTTTCTGGAATCGGTCCCTTGGTTTGAACAAAGGTCACATGATCCCAAGGGACATAACTCTACACAACAACTAGCGGAACCTTAGAACTGTCAGACACCAGTAAGTGAGCTATTGGGTCTCACATCATTTTGCAGTTTTATCAAAAGGGGAGCAAAGCCAAAAAGAACTGGCATGTTCAGAGAAGAGAAATCTGTGCAAATCTTGGGCTCAAATCTTCTTATGAACAGGGATGGCAACAGGAAGATCTATTTTCAGCTGAAAATTTGTGTTTCTTAACGGATTTAGATGATTCACAGAATTGATAAATTTGAAAAAAAAATCGGCAGAAATCTGCGGATCAGTGGAAAATTGGCATCCCTGTATGAAAGGTTCAACTGCAAGGGACATAACTCTTCACACTGTTTTGAGCCCATAACTACTTGGCTTCCTTGACACGCCATGACTGACAGAGTGTGACTAAATGATGTGTCTGATCACAACAAGCAGTGATAACCATTCCTAATTTGTTTGTCTCAGAATAAAACACTGACTTTCTACAGAACAAACAAACACACTAACCATGGGACTAACGACTTTCATTTCACATAACTTAAAACAAGATTTTCACTGGATTTAGAACACTTAGTCTGAAACTAAATACATCTGGAGATGAGGTGAAATTGGGTTTAACATCGCGCTCATATGACTTAAGCTGGTTTTATAGTGCTAGCTCACTGAGATACTATGCCGCAGTGAAGCATGAATACCTCACTCAGACACATTATACTGATTCCAAGCCGACCAGTCCTTGTTGTACCCATTAATGCCGAGCGTCAGGCAGGGACCAACAAGTACGATATTTTAACGTCTTTTGGTATGATGTGGTCGGGGATCGAACCTGCGACCTTCCGCTCTCCGGGCGGACGCTCTAACCACTACACCACGGAGGCGGTCAAATACATCTGGAAACAGTTTGATGGATAAAGATGCAAATCAACATTGTATCCAATTCTATTAAGAGTTTTAAACAAATGTCACATGTCTGCTGGTAAATTATATCTCGTTTGGATATACATGGTGTCCTGTTCAAAGTGGTAACAGTAATTACACATTCAGACTGGACAAGATTCTCTTCATTTCTGGGCTGATGGCAACAGCTTAACATTTACCTGTCAGTAGTTATGTAAAGTTTACCGGCACTGAGTAGATCACAGATGACGACTAATGGATTATATCCAGGTACAATATTCATACTGACAGCAACAGTGATTCAGTTTTTAAAAATAGTGTCTGTCGGCTTACAGTGAGTGAGTGAGTGAGTGAGTTGGGTTTTATGCCAAATTTAGCAATATTCCAGCAGAACCACGGCTGGGGACACCAGAAATGGGCTTCAAACATTGTACCCATGTGGGGAATCAAACCAGGGTCTTCAGCATGACGAGCAAACACCTTGGCTACCCCACCGCCCCGAGACCGTGAAGAAGCAATGAACATTTAACAACACTGCAACAAAGTTAAGGCAGAGGACAACAGAAATTGGGCTCACACATTTTACCCAAGTGTCTGCCAGCTTGCCAGCCTGAGTTGCGTCAGTGAGTGAGTTTTAGTAAGTGAAGGTAGTGAGGTTTCCAGTGTCTCTAATGAAATGAACTTCACCAATGTAACCATATACTTGGGACATCAGCATCATGAATGAAACTTGATATGCTACCTTAGTAACTGACCTGCAGACTAACAAGATCGGGTGGTCAGGCTCGCTGGCTTTTACATGTCATCGGTTCCCAATTGCGCAGATCAATGCTCATGCTGTTGATCACTGGATTGCCTGGTCCAGACTCGATTATTTACAGACTGCCGCCATATAGCTGGAATATTGCTGGGTGCGGCGTAAAACTTAACTCACTCACTCACTGACTTGCATAACCAGATTTACATGGGATCGAAGTAACATGGGACTCCAAGAAACCACCCCACTGAAAACAGATCCTTCTCTTACTGATTGTCAAAAACACAATATAGCTGAAACTACTGCCGATGAGACTTAAAATTTTAACTCACTCTCTTTGAAAGCCTTTATAAAAAAGACTGAAGAAAAGCACAAGTTCACAACCAGATACTGTCTGTACAGTATCATCCTTGAACCAGCCAACACAATCTGGAACAGACACCAGCTCTTGCAGTCATTTGTACATCCGCTTTTCAGTCCTTGCTTTTTATATCTAACTTGTTTCCAAAGAGATTTCAGAAAAACTGAAACAGCAAATGACTGCACGTCTAGCTTTGAGTGACTTTGAGCACTGTTGGTCTTACAACACGTCATGTCGACTGACGTGGGAGGATATCCTGAAGTGACCTTGGCGAGAATACTAGTAAATACCACGTGGTATCATGTCTCCATGACTAGACAAGTGAGTCAAGTTCTTTGAATGAATCTGAAGTAAAACAGTCCCTGAAGACAGGCAGGACACTTCATCTATATACCACTGAGGGACAACAATGAATAAGCAAATGGTAGGGTAGCCATACTCACTCACTCCCTGATTCAAGAAATCAAAGTGAGGTGAGGTGAGGTGAGGTGAAGTGAAATTGTTTAACGTCGTGCTTGAGAATATTTCGCTCATATGACGACGTGCATGCGTGTGTATGTGTATGTGCGGCTGCTTGTACTAGCCCAGACTGAAGCTGATTTTATAGTGCTAGCCCACTGAGATACCATGCCGCAGTGAAGCATGAATACCCCACTCAGACACATTATACTGACTCCGAGCCGACCAGTCCTTGTTGTACCCATTAATGCCGAGCGCCAGGCAGGGACCAACAAGTACCATGTTTTAACGACTTTTGGTATGACGCGGTCGGGGATCGAACCCGCGACCTTCCGCTCTTCGGGCGGACGCTATAACCACTACACCACAGAGACAGTCATCAAAGTGAGGCATACAAGAAATGAGTGTAGGTATGGTGCTAACAAACCACGAATCAGGGTCCAAATGAGATTCAAACCCAAGATAATAACATCCTGTCACAACTAAGGGATGCAATTTGCACATTTTGTCCAATTCAGGCCCTTCAAAACTTAATATCACCTCTACAGAATTATGTATGTTTCCAAACATCAGCTTCAACAATTGACCAACAACCTGATCATATTTACAGTACATATATGGGGTCAGTTTGGATCCCAACTCACCAATTATACCATTTTCGCAACTTCTAAGCACGAAATAACCAAAATACTCCCAGATCAATAAAGGTATTACTGCTACAGTCTTAATTGACTAAGTGTGAGATGTATTGCTACAAAGGTGAGCAATAGTGGCTTTGTATAGAGCATCGCACACGAAGCTAGTGAGAGGACCAGCAGTAATTGGCTTGTCTGTGATCGCTCTGTTCTTCCCATATCTATGGCTGCGGCAACCCACGACAGCTCGCTCAGAGGATGGTTTGTGGTGATCATGTAACTTGGCGGTATTCTCGACAGGAAGTCATTATAGTGAGTGTCATCCCCACAGAGACCACTAGGGGGAGCCGTACATGGAACCAAGTTAATACTAGAACGGTTTCATATAATACCTTTTTGTTAAAATGCACTTTGAAAATGCACCAGTTTTTCTTCACCAATTAGCTTTTCCTCAAGTGGTGATATACGAAATGAATCCCCACCCTGATACCGGACTTGCTCTTTCATCACGGTCTTTATCACATCAACACCGAGACAGATATCTGCCTGTAACTATTCACGATTGAGGTGTACATCCTGGTTTCGACAATTAATTGATTTTATTCGCAATCGCTATTGACCAAACCTCCTGCCAAGCATGAGATCCCCTTTTTCACCACTTCCTTCAAGGAATTGCAAAGGTCATACCAACACAGAACCTATTTCACAGTAAGACATTGTTTTTATCCAAGGAGTCTTCCTACTTTGGGAACAGAAGAATTTGAGGGTTCCATTTCACTCAAGTTCAAAGGGATAAATCATTAATGTTATTCAAAGACAAAATTTATCTAATAATCACTTGAGAAGCCAGCTTGTAATTTCTTTGGACTTCAGCCACCAACACAAACACCAGTCACAATAAATAGAAGCATGCAGAACCCCATTAAAATAAAGAGATTTAATTTTAGGTTTTAATTGTAGGTTAAATGGCATGGAGATTGTGTACAATAAAACGCTGGTTGAAACTTTAAATGCAATCTTGCCATTACAATTATACCCCCTGTAACCACACAACCATTTTGGCCAGTGGATCAACATTAAGCTGCCATGTTGTAGGTGAGGTTTGGGGTGTCTGATGGGGTATTACACAAAGACTGCAAGTAAGGGAAATCCTTAATCTCTGTCATAAATCACAGCAGCCTGAAACACTCAGGTCTATAACGACTTATTGAAGGTGGCTATATAGACGCAGGGGTGGAAAAAACTTTAAAATTGCTAGTGTACTTCGGTACAGTGGCACATGTAAAATCACTTGCCCTGATGATTTTTCCACTATACCGGCCGTTTTCTTGTTGATTATTTAAATAAATAACATAATTAACATTGGGAAAGTCAACTGGACACCGGTACAGTGTGATATACAAATTTGCTTGCCCGACAGAAAAAGACACTGGACTCGGACGTCGGGCAATGGGTTATTTCCACCTCTGAGATGTATCAGCCATTACAGCAATGGACTTGGCCATGTTGGAATCAAACCCAGGTTTTCAATTTGATGAGAAAACGCTTGTCGGCTGATTTTCAATAAGCCTGCTTCATTTTCACTACTAACTTGTCATTTACACCCAATAAAATCTGTTTACTGCACTTCCAGTAAACTAAGTTAACATAAAAAATGCTTATAACAAACAAGGATATAATGAGCAGATATTTTTGCCTCCCACTTGCTGTATATATCAATCAAATGTTTATCAAACTCTGGTTATAAAGATATAAACTTAGTCATCCCTTAAAGTCCATCATAGCCACAGTTAAACTGTATCTAGTGATGTGCACACTCTTTTGTTGCTATCTGTACCGATACGGATTCCAAGCTCACTGACAAAATATGGATATCTTACACGAACACATTAAACAGGATCCAAGAAGAGCTCTCCTGAATGTTTCATCCCACTGAGACCAAACAGCGGGGAACGTAGCAGTAAGTACAATTTTTATTTTATTTTTTAGAATGATATTGTGAATGAATCACTGACCATCCACTCTCACAGTGACACTCAATCCACTAGACTCCAGAAAAGGTCTCACAATTCTTGACCATCCAATCATCAGTATCACCATAAATCTTACAAACTACCACAAACCTGAACAGCATTGAATTCTCAATCAAGAAAAACCTTCAAGCATAATATTTACTGTAGGCAAAAAAGGCAACATTTCTTCACTTTGAAAATTAGACCAGTTTACTCTGACTTCTTTTTCTTTCAGAGATGAAGACCGATAGAAGATGAAAAAACATTAAGAAGTGAACTGAATATAAATGGTTCAAGAGGCACCACTATTTTACTGCAAACAATTTATGTACTACATCCTTTAAGGAGGAAGATATTTCAACTAAAAGATTAAATACTTACAAATGTGCTTGAGAAATCGCTTGGACCCTGCCAACGATAAAGAGTGGCAGTCTTTGTATAAAACACTGCGCTGTACACACTTCAGTGTATAGTAAATTTTACTGCGCGCAGTGGTTAAATCATGTTGACCACGAGGAACAAAGTAACATAATGACAGAGTTCCTGTTTTTCCATCCACATTTCCCAGGACTGAAATAAGTCTCCCTTTTCCTTCATCATCGGAGGAAGAAGTTTTGTAATACCTTATCTTCTAAGCGCCATTACCTAAAAAAGCCAAAGACCTGATTTACACAGCCTTTCAGGTTTCACAGCAGACAAAACCCTCCTGCCAAACAGTTTAGTTTATTGCCATTTTTTTTCTGCAAACAAAATCATTTAGAAATCCAACAAAAACTACGTTTTCTACTTCAACCTTTCAAAAATTCATTCCTTTACAAATCTTTGAAACCTAATTTCTACAAAACATGAAGCCAAAAAACATTAAACCTCTCTCTTCTAAATCAACAAGAAGCAATTTCCAGTTCTATGAAATGCAAAAGGTCAGTCTTTAGTCTTCACAGATTGCCTACAGCACGCTGAAGGTTGATATGGTGTAAAAAGACCAGCAAAACAAAGACATCATTCACAAAACTTCATCACCAAATTTCAATCAATATGTCGTCTCTATTGTCCATTTTCTGTCTAACCTGAGGTGCTCAATTAAAGATTTGATCACTCTGAGACCATGCAAGGTAGCTTCAAAGGGGAACAATACGAGACATTATAATCAACATGTAATGGCAATGTATCAGCATTTATAGCCTCTTAATGAAGCTCTATTGCCTGTCAATGATGCCCCATCAGCGCCAAAGAATGCCCTTGGCACCACAGGAAATAAACGTGTCATATATCACGCTTATTATGTGTAATTTCCTAATGCCTGTCCATATGTACACTTTCATTATAGAATAGCCCAAAGATACACTGCTCGACCTGAGCTTGTGGCTATGACAAATGTTTGTCAAGTGTCTTGTGTGTGTGTGATCACATTAATGCGACGATAATAGCGTGATAATGACCACGTGGACACACATCGTTGTGTTCCCACTGTTCAAGCCCCTGTAGCGACCGTGGGCAGCGTCCAGCAGTAATGGTGTAACAGAAACACTAATTTATGTATACTCACCTAGTGATCGCCATCACGACTCTGTTGAATACTTGTGTCCACACAACATGCGAGCACTTTACATAGCTTGTGGCTATTGTCTGAAGTTTGAGGGTTTTGGATTGAGTGAATTTGAAAACCAAGTTTGAAAGAAGTGTTGGCCAAAGTGATGTCAATATGTTTGGATACTATATCGAATCAATGAGTGAATTGGGTCTTTGACTGTTTTCAGCAATATTGCAGTAATATCACTACAGGGAACACTGAAAATGGCTTCACACATTGTACCCAAGTTGTAAATGAAACCCCGACCTTTGGCATGACGAGCAATAACTTTTACCACTAGGCTACCCCAATCAATCAATCAATCAATCATTAAAAAGGACCCTGACACTGTATAAAATTTTCACTTTACAGGAAAACAAAAACTACTTCAGAATTTTCAATTTACCTTTTTTAATTCATGAAAATGTTGTGTTTTTGGAATATATGGCTTGTAAGACAACCTAGAACAGTAAACATGATACACTTAGATGCCCCACACTTCCAAGTGAAACAGTTTCTTAAATGTCAAATTCTCCAAAAACATTTCAGTGCCTAATATAACCTGATATTGACAACATAGAATAACCTTGAAAGAAACAACGAAACAACAACAACTCAGACATCAAGCAAGTAAACAACATAACTCCCTTTCTCACAAAACAATAATGCCATCAAGAAAAATTTGCATTGAAATACAGTATACACGCTACTTGCCAATTCTACTATGTACACAGCTGTATAAGATGACTGACTGACTGACTGCCTGAGTTTAGTTTTACGCCGCTTTTAGCAATATTCCAGCAATATCACAGCGGGGGACACCAGAAAATGGGCTTAACACATTGTGCCAATGTGGGGAATCGAACCCGGGTCTTCGGCGTGACGAGCCAACGCTTTAACCACTAGGCTACCCCACCGCCACTGTATAAGATGAATATCTTCATCTCCAAAAACAATTTTAACACGAAACTGTGAATACAATATTTTTAACACATCATTACTGAAATCACTGACTGGCATTTCAAAGATGGAAGAACATGACACGAAATATTGCTCAGATGATACATGAAGGTGGAGACATATCTGGGCTGTTGTCCTTCCACCAGACAAATTGACCAGTCCAGTGTGAAGACATTTCTGGGCTGTTGCCCTTCCACCAGACAAATGGACCAGTCCAGTGTGAAGACATTTCTGGGCTGTTGCACTTCCACCAGACAAATGGACCAGTCCAGTGTGAAGACATTTCTGGGCTGTTGCCCTTCCACCAGACAAATGGACCAGTCCAGTGTGAAGACATTTCTGGGCTGTTGCCCTTCCACCAGACAAATGGACCAGTCCAGTGTGAAGACATTTCTGGGCTGTTGCCCCTCTACCAGACAAATGGACCAGTCCAGAAATATTACAACAAAAGTTTTTTCCATAAAAGGTTTCATGTCAACATTAATGAAAAAAGGTAAGATACAAACGATTCATTTATTGCAATCTTCCACACCGTGTTAATAGATCTCGATCCATCTGATCCAGCTCAATACATTAACCTCAAGAGCATAACATTACTCCTTCATATAAACCATAAAACACTGACAACCATTCTAGGTTACCATTTAGAGTAGAGCTCTGGCATGACAGAGAATGGCACCATAAATGTTATCATCTATTGAGAAATGAAAGCAAAATGATCTGGCAACGAGCTTCTGATCAATTAGCTTTTTTACTTCTCCCACTGGAGAAACCAAACTCTTTTATTTTGTTACCAGGTAACGTACATAAACTGAAGCAGTCTAACGAAGACCTACACAAGTTTTATTTCTAAACCATCTTTTATCTCAACCTTTCTGCATTACATCCATCGATTATATTTCACTTCCTCGATAAACAGCCACAGAAAACAGACAAGTTGCCATATTGGAGGCTATTTTATGACAAACGTACACCACAAACCTATTCGGTTATATCACACAATAAAAAATGAGCGTGGTCAATTAAAACGTTTGTAATCGGAGATTTGGGACAATTTGAAAATAAGCGTAGCCATGAAATAGTTGGATGGAAATGCCTAGTTAGTTCCTTTGATGGTAGCTTTCAAGCAAGACCATGGGATGGTGTTTCCTAGTCATTAAGTCATCTATTTGTGTTGATCACGAGCTGGTCTTTGCTTTATATATAATCAATTGTTTTTATCATTGCTGCATCACAGTCACAGCCATTCATGTGCAAGAATCACATCCACAAACATAAAACCTACATTCAGAGAAAAAGTCCAATCAAAAGGCGATTTATTCTCAGAAAATTCAATAAGAATATGCGATAAAATCTGGCAGCAAAAAGCCTCATAAAAGCCGTCAAAGCGTTCGATGGAGCTGGTTGAACGAAGGGCAATGGCACTGCCTTGCTGAAGATGACACAAGATCGCAGAGCTGACACACAAGCGTCATGGCTTTTCATCCAGTTTACAGGGTCATGATCTCAACATGAAGAAAACACAAGCAGCATTCACTGCTGCACTGGAAGATGACAACTGTGATAAGACTTCTTCGACAACTATGATAAGGCATTCTTCACAACAGAAACTGAACTCGGCCCTTCCACAAACATCACTTGCTTATGGGCTGACTTTCAAAATTTTAGGGAAGGGGGAGCTGGGATTTTGGGGGGGTCACAGAATCTTGGAGTCTCCTATTGAGGATAATTAATTGTTTGTAACAACAAAACAATATTTTTAAGAATCAAGTCCAGTTAATGATGTCTTTTGCTTAGTAATCCTCAACACACATTTTTCAAACATTAATGGGGAAAGATAAACCTGTGCACCTCCTCCTCCTAAAATTAGTGGCCTCAACTTTATGAAAACAGATTAAACTACCATGGAGTTTCTAAAACGAAAACATTTTACAAAAACATTAAATTCTCACAATACAACACTACATACAACAGTCAAAAGGTGCCGAGAGACTGTTGTCACTTTCTAAAAAATGCAGTAATCTTAACATGTTAACTATTATAAATTTTGCGAGGGTTGCATTAATATATTTGTTTCTGAGTCTGTATGAGAGCCATTTGTCAAGAACAAAAAAAATGGTGGTGCTTGACTCAGAGGTATGAAAGAGTCCATTTTACAGCCATTACACGATAATCCTTTGACCCCTGACCCTTGACCCCAACTCATCTCATATCGCCACTGCACTAAAGACTGCACAGATTATCTGTCAGACTTTACCATTATTTGATTTCAACGAAAGCAAACCCATGGATGTAAAGAAACCCTGTTTAGATGTAGGTTCATTCAACCCTTCAGATGGTAGGTGTAATTACATACTAATGTACGAGAGCAGTATTGCTTATCAGTAACATGCCCTTTCATCTGATGATCACAAGGAATTGAAAGCTGGAAAATGTACTGAATTGCATGTGAAAACTCCACCAACCCACATGTGCCTACATTGCCAACATGGAACAACAAAGGTTCTTCATCAAATATAAACAAACCATGAGTATCAGCTCATCAGTCTCACCCTTTTCCTAAGGTTACACATGATTTAAAAAATCTTTTTTTATAACAAAACACTTCTCAGTGATATAAAGATTCCACTTCAGAAAATGTAATCTTTTCTGAAATCCAAGGAATGAGATAAATGGCTCCAGATAAGTATATCAAGAAGGATTCAATAAGCCATCTTTGTCATGTTTGTTATCTTTTAATGTTAGAAAAAAATATTCTCATACAACACATTTCTTGAGTGATAAGGCTGGGAAACATGCTTGCCATCGACCATGAAAGATGCAGGTGCTCTTGGCTTTTCAATACGACATGCTAGATACACAATACTCCGTATCACATGTTGTAGATATATACAGTCTCGCATGAGAGCAGTATCGTCACATGATCAGTGTGTGAATGCTTAAATGGAGTTGCATCTGGTTCCATCAATGAATTGACAATGGAAAGAGTCTTTCCTCGGGAGAGACAAAAGCAAGAATTAAAGAATTTACCAGGTGCTTTTTGCATTTACAAAACACTTGGGTTTTATTGATGTCAGTTTATCTATTGTGGAGGGTGTAGTTTATATTTCCCATTATAAAAGTGATATTTTCCATTATAACAGTGATATTTCCAAATAGAACAGTGAATTTGGTGAATCTGTATTTGTGCATCACCAGATTTATTGTTATTGTTTTCAACAAAATATTATTTTACGGTTACGACTCTTCAACCATTCACTGATGCTGGCAAATGAACGTCCCCTCTATATTGTCCATAGCTACATACATTGGATAACTCTTCCCAAGATATATTCAATGGGTAACACATCACAGTGAAGAGAGTGTGAGAGTTGGATTCAAACCTGATTTCATTTATATCACGGGGCGGTCGGGTAGCCCAGTGGTTAATGTGTTTGCTCGTCATGTATGAAGCCCATTTCTGGTATCCCCTGCCATGATATTGCTGGAATGTTGCTAAAAGCGGCGTAAAACCAGTTTGTAATTAACTTATATGGTAGTAACACCTACAATGAGAGAGCGAGTTGGTTTCAACGCTGATTTGAACAGTACCAGTTTTGCCACTTATGGCAACCAAGAAACGTACTTGAGGCAAACAGATTCAAACCCAAAGTCAGATATTTCTGCATGTATCTTTGCACAGCGAATCGCAAAACCTTAAATGATGAACACACCAGCCTTCTAAAATGTCACTAAATAAATAGTAAGATACATCCATCTGCAAAACAAAAAATAATGGTCTTTAAAATCTATTTTTCATAAAAATGACTTTTACAATACTGATGCTATTGTTGTCTGTCTGTTTAATGGAATTCCCAAATTGACTCAATTAGCGCTATTTCCTCTGTTATCAATTTGAGATACACAAACAGATTTGGGTGGTATACTTGTCAATCACTAAATGTCACCTGCCATGGGTGTAGATCAACTGGAATCTACACCTTAACAGTGAAACAAGCTAGAAGTTGGCATATCCTGCAGTAAATGATAGTTGTGTATCCTAAACAGATGATAAGTTCAAATGCCTCATTATCCAACCTTCTATTGGTCAAAAGAATTCTTCAACACTCACTTTACTCATCATAAATTACCAATAGGGACAACCGAGAACTATATCATTCTTTGCAAACTCACAGACCTCTCCAACAGCAGACCAACAAATATTGAAAAATGTCATAAAAATATTTTCTTCTAATGAACAACATATGTCAAGGCATGGTGTTGCAATTGACAGCCGACATGGTGTCCAAGAGGATATCAGTACCAAGTCTTGTGTGCATGGCAACCTATAAATCACTCAGTGATATTTCTGAGAATGTTCGTTGCGCTGTCTACTTAATATCTTTCACTGAACGTTTACCAATCTTATACTGAAAACAATAAACAAGCCGAGATTCATTAGCTTGGTGTGCTTGTTTTGTGCATGTTTATTTCTCCTTGCATTGTGCAGTCTGTAAAACAACCAGCGTACAATATCATGTATTTCACGCTCAAGAAGTACGGCGCCTATGATTCCGCCCATGCTTTGTTGGCTCTGATGTATTGGATCGTAAAAGAACTATTTATGTGCAACTGAAAGTGAACTTTACATAGGGCAACAAGTACAAACCTTTTGAAAGCAATAATAGAGTGTTTGTTGAGAAAACAAACTTTTTATAGACTATTTTCTATTTCTTTATGTATTTAAAACGTGTGACATGTCAAAGTTGATTTGTCCAACTAAATCCGATAGTCATTTTACAAGAAATATTTTTAGGATATGATAAAATGAATAAAGGGTATTTTTTTAAAATAATCAATATCTTTGAAACTTTGAAAATGAAAGCTTTTTATTATAATTACGTTTAGATGCATACTCACATTGAGATCCATTTTATAATCAGTTTGAAGGAGATTCGAAAAAAATATTTTAAATGGTTTTAACATTTTTTGTCGAGTTTCTCACAGCAAGTCTAATTTGGAAGCTAGTATCTTAAACTGAGAAGAAAATGCTCTGAAAATTTAATGCCACAATTTCACATCACACCTTTACAAACACGATTCCACAATTCCAAATGGCTTAAATGTATATTCTTTTGGATGGAAGCCAAGACACGATGTTGTTAAAAATGAACCGCTCAATACTGTCCCTTTTAAGGACTGAGACCAACTGTCAATTTTGTGTGAAATATTAATCTATATCCCCAGCTTAAAAACTTTGTAGTGCTAATGAAGCAAATATTAAGTCATTTAAATTCAATATTCCTGCTCTAGTTTACAAGTAAGTAATCTATTCAATCGATTTGGGTTTTTTTAAAACTGATGTCAAATGACATCTGCCTGTTAACATGTACACAGCTTAATGTAGAACTACTTCCAATCATGAAACTTGGAGGTGTAATGTCACAGACCCCGAGTGATCTAATAAGTAAACTCTTCATCAATGATAATGGATCCTGTTACTTCACACTCTTGTCCCTTGAATCATGTAAATGAATTATTGTGATGAGGAATCGGCAAACAGTTTAGATGAGAAATTCCAAGCAACTGCAACACAATGTTACACAATCACTGTGTTCTCGTTTAAAATCCTATCTATATTAGCTAATAGTCATGTTTTTCAAGAAAATGTCAAAGAACAAAAAAGATCAGTCAAAAGATGCTGGTAAATATGTACATCTTCTGAAAGATCACCGGTGGACAATCTAGAACATCATCTTTAAGTCGAATGCTACAAAAACAAGAATTCCAGCTAAAACATCACTGTTAGAAAATAGAAAAAGACAGATGAAAGACCATCATGTTGACTCTCAAAGACAATCTAGAAGCCGTTCCTCATGAAACTAAACCAACCATTTGACAGCCATCTTGAACAAATAAAAACAACAGCAGCAAAACTTGCTCAAGACAAGAATCTGTCAACACAAGTGAAAGGAACCTTTGTGTCTGACATGATGTTGGACTTCTAGCCTGTCTGTCACTATATGCAAGAATAATCATTTTCGGGACAATTTTGTTGAAATGTGGTTTAAACTGCAAGCAAAATAATCAGTTTTTGTTACACGAAACACAGCTGGTAACACTTGGCTTTCGTGAAGTTCACCTCTCTTGGATAATTATGTCACCGAACTTTCTAGTGCCATCTTCTCACATGCAAGTGATCCAGTTCTGCATCAGTGAAACTACTTTTGGCCAGAATACAGAATAAAATTATACAACTTTTGTATTAAAAACATTTTGAAGTTGATGTCAAATTTTCATGCAGATGAACTCTTTTGTGATATTTTAGGGTATTATATATTAAACCATACAAATGTGAGCAGTCATTGATTGCGTTTATTTTGAGTGAGTGAGTGAGTGAGTGAGTTTGGTTTTATGCCACTTTTAGCAATATTCCAGCAATATTACGGCGGGGGACACCAGAAATGGTGCTCATAAGGGGCATCAAACCCGATTCTTCAGCGTGACAAGCGAACACCTTTACCACTAGGCTACCCTACCCCATTGTCCCTAAATTAGCTGGAAATAACAAACAAGGTAGTAGATAGGCATCCTGCAGATATTTTACCTGCAGTCCATGTACTTAAGAGGGTTAGTGAGTGTGCTGTTACGTTAGCAATATTCCAGCAACATTCCAGCAATATGATAATAATAGCATGCTTGTAATGTGCTGTTTTCCATGTACAACATGCTCAAAGTGAAAGACATAGAATTATATGAAAAACAGACACTAAGAGATAAGGAAAGACTGGAGGTAGTTGGTTCCAGGTTGTAGAGGCTGCATAAGGAAAGACTAGAGGTAGTTGGTTCCAGGTTGTACAGGCTGCATAAGGAAAGACTGGAGGTAGTTGGTTCCAGGTTGTAGAGGCTGCATAAGGAAAGACTGGAGGTAGTTGGTTCCAGGTTGTACAGGCTGCATAAGGAAAGACTGATGGTAGTTGGTTCCAGGTTGTGGAGGCTGCATAAGGAAAGACTGGAGGTAGTTGGTTCCAGGTTGTGGAGGCTGCATAAGGAAAGACTGGAGGTAGTTGGTTCAAGGTTGTAGAGGCTGCATAAGGAAAGACTGGAGGTAGTTGGTTCCAGGTTGTACAGGCTGCATAAGGAAAGACTGGAGGTAGTTGGTTCCAGGTTGTACAGGCTGCATAAGGAAAGACTGATGGTAGTTGGTTCCAGGTTGTAGAGGCTGCATAAGGAAAGACTGATGGTAGTTGGTTCCAGGTTGTAGAGGCTGCATAAGGAAAGACTGGAGGTAGTTGGTTCCAGGTTGTAGAGGCTGCATAAGGAAAGACTGGAGGTAGTTGGTTCCAGGTTGTACAGGCTGCATAAGGAAAGACTGATGGTAGTTGGTTCCAGGTTGTAGAGGCTGCATAAGGAAAGACTGGAGGTAGTTGGTTCCAGGTTGTACAGGCTGCATAAGGAAAGACTGGAGGTAGTTGGTTCAAGGTTGTAGAGGCTGCATAAGGAAAGACTGGAGGTAGTTGGTTCCAAGTTGTACAGGCTGCATAAGGAAAGACTGATGGTAGTTGGTTCCAGGTTGTAGAGGCTGCATAAGGAAAGACTAGAGGTAGTTGGTTCCAGGTTGTACAGGCTGCATAAGGAAAGACTGGAGGTAGTTGGTTCCAGGTTGTACAGGCTGCATAAGGAAAGACTGGAGGTAGTTGGTTCCAGGTTGTACAGGCTGCATAAGGAAAGACTAGAGGTAGTTGGTTCAAGGTTGTAGAGGCTGCATAAGGAAAGACTAGAGGTAGTTGGTTCCAGGTTGTAGAGGCTGCATAAGGAAAGACTGGAGGTAGTTGGTTCCAGGTTGTACAGGCTGCATAAGGAAAGACTGGAGGTAGTTGGTTCCAGGTTGTACAGGCTGCATAAGGAAAGACTAGAGGTAGTTGGTTCCAGGTTGTGGAGGCTGCATAAGGAAAGACTGGAGGTACAGTGAAGCCCCGTTAGTCCTGACTCCGATAATCCGGATGTCTCGCCTCCCGGGCGATTTCAGCTTGTTACCAATCTATGCCTATATAATTTGCCTCGATAATCCGGAAATTCGGTTTCCGGAACCGGATGGTAAGTAGCTGTTACCAATCAGTAAAATAAACTGTAAATTGCTTCACAGTCCGGACGCTGTAAGTCGTGTTCACGAACCGTAACACCACCTCCCGGCGATGTTTACTTAATTAACTGGCCAACTGGGTTGTTGTTTTAATTAGACATTAAAAGCTCCCGACTGAAGATACTGTACATTTACACTTTGATTGACACCACAATACAAAGGCGTGGATGACAAGTGAGCTGTTTTGTGATTGGTTAATGTACTTTGACAGACAGATGCGGTCACGTGGACTTAAGGTGATTTTGCTTTACAATGCTGCAAATCACAAGTGTGCTTAAGCTAACTTTGAAATGTGACCAAATACCGCGTCTCATATTCAACCCGATGGATGCAGGAATAATTAGGACATTCAAGGCATACTACAATAGATCGCTTGTTAGACATTACCTCACCTGTGATGAGGAAAGGGCGTGATCAGACACGTCCGGATCAACATGCGGATGTCACTCGGTAAAATTACTGATGTGATGAATTAAGCTTTACATTAAATGCTTATTTGTTTTATCCAGATTCGATGTCGTTTTTGTAATAGTTAGGGAAGCAACTTGGGTCTTGATTCAGTAGTCGGACTATTCGCAATCCGGACCGAATTTACTGAGAAAGCATAACCGTCCGGATTGCGAGGCTTCACTGTAGTTGGTTCAAGGTTGTAGAGGCTGCATAAGGAAAGACTGGAAGTAGTTGGTTCAAGGTTGTACAGCCTGCATAAGGAAAGACTGGAGGTAGTTGGTTCCAGGTTGTACAGGCTGCATAAGGAAAGACTGGAGGTAGTTGGTTCCGGTTGTAGAGGCTGCATAAGGAAAGACTGGAGGTAGTTGGTTCCAGGTTGTGGAGGCTGCATAAGGAAAGACTGGAGGTAGTTGGTTCCAGGTTGTACAGGCTGCATAAGGAAAGACTGATGGTAGTTGGTTCCAGGTTGTAGAGGCTGCATAAGGAAAGACTGATGGTAGTTGGTTCCAGGTTGTAGAGGCTGCATAAGGAAAGACTGGACGTAGTTGGTTCCAGGTTGTAGAGGCTGCATAAGGAAAGACTGGAGGTAGTTGGTTCCAGGTTGTACAGGCTGCATAAGGAAAGACTGATGGTAGTTGGTTCCAGGTTGTAGAGGCTGCATAAGGAAAGACTGGAGGTAGTTGGTTCAAGGTTGTACAGGCTGCATAAGGAAAGACTGGAGGTAGTTGGTTCAAGGTTGTAGAGGCTGCATAAGGAAAGACTGGAGGTAGTTGGTTCCAAGTTGTACAGGCTGCATAAGGAAAGACTGATGGTAGTTGGTTCCAGGTTGTAGAGGCTGCATAAGGAAAGACTAGAGGTAGTTGGTTCCAGGTTGTACAGGCTGCATAAGGAAAGACTGGAGGTAGTTGGTTCCAGGTTGTACAGGCTGCATAAGGAAAGACTGGAGGTAGTTGGTTCCAGGTTGTACAGGCTGCATAAGGAAAGACTAGAGGTAGTTGGTTCAAGGTTGTAGAGGCTGCATAAGGAAAGACTAGAGGTAGTTGGTTCCAGGTTGTAGAGGCTGCATAAGGAAAGACTGGAGGTAGTTGGTTCCAGGTTGTACAGGCTGCATAAGGAAAGACTGGAGGTAGTTGGTTCCAGGTTGTACAGGCTGCATAAGGAAAGACTAGAGGTAGTTGGTTCCAGGTTGTGGAGGCTGCATAAGGAAAGACTGGAGGTACAGTGAAGCCCCGTTAGTCCGGACTCCGATAATCCGGATGTCTCGGCCTCCAGGCATTTCAGCTTGTTACCAATCTATGCCTATATAATTTGCCTCGATAATCCGGAAATTCGGTTTCCGGAACCGGACGGTAAGTAGCTGTTACCAATCAGTAAAATAAACTGTAAATTGCTTCACAGTCCGACGCTGTAAGTCGTGTTCACGAACCGTAACACCACCTCCCCGGCGATGTTTACTTAATTAACTGGCCAACTGGGTTGTTGTTTTAATTAGACATTAAAAGCTCCGACTGAAGATACTGTACATTTACACTTTGATTGACACCACAATACAAAGGCGTGGATGACAAGTGAGCTGTTTTGTGATTGGTTAATGTACTTTGACAGACAGATGCGGTCACGTGGACTTAAGGTGATTTTGCTTTCACGACAATGCTGCAAGTCACAAGTGTGCTTCGCTAACAGCTAACTGCGAAATGTGACCAAATACCACGCCTCATATTCAACCGATGGATGCAGGAATAATTCGGACATTCAAGGCATACTACAATAGATCGCTTGTTAGACATTACCTCACCTGTGATGAGGAAGGACGTGATCAGACATGTCGGATCAACATGCGGATGTCACTCGGTAAAATTACTGATGTGATGAATTAAGCTTTACATTAAATGCTTATTTGTTTTATCCAGATTCATGTCGTTTTTGTAATAGTTAGGGAAGCAACTTGGGTCTTGATTCAGTAGTCCGGACTATTCGCAATCCGGACGAATTTACTGAGAAACGCAACCGTCCGGATTAACGAGGCTTCACTGTAGTTGGTTCAAGGTTGTAGAGGCTGCATAAGGAAAGACTGGAAGTAGTTGGTTCAAGGTTGTACAGCCTGCATAAGGAAAGACTGGAGGTAGTTGGTTCCAGGTTGTACAGGCTGCATAAGGAAAGACTGGAGGTAGTTGGTTCCAGGTTGTAGAGGCTGCATAAGGAAAGACTGGAGGTAGTTGGTTCCAGGTTGTACAGGCTACATAAGGAAAGACTAGAGGTAGTTGGTTCCAGGTTGTACAGGCTGCATAAGGAAAGACTGGAGGTAGTTGGTTCAAGGTTGTAGAGGCTGCATAAGGAAAGACTGGAGGTAGTTGGTTCCAAGTTGTACAGGCTGCATAAGGAAAGACTGGAGGTAGTTGGTTCCAGTGAGTGGAGGCTGCATAAGGAAAGACTGGAGGTAGTTGGTTCCAGGTTGTACAGGCTGCATACGGAAAGACTGGAGGTAGTTGGTTCAAGGTTGTACAGGCTGCATAAGGAAAGACTGGAGGTAGTTGGTTCAAGGTTGTAGAGGCTGCATAAGGAAAGACTGGAGGTAGTTGGTTCAAGGTTGTAGAGGCTGCATAAGGAAAGACTGGAGGTAGTTGGTTCAAGGTTGTAAAGGCTGCATAAGGAAAGACTGGAGGTAGTTGGTTCAAGGTTGTACAGGCTGCATAAGGAAAGACTGGAGGTAGTTGGTTCCAGGTTGTACAGGCTGCATAAGGAAAGACTGGAGGTAGTTGGTTCCAGGTTGTACAGGCTGCATAAGGAAAGACTGGAGGTAGTTGGTTCCAGGTTGTACAGGCTGCATAAGGAAAGACTGGAGGTAGTTGGTTCCAGGTTGTACAGGCTGCATGAGGAAAGGACCGTTCACCGTATGTGGAAGTCCTCACATTGGAAACACCAGGCAATGAGTGAGAGTGTAAGTTTAGATTTACGCCGCACTCAGCAATATTCCAGCTATATGGCGGCAGTCTGTAAATAATCGAGTCTGGACCAGACAATCCAGTGATCAACAGCATAAGCATCGATCTGCGTAATTGGAAACCGATGACCACCCAATCCCGTTAGTCGCCTCTTACGACAAGCATAGTCGCCTTTTGTGGCAAGCATGGGTTGCTGAAGACCTATTCTACCCCGGATCTTCACGGGTCACTAGGCAATGAGCTTCAGGCATTGTACTCATGTTTGGAATTGAACCCAGGTCTTCAGCGTAATAATTGAATGCTTTAACCACTAGGCTACCCTAGTGCCACCACTAATTTAAGCATACTGTCAACATCGACACATGCTTAAACATTACAAACAATTAAGTAGGTCAATTTGAAATGTAAAAAGGCAACAAAAGGTACAAAAACAGCAGTAATGCTGGACTTAATGTCACAATCTTGACATGTAAGTATTTAAACCATGAACACTCAGTACAGCCTTTCGTATCCCCAATAACCATTAATAAGAAATCAGCCTGATGAAATCCACTGACAGTAAACCCAGAATGATTGCACAGATTGATCCAATCACAAAACAATTAAGATAAAAGGGTTACAAATCTCACAAACATCACAATTACATGTATCTAGTCAAAAACAGATTTCAGATATCATATAAATTGAATCAGCCAAAGACTACAAGCTGATTAAAATCTAGTCACATCAACCAAAATATATCGCAAAAATCAAGGACACCATCTTTAGAAACCAACTACAGAACAGCCTTTGGAGTTTACATATATATTTGGCTATATAGGCAAGGCATTGTGTCCCCATATATTTGAGTATGTATTCACCCATACAAGGCTAGGCCGTGATATTGCTGGAATATTGCTAAAAGCGACATAAAACCATACTCACTCACTCACTACAAGGCTAGGTCTTGTCTCCATATATTTGAGTGTATATTCCCACATGTAAGGCTAGCCATTGTCCCCATATATTTGAGTATATATTCCAACATACAAGGCTAGGCATTGTGTCCATATATTTGAGTATATATTCCCACATACAAGGCTAGGTCTTGTTTCCCAATATATTTGAGTATATATTCCCACATACAAGGCAAGGTCTTGTTTCCCAATATCTTTGAGTATATATTCCCACATACAAGTCTAGGCATTGTGTCCATATATTTGAGTATATATTCCCACATACAAGTCAAGGCATTGTGTCCATATATTTGAGTATATATTCCCACATACAAGGCAAGGTCTTGTTTCCCAATATATTTGAGTATATATTCCCACATACAAGTCAAGGCATTGTGTCCATATATTTGAGCATATATTCCCACATACAAGGCTAGGTCTTGTTTCCCCATATATTTGAGTATATATTCCCACATACAAGGCTAGGCATTGTGTGCACATATTTGAGCATATATTCCCACATACAAGGCTAGGTCTTGTTTCCCCATATATTTGAGTATATATTCCCACATACAAGTCTAGGCATTGTGTCCATATATTTGAGTAAATATTCCCCTATACAAGGCTAGCCATTGTCTCCATACATTTGAGCATATATCCCCTAGGCCTAACAAAAAAATGTTGTGGTTCCGATTACCCAACCGACCCTATTTTTTATAGCCATATGAATAAAATAAGCTTTCAAGATACCATTGTTTTTTTCCAGCACCGCCGGACATCGGTCATTCTGATAGAGAAAGTTGACATGATGGCCTCAAGCTTGATTGAATAAACAACTTACTTCTAAAAAAATGTAAAAAATTAAATAAAAATCCTACCTACCTACCCTAAATTTTAAAAAATATGTAATCGGAACCACAACATTTTTTTTATTTGGCCCTATACAAGGCTAGGCACTGTGTCCTCATATATTTGAGCATATATCCCCTATACAAGTCTAGCAGCCCAGCCACAGACATCAATCACTGTACAAGAAGGAAGCAAAGCAGTTTACATTTCCTGCGGAGAGCCGGTGTCTACAAGGTTAAACCAACAAGGAGTCTATCATGTCTGAGGTAAGCTCCATCACAGAATGTCACAACATCTACACAGTATTTCCTTTAATAACAACTCCGAGACTGATTACCTCTCAACTGCTCACAAAATATTTTCTTAAGCAGTGGCCACAGTTGATCCCGTTTCACATGACATCTACTGATGGTAACGATAAGCTCAGGTCATGGGTGGGGTGATATATTCCCATATACATTCCACATCCAAGTCATAACTGGACATTTCTGTTTTTCTCACACTTCGCTCATGGTGGAAAAGGCATTAAAGCTAACTTCAAAACTGTTCACAAATATGAATATCTTGAAAAAAATATAAGCCCTATATTTATCTCAATGTGTTTTTCCTCTAACATAATTATGAGCTTTAAGTGGCAAATATGATTAACTTGTCCTGAGATAACATCCAAAACTTAAAACTGCTGATTCATCAGTTTTAAATGCTAAAAGGCTTTCCTTGTAGCGTTCTTCACAGGATAATAAAATGTAAATATTTTGTTTTCATTTGAGCTGAGATTATTATGTAATGTCACAAAGTTCAGATTTTTGAAAACTCATTACAAATAATTCCTACAACTATTAGCATTTCTATCCAGGGTGTTGACTTCATGAAAAATAAACACAATGTCTCCAGTCACGAATCTAAACAACCAATAGACATACAAGTGAGAATTCAAGGGCAAAAGGCGTCCCTCGCACCAATGATTGCCAAATGAAAAAGATTTTGTTTTTTTAGTTTGTTTGTTGTTTAACGCCGCACTCAGCAGTATTCAAGCTATATGGCAGCTATTTGTAAATAATCAAGCCTGGAGCATACAATCCAGTGATCAACAGCATGAGCATAGATCTACATTACTGGGATACGATGACATGTGTCAAGCATTAGTCAGCGAGCCTGACCATCCAATCCCATTAGTTGCTGACGCCTCTTATGACAGGTACTGGCTGTTGAAGACCAATCTTAACCCAGATCTTTACGGATCAAATGAAAATTGAAATGATCAGATGGTGACAGAGTGTGACCAACCCCGGGAACATGTGTATGTTGTACCACTGCAACGCCGGGAACATATGTATGTTGTACCACTGCAACCCCGGGAACATGTGTATGTTGTACCACTGCAACCCCGGGAACATGTGTATGTGGTACCACTGCAACCCCGGGAACATGTGTATGTTGTACCATAGACTAATGCTTAGTCTCTGAATATATATAATTTTGATAGTAACAAACAAGCCCATTTAAATTGAAAAGGAGCCCTAGGGAGACCAGAGATTCAGCCTGAACCTGAGGAAATCTAGACTTGCTTTATTTAGGGCTTTAGCACTGCAGAGAAGGCTTGGCAGTGGGGAAAATAACGTGGTTCAGGGACTGTGAGACAGACTAGTTGTACTACTGCAACCCCGGGAACATGTGTATGTTGTACCACTGCAACCCTGCGGAACATGTGTATGTTGTACCACTGCAACCCCGTGAACATGTGTATGTTGTACCACTGCAACCCGGGAACATGTGTATGTTGTACCACTGCAACCCCATGAACATGTGTATGTTGTACCACTGCAACCCCAGGAACATGTGTATGTTGTACTACTGCAACCCCAGGAACATGTGTATGTTGTACCACTGCAACCCCGTGAACATGTGTATGTTGTACCACTGCAACCCCGGGAACATGTGTATGTTGTACCACTGCAACCCGGGAACATGTGTATGTTGTACCACTGCAACCCCGGGAACATGTGTATGTTGTACCACTGCAACCCGGGAACATGTGTATGTTGTACCACTGCAACCCTGGGAACATGGACCTTAACTAGCTTCTACAATCAACAACAGGGCTGCCTGTCATTGCAACCAGCTCATCACCAGTTGTTAATGTCGCAGTCAATGACAAGACTGCCTGATCTTTGCTGTGGTGTAAAACAAACAGTAATTTTCTTTAGCAATGCTTTTTCTGATATGAAGAATGTCCTTCCAGAGCAAGAAAGGCTAAACAAGATGTGAGTTTTGATATGGCAGGAACTGTCAAAACTGTCTGTCAACTTACAACACTCAACATAAATGATCCTTTAAGGTTTGGATCTAGAAAGACTTCACAAGACTTCTGAAAAGACTTCACACTCATTAAAAATGATTTTGAGGACAATATTAAACTAAATGGCTGTACA
Source organism: Haliotis rubra (assembly GCF_003918875.1). Classification (NCBI taxonomy): domain Eukaryota; kingdom Metazoa; phylum Mollusca; class Gastropoda; order Lepetellida; family Haliotidae; genus Haliotis; species Haliotis rubra. Next base: position 434,746 of record NW_025765625.1, on the reverse strand, counting down.
CACTGTGTTCAAACAGCAAAATACTAGGAAGTTATTGCTAAAATAATACACATCAATCAGCCATACTTCAAAATTCAAGATCACAAGATTGGCATTCTTCAGTAACTGATAATACAGTTCAATTTTATGCCTCTTTATGTCTCTTTCAGAATGTCAGTCATTTTGAATTTAAATAAGTTTTCCATTACAGAAAAAATACTTACTTCAATTTCACTGTGGGTTTAACTCATTTCGAATCCAAACTGTTCTAAGATGAGTATTCTCATTCAGCATGACATTTTTTGTGTACAACTTAATGTACTTGAAGATGAGAACAGTGAATTCATACGGAGAAGTGTGTGACAAATTCAGTGATTTGGTAGTTGAAAATATCATACCGTACCAACTGTGGAAATTTGAAGATTATACTTTTGCTGAATATTCACTGTGTGCATTCAAATTTAGACGTGACATGAAATGCATATGTTTCTTCTTTTTATTTTCATGTAATAGAGGTCATGTGGCCTTGAACTAGGGGTCAAATGGCCTGGTAATGAAGGTCAAAAGGGCCTTATACTCAATAAACATACTGAATCTTGAAACTTGAAACTATCATGGAGAACACTACTAAAATAACTTATTTATCTGCCGACCTCTTGCAAAACCTCATCTTCCACTTGTAGCATGTATCCTGAAAAATTCTTTGAGAGAAAACCTCTGACGATGAAAGTTCCTCATGTTATGGCAGCTAATAAGGAATTCATGAGGAGAAGATCCTGCGAGACTTATTCCAAGAATTCATCAGCAAAGGCTAATCACCATGGCTTTGGAAAAACATTGAAATGTAGATTACGCCAACCAAAGCAATCTGCAATCACTCTTGCATACAACAGAAAGAGACCTGTTCAAATTGTTTTGATTCAATATGATTCTTTTTCACAGGAAACAACAATGAGAAGAAGAAAAGGTGATAATCAACATTACATATTACAATATTCCATCTGGGATACCCGTGAAGAATGTTCCACGACAAAGAAAATACAAATGTATGTGGTTCACCTGGGCTTTGGATATCTGACAACTGTCTTCTGAAGGTCACTGTGACACTCTAGGTCAAAACAGGGTCAAGGTTTGCAATGACACTGAAGGCCACATTATGATCCATATTGTACAACATGGGTTTCAATACGAAACATATCTCAATACAATTGTCACTATATGATATCTACATCAATGCACTGGTCATGATGTGATCTGCATCTCAATATCCTAGTCACAATATATTTATCTTATATATTTATACATTTATCATATCTTATATAGTCACAATATGATGTGTATCTCAATACACTTATCACAATATGTTCCTTCAGGGGTGGGGTAGCCTAGTGGTTAAATCATTTGCTCGTCACGTCGAAGACCTGGGTTCGATTGCCCACATGGGTACAATGTGTAAAGCCCATTTCCGGTGTCCCCCGCCATGATGTTGCTGGAATATTGCTAAAAGTGGCATAAAACCATACTCACTCCCTAAAGGAACGTGCAGCAACAAGCAACACAATCTGATTCAGATATATAGCCTAAAATGCCCCTAAGTCACTGAGGACTGCCATCAATGGATTTGGGCCTCTCGGACTTGCAGGCTAGCGAACTGGCATGAATTTCGAGGGCTGTACTTCTTCAACTATTTTTTTCACTTTTGACCTTGACATTTACTTTGGCCTTGAATCATGAAACACGCCCTTGTAATATGGTAAACAGAAATGGATACTACTGATATCACTATCCTAAAATCTCAAAATTCAATATTGTCCTTACATTTATCAAGTTAGTTCAATTAATATCATTTGTTCTGATTTCCTTGGAAACACTCAGTTTAACAAAGGGAAAGAAGTCTAAATGACAAAAGGTACAATTGAACCAGTTATTGAACATTTGTACAATAAACAGTGATATCTTCAATGGTTCTTTAAAGCATGCTAAACAATGATTACTGCTGTCTGTCATGTCCGATCTTGTTACCATGGAAATGATTTTTTTTATTCCAACACATTCAAAATGCCAACAGTCACAACAAAAAGTGTTTGCATCAACTGTTGGGGTGGTGGGGTAGCCCAGTGGTTAAGTGTTGGCTCATCATGCCGAAGACCTGGGTTTCATACCCCACATGGGTACAATGTGTGAAGCCCCTTCCTGGTGTCCCCGCCATGATATTGCTGGAATATTGCTAAAAGTGGCTTAAACCACACTCACTCACTCACTCGCTCACTGTACTTTCAGTGAGTGAGTGAAAGAAAGAGTCAGTCAGTCAGAGTGATTGAGTGGTAGAAGTTTATCACTTCATGGTTCTGACTAACCTCAAAACATAATCAAGGCCAGGGCAACTCTGCACAGCAATTTGCAGCATCTAAGACGAATGCACCGCCCATTTCCCAAATGGAGTGAAAATGCTTGAAATGTTTGAAATATGGCCAACTATTAAGTCAAGAACCTCACTTTCATTCCACAAGTGACAGGCCATATAATCTTAAAGCAGTTAAAATGCATATTTTTGTCATTCAACTTCAATACAGATGACATACAGTTTCTTTGCTATTTCTTCAATGTTGGCAACAGTCAGTCCAGGTGTATAGTGAGTGACATTGCAGCTACGAATTACTAATCATCAATTATTCATCAAGATAACCATGCAGATAATATGACAATGGTTCAGTAAAACCGAAAGGATAATTTGACACAGCTGACTTAAATCCGACTTGCACCAGGAACATTTTTCCTTATATATATAGCACCTTTCATTATTCCTGGAAAGACATATTTTCCCAACTCTCAATATATATTTCTTTACGGCAAGGTCTGTCTGAATTCTGCAGAACAAACCCGCGTACACACATTACCAAACACTATTGTGACATTGTAAGTGCATTCTCCTTTCTTCTGCATGCAGGATGTATCATCTGTTTGCAGTGAAAACGTGCCGATTAATTTCACTTTAAACAAAAAAGTAAATCAAATAAAGTGAAATTAAGATTGCGAATCCACATCTTTTACCTTGCCAATTGAACATTTAAATCTCAGAATTTTATTCAACTTAGGATAAAAGTTGTTTAACAAATGATCATAGTTTCAAATCGTTATTATTGGTTTGTATTAAAAGGGGGTAAGCGCAGTAGTTGGAAGAGTGAAACAAATGCACATGCGGTATGTGATGAGCGTTAACTTTGACCAACCCTGCTTTTTCTCGGTATTTCATTTAATGTGCATACCCCGCTGTAATACAAACCATTATCCAGCCTCATGTAAGAATGTCGAGTTTTGATTAGTTCACATGATTCTGATAAAATGCCATGTACACCCGTCACGATCCGCGAGCAGGGAGTACAAAAGTCATATTATCCCGCCACGCCTCGGTAACCACGCGAAGTGAGAAAAGCGTGCATCGCCAAGCCTTTAGTAACGTGCGCTGAATTGAGGTCAATCGATCAGCTGTTGTCAACATGGCAGCAAGGAAACGTTTTGCCACAACAACTGGGAATGAAATTGATGCGTATTGTTTCTGGTGTCCCTTCACGTGATATTGCTGGAATATTGCTAAAAGCGGCATAAAACCATATTCACTCACTCACTCTGGAAAAGATAAGGATCAGGTTTTCATGAGTTTAAAGTGTTGACAGAATCGAAACGAAACTGTTCCAGCCACGACAGTCACATGTTCCAATCGACTGATGACATTACTCGCGGAGGTCACCATGACCTGCCACAACCTGGAACAACCTCACACCTCTAGAGTACAGGGCTGGTTCAAGCAGAATTCCTCATCATGATTCATTTAATACCAGGGATAAAGCTGCAGATGTTGACACACCATCAGCATGGGTTACACACCCTCAATGTTCACAGCAATGTGTCTATGATGTAATATCAACAGCCAAGGTGACAGGGCTTAAACAGAAAAGCCCTGAAGCCACTTACGACCTCTTCCCTTCTCTACACATCATCATTCACAACACTCTTATCAGGCCAATAAACTTAAGTGTCAAATTTTAAAATTACACCGAAAATGCTGAGTGAGTGAGTGAGCATGGGTTTAAGCTGCATTTAACAATCTTCCAGCAAACACCACGGCTGAGTACACCAGAAATGGCTAGAAATATTGGTACAAAAATTATCTGCCAAATGGATGTGATCTTTTACTTGTAGCTGCAAGTTTCGAGCTTCTGCTTTGATAAAGTTTTTGTGAGAGTAATTTCATTTAAACCTCCTTTGAACTGTATTTATGTCATATCACACATTGGTTTGATGTGGACAAAAGACATCCTGGAGTAGCACAGGCCTTGGACATTTACGTCTTGGGTTAAATCCATTGACATGGGGTTAGATCTATAACCAGAGGTTCATGGCCCACCTAAGGGATGCCACTTTGCCCAGTAGATCTTTGAAATCACACCTGACAATGAATAATATCAATGTATCTACAGTCTAGATATTTAATCTAGCTGATCCTATTTTCATCCCTAAAATCATACATGTTTATATGTCAAAAAATGGGATCTGATATTAGTGAACAGGAGTTAATATGGTTTAATGCCCCCTTTAGCAATGTTCCAGAAATATCACAACACCAGAAATGGGCTTCACACATTGGACCCACGTGGGGAATCGAACCTGGGTCTTCGGTGTGAAGAGCAAACGCTTTAACCACTAGGCTACCCCACTGCCCACACTGTGACATGGTTGCATGGGACCAACTCTAACCTACAATCTCCATGGGGCCACTCACAAGGTAAGGTGAAGGATTCACAAGTGTAATTGATAAATCAGTGACATTTAATGCCGAGATGCTGAGCTAACACTTGCATGAAAGTCAACGAGATCTGACAGATTAACCATAGCCATGAAACACTCAGGTGTTCTTTACTTCTTCAGAGTAGTACATGTCACAAAATACCCCAGGAAGACATTTAACCATGTCATTTCAGATTAAGTCTGACAAGCGCAATAGCCTGCTGTGAAAAAATGAAGGTTAAAGAAGAAACCATTTGTCAGGCTTCACAGTGTAGATGATCACAAAGTATATAAGCTATGAAACGATTGCGATTTCTAAGCATGTCATTTTAGGTGCCAGAAACTTATTTGAGTGAGTGAGTGAGTGAGTGGGGTTTTACACCACTTTAAGCAATATTCCAGCAATATCACGGCAGGGGGACACCATAAATGGGCTTCACAGTTTGTACCCATGTGAGGAATCGAACCCAGGCCTTCAGCGTGACGAGCAAACACTTAAACCCTTAGGCCGCCCCACAGCCGCAGAAACGTGTTTGAACTGTGTCACTGTTATTTCAACTTTTCCACTGGCACTCCAGCAAACAAGGTACCAAAAGAAACGACACACATGATAAAATCATATTTCTACAAACAAGGAATGTCAATCTGTAGCTGTGCCATTACTGCCAAAATTATGTGAAATAAATATATCTTAAAAATGACAGGAGACAAGATCTTTTCTCAGGAAGTTCTTCATAAACTCTTGAACACAAATTCTTTAAATTCAGATTGACAAAGATATGTGTGGCTGAGCTATCTACAATCGGAGCTGGAAGCAATGGCTTCATGCTGAATACATATATACCCTAATAAGAAAACACATCCTGCAGACATGTCCAACATCTTTCAGTTTATCTGACAAATCTGAATGTGGGTGAATTACATGCTGGCTCAGAATAAGAACAAGGCAAGCTATTGTTGTGCCTGCTGTAAGTTGGTACAAGCTTGTGGCAGGGCTGTGTTTACACAAAAACACCCTTCCTTCTGGTAATGAGTGGGCCTGTATGTGCCAGGACAACCATCAACAGTGCATGGAGTCTGATAAATGTTGTTGCACAAATCCAGACATTCACTGACACTGACAGTGGTGTGGGGGACGGAGGTGGTTGCATTGTTGTCACAGACCAGGTTATCCGTTAACACAGCACACCCTTCACAGACAGACATGCCACATCACAGCACAGCACACCCTTCACAAACAGACATGCCACATCACAGCACAGCACACCCTTCACAAACAGACATGCCACATCACAGCACAGCACACCCTTCACAGACAGACATGCCACATCACAGCACAGCACACCCTTCACAAACAGACATGCTACATCACAGCGTATCAGACCACTTCGTGACAGACACATGCCACATCACATCACAGCAGACCCTTCACAAACAGACATGCCACATCACAGCATATTAGACCACTTCGTGACAGACACATGCCACATCACATCACTTCACAGCACACCCTTCACAAACAGACATGCCACATCACAGCATATTAGACCACTTCGTGACAGACACATGCCACATCACATCACAGCAGACCCTTCACAAACAGACATGCCACATCACAGCCTATTAGACAACTTCGTGACAGACACATGCAACACCGAAGCACAGCACAGCACAACACCAAGGTCACAGTAACTGTATCACATCATGACATGAGACCCGTGAAGGTCCGGGTTAGAATATTGGCCTTCAGTAACCCATGCTTGTCGGAAGAGCCGACTAATGGGATCGGGTGGTCAGACTCTCTGACTTGGTTGACAAATGTCATCGGTTCCCAACTGCGTAGATCGATGCTCATGCTGTTGATCACTGGATTGTCTGGTCCAGACTCGATTGTTTACAGACCGCCGCCATATAACTGGATTATTGCTGAGTGCGGCGTAAAACTAAACTCACCCACTCACTCACTCATGACATGACCTCAAAGCCCACAGTGAATGAGTGAGTATGATTTTATGTCGCTTTTAGCAATATTCCAGCAATATCACAGTGAGGGGAGATCAGAAATGTGCTTCACACATGGTACCCATGTGGGGAATCAAACCCGGGTCTTCAGCATGATGAGCTGACACTTTAACCATCAGGCTACTCCATCGCCCCCAAAGCCTACAGGGCACCACAGAATACACAACACATCGTAACACATCACAGCACAAAATTCACAGCACATGACATGAGAAAGTTCACCACATGTTAATCACAGCAAACTTCACAACACATGACATGTCAGTCATGTCAATCATGACAAACTTTACCACACATAAAATCACATGACATCACAAAATATTCCTCATCCACCTGGTGTGACATATTCAACACAAATGTTGGGAATCGGAAACCAAAACCACTATCGATTATCGGAGGACTTGAAGTGAATGATTATCGATTATCATCGAAATATATACATTTTTAATGAAATCACCATTTATAAGGACATTTCCCCAGGTTTTTTCTAATTAATGTTTTTTCTAAATAATACTGTCATGCAATGAAATGCACACATGCAAGACACTGGAATTGTAATTAAACAATAAAAGTGGTTAAAAGTTTACAATGCGCATAGCGTTACGTTCTTGAGCACGTTTGTTCGTGAATATTCGTCAAATTTAATGGTTCGCTTAATTCATTCAGGCGTGTTATACTAAAACAACCAAATTCTGATTAATTGAAAATATGTTTTTTACAATAGATCATCATTTTTAATCCTTCTTTCGATCGAATTTCGATTATTTTCGATCATCGGAACACCACTACCACTGTGGCATACATTTTAGAAACGGCACTGTTCCTACTGTCCGTCCAAGTTATCCCTTCCGAATCAAAGAGTGACCAACTTTAATCAAAGTGGAAATAACCAAGTAAGTTTTATCAGCAGCTTTCAGCAACATCAGCAATATCCTGGCTTCACACATTGGGGAGTCAGCCCCAGTCTTGGATATGATGAAAGACTGCTAGGAATAAGATTGAGTGACTATGATGTTTCATTACATAGTTGTTAAATGGATTCTTACAGAATCTTATTATGGTTTTACAGATGTTAAGGGCAGGTGTTTCTTTAATCTTTTTTTTAAACTGACACTAAAATGATAAGTGATGTCTTGTGCAGTTTGTAAAAAACACTGTTTAACAAAACACTAAACTCTGAGGCGTCAACTTGCAGAGACCAATGTCGCCAGCAGTGACTGAGAAAGGCACATTAAGGCCATTCCGACAATCGATCATGCTGCTTGTCTTTAATGAAGTATACTGATGACATCTCTATTGCAGTCAGGGAAGGAATGTTACAAATTTACCACCATCTACATCTAATTTAGTTTTCAAGCTGCCCTTTTGAATGCAATCTTGGACTGTTACTGTTCACTAAAGCATCTGGGTTTCACTCTGAATTACAAGTCGGCAGTAGTCTTGATGAGATGAGGTGATGTGTAGTTTAATGCAGTGCCAAGATTAATTTACATATACTTCAAAGTGCATGCATATATTACCAGGTTAAATCAATCTGGGTTGGTCTTCAACAACTCATGCTGTCGTAAGAGGCTTTTAATGGGATCAGGTGTCAGGCTCAATTGATCCTGCATTGATCAATGCTCATGACGTCAATCACTGAACTGTCTGGTCCAGCCTCAATTATTTACAAACTGCTGTTATGTAGGTGGAATATTGCTTAGCTTTAAACAACATGAATGTGTTTGTGTCCGCTTGTACTAGTTGCTGATTTTACAGTGCGACACTCAGATATCATGAGCCATAGACCTCCCACTCCAACACATGGTACTGAAAGATAACCAAGTGGTGTGGATAGTCAGCTTCTTTATTGCAATGAGTGCAACCTTTCGGTGTAGGTACTAACACCGTTATCAAGCAAGTATGGAACTGATTCTGAACCAACTCGTCCTTGTTTGATCCCTGAAACTCCACGCAGCGTAACAACATGTTTCATTTTTTAATATATTTTGTTATCGTGAGCCAGGGGATCGAACCACGAACCTACCCTCTCCAGGCAGCTGTGCTATCAACCTGAATGCAAGGCTGGTTCAATAGTCTAGCACCATAACAGATCCCTGAACATTAGGAAAGCTGTTGTGGCTGTTGAATTGGTTGGTTGGGTTGTTGTTTAACATCGAACCCATCAATATTCCAGCTACATGGCAGAGGTCTGTAAATAATCAAGTCTAGACCAGACAATCCAGTGATCAACAGCATGAGCATCAATCTACACAATTTTGATACGATGACATGTGTCAACCAAGTCAGCAAGTCTGACCACCCGATCCTGTTAGTCGCCTTTAACGACAAGCATTGGTTGCTGAAGACCAATTCTAACACAGATCTTCATGGGTCTGTGGCTGTTGAAACAATGATCTAAGCCAGTCAGATAGCTCACTGAAACCACCAAAGTATTACTCAAGGTAAAACTTCACCAAATCAGAATCAGTTGGTTTAACAAGTTTTGTTGGGAGCCTTCAGCCCTGATTGAATATCCAGCAGCTGTGATTGGCTGATATCATATCAGATTTTCTTAAATGTACATCCAACCAGTAATTAAAACTGATCATATTTTGCAATATTCAATTTATGAACAAGATGACCTATGTTGAATGAGTCCACAGATATTTTCAAGTGGGTGACATTTTGTGCGGAACTGGGGTTGGTCTGTTCAGCTTCCTGTACTTGGAAAAGGAACTAGTTGAAATAGTCATATCTCTTGTTTTTAATGCTTCATTAAGGCGAGACTATGCACACAGATCACATAATATATAGCTGCTGAGGGCTTAGTGATTTTCTTAAAAACTTGTTACTTCCGAAGTCGATAAGAAGATATTTGGTTTCGTTTAACCTCGATGCAAAATACTGCTTCCTCATGAATAATATCCACTGCAATCCCCATGGACCCAAAAGAATATGGATGTTGGAATGAGTGATGCTCCATGTAATTCAATTGAAGTATGCATGTGAGATTTAAGATAAATGTTCAAACCATGCATCTCAGATTTTCTTCAATCATCAACTTTCCATTCCACAAGGAATTCACATTTATAATAAGCATAAAGCATCACACATATTTTGACTGTGCTACTTTACATAGTATCTTATTGCTGTTGGTACAATGGTCACCCTGCCACCTCCCCTCCCATCTTGAAACCAAGGCCTCCCAAGTTATTTTCTTCCACTCTGAACACGTCTGTGCGTGAAAATACAGAAAACAATTATGAGGGTGTTCAAAGAACAATGCTGTGACGTCACAGCTAAGGGAGATAACCATGTCTCTATTTAGGCATACCACTATGGATAGGTATGACTTAGTAAAATTTTAATTTGTGTCATTCTGTATGTATCTGTGGTACCCACAGGAAACTGGCATCCATAATCCAGAGGGGACGTTATGACATAATTTTATTTGTTTCTTTTGTTTAATGCTGCACTCAGCAATATTCCAGCTATATGACGGTCCTTCCAAATTGATTACGACGAGTCTGTATCTTATGTTCTATTTGGGATTACACTTCCTTAGTAAGGTACAGATTCTAGTACTTTTGTTGGGTTTGAATCCCATTCATGATTCGAACCCACACGCTCAGAGTCAGAAACCTAAAAGCCAGCACACAAAGTCAACCACCTAACCTGCTCAGACACATTTGTATGCTGGCGATTAGGTGCCTGACTCTGAGGGTGTAGGTTCGAATCCCGAATGAGACTCAACCCATCAAAAGTACTAGAATCTGTAATTTACTAAGAAAGTGTAATCTCAAATATAACATTATGTTACATTTGACTTTTTGTATTGTCTGTATCACTCACAAACTTACAGACCAAGGTTAAAATCAGAACTGCATCTGTCACACATCTCTTGGAAGCTTAACCCCCTGGCTGCCGAGTTTTTTTTCAGGCGCACATTTTCATACGCTTTGAAAAGTGAACGTTGTGCGAGAATTGAGCTCGCGTGGTGCTGGATCTACGTACGGCTATAAAATTACACAGAAATGTAGAATATTAAATTTCCTATCCGTTGGTATAAATATAAGTGCAACAACCTCTGCGGTTTGAGAAATAGACCTTGCTAAATGTTGTCCAAATTTTTGTTATGCGTTAAAAAACAGTAAATTTCTCCGCTTTTTATCGGCGCACCGATAAAAGCACTGTGCTACGAATTTTTATTTTGGCATCTTTCCGGAAAGAGTGGCTTGAAGAAAATATAGCCTGATATCTGAGCGACATAAGTGTATATGAATTGGATTTATGTGCTTATGCATAACATTATCACGCTCAACATTAAAAATGACTCGCAATAAATGTCAAAAATGGATTTTCTTCTATGACGTCAGACAACGACAGAGAGGCCATACACGTATAAGTATAAGGGGGCATAACTCTGTTATGCTTAACACTAAGTCAATGTAACTCAGTTCACATAGAGAGAACTTGTTGTGGATACGGACGCTATATTTTCGATATTTTTGTTCGCGGTGAACCAAACTATTCCAATTCAAAGTTCCCCAATGTGGAGCGGATACGCTTTTGGTAGTTTCACAGTTTATAAGAAAAGATGACAACGTACTACATGTGAAAGCACGTAATAGCGATTTGAATGGCCCTATCCGATATATAAGTAAGTTCTTAGATTCCCATATTCTCATGTTTGTGTAGATGTATTTTGACTAATTGTGCATCGTTATTACCAGAATACTAGCCATATCTTCGAATGTAATGAAATTGCTGAAAATAATACAACATTTTAGTTGACGTCATTGCTTGTTTTATGCATTTTGCGACGTCGGAAAAGGACGACATTGGTATGCCGATTAGTATATATCTCACCTCATTTCCATTTATCGTGTGAAAGGACTCGGCTTCTTTGTCAGAATTAACACTCTTTAGACAAAACATAAAATGACTGGTTTTTCCATTTAAATAGTGTCCTGAATATATCAACAATTAGACAGTTTGACTGTGTATCTTATCATGAGCAACACGCGCACCTGTTTGGCATCAATTTAACGAAAATGAAAAATATCATTTCACAACACCCGAATATTTTGTTTAGGATAAGAATTTTCTTTATTTATGATTATGTAGCTATTTCTCTTCATAAGTATGCAATGGAAGATGCAAAAGATAGCTTTTTTATATGGAACTAGTGCGCATACTAAATATTAGAATATGGATGTAAGATTTGTCCAAATTAATTAAGACATGACATGGTTTATATATTTTTTAAACAATTTTCGTATAAATATAGTTAGAGTTTGATATCCTGTCATCACAATATTTTTAAATCGAATATGAATTGATTATATTATCGAAAACAAGGATAGTGAATCATAAAACGTTTCCGACAAACGCGCACCTGGCCAATCAATATGCATCATTGTTTTCTCTATAAAACGACACAAAGATGTGTAATGAACAAGACAATTCCTTTAAATGTGTGTGATTATACATTTCATAACATTCATAAATCATTTTCATTAAATATTATCAGTTTTACATATAAGGTTTAATCAAATCGCCGTTCATTAACCTGTTCATGTGAAACTGCAATATTAGTTCAAATGCATTGAATATTGTACATCATAGGAACTGAAGTAATTGCAGTTATGGCTACGTTTGATCTTCTAACACTTGTGTAAAGGTTTAGAATATGGTGTACTGCACTAAATGTGTCAATTTCTTATGTAAATATGATTCAAACAATCAAAAACTTTCAAAGAATAAAACACCGTAAATCCTATATGCACGTATGATATGATATTGGACAAGGCTAAATGTAGATACTGAGGTCAGTTTCAGAAAAAAGTATCTGAACTATCCGCAAAATATACATCATAATACTGACAGTGTAATCGGAAGGATTGAGCGATTGTGTTTACTCTTGTTCAACCGACCTTCACCTCAAAGAAATTGCCTAATATGTACAACAATGTTGACGTATGACATCACTATCGTTGACCTATTTCTTACAAAATGGCGGCTTTGCTGACAAGGGTACACAGGATTTTGCGAGGACCCTTCCATTGATTCAGGGATCGTTTGTACATAAATATGAGATGTAAGTAATCAGAATGATTCTGACTATCTGTGTATTGTTATATGTTTTTATCGTTTTCACCGTAAGTAAGAGAAGAAGCCAGAAATGCTGATAATTACAGTTGTGGTTCTGCGTGATTTTTCGTCAGTCATGGCGTGCCACGCCGCACGGAAACTTTGACAATTTCTTATGAATTATCAAATCATTGCATTGTATCTATTTATAATTTCCTATTTCTTACTACCATACTCTTTCCATGCATATTCCAAAGGTATTGAGCCATTGCAAGCAATGAATAGACGGATGAATGTTGAAAAATTTCAGAAAATGCTACGCAGTGTAAAATCGGAATTTGTCTTTGTTTACATTTCGAACCAGCGTAGTCTTTCGAGCACAGCATTCGTTTTCACACCCACTATGTTTCGTCTCATTTTATCTGGACAGTTGGTATTGGTGACAAAGACCAGTTGCAATTTGTTTCTAAAATGTATGGGGAATTCAGTGATGCATTTTTCGAAGCTGAATATGAAATATGCATTGATGTAATAGGCGTCTCAACACCGGCCTTCGCGGCGTGATTTTGTAAACACTATCCAATATGGCGGAAAGCGCTTTCTACGGCGTTCGTGTAAGTGCATTTTCGAAAACATCCCAACCGATTCTAGATTCATCGGCAACGTTTCAGAATTATAATTAGCGATTTCATGTAAAACTGATATCAGTGATCATGAATATGTTATTTTTGAAATTCAATACTCCCAGTAATTATCCGATTTTCACATTTCAAAACATACAGCAAATAACGCTGTGAATCGCGATTTCGTACTGTGTCAAAAATGGCGACATTTTCGATGAAGCCTATTTTGAAAGGTAATTTTCAGCACCTGAGCTTTGTCTAAAATAATAGTGGATGGTATCAAGAAACAGGAAATTTCCCGCAGAATTCGAAACTGTGAAGTGTATTTGTGTGCGTGGGATATTTTGATTTTTATTGGACTTCAAATTGAGGGTTGAAGGGGAAGGACATATATGTCCCTGTGGCATCCAGGGGGTTAAGGCAAAAGACGGACAGAATATTTGGTGCATCGAGATACTCTACTGGACAATGCTTATACATTGACAGGGTAACTAGTTCAAGAATTAAGTCTAGGAAATATGTTGAGTCCAAACTTCTGTTGTTGGTTAAACAATAAACAAATACACAAGACAGCAATGAGCTGAGCTGCTGCTCAGACAGGAATGAAGTAAGTGGAGTTCCAACTCTACATCTGGGTGTTTTCTGCAAGCAGCATTATCATAGACTTGCATAAGTTTTAAGGTAAACATTAATAGTTTCAATGATAATTTCTAAAAGAATGATGAATAAGAGACTGGGATAGTGTCTGCTTATCTAGACTTGCCTCTCTGAAAGATAGAATTACTATACATCCATGGGCTCAGCATTCAGTACAGTCACTCAGACTAACAACTAGTCTCTGAAATGAACATATTTTACTGAAAAAAGTTCATAGTAAAAAAAAATAAAATATAAAGAAAAGGAGCCCTGAGACTTCTACATTTTCTGAGACTGAAGCTGAGGAAATCTACACTTGTCACATTTTCTAGACTTGCGTGGGCTTTCTTGGATATATTTGCTTCAGGGTCTGTACGACAGACTACCACTCAGTACAAGGCTACATTATCCTTCTCAAGGTCGTCCCTACACAGGCAGTCGGCATACCAGACTGCCAGACAATATAAATGTAAACATATGTACAGTCAAAAACAACAATGGACAGATAAAGAGACAATAGCATTGCTTAACTTGTTGACGTGATGACAGACAAGGCCAAGGGGATTACCCATTAAGGTGATCAATGTCATAATATATATAACAATTAATAAAATAACAGAGGCAGGGGATGGCCAACAAGTGAATGTACAAGACGGTAGTGATGAGGATGAAGAATGGAGAATAGCATCAAATAAAAAACTGCAGTCACGTTATAGTGTCCTCGCTACATTTGGCTTTTGAAATTTAATGTGAATCGGACAATGGATGTCCTGATTCAGTTGCTATGACAACAGATCCACGTCGCATATCCTGTAACATAACAAGAAGGAATGCTAGAAATAAGTTTTCAAAACTGTTCCATAGAGTATGAAACCCATTAAATATTAAAACATCAGAAGTATTACCAATGGAAGACAGAATTACATGCTGTTCCATGCTGCAATCTGGAATTATTCAAATTTACGCACTTTGAAGAGCCATTTCCAGCAAAAACAATTAACCAAAGCTAAACTATCTTTCCACTTGTCTTGCGAGACCTTACTGTGTTATTGGTGGTACTGCCTAATGTGTATCCTTATTTCATGTGACCCTTCCAAGCACCATTAAACAGAGGACAGTAGGATACCATTCACTATTGCGACATGGCATCAGTTTTATTCCAGCTGTATATCAAGAACAAGTAAACACACATATACACACGTCCATTATTAATACAAAGTCACACTCGAAAACAATTTTGTATAAACACATTTCAACATTCTTTACAATTTAAAACACAGGCTATTACAATAATATTTATGAAATTTAAAGCCCAAACTGAAAAAACAACAAGCAATTAGTTATAAACATACATATTTACATGATACATATTTACAGTTTATAATACAGACCAATTTCAAGAAATTTATGGGTTGTGAATTGCAAAGTCCACACTGTCAAGCAAATTATGCTTCACGATGAACCTTTCATAATAAGGGAGACACTTACAAAGCTGAGGTACTATAGAGGAAAGAGCTGAAGGATTATTTAATTCAAGAATTTTCATAGGTACCTTTAAATCATGGAAAGAAATTAATTCAATCTCACTGCATTGTTTAAGTTTGAAGGACGATTAAACTGTCAAACTGAATAATGTCAAAACTATGTTCCCATACAATCACATTTAGATTTTGTCATAAACAAAAACATGCTGATAAAAGCAACTGCTTTCAATCCAAACAAACACATCCTTCAGATCAGTTCGCAGTATCACCGAATCACTCTATATCTAAACCAAATTAGTTTTTTTCTTTAATCTCTGAAACAACTTGATAAAACACTTCAGGTTGAAGGTGTGATATACGACCATGATAAATTTTAAACTTTATTATTGATAGTCTAGAATACCAAACTTACAGACGAGGCACTTGGGTGGGCAGCCGGCTTCCGCCAGCACTAGGATGGGTTGATATCATTAAATAAGCATTGCTCCGAGCAGCAGACATATTTCTGTTTGTTCCCCTTCATACTGCAGCCAGGATCAGACTTAGCAAAATAATCGTCTGTATTCATAACACTCCGACATGGATTTCCCTGAGACGAGGGGCAGCATCGCACGACTACAGACTGTCAAATTACAAGCTGAATTTAAAAGTATTTTATGAGTGCTTTCCATGAACATTTCAGACAGATTTGGATACCAGATAATGAAAATTTTAAAAGTTTAGCCATAACTTGAGATGTGTGTAAAACATATATGTTGACTCCCATCAATCAATGGCATCACCATTAATGCTATAACTGAACATCCATGACAATATTAAAGTTGCTTGAGATAATGGGATATCGATAGAAGTGTTTACAGATTGTGTAACTTTCTTCAAAAAGGTTTATTTGAAAAACATTTTAAAATGTTCCAAATGTACTTTTTTTTAAATTGAATGGACAAAATATTTCTATTACCACATTGTGATAAGTGTTTAACAATTGTCTCTAGTCTTGAACGCCATTAAAATTTGTTTTAAAATGTGAAAGTTAAAGGTGCTGTGAGCATTTATTGATTCATGAAAGGGATTTTGTTTAAACTGTTCATTATATGTTAAATGTATCTGGAAATAAAAATAGATATCATTATCTGTTCACTATAGAATTAACACATTCTCCAATATTGCCAACAGTTTACAAGACCAGTCAGATAAAGTTTCACACACATACAGCTATGGTATAGCTTTGGTTATGATGACCATCTCTCTCACTCTTCCACCTTACTCACCTCACACCTACCTCACCTCAAACACCGCTTGCTCACCTGCCTCAGGCCAAATTTAACATGCTGTGGTTCCGATTACACCTCTTTCAAATTTAGGGCAGGTAGGAATTCTTTTTTTTTACATTTTTTTTAGAAGTAAAGTATGAACTAATAACACATTTATCAATGTGTAATTGCTTATTCAATCAAGCTTGCGGCCATCGTGTCGACTTTCTCTATCAGAATGACCAATGTCCATTGGTGCCAGGTAAAAAACTGGTATCTGAAAGCATATTTTATTCATACCTCTAAAAAAAACTAGGGTCAGCAACAGAATTCAAGCGGCGGTCGGGTAATCGGAACCACAACATATTTTTTTTTAAGGCCTCATTCACCTCACTCATTCACTCACCTACCTGATACTCACCTCACACCTACCTCACTAACCCGCCCTTCTCATCTCAAACCTTACACCTTTGCCTTCACACACATTACTCACTCACCTGCCTTACCTAACACTTCATTCACTCACCTGCCTTACTCACATCACACATCTGCCTTCTCACAACACATCTCACTCGTCTTACGGCACTCCTTACTGAACTCACACCTCACTCACACATTAGCTTCACTCACCTCAGACTTCACTCACTTGGCTTATTCATTTCACTAATGCCTGACTCACCTGCCTTACGCATCTCACATTTCACACTTTACTCATCTGTCTTACTCACCAAACAGCTCCTTCACTTGCCTTACTCACCTCATACCTCTCACCTGCCTTACTCACCTCACTCACCTGCCCTACTCGCCTCACTCACCTGCCCTACTCGCCTCACTCACCTGCCCTGCTCACCTCACTCACCTGCCCTGCTCACCTCACTCACCTGCCCTACTCACCTCACTCACCTGCTCTACTCACCTCACTCACCTGCCCTCCTCACCTCACTCACTCACCTGCCCTACTCACCTGCCCTATTCACCTCACTCACTCACCAGCCTTACCTCACTCACCAGCCCTACTCACTCCTCACCTGCTCACTCACCTCACTCACTCACCCAGCCTACTCACCTCACCTCACTCACCTGCCCTACTCACCTCACACCTCACTCACTCACCAGCCCTACTCACCTCACTCACCCACCTGCCCTACTCACCTCGCTACTCACACACCTGCCTAACTCATCACAAACCTGACTTACCTGCCTCACTTCACAGTCTAACTCACTTCTCTAAATCACCTCACATCCCCACACTCACCTGCCTTACTCACTCACCTCACATCCCCACACTCACCTGCCTTACTGCAAACGCCCACATCCCCCTCACTCACCTGCCTAACTCACTCACCCCACATCCCCCTAACTCACCTGCCTTACTCACTCACCCCACATCCCCATCACTCACCTGCCTTACTCACTCACCCCACATCCCCATCACTCACCTGCCTTACTGCAACCATCCACATCACCAAACAAGAACTCAAATGATCATTACCTGATCAAAGACAGTAATTTTCTTTCAAATGACACATATTATTGTTGTCACCACAGGCCACAGGCCAGGAACTGTCGACAAGTATTACCAGTATTAATACTGAATGCTGTAATGAAACAAACATAGCAGTGTTTCCATACATCAAAGTTGTTGCATGTGACAACTGGCAAGCGCAATGCATGAACAAGATGTTCGGAGCAGTTAAGCTGGTTAAACCTCACAAAGACTGATAACACATGGACCTTTTTGCCAAGGAGGTTCTTGTGAGGAATACACTGGCTTCGTGAACTACTGTCATGGTGAGGGCTACACCTTTGTGCGTCCTTCCTTTGTTCTCAAGAACTGAGAATTTTCAAAGTTTAATCTTCAGAAGATGTGTTTGTTTTTTTATCAAAAGATGCATCTATTTTTATCTGAAGATGTGCATTTCTTTAATCGGGCATGAGAACGTTTGATACATGCAGTTTGGTTTTAACCTCTCTGTAGCCATATTGTAACAAAAGGCATAAAAATCAATACTTCAGAAGTATGCATCAGGGTTAGAATGAGTGTGTTTGGTTCTACATACTTTTTAGCTAGTGAGTGAGTGAGTGAGTTTAGATTTAGCAATATTCCAGCAAAATCAGAGCAGGGGACACCAGAAATGAGCTTCACACATTGTAACCATGTGGGGAATCAAACCCCAGTCTTCGGTGTGACGAGACAACACTTTAACC
Organism: Haliotis rubra; assembly: GCF_003918875.1. Classification (NCBI taxonomy): domain Eukaryota; kingdom Metazoa; phylum Mollusca; class Gastropoda; order Lepetellida; family Haliotidae; genus Haliotis; species Haliotis rubra. The sequence continues at coordinate 415,684 of NW_025765625.1, read as the reverse complement.
ACTTGGCTACTCCACCATCCCCTTTTAGCTATAATCCAGCAACATGGCGGAGGACACCAGAAATGGGCTTTACATGTTATGCCCATGTGGGGAATCGAACCCCAGACTTCAGTGTGACGAGACAACGCTTTAACCACTTGGCTACTCCACCATCCCCCTTTCAGCTATAATCCAGCAACATCATGGCGGAGGACACCAGAAATGGCCTTTACATGCTATACCCATCTGGGGAATCAAACCTAGTATTTGGCATGACAAGTGAACACATTAGCCACTAGGCTACCACACCACCCGTCTTGATTAAACATGTTTCAAATACAAGCTGACATTACACCCACACACATAACACATAGGAGTGAGTGAGTATGGTTTTACACTGCTTTTAGCAATATCATGGCGAGGGACACCAAAATGGACTTCACACATTGGTAGCCATGTGGGGAATCGAACTGGGTCTTCGGCGTGACGAGCGAACGCTTTAACCACTAGGCTACCCAACTGTTACCAACAGTGACCAGTGACCCGTGACCACAACAGCTAACACTGATGCAAACACTTGTGACAGTTGGCATTAAAATTTAAAAAATCATTTCCATGGTAACAAGATCGGACATGACAGACAGGAGTAGGCTACCACATAGGAACTTGCAAACATATATACAGAAATGGAACCATGAACAAACACTACGAGCCTGCTGTGTCTTAAACTAAATGAACTCAAATTTCTTCTGGCACACATCAGATATGGTGAGCTGTCTTTCACCAATCAGCAAGAAAATCATGACACCTTGATAATAGACATTTTTGTAGAAATTCCAGAACCACTTCTTGCCTTGAAGAACTTCAGTACCTCACCAGGAACCATTATCTAGTAAACTACAGCCATGGGTAATCAAGTTGTTCTCGTGTGGCAAACATTGACAAAATCTACATGACACCCTCCAAATTATTTCAAATCATTCCAGTGCACTTACATGTGTACTTTAATTTCCAACTGAGTGAGTTCGTTTTAATTCTTCCCACAAAATGTTTCTATACATTTCATGGGAATATTTTTTACATCAATAGGGTTTTATGCGGCACTCAAACGTGCATCCAGTACACACAAATGTAAAGAATGGACACAGAAAAAAATTCACAATATTATTCATTCTATCGACAACACATATGTGACTTTGCTAAGTGTTTGGTTGTTTCCTTCAGAACATTACTTGCATCATTTCATCCACCAGTCCATATGATCAATGATTCATTCCAGGCTCTGAAGAAATGATCAAAACATACAGTTCTTTAAACTGTTACTTCACAGGATCCTCGTGCCTATATACACTTTGTTTATTATTGACTATAGTAGATTTACACAGACTCAACAGAGTTGTGTTGTTGTGGACAGAGCCATCCCCATTACACAAGGACCCTAAAAACTACTAATTAGGGCTCCTCCTGGTACCCCATGTTTGGAGTTTAGTTTTACGCTGCTTTCAGCAATATTCCAGCAATATGAGGGGACACCATGTTTGTGAGATAAAACCCTGCATCAATAACTATTGTCATCCCTATCAAAATTTGAGCAGTGTATTTTATATCAGTTCCCACAGGTGTCAGTTGAATGTCACACTGACCTACATTTCTGCTGCTCTGAAGAAACCCTCAAGTAAGAGTATAGTCGTGACAGACAAGATTCATAATCTGTAAAAAATCTGGAATCATCAGATGAAATTTATGTCACTGATGAAAAACCACCCAGAATACAAGGCAGTTCATGGATCTCATTAACAATCTACTTGAATCTTCTTACACATTCTGAATCACGCTTTCAACTCCTACTTAAACCAAAGAGTGTTTCCAAGCACAGAACAGATGCAACAAGATTCACAACCTCCACAGCATTAAGTTCTAATTGAAACACAATTCCAAGGTTGAGGATGAATCCATGATTTGTTTGTTTGTTTGTTGTTCAACGCTGCAATCAGCCATTTTCTATCCATATGGCAACGGTCTGTACCAGACACTCAGTTGAACCTATCAATTGACTAAATGCAAGAAAAACAAGAAATACAAGATACAATACCAAACATGATGTGGGACATAAAAGTTTAATTCATGTAATCAAGTTTTTCTTTGAAAATTTTCACTTTTAACCACTCAAAAATCAACATTGGATGCCTATACTGGATAACCGTAATGTAAAACCTCCAAGCAGGTTTCACAATTTAACATAAATGTAAAAATTCCAAGCAGTTCTCACTTAAAAGACAAACATCTCCTAAGATTATTATGAGATGGCAAGGTACCTTCAATGCTACAGACAAAAGACTTCTTTGATGGGCATCTTAAAAGTTGAGGTGATGAAGAATGAAGATTATTTTATGGATATACAACTTCTTTATTCTGTGAAAGGCAGAATAAAGAAGTTAAATGTCCATAAAATTATGTTCATTACAGGCAAAAGAGACAACAGTTTTTAACAAGAATGAAACGTGTCATCATTGCTACAAAAGGCATTAGGAATGGTTTAGATGTCCGGACCACCAACACAGCACCACAATCAGGGGTGGGCTGTTACTGTAACAAGCACTGGTCACACACAGCCTACATAAATACATCGACACTGCGGAACTTACACACTGACTCATTCTGATCTATTGTACGACAACCCATAGATTACAGACTACTTTCACTGCATCTTCTAATGAAAATACGTCAATCAGTTAAAACCTTTCACGTTACCCTCATCAATATGCTGATTTCTGTCAACATCATCCCAAAGATTGTTGCCGGGTACAATATGTTGTCCCCTTGTGCTACAACCATGTTTACATACAGATATTTGATCTCCAGCTGCGTTCACAGAGGAGTCTCCCAAATTAGTGTTGTATGGCTGATAACAATAATATTTGCTAAGCTCCTTCTGGAATCTGTACATGTTAAGTATACTTGCTCATATCAAACTGGCACGCCTCTCGTTAGAGCGACATTTATTTAGTGTTAATCAGCTGATATCAAATAACATACCCAGTAGTTACAAATTGAATATTTTTCAATTCAGCAACTGCTACATGAGAACTCTCTGAAAAATATTGCACAGATTCCATATATTTCACACACAAAACACTTCCTTTTCACTTCAAATACCTGTATGTTAACATTTAAAGAACAAAAATCCATGAACAGATGTATTTTGACCCTGCTAAATCAGTACACCATTCCACTTGTTATAGTTTTCAAAAGTACAAGATTATTAATCTTTAAAAGGCATCGAGAAAGTTTGGAAAAAGGTTTAAACAATGTAAGTGGTTGATGAAAAGAGATAAAATGAAATTACATGTGTCTGAAAATGGCCATAAGAAATATGGTTTAAATGTTTCTAAATTTCAGAAAAAAAAATAAAAATAGGAAATGTGTTATCAAGCTGTAGGATCCACTTGAAATAGGAAGAGTGTTTGCATGCCACACCAATCAGCAGCAGCCATTTCTTTTCTTCAGTGTGCCAAATCATTCCTATCAGAAACGTCCATCATGAACTATTGTAAATTTGCCACATTGTGTGACAGATCACATTACCCATGCATACTGCAGTAAAACTTGAGTGAGTATAGTTTTACACCACTTTTAGCAATATTCCAGCAACAACACAGCGGGGACGAGGGAAATCACACATTGTAGCCATGTGGGGAATCGAACACGGGTCTTTGGCGTGACGAGCGAACGCTTTAACCACTAGGCTACCACTCCGACATAGTGATATGAGTTTTTATAAAACGGGGATATTCCGGAAATATCACAGCTGGAGAAATCCAATTTGAGCCTCACATATTCTATTCATAAGGGGAACAAACCCAAGCGAAGGCTCCAATCAACCCAATGACAGTGAAAACGCACACCGTGTATCTGATGGCCGTGAAACGTTAAGTGAGTGAGTGAGTGAGTGAGTGAGTTAGCTTTAAGCAATATTCCAGCAATATCACGGCGAGGGACACCAGAAATGGGCTTCACACATTGTACCCTTGTGGGGAATCGAAACCAGTTCTTCAGGGTAATGAGTGAACGTTTTAACCACTAGGCTATCCCACCGCCCCAGTAAAACTTTGAAAAAAAGTCTCACGTGCCGACAGCTGCCTTAGTAACAAGGTAATGAGCACTTCTGGTAAACATCAGTTTTGATGTAGCGGGGGGCCAGTAGGGTAGCCTAGTGATTAAAGTGTTCACTTGCCATGCCAAAGACCCTGGTTCGATTCCTCAAAAGGGAATAATGTGCACTCAGTAATACTGCAGCTAAATGGTGGGGGACATACCAGAGGAACAATTACTTTCTGATTAAAACTATTTACAAGTTAAATCATTTAATGAGCATGCAACCTATCAAAGTGATCTTGACATTTGATAAAATCATGACATATATTGAGTTACCTATTGAGTCTCAAACTTGAATGTAAGCTGCTCAGATTTTCAAAACATAATCGAAATATCCTAATACAGGATTTAAACTGCTTAATTGTTTTGTAAAATTTGTTTAATGGATTTGCATCAGAACTGGAGGTAGACTGCTATTTGAATCATTGGGAAAACAGCAGTTGAAAAAAAGGTTTATCTTCATCAGACATCTGTCATGACAGTTGCAGCAACATTTTCAGATTAAAGAGCACCGACTGTGACAGCAGCCATATTTAGGGGAGCATTTTCATTAGCAATTACTTCAATATTAATGATTATGTCAGTGAGCAATTTGATTCATCAAATAAAACATTTACACTTCTTTTGATGTTTGCCACTTTAGTTCGTAAGCACATATTTAGAGGGTAAATTTGATGCTTCCAAGTTGATGCCACTGCCAAACGTCTGTTGTGCATTTCTTGTGCTCCATCGTTTAATCACCACAGCTTCAGTGACTATAGTGTGTATATATAATCGGGTCTGGACCAGACAATTGATAACAAGAAATGATCCATGTCATCAGGGTATATTGATAAACCATTAGCCAAGTCACCACAGCTGATCTTCCAATCCATTTGGCTGCCTCTTAACAACCACCATTTTCTAAGATCAATTCTTAACCAAAATTCATGAGATGCTTCTGGACAAGGTGGATTGGTTGTTTGTTTTTTTCATTCCATTTTTGCTTCCTGCTATCTGAGACCACCTCCGTGGTGTAGTGGTTAAAGCGTCCGCCCAGAGAGCGGAAGGTCGCGGGTTCAATCCCCGACCGCGTCATACCAAAAGACGTTAAATATGGTACTTGTTGGTCTCTGTCTGGCGTTCGGCATTAATGGGTACAACAAGGACTGGTCGGCTCGGAGAGTCTGAGTGGGGCATTTATGCTTCACTGCGGCATGGTATCTCAGTGGGCTAGCACTATAAAACCAGCTGAAGTCTGGGCTAGTACAAGCAGCCACACATACACATACACACGCATGCACGTCGTCATATGAGCGAAATATTCTCAAGTACGACGTAAAACCCAATTTCACCTCACCTCACCTCACCTCCTGCTATCTGATTGCAGCTTATACAATCGAGTCTAAAAGAGTCTGACCATCAGATCCTCAGAAGTCATCTCTCTTCATGAACACCTGGTGGCATCACCGATTTTCATATAATTTTCGTTGCTACTTGCAGTTACGTCCAACAGACTGTTTATCACACATTCGACACTGATCATACCCTGGCCTGACATTCTATTTACTGCATGATGGGACAATGGGAACAAATTATGCAATGGAAACTTCCAATATCTTATCTTCGAGCACAAATGTCAATTTTATGTTAAAGAAACATGATCTTCTTCAAACAGAACTTTTGGTGGGATCCAAAGTAGCATTAGCTTACACACGTTTTAATCTCCAAGAAAACAGCACACAAACTGAAAAACACAAAATCACTTCTTTTGAAGCAATGAATACTTCTAGTTTACATAGAATGCAACCAATATCTCTAAAAGGGTTCATGAACCATATTCACTCATTCTATGATACAGCTTATTGTGCATCTTCAAGATTTTCAATGAAATGCATTTTACCCTTGAAGTGGTTAAAAGAGCTGGATTTTGTTAATGTTTAGCATTTTATACATCTAACTGCTATATAAAAAACCAAAACCATCAAATCCTTTCTCAGTATTTTCATTGTTCAATTTATTCTTTGTATTATTGTATTTATAAAGTGAAAATAAAAACTGAATGTGAAAAAAACTACACATTGTTCAGAAAATCTTTGAAAAGTTACACTTGGACTGGAAAAGAGTTATTTTCAAGACGTTGGTCAACTTTCCACTCAACCAAATATTGCTGCGCATATATTTGACTCAACCTTTATCAATCACTGTTGATAACCCTCGCTTTGAAGTTTATAACCAAACTGTCTCCAATTTTCTGCCTTCAAAGTTAACCTTTGACAGAAAAACATCCACTGATTTCAAATCACAGCCATAAAGGTTTAATAAGACATGTAATCCATTGGGGAATATTTTCCGAGGAAAAAGGAAAACTGAAAAAGTGGCCTCGTTCGACTGTTGGGAGAGAAAGTCCAGTAGCAGCAATTACAGAGATTGAGTCTGACTAACGAAACTTTAAATCAATCTCAATGACCCCTGCACACAGAAATCATGCTTTGGTTTCGTTCAGTAAGTCCAAAGGGGCAATAACTCCTGCTTATCACCACAACAATCCTATAAGCCTAGTTACGTAGGGACTGGTATCGCGATAAAGCAAATTACTTGTGTCTTTCTGGGGAATGAAATGTCAGAAAGATACTAAACTGATATGTATGTACAACAGTAAATAGACCAATTCTCCCAATTTCCAATTTCTAATTCCAACCTAAGATCGCCTCTGTCATTTTTAGTAAAATCTTTCAATAAACCATTTTGATTTACACTCCTTTAAGTAATAATTTTCTATAACCACTGCTTGGCAAATATTGGACGAAGCATCTATGACGTATTCACCACAAAACCCATGGAGAACCATGTCTGGCATTTTATACCTTATCTTTTAAATTGTATTTGTTTGGAAGTATAATAAATTCCCAGAATGAAATAAATGCATGACCGTTTCTGTAGAATGATAAATGGCTGACTTGTAAATAGATCGTAGACTGAAGTTATTACAGCCTTTCAAAGTAGTCAACAACACAGTCATAAGAAGCAGTCAGAGGTAAGGGAAAAGAGCGATAAGTCATTTTAAAGCTGACAAAAATAAGTCTCATTGTTTTTCTTAATGAAAAATGAGTTATTCCTTTAGCGCTTTAAGTGGGTACTCTTCATAGAACTCTTATCACAAACAAAAACAATTCCGTCTGTACAATTGGCAGTTTTATTTTCAACTGTATTGACAGTTGTTAAAGTAAATCCACCAGTTTCTAATGACCGTTATGTCCCCAGAGTGACTTGAAGAATTGAAAAATGTTTTTTATTTCCAATTTGACCCTCAGCTCTACTTGCCATACTTTTTTTCACCCTCAACCAGAATTAAAGAATTCACAGAAACAAACTTGAAGCTATTTTTCAATTTCTTTCCAGAACAAAATACCAGTTGCTTCCCACAAGAATTATATCTACTCGCACGACCTCAGACAAATATGTTTTAAATGCATTGAACAAAAACAATATGGATCATAAAACATACTATTCCGAACATTTTTAGTTCCAAACAAAAATATTCATGATCCCATACTTTTTAGTTCAGGATATTTCAAAATCCACCCCAAAACAAGAGTCTCTCCTAATATCACAATTTGGAGAAACTCTTTTTAACAAAAAACATCAAACAAGTTCATCAACTTTGATTTCCTTGAGAAGCCCAAAGACTAAATCAATTAGTTCGTATTGTCACTGATAATATGAAACAAAGGCAAACATCTCAAGAGATCAACAACATAACATCAAATAGCAATTAATCAATACCAACACAATCTTTCAAAACAGTTGTGGCGGAAGGTATGTCTGTACATGCCAGCCTGCTTGACAAGCTTTCCATTAATGCTACACCCAAATCACAGGTCATTCCTTGATCATATATATACTACTCAATAAAAGTTAAGGATCACATGCTTCTTTGACACTGCTACAGTTAATCTGTCACGATATGACAGATTAACTGAAGCGATATGAAAGAATCGGAACATTCATACCCTTTTTTTAGTAGCATACATTTGTGGCACTTCTGTTCCCAACGCTGAACATCAGAAGTTTCAGATCCTGCAATTATCTCTGAATGGTTTACAGCCCCGGATGCTCTGCATGCCCTCATCTGTCTCCTAGAACCATCAAACCACTATTTCTCTGGCAGGATTATGACATGCCCTGGGTTCAAACCCATTTCGCACTGAGATGAAGCTGTCGCAGTCAAGCCCGCTGTCCTATCAGTTTCATCAGAAATGGCACTGTGAAGGAAATATCTGACATTTATGTTTACTTATGGTCTGGTAGATGAATCAGCTTCCTGCAGCGTACATGCATGACTTGTACTGAAGACAAGGTTTGGCTGGATATTTCCCCATCGCTGCATTTTGAAATGGTTAAGAACAGGCTAAGACAGCCAACTTGAATAGTTTCTTGCAACACAGCAGACGGTCATCAAGATAGTTACATTATTACACAAGAAATTATAAAAGGTACTAATTTTTCTAAATTTTTAAAACCACTCTTTCATTCATTTTTATGAACGAAAAGAACTAAACCAGTCACCAGAACATCGTAACTTATGTTAGGTTTGTCACACTGAACATCTGATCAGTGTTATGACCTGTGGAATTATACAAACAATATAAAAATAAGCAAAAAGCTCTATGAGTAATAACTGATACATTCTTTCTTTCAAAAGATCCTTTTCTCATCATATACTGCCAAGGTTTTAGCTCAGACAAGTCAACAGGTCAAGTAATTAAGAGTGAGTGAGTGAGTTAAAATTTACATCGCATCAGCAATATTGCAGCCATTTTCTGATGAGAACTGGTTATCAGTGAATAAGTGAGTGAGTGGAGTTTAGTTTTACGCTGCACTCAGCAATATTCCAGCTATATAGCGGCGGTCTAAATAATCGAGTCTGGACCAGATAATCCAGTGATCAACAGCATGAGCATCAATCTGCGCAATTTGGAACCGATGACATGTGTCAACCAAGCCATTGAGCATGCAACATATTCCCTACTTCGAAATGAGGAGGATTTATTGAGTAATTAAGTACTTAGTGAAAACAATTAACAGCAAAATGACTTAGAATCAGGAAGTCGATTAACCACCAATATGGTAAATTGGCACTGACTATACCCAACAATATACTTCATTGATATCATTATACTCATCACTGGGAAAGGTTGTTAAAGAAACTACAGTGGAAACCGCCTAAGTAAAGACTGCTTAACTAAACAGACCTGATAAGTAAACACTTTTCTTTGGTCCCGGCAAATTTCTTCATTAATTATCACTATTAGAGTCCGGTTAACTAAACTCGGATAAGTAAACAATACCGCTTAACTAAACGTCTTCTCCCGGTCCATGGAAGTAAATTACTTAACAAAAGAGACTGGATAACTAAATTAGCGATCACCACATAATCCGATAGCGATCACCACATAATCCGACATGGGGGACAGTCGTGACAGTCTCCAGTCAAACAAACATCCTACTTACAGCTCGCTGGCGTCAAGCAGTTGACAATACACTGACAACTGGAGGCCAGCCCTGATAAGTTGTTCATTGTTACATATGCATACATATACATGCATATGGTTGTCATTTGCAGGTTTTTATAAGTTTGGATAAGTAAAATACCTGATAAGTAAACAATTTTGCGAGTCCCTTGAAATTTTACTTATCAGGTTTCCACTGTATATATAGGGGCAGTGGGGTTGATGGATACAATGTGTGAAGCCCATTTCTGGGGTTCCCTGCCATCATATTGCTGGAATATTGCTAAAAGCAGCGAAAGTACAAGGTGAAATCTTTCACAGAGGGGCACAGCAGCTCTACCATTGACAATCTGTGAACATGTGGTCATGGAAAGTTTATCAAACATAAGCGTGCCATCCTTAAAGCATCACCACCATTTCCTTCAGACAGGTCAATTTGGTCAGTATTTACGGTAAATTGGTCTGTATTTACGGTAATATGACCCAACACAAGCTACAATGTTATGACTCACGGCAATGATGAAAAGGATCTTATCAGGGTGTATGTCTGGTAAAAGAAAGAAAATAATCACACAAGGAGATTTGCATGATTGTATGGAAACAACAATGGGTGAGGTCTGAATGCGCTCTTTCATCAATGGCACGCTTATGAAGCGACAATGGCCATTGCGACATAAGGCCTGTGTTCTGACAGCAGTATCAGCAGTTTGATATTTCACTGAGGGAGATTAATGCATTTATGTCAGGGGGTTCACATCACATCAGTATAAACATCAAGGCCTTACAATAACTAGATTAGCATCTAACTTGTGTTTTAAATGTCACATGCATTTCCACTAATTTCTTAATAAATGTCAGCTCAAAGTCAAATTCTTGGGGAAAAGATGATTACTTCGGTGTGCTTGGAAATTGAGGCTTGATCATTTTAGTGTTTCTTTTCTGAAAAGTTGAGTGAGTGTGGTTGTATGCCGCTTTTAACAACATCCATCAATATCATAGCAGGGTACATTAACAAATGGGCACCACACATTATCTTACATTCATGTGAAATACTTTAATTTCATTGGGAAATGATGCTTTAACAAGTTTCCATGTCACCCCTCCCAGGAGGGTGACAACTAGAAAAATATTACCTGCTGCCACGGTAACTGCCAAACTCTCTGCCGAGAAGCTGTATCGCTAACAATCATATCACATCATAATATGACGTATGAAATGCCCGGAGTTCGAAAACCGTTCCTATTTTGCACTTTTAACATGGCGGTAAGATAAATACGTTGGGTGACACTGCTACAAAGAGGCGTACATCAGACCGTAATACCCTTGAGAGAAGCATACAACATATATTGTACCCTTGAGGGCTGAATAGTTTTTGTCTTGTGATGAGCAACATATATTAACATAGATAAGCCAATCTCAAAAATAAGCTGAGGTCCTAAATTGACCCTTAACGTCAGTATCTAAATGGTATGTTCCATAGATAAGTAGACCCCACACACACACACACACACACCTAGAGAAACCTAGGCACAACTTCTGGTCACCTTTTGTTAATCTTTCTTGGAAACCATTCTAACTGAAACTCCTTAAGGCAATACCAATTATATTTCTTGTTTCACGGATTTTTGTCCTCAGAAAACCTACAGGCAGGAGGGAAAAAAATAAATACAAATAAAATCATCAGTCAAAGTAATATTCCTTCTAAATACTAAAAGTGTTTAACATTTGGCATTTTATGAAGTGTATATGGGTCGAAAAACAAAAAAAAAAAAATTTGTTTTGTAAGTTTACATTTTTGGCCAATAAAAACATTAGGATTTTATTTTTTGAGCGGGGAGAATTAATTAATATTTTTTTCTTATTCTTAAAAAAATATTACCTGCGGATCCGTAAAACAAGAAATAAAATTGGTCTGGCCTAAGGAGCAATGTATCAGTGTTAAGGAACAATGTATTAGCAATATGTGAAAACCCTGTGAGATCAGGGATAGTTTTGTTTTCCAATGTGCAACGAAAGGCTGTTGTGATAGCCATGTTGAAAATTTGATCTGACTTTCAGTCACAGGATCTAAAAGTGCCTTGAAGGCAAACAGAAATATTTCAACCACCTGTTATGCAAACTGAACATGAATACCAAGAATTTCGTGCATGCAAAGATTCCACATTCAGTAATACCAAACAAAATTATTCCAGTACTACATATCTATAATTTCACTATGGTGTGGGAGTTTGGTGAGTCAGCTTGATACAACAGTGCAGATCATAGACGCTGACGTATTAGGTGAAACCAGCAATCATGAGTGTGCTGTGGACAAAGAAACCTTGTAACAATAACTATGGGATTCAAACTTCTGATAATAGCTTTTTCAGCAACAAGTGGGCACTTTCAACCACATGGCCACTCATGCTTTAGAGTATGATAACATAATAATTTGGTATTCATCTAATAAGTAACATTTTACATGATTTGTTTGTTGTTTAACGCCACACTCAGCAATATTCAATCTATATTTGTGGTGGTCTGTAAATAATCGAGTCAAAACAAAACAGTCTGGTGATAAACATTATGATTATTGATCTATACAATTGGGATACGATGACATGTGTCAACCAAGCCAGCAAGCCTGACCACCCAATCCCACTAGTTCCTTCTTATGACATGAGCTGCTGAAGACCAATTCTAACCTGGATCTTCACAGGTGACATTTGACCTAAACTGCAGTAAGGTCAGGTCATCAAGCTTGTGTTCTTGTCCTTGGGCAAGTGACCAGTAAAAATTAAACTTTGATTAAATGAAAACCACATATTTGGAGCAAACAGTGTAATCTGTTGACAACTTAAACTACATCACTCACAAATTGACATATTGACAGACTGGGGGTGAAACGGTACGCTCTTACAACGGTACGGTACGTATTGAGGAACAAGGCCTTCGGTTCAGTCCGTTTCGGTTCGGCATATAAAAACTTACGTATAGCATCCACCCCGCAATGAAATACATCGATTTTGACCAAATGATTCGATTTCTGGACATTTTAAAAAAGGTTTTATAAAGTTAATAAAAGGACAGTACAAAAAACGAAAATACTTTTTGATCGCATTTCGGTATACTGAACCGAAGGCAAAATACTGCAGTTCTACTAATACCGCGGTATACCATTTATTATTTGTTAAATATAAAAAAAACAACTGAATTTGCAGACACATAAAAACCTTGTTGACAGAGGTAGTGTTAACTGTTTCCATTCTCAGACAGTATTTTCATAACTGTCTTCAAATCAACATTATGTGGACAAAGATGTGGTTTACTGTTGAGATACAAAACAGTTTTACAGATATGTCATTAATGATGGCAGTCTTTAAAGAATTACTTCAAATAAATATCTTCCAAATCAAGACTAACACCACTATTAACAATGATATAAAGTCATTCTTGAATATTTATTTCTTCAACCCTCGTCAAGGTTCTATTTTGGCCACAACATTTTCCATGAACAATGACAATGACTACTTCAAGCACTTTAATGTATTTTCACAAAGGAGACAAGTATCTGCAATTCCCAAAGATTGAGACCATGAATGACATCTTTAAGATAAAGCATTTGCCAACAAACAGTTTGCTCTTCCATTATCACAGATAAAATTGATAGTAGTCAAGTATTGATGGGAAAAGTTTACATCCGTATATCACTGCGTAAATGTCAACTAAGGATGACTCTCCAAACAAAATGTTCAACAAATCTCTCTTTCATGTCAATCTTGCATGATGCTGGATGTAAACATTGCATAAATGACAAACAACTTGTAAAGTTGGCATTCTTCAGTATTCCATTCCTTCTCAGACATGACATCTTACACCAGTAGCAACCTCTGCACACTTTCCAGACACTGACATGGAGCCAGTGTGTATTGATACACCAGTAACCACTATTCTATACTCTCCAGACACTAACATGGAGCCAGTGTGTATTGACCTTATACACCAGTAACAACTATTCTATACTCTCTAGACACTAACATGGCTAGCACTGCTCCAGTGTGATATGTAACGTTTAACTTATTGACCTTCATACACCAGTAACAACTAGTTCGTGAAATATCTGTCTTAACCTTTAGGTACTAAGGCGGCATAATTTGATCCATGGGTGAATATACAATTCTTTGCAAAGTATTCATACACTTATCTAAGTATCCAGTGTAACTAACATGGTGGCAGTGTATTATTTGACCATTCCATAATAGTAACCACTATTCTATACTCAGACACTAGGCATGGAGCCAGTGTGTATTGACCTTATGACACACCAGTAACCATACTATTCCCTATCCCTCTGCAGACACTAACATGGAGGCCAGTGTGTATTGACTTTATACAGTTCTCAGTATGCATAACATATTACCATAACCTAGCTAAGCTATATATCGGTCCCGTCAGCCATCCACACTAGCTCATTGTCATCCACACTTCTGCGTTGTGTAGTCTTTCATTGGGTAGACCACTATTTAATATCATCCAGACATCAACATGGAGCCAGTCGTGTATTACAGACTAAAGGTCTACACCAGTAACCACTATTCTATACTCTCCAGACACTAACATGGAGCCAGTGTGTATTGACCTTATACACCAGTAACCACTATTCTATATACTCTCAAGACACTACCATGGAGCCAGTGTGTATTGACCTTATACACCAGTAACCACTATTCTATACTCTCAGACACTAACATGGACCCAGTGTGTATTGACCTTATACACCAGTAACCACTATTCTATATACTCTCCAGACACTAACATGGAGCCAGTGTGTATTGACCTTATACACCAGTAACAACTATTCTATACTCTCCAGACACTAACATGGAGCCAGTGTGTATTGACCTTATACACCAGTAACCACTATTCTATATACTCTCAAGACACTACCATGGAGCCAGTGTGTATTGACCTTATACACCAGTAACCACTATTCTATACTCTCCAGACACTAACATGGACCCAGTGTGTATTGACCTTATACACCAGTAACCACTATTCAATATACTCTCCAGACACTACCATGGATCCAGTGTGTATTGACCTTATACACCAGTAACCACTATTCTATACTCTCCAGACAGTGACATGCAGCCAGTGTGTATTGACCTTATACACCAGTAACCACTATTCAATATACTCTCCAGACACTGACATGGAGCCAGTGTGTATTGGCTTTATATACCAGTAACCACTATTCCATATACTCACCAGACACTGACATGGAGCCAGTGTGTATTGGCTTTATATACCAGTAACCACTATTCCATATACTCTCCAGACACTGACATGGAGCCAGAGTGTATTGACCATTTACACCAGTAACCACTATTCCATACTCTCAAGACACTGACATGGAGCCAGCGTGTATTGACCTTTTACACCAGTAACCATTATTCCATACTCTCAAGACACTGACATGGAGAGAGTAGGTATTGACCTTATACACCAGTAACCACTATTCCATCCTCCACAGACACTGGCATGGAGCCAGACACTGACGTTAGAGTTTAAAATATCCAAAGGTTTGCATGTAAATCAGGCAGTATTCTGTCAATAACGTCACAATTGGAAAACATTAAGAAATATAAAATACATAGAAAAACAATACATTATTTGTTTGATCTCAAATTGGTTTCTTTCTTAAAAATCAAACAGGCATATAAAAAAAACATATTTAATTTAAACACCATCCTGTTGTCTTCTGAAGAAAACTACTGAGGAAATTTGCATAAGAAGAGCCAATATTTTCTTGAACCTGGAAAGTGATTTTATCAGATAATAATTACTTCTGTCAGTGTGAAGTTCTGCATCCTTACTCTCGACAACCACGGATACAATGTGCCCATGTAAATTATTGACAATGTTTAAATACTTCTGATTAAACTGACGGTGCTGGCTTGTGACAAGAACACAAGCAGCAATCTAGAATAGTTTGTGAAACTGCAGGCCATACATTGTCTCCATGAAGACAATTCCTCTAAAATCAATATGAAGAAGGCAAACATGACTTGGAAACTTGTTACCCAATGACCATCCTTCAAAACTAATCCATTCACGACACTTCAAACATCAGGTGATAAACCCACCGTCTGATCACAAGATTTCTTAACTGGACAAATAAATTTTCCTTCTGCACAGAACTAGCAGTGTTAATATGGTGGCTTAATACCCTGTGGCATCTCTAGATGGTCATAAACTTTGCATGTTTCATCCTGGACCTCATTTCTTTGCTCTGCTGCATCGTAAACTACATCTGTGCTGAAACAACGTGACAATTGGCCGTGTTCAACTTGCCGAATTCATACCACCAGACGAATCTGTGTCTTTTCAAAGGTAATCTCCTTACACCGTCAATCCAAGACTCCACGCAGGGATGATGGAAATTCTCAACTGAGCATCAAATCGAATTTTAAAAAATCCAAACAGATCAGGAGATGTAACGAAACATAATGACTCAATCTAAACAATACACCTTCCTGCTATCATAATCTCATAATCATATTGCCGAGGTAATATGACAACAAAAAAGCTGCATTGTGGGATATGCACACAAAAAAACCAATCACCTGCTGCCTAGCTTGTCAACTTGATCAAGCAGAATAGAATTTTACCAGAATCAAGATAAATCTCTGAGAATGTTTCAATAAGAGGATCAGTCAGTTTTTTACATCTCTCATTCCACACTTAAATGTATCATCAATTATTCTTTATTGTAAAACTCGATTAACAAGTCATTGATAATTGTTAAACTGTCACCTCAAGATCTGCACACTTATTGAGACACTTTGGAAATAAGTAGGAAGCTACTTAAACCACAAAAAAATAGTCTCAGCATTGTAGCTCACCTGGATATCTAGTAGTGAGTGAGTTTAGTTTTATGCTGCTTCTAGCAATATTCCAGCAATATCACAGTGGGGGACACCAGAAATGGGTTTCATACATTGTGTCCATGTGGGGAATCGAACCCGGGTCTTCGGCATGACAGCAAACTCTTTAAACACTAGGCTACCCCACTGCCCCTAAAGATCACTGGAAGAGTTAGCTAAGAATATTCACATTTTGTTTAAGATGAGAGTTTTTCACTTGAATTTCTCATTTATCAAAGTGAGATATACAAAATGGAATTTATCTAAGCCTGCCAGATAATACTCAACCATATCAAGTTTATATTTCATAATGACATTTGACAGCAAAGCAATGTGGTTGGTGGTGATGTCGAAATGATGATATAAGAAGAAACAAACATGTCAAAGGTCAGCAATCTCAGAGCCAAATATGCATTTGGAGAACATCTTAGAGCATGATCAAAACAAAGTAAAAATTCACATACTGCAAATGAATGAACATGTATATTGAAACCCATTACTAACTCAAAAAGTATTATATATCTCATTATATTTTGAACAAAAATAAAATTAATGACCAAAAGTTTCCTTTCCAATATGGATGTCAGCCAGAAAACTCTTAACAGCAATAAACAACCAAGAAGACCTTAAGAACAAAACTGAAGTTATTTTCCAACATTTGTTGCCTTTTTCTTGCATTATTGCAAGTTACTTCAGTTTAACAAATGTAAAAGGCACTTCAAGCTTGTCAAGGAGCGTATTCGTCACAACTGACAACTGTAAGCTACCTTTCACTGTGCTCTGGACAAATCAAGAATGAAGAAAAAAAGGAACATCAATTCAATGCTGACATTTCAATACATGCTGTAAACCTTAAAATTTGAAATATGTGACAGTCAATATTGTAAATATTTAACTTGGTAGTTGAAAAGAAGATGGTTTGTTTTCACGTTGAATGTTTAAAAGGAAAACTACAGTTGAACAGCTTCAACAAATGGTGATAACTTCGGAAACATCCTTGATAAACTTTCACATGTGATAGACATCAATATTATACGTAACTGTATTTCTTAAAAATATTTGATGTTTCCGTTGAACACTTGAAGAGTTACTTCCCTTCATTTAATGTACTTCATCCTGACGTTTACTGGGATAAAATCCCTCACTAAAAGTGATTAATTCAACTGGGCCTTCACACAAAACTATATCTGTGCCAGGATAAATGTCTCATTTATTCAATATTGCAAACAAATATCACTTCTTGAGCATTGTTTCCATCATATAAGTAAATTTACATTTTGTCATGTGTACGAGTTGAGATTTTATCAGAGGTGTCACAACGGAAGGAGAACAGCACAAACATGCATGTGCTACAATTGACTGACTGACTGAGTTTGGTTTGACGCCGCTTTTAGCAATATTCTAGCTACATCATGGTGGGGGACACCAGAAATGGGCTCCACACATTGTATCCATGAGGGGAATCGAACCCGGGTCTTCGGCGTGACGAGTGAACGCTTTAACCACTAGGCTATCCCACCGCCCCCCATGTGCTACACAACAGTACAGGGGAGGGCAGCACAAGAGAGGTCATCTCATAACACTTTTAAACGCAACCTGACATGCTCTTGTCACAGCCATCATCGTCAGAATACCCAATTTTCAGATATTTTGCAATTTATTCTTCTCATTTGGAGACAAATGGACTGTGACTTTATTTGACTGTGATATCTTCTTGACCTGATGAACAACTTGTTCTCATGATTTTAGGCATTATGAAGCAGCTAATGTCGGGATTGTCTCCTGCAAGCCAATGGCACATGGCTAACCTGTGCTCTGGAAGAGCCCAATTGCAATCATTTTCCCCCTCTAAACTACCACATAACAATGTTAATCATAAGAAGCCATCAGCTGAGTTAGTGAACCAGACAAACACATGGACAATGATGACTGTATCAACATGCTTAGTGAACCTTAGACCCACATTATCATCATCAGCTGCAAAGAGTATCATCATTCTCAGGGAAATTAACACTGCAAACTTTCCAAATGACAACTATTTGTTATCTGGCGCATGCTGAAATGTCATTTTCTGAGTTTGAAGATGGATCAAAAGTATCGTTTTTGGAACTCTTAAATTACAAAGGGCATACATAAGCATCTTTTGGAATAATAGTGTCACACTTTTGGGAAAATGTCTATCCTAGATGTTAAGATATTCCATTCAATTTAAAAGGTTATCTGTAAACTTTTAATGTGCCTAGATGTCTTGATAAAGCACTTTAACCATTGGTAGATAATGTGAAGGTCATATTTGAAGTTATAACATGATTGATACCTTGAGAATCATATTTATTAAATAGTTAATACCGTTGTATTTGTTGTTCTATACCTGTAAGTGTAAATGAGTTATACTATTGATCGGTGCTGGTTAAAAATAGTTGGAAATATAACTTATTTATTGGCATTTAGTGTTGTATATCAACGATGAATATACCTATTTAAGAAAGCTATTACTACCTGTGGTTGGAAAGGCAGAGCAGCAATGAAGAGGAAAGGACAATCTGCAGGAGAGAAAGGAAGGTCAAATTTGGAGTGCGTTAATGCTTGTGTCCAAAGGAGCGATGCCAAAACAAGCTGTAACGATCACTGTTTTTTCAAGATTTGCATGGAATTGCTATGTTCTTGAGAATGATGTTATATTTACATAATGAGGGATTTATACATTTGGTAAGCTAAATTCGTTGTAGCATTGTGATTTGGGATATACAGGGGTTTGATGCATCCCTCCGGCTTGGTGGATAAAACCTAACACGGGATGCATAAAACCCCGTATACCCCTCATCTCAATGCTACAACTTACATTGTTGGCTTTGTCAGTTGCTTTTAGACTAAAAGAGGGCATTGATGACTTCTTAATGTGGGAACTTCCTTTTTGTCAGCTTTTTCAAATACTGGACAATATGATAGTTTCTAAAACAACTTTATCTTGGGATGGCTATAAAAAGAACTAACAGCAGATGTTGTTGGGTATAGTGTATTCATTGTGTACCAAAATGACATTTACTAGACTGTTCCTGATTTTGAGCTATTTGGCAATTCATCATTCTCCTTTGGAGACAAACGGGAGCTCTGAATGCCAAAGTTGTTACATCTAATCAACAGCAAGGTCATTAATAGGAATACTAAATGAACAGAAAAACTGGAAATCATTCAAAGAATTCAATGTAAACAAAAAAGACTGAAAAACTTCCTAAAATATCAACATTAATATACTTCCAACAAACACTGAATGATCAAATGATCTGAAAGTATAGTTGAGGTTACATTTACAATTCTGCAGAGTTGCATCTGATTGCATCTTATTGCAAGGACACTTCACATCATGCCTGAACTGCTGATGACACAGAAGACAAAGATGGAACTCGATGACAACTGATACTGAGCTTAAACACGCTTCAGACAGTATCCCACTTAACAGACTAAATGGCAACTTGCAAGTACAATAGAGGGTCATGTTGCCTGAATGTTCAGCAAATCAAAAAGTGTAATTTCTCTCCTATGAATAGTGAGTGAGTGAGTTTGGTTTTACGCCGCTTTTAGCAATATTCCAGCAACATCACGGCAGGGAACACCAGAAATGAGCTTCACACAATGTACCCATGTGGGGATTCAAACCCGGGTCTTCGGCTTGACAAGCGAACACTTTAACCACTAGGATACCCCACCGCCCTCTCTCCTATGAATAACATTAAATAGGTGAGGTTGCAATGAGACCTGAGAGAAGAAGGGCTAAAATATGACATGCAGATCGCCTCATCACAATTACTGCACAACACAATTCATACTAATCTGCACCTGTTGTGAACAGAAAATTCCATACTTTTGAAGGAAGGCAAATTTCAGTACAACTAAATAGATGGCAATGCAGACCACCTAAAAGGAGGGTGATCTATTGCGGTAGTGACACAGCTTACCACAGACGGGGTGCTGGGCAATACCAAGGATGGTGCACAAATGGTGTTCCACCATGTTTACAGAGGGAATCAGGAGAAAGAAAACATTGTTGGCAACAAGCAGTGAGCAGCAGGCCTGGGCAACAGGTCTTGACTATAATCACTGTATGATCAGTAGTGTCATGGTGTGAGTTGCTTACCACTGGCGATTTGAGATCTGTGATAGAACATGGCCCAGCTTGGGGTACCTCTTCACTCAAAATGGAGCACAATAGCAAGGGCAACCATTCACAAGTTTATCTACAATGTCGCATCAAAGTGTCAAGATTGTATCACCCCCTGAATTAACTTACAGACGTTTTCTGTCAATACATCTTTGCTATCATTTCATTAGTTCTCCATTTTGGTGTCCATACGACAGTTCCAACTTGATTTTAAGACCAACTGCCATAGATGTAAAAATACAATTTCCTACATAATGTTCAAGGTAATATATACCATTCAAAAAAAGTAGGGGATATTCCATTGTGCGAGCATACCACTAGCCAATGCCAATGCATATGAGAAAAGTAATATATATCCATACAGATGAAACATTTCCAAAGGAATGGAATAAATTGTCACATTTTCCCTTAATTTCTCTTCATCATGTTTCCTCCATGGCTTCATCATTTGCAATTTGTAAATACAATATCCCCTACTTTTTTTGGATGGTATATTATCTGTCACTGCTATCAGCCCATAAGAGTAATTGTTCCTTAATGAAAGGAAGAAACTCTTATCTGCGAAAATCAGTCAGACATCCCTAAAAGAAATAAAATTTCTGATAGATATTTGCCAAACCCAACCAGTGCAAAATTCAGAGAGAGAGAGAGAGAGAGAGAGAGAGTATGGCCTGTTTTGGCCTGTAGCACCAGGGTCGATTCCCCACATGGGTACAATGTGTGAAGACAATTCCTGGTCACCGCTGCTGTGATATTGCTGGAATATTGCTAAAAGTGGCATAAAACTGAACTCACTCACTCTCTTGCTCACTGAAGACAACAGGGTCCCTATGCCATTCTAGGATTGCAGCACGGAACACCTGACAGACACACATGAAGCTTTGACAAAGTTATTCCCATCATACTCATAATACAGACTTAAAATCTAACCATTCAGTATTCATAATCGTTAACTCATGCTTTTTTTTAAAACCTTTGATATATGGGTAGAAAACAATGCTGAAATATTATGCTCTAGTATTTTCATCGCCACTAACAGTAAACGCCAGCTGATGGACGACAGTGGTGACAGGTAATGGCAAACAAATGAGGAAACTAGTAATTATGAAAAGTTGAGTTATCTCCCTTCAAGCAGCCTTCTATTCTTTTAAAACACACAAAACCTGCAAGATCAATAAATCAACATTTGACCCCATCTCAAATTACAAACATTGTTTTCTTTATTTACTTGAAGATGCTTTCTAAAGCTTCTAGAATAACATTTTAGGAAATTTGAGAAGAATGAATGTCTTGTTCATTAGTGAGGCATTACAAGGCCATCATATTGGTCAGAATGACATGTCAAACGTTTTATAAAATACTTCCTTACAAGTGCATAATTACAATCATGCATTTGTACAGATTCATCCTGAGCTCAGTATCATCATAAGCTTTGTAGCTGAGTCAACTACAAAAGAAATGTTTGGATCAAGACATTAAAGCTTGTTTTGCAAATTCTATCTCCCACATGTTTTCTTTACCTAAAGTATCTGAATCTCTGTCCTTTTTACACAGTAGTCTTAATTCAAAATGATCTAACTGGATTTTCCAGTTCATCAATCACTTGACTGTCTTGTTTGTTGACAGGCCATGGTCACATAGCAGGAGTACTTCCATTTTGGGTCAATATTGTAAATCGCAGGTGCTACCAGTAGGGTAGAACCTGCTTGCCCTTTCTGCAACACGTGTGTGTGTGTGCGTGCGTGAGGCTCACGGACTTGCTTGGCACATGTCATCGTATCCCAAATGCGTAGATCAATGTTCATGCTGTTGATCACTGGATTGTCTAGTCCAGACTTTATTATTTACAGACTGTCGTCATATAACTGGAATATTGCTGAGTGCAGCATTAAAAACAAAATAAATCTTTGGCACTGACCTATATATTATACGTGACACGATTAAGCTTATTGGTGCAAAATGTGATTATTATTTTTTTATAGACATTTTATACACTGTACCTTGGGATTCCCTGAAGGAGTAGTGGTGTGCTATATTTAGACTTGAACTTTATTAAGACAGAGTACAAGAGGCTTCCATCATGTTCTGATCAACAGAATATTATAGATTTTTCTAGCAACTTCTTTTTGTATATAAGAGGAGTTAGTTGCATATATCACATTACATCTCAAGTTGCCAGAGGTCCAGCCCTGCCAAGGCCTAGTTGCAAGTTGGATTACTGTTGCAGAGAGGTGACAATTACCATCATTGTTTTTACTGCTATAATCACCGCTCTTGTGATATACTGCTTCTGAATTTGTTCTGCTACAATATTTTGTACTGACATTCGGGCTGGCTATAAATACAGACAATAGAGATCGATAATCGTTCACTAAATATCGACCGACTGTCGAAAAATATTGGAGACGTAACTTTCAGCAATAATGCCAAAAAAAGTCAGAAAGAAATCAACATATTTCACATCACATGTGAGTGGTGACGTTTTGCACGGACTACTAACAAAACAGCATCCGTAACATAATTAAGAAGGAGACCATGAATAAAGTCCTAAATTTGTACATTGTGAGAAAATGAAAACTTGTTTCAGCCACAAAGTTAATGTATGATATTATCGATAAGACACTTTTCAGTGACGTTCTATATGTCATCCAAACTAATTCTGTCCAAATGTTTGCGTTTTCATAAGCCATGCCTTCTGCAAAGTATTCCTGAAACTTCTGGAGTATAGTACAGATACAGATTCAAAAAAAATTCTTTTAACATCAATCAGTATTATTGGAAGTAATGAGTTATATTTATGGAAGTGATATTTTCCAGTTCTTTAAAGTCAGGAAGACGTGTTTTCCACTTGTTGAAATGTACATAAATCCTCACCTGAAACATAACATATGAAACTGTGTGGCGGGAACAAACGAGCTGGCTGAGAGAATGAGAAGCCATTTCCAAACCTTCTGTAAAGTGCAAGAATTTTGTCACTAATGTCATAAGTCAAAAACGTTATGTGCTAATTATGGCAATGTGGTTTCTATTTATCGCTAAAAGATTTTGGTGAAGGCATTAGTGGCTGAAATGTGTTACAGAAAATGGTTCTCACATACACTAAATTACATTCAATACAATTCTTGTTGTATCTAAGACAGAAATTCCACCACATTGGGATCCTGTAACCCCCTCAGGGAAGAGAAAGAATATCTGATCTCAACTAAACATCCCTTTTGCCTACTGAAACAACATTTTTAAAGATGGATGCCCTCAAGCTACCATCATGCACCACACTTCCTGTTCAGCTCCATCTGGTGGCCATATAAGAAGTATATCTTGCAGCAGCTGGTGAAAACTCAAGTTTCTAGCTCTGTTTTCTTATCAGGTCACTGCACGTTCACAAAAATCTAACCAGGTTTGTCAGGGAGACTCGCGGAATCAATCACTCAAACCATGATAATTGATTTACTTCTTTCAGAGGCCTGTTTGTGTGTCCTTTCCAGACAAACAGCAACACACAATGACTGAGGCTGTAAGACAGGTTCCCTGTGTCTGATAATACAAAATGATAAGAATTTCAATCGCCTAATCCTTCATATTAGATGAATGAATTGTCAGCATAAAAGTGAAAGTTTCAGTGAACACAAAATAATAACATGATCAATACTGAATACAGCTGCTTGATTAATTTTTCTTCATTTTACATGACAAGCGAATTTCAATGAGTGAGTGCTGGAGTGAGTAACTTGCATGTTAGCGTAATAATTCTCTTCTTGTTTAAAACATTTCCTTTCAGCAACATTTTAGAATCCTGCATTCTAACTGGTCCTCCAACGGTAAGGAATTGACGTCAGACAAACCAATTTTCTGAAACATTAACATGGCTTGAATTTTGGCGCTTCTCTACCATGCACAGTGAGAATCATGTATGCTATCTGTAGAACTTTATAACCTCAGAAAAGAGGGGTTGCATTACAAAAGTCTGTTCATTTTCTGAAGAGATGTCAGTATAAAAAAATGCTTTCAGGGCATCTGCCTACAGTACATGATCGTATTGTGTCTCGTTGAAGTAGTTTAAGTACTATGGTGAAAATCTAGACTTGCTTCCTTTAGGGCTTTAGCATTGCAGAAAGGGCAGTAGTGTTGGGAATTGGTTGAAATCTCACAATTGATGATTGCTTCATCACCAACGAGAAATCATCCCAAAAATTGGTTAGCGTCATTTCCCAGAGTTTCATATCCAGGTTGTTTTTGCAGATGAGTACAGTACAACCAGAAATTATTGAAAATTTAAAGATTGTAATTTTTTATATATTTTTTCCACTCATTACTCACGTATTAAATGTGAATATTAGCAGAACATAACTCCAGATTCAAAGACAGGTGAACAGTTAGTATTTTGACAAGTCACCATGGGCAGCAATGCTGGCTTCAATGCAGCGGGGCATACTACTGATCAAAGAAGTTAGAAAGTCTTGGTCCTTGCTGTCCCAATATCGGACCAACTCTTCTTTCATTTCAGCAATATTTGTCAGATGTTTCTTATTGACATTTTCCTTCATAAGTCCCCAAACATTTTCTATTGGATTTAGGTCAGGGCTATAGCTTGGCCAATCTAATAATGTCATATTTTGGGTCCGAAACCAGGCCTTTGAATGCTTTGAACGATGTTTTGGGTCGTTGTCCTGCTGGAAAATCCAAAAGTTTCCATAGAACACGTGAGTAGATGGAAGTAAATGTCCCTCGAGAATATCTGTGTACCGCTCACTGTTCATATTCCCTTCAAATACACAGAGGGGCGTTGCCCCTAACACAGATATGCCACCCCACACGTTAAATTTCGGACTGTACTTACGGCACTGATACAAAGGTTTTTCAGCTTGTTTGGTCCAGAATTTCAGTGTTTTAGGAAACAGCCACACAGAACTTTCATCTGAGAAAATCACATTGTCCAAGTTAAAATTTCTATGCTGTAAGCACCAGTTCAACCTTCCCTCCTTTTGTTCAGGTTTCATGATCAGTGATGGAATTCCTCGACTTTTCTGCCAACCCATTGCATGCAGCTCAGTTCTAATTGTCTCCTTACAGACAGCCACAGTTCCTCTATCAATCATATCCAGCCTTAAGTTTTTTTAACTCCTTCATTTGTTTTTAGAAACAAGAATACCAAGCCCCCTCCTGTCACCGACAGTCAATTTTCTGGGCCTACCTGCACCTCCCTAGTGTTCAATGCCATATCCATTTGCAATATTTTTCAAAACACGTTAAACAGTGGACTTGAAATCACTACTTGAAATCACTACTTGAAATCACTTTAGCTGGTCTGATGTCCTTGTTATAATACTCTAAAATCAACTTCCACTTCTCTAAATCATCCATACTGAGGATCACTGAAAATGTCGTCTGCTAGCAAGTAAACAAAGGGGGATAACTCTTCACAAACTAATGAAAAAGGATTAACAGAGTTTTCTCTCTTGAATGAAACCAAGCACTTGATAGCTGGTCAAGGTTGTTTATACTAGAAATTCAATTAAACATATTCCTAAAATTCTCAATAATTTCTGGTCATACTATATAACATGATGCAACTTGCTACTTTAAAGTGATGACTAATATATCATGAACATAAACTTCCCAGAGTCTTCAATAAATATTCAGTCATGACGTTTGAGTTAGTGAAGTGAGTTTTCTAAGAATTAAACACGTTTTCAGGTCCTGACAACCTCGAAGATATGTTCCATTGTCAATGAAGTGTTTCAAAGACTAAAACAGTAGTTCCAAAATTGTTTGCGTTCGTTTATGAGAAAATGTGATCAACTGCTTGGTCGTTTGGTCACTGTGACCAATCTTCGATTATTTCAATTAATCGGAACACCACTAAAGAGCTGGGCAGAAAGTAAAATAGTGCGATTCAGGAACTGTGAGACAGACTAACATTTATCCAGTGGGTATCAAAATCATGAATGAAGGACAGAGATAGGATAGTTTCAATAATAGAGATTTTTGCAAGATTAGAGCAGCCATGATGGCCATCTCCATTCTATCTCATTCAAAATGGCATTTAGGCCTAAAAAAGCTTGTGGTTCCGATTTCCCGACCGAACCTAAATATTCCCTTGAGCCTAACAATTTTACTCACCTCATAATAAATGAAATTTATTTTCTGACACATGAGTAATCTGAGTAATGTACAAATATTTTGCCAAAAAACATAACCCCTGCCTACCTACCCTAGTTCTGAAATGTAGGAAATCGGAACCACATTTTTTTTTGGGGGCCTTACTGAGGTTAATTTCTAAATAGAACAAGCAGCAATTCTACATCATAGCATCAGCTATCACTCTCAATCAACATTGATGGGTGTCCATTTGACCAAAAGGAGGTTTGAAATATCACTGTGTTTGGTTTGGTTTGTGCTAATAATCCACAGATCAATTAGTCAAATGAATGTTTGTTGACAGATGTACTCTCTGTTCCACTAATTATCAGCCTTGTCCGATGTTTCAGATATGAAGGGTTGTTAGTCACCCACAGTTGCCATGACGAGTTACAAGTTGCCTAGGTAATGACCATGTTGAGCTTCAGTTACACAGACAGCGTGTCCCGAAGTTTCAGATTGACGTAATAAACCAAGCTGCCCTTGTCTGCATTTAAGATACAAACTGGAGGTCCAATATTGAGCAAACACCAGGCATTTATCTTGACCTACCAGGACAATGGTGCAGAACACCCCAAGCTGCTAATTTCAAGAGTTCCATTCAAGAAGCACAAAAGTTCTATCTGCTTTTTAATACAACATAGAAAACATATTATATATGGATATATGGCTTTTATATATGATAAATGCATGTTTGTATGTTTTGCTGTATCACATTCTTATACAGTGTAAAGTCCCCTAAGTAACATATTCTTTGGTGATACCACCGAGAAAGTGTAATCCCAAACATAATATATGTTCTAATTGACCACTTTCTTAATGGCATTATGTGTATTCAAAGATTCAGCCATGGGAGTCATGCCAATTTACACTTGTCAGAGTGTTGCGTTATCTGAACGACAAGTTGTAAGACTTCCATTATAAGGAAGCAGCAATGGCTGAGCGGGTTAGATTACTGACTGTGTGTGCTGGTGATTTGGAGCCTGACTCTAAAAGTGTGGGTTCAGAACTCCCTTAAGTACTAGAATCTGTACTCTACAAAGAAAGTACA
Organism: Haliotis rubra; assembly: GCF_003918875.1. Lineage (NCBI taxonomy): Eukaryota > Metazoa > Mollusca > Gastropoda > Lepetellida > Haliotidae > Haliotis > Haliotis rubra. The sequence continues at coordinate 387,805 of NW_025765625.1, read as the reverse complement.
ATCTCAAATATACATTCAATCACTTTCTAAATGGCATTGTGTGTCTTCGTTGTGTGTCATTATTTTCTGTTGTAAACTTGTCCTTCACATTCAACTTAATGAAATGGAACTTCAGAAGCAAACGCATTTAAAATGTTCACTTTTTTAACCCAAACCCCTCTGAGTGTGAGTGAATATGGTTTTACACCGCTTTTAGCAATATCACGGCAGGGGACACCAGAAATGGGCTTCACATATTGTGCCCATGTGTGGAATCAAACCCGGGTCTTCGATGTGACGAGCGAACGTCTTTTACCACTAGGCTACCCCGTCGCCCCCAAACCCCTCTGAATATATGGGATATCAAACCTTGAATTGAACCATGCACACATCTATGCCATAAACATCTGGTTCTCCAGCTGGAGTAAACAGATCGATTGATTGTTTTTTATTCCATACTCAATTCCAGCTATATGGTAGCAGTCTGTAAATGATCAAGTCTGGACCAGACAATCTGGTGATCAACATCGTGAGCATCGATCTACGCAATTAGGACAATGACACATGTCAACCAAGTCAACTAGCCTGACCACCCGATCCTGTTAGTCACCTTTCACAACAAGCATGGGTTGCTGAAGACCAGTTCTACCCCGGATTTTCACTGGTATGGAATAAAGAGAACACCCAAGTCTGTCTTTAAGGTGTACAAAGGGACACAGGACTGGTCATGGGTGTATAAAACCAGTCACTTTTATTTCTTATACTGCTATGTGAACAATGAATTCATAACTTCACTAAGGAAAGGTTAAAGCTGAAGACCAGTATGTCTATCACATTTCCTGCCCTAATCGCCATAGAAACTGTGGGGGTGATACCATCACAGCTGTAAATCTCCAGCTGAACCTGTCACGGAATTGTTCGGCCCTTTCATAACCTGTTTAAGAAATGGAATCTTTGACTAACACTTAGTCTCTGAATAATTTTGATGGTAACATATAAACCCGTTTAAATTGAAAAGGAGCTTCAGTGAGTTGGGAAATTGAACCTGAGGCAATCTAGACTTGTTTCATTTAGGCTTTAGCATTGCAGGGAGGACTAGGCAGTATGGAAAATAATGTGGTTCAGGGACTATGAATAAAATAGGTGCTCTGTGTTGTAACTGCTGTTACTATTGTCACTGTGTAATATCCTTAACTGTCATTATGCACATTGCTATAATTTGTTGCCCAAGTGGATGTATGTGGGCTATCAAATCTATTTCATTTTGTCGTTAAAGTGTTTCAGGGTCATACATGTAGTCCTTTCTACAGGTTGAAGTTAAACATATAATTAACAATAACAGTTCCAAATAACAAACAATGTAATAAGATAACACTTGAAAATACTTTGCTCACAATACACCACACTGAAGGGATTAATTTCCAACCAAAGCAATCTGCCTCACCTCATAAAGGGATCCTTCAGGCAGCGAAAAACTATTATTTTCAGAACTTGATGAAATGTTATTATTATTCCACAAGTGCTGGAAAACAAGAGCCATTTTCCTGTTCACTGTTCAAACAGGAAGTTGAAATCTATATAATCTTATATATCTCTCTGAAATGTCAGATTCTAAATGTCCACCTACTAACGATGAGTCTAAGCTCTGTTTTATTATTCCCACCCATTTGGATCTTGATATGTTGCATCTGTGGAATGTCGTTCTAGTCAAATATTTGAATTTAAGTGCCTGTGGCTAACCACCAATGTATCAATGTTTTTGTTTCTGCAAGACATCTCTGACCAAATGGAGGCCAGCAGGCCTGCAGCTCTCACAAACAAGGATCTGTATCTCAAAACAAAAATAGCATCTGCTTAGAATATCTGAAGGCCATTTATCTTACAAATAAAGAAAAGTAATTTCTATCAGGCCAGTTTGTACTTTCAACAGATTATCAAGGATTCAAAACACACCGTGATATTTATCAAGGTGTCAAACTTGGGTCATTATCTGTGATTATGTTTTTGGAATTTAACATTTTCAAACATGATTGATAATGGCAGAATTTGCAAGTTGACAAGATGCATTCATGAAAAATTAGCAGCAGGCCATTGCTTCTTTGCTTCAACAGCTGCACAGCAATCAATAACTTTAAAACAGATTTGGTTTGATGAACATTTTATTTTCTGTTAATGCTTTCAGTAGTAACATCTTCTGCCTTTAGTGTGGAAAGATTGCCATATGTAATGGTTGCATATTGAGCAAATCATGACTCTAAGACCCAAGGCAAATCTTTTTCAAACCTTTCCATCAATTCAGTTGAAATATGAGGCAGTTCAAAGATGTGATATTGGTGATGCACAGAAGGAACAAAACGCCTTTGAAACTGGGGACCAGATGATAATGGGTTACGGCTCGGGCAAACCATCCATCGTAGGAACAATAGTTATCATTATTAATGTTTTTTCAAATGTTTTTTTCAAATTCTGTAATGCTGGTCTTCTGAAAAACATTAAATTTAAAAACAGGCTAAGATAGTAGGTTGGATCTTCTTTGCAAAAAACAACGCTATGTAAGAAAACTACTAAGTAAGCACTGTAAGTATAAATATTTTTATGTGTGCCCTTTGCACTTGTGTGATAGGTTCTTCACTCGAGAATTCAGTATTTGGGTTGAATGTGGAAGCCATCTTTAAGTGCCTGTCTACAGTGTGCAACTACAGCTATGACACCTACCATTCCCTCATATAACAGTAATCCTGCCGTTCTTCGCTAGCGCAATGTCTGAAATGCCTTTCTCTTCCTAAACATAACTCTGACTCAGAAAGCAATGCGACCATCTCCAGGACGAAACCATCATGATGATATTCCACCATGTTGATGCAGGTTGACCCAGGAGTTCACGAGAGATCGTGAACATCCATATTTACAAGTGTAACTGATGCAACCAAAGGTCATTACGCAAAATGAAAGAGAAACCATGTATCAACTATTACCAATTCTACTTTTGGACCCAGCGATTTATCCATTATATGTTAATTTTTGTCCGAAATATTTTTAAGTGACACTAATGACTCTCTACCTTTATGTTCTTGAATGTGTACCTTGTCCCAAAGGTCCTTTTGCTAATGACCTTTCTTCAGAGTTAAGAATGAGATCAATTGTACTCATACAGTACCAGAGAGTTACCTATCTCTAACATTACAATGGTAAACCAAAACTCCAAATTTCCCACCTTCACCGGAATGTCCTTCAGTAAGGTGAGTGTATGACACCTTTCATGACTGTGCCCCTGACATAAGAAAGGTAAACCATGATTTCTCAAGGTGACCACTTACTCACCTCTACTCAAACACACCTGTATCACCTACCACCCTCCCTAAGGTATATGTGACCCCGTTCATTATTGCACCATTGTAAATATTGCATTTGTGAAAACTGGAACCATTTTCCCTCCCATAATTGTCCACTTATCCCCTCGACTTTAATCCACCTCAACCTCTCCCCGCCCTACCTCCCTCGGGTAAGTGTGTGACCCTTTCATCATTGTACCATCTTAAACATTGCATTACAGTGATAAATCAGCACTATTCCCCCCTGGGGTGACCACTTATCCCCATCCACCCACGTGCACCTCATCCTCTCCCCCTAAGGTGAGTGTGTGACCCCTCCTATCTCATCAGTTGCCCATCCTGTCTGGCTCTGCTGATGAGATTATCTGTCCAATCATCCATAGAGGATTCTGACAAAAGGGGGATAACTTCAAGGGCAGTGATATCACGGTTAATCTTAACAAAACAAGTCCAGAAATGTGGACAATGCCTCCGAGATAGATTGAGAAGGAATTTCAGCATTTCTGTTGTTTTGTCTTGGAACCTTTTGGTTCCATTACAAGTTTGAAGTGAATCACACTCTGATGTTGCTGATACTGCCATGCTGTCTTAGTGTCATGTAGTGTGCTCGAGTTCCAGCGCCTTTTGAGGTAGACTTCTAGGTTTCTAATGGCTTCATTCTTTCTATGTGAGATAGCAAGATTGATCTCCACGGGCAAATACGCACATTTGCAGTTGTACAAACAGAATTATATAACAGAACCTTAAATATACATGTTCTAATACAAATATGCTCTTACATCTTCAAGGATTCCTTGTAACACACACACTTGTGTACAGAGAACATAGTGTAGTGTACATTACATGGATGAGAATATTTGCTTACAACAGCTCTTCAAACAAATAATGACGCCTTAAGACATAACATGCTTATCTTGTTCACAGATAACTGTTTGGGAGTTTTGTAAGTCTGAAGAATTCATCAAAAGAAGTGTGGCTTCTTTCATTCTCCTTAGGCTTCAGGTCTTATTCCTCTTAAATCCTTTGATTCTAGATGGCAATGGCACCTGATGGTCAGTTGTGATAAAATGCTTGTTTCTTTCAATCATTTAAACTATGTCTAAGATTGCCCAAAGGAAATATCTTGTAAGTTCCTTTTCAATACATCCTTCAAAACCTTTTGCAGAAAAGTCACCTATCACATAGTTGGCAGCTACTATAGTGATGTCCTTTAGCACATGCTAACTAGAACGAAGACATTACCATTATTTCAGTGAGTTTGGTTTAAAATGCTTTGAAACATTAGAGGAAAGCACAAAGAGATGATGGTCTCAAATTTTAACACTCAGGTGAAACCGGCCGTAGATATGTTACTATGAACCTTAATCTAAATTAATTTGGGAAGATCCATGATTGCAAGGTTTCTTTCAAGCCCCTTTCATGTGAAGTACTTCCACATACCTTTATGCAACAGCCTTGTTATGATGTTTATTAGTATTCATATCTACCATTCAACACTCCACACAGCCTTTCTCATACACCCTGTGGCACCAATGCCAATCACTCTTTAGCTGAAGAACACATACTTCCCTAGAAAGGGGTTCATATTACCCATTGGGGCATAGATACCGGTGAATATATTGTCTGTAATTGTCCCTAAATATCCAATATTTCCTTCTGTACATGGGAATAAATGTGTTGAAAAGATGTGACATTTTCTGACCAAGTCATAACTATTGTTTCCAAAATAGCCTGACATGTAATATTGATATCCATGTCCATGAAATGATGATTGTCCTCTTGGAAGGTGTTAGATAACTATAACATCAAACATAATAGATTCAGTTGTGATAGATCTGCAGCCACTATAACAACCAATGATTATAGTGCTGGCGATTGTCCTTTTCTTTTCAGCACGATTGTGTCAATTGAACTTTGTTCCAGGTATGTTTATCAGACATTCAACACCTTGAAACAAGCAGATTCCTCAGATCACTGACCACCTTCATCAATGAAACATGGTACATGTTATTCAGCTTCCAGCGTCAGCCTCAGATCGGGTTGACATGTGTATCTCAGCACATACAGAAACCCCTAGACTAACAACTAGTCTCTGAAATGAACATATTTTACTGAAAAAAAAGTTCATAGTAAAAAAATATATATATAATGAAAAGGAGCCCTGAGATTTTCTTAATTTCCTGAAGCTGTGGCAATCTAGACTTGCCACATTTTCTAGACTTGCGTGGGCTTTCTTGGATATATTTGCTTCAGGGTCTGTACGAGAGACTAAGAAACCCACAACAACCATGACTTGAAGGTATTGGGTTGGGGAAAATAGCCCAGTGATTAATGCAGTTTGGTCATGTCGGTGGTGGATAATACATTCACTTTGATTTACGGCACAGTGCTTTAATATATTTTATATTTTATGTTTGTTTGTTTTTTGGGTTGTTTAGGAAAAGGTTTCAATACACGGAAAGAGTTCCTTCCGTTCCCCCAACCCTAAACCTAACTCTAAACCTAACCCTAACCCTAACTTAAATTTTGGACTTTCAGTCATTTTGCGAGTTCTCTAGTAATTGTTGTGTTAAGTTTTGTTAATAATTTTAGTATATTTATAAATATTATTTGAGATGGGGGAACGGGAGGAACTCTTAAAGTACTATAATTCGATTGAAGTGTTATCGGCTGATCGGGCACAGGTAATATGTCGTTAGGGGTGCTGTGTTTTTACTGATGTTGAACGCCGACCTGCTCAGTTCAATCGGACTCGTGCTTCGTTGTAGATCATCGGCAAAAATATCTAAACTGACATCGCCTTGGTTGGTAATTTGTGTGTATTTCTGATTATCGACTGATACTGTGTGATTGACCACTGGTAATATCAACAACTGTTTGAACCTGGAAACATTAACATCAGATGAACGCCTACCTGACTCCATAGCAGCGTCTTCTTTCATCCTTCTTGCCCGCCCATATTTGCACGTGCAGTCCGTGCTGTGACGTCATTTGCTAAATTTAGCAATCTCGTAATCAGGGTGGGGTTTCCCTCCAACATTTATTTTTAATTTCCATTTTGAGAGTGGGTCGGGGCGACGAAGAAGGGGAGTGGGTTGGACTAAGGGGTGCATTTTGTGATTAGGCACTGTGTGTTCCGTTCATATGTTGTTTTACACCGCATTCACCAATGTTCAAGCTCAGAGACTACTGTAGGGTCTGCAGATAACTATAGTCCGTTTGGCTCAAAAGCGGACCGATGAATTGCAATCTAACTCGAAAACTAATAAACATAAAATACTCAATGAAACGCTGATCATAATCAAAACATCATACCAACTCTGTGAGGTTTTTGCAGAATTTTTGTCCTAAAAATAAAAAGTTGTTTAACAATCTATCATTAAAATATTGACACAGTTCACTGTTTGTTACGAGGGAGGAATGCAGAGAAAGGGACAGCCAGGTGTTCGAGAACGGATGGAGACGGCACAGCACAGGTTAATGAATAAATAACTTTGTCTGTGAACGTGCTTCTCGAACACCTGACGAACCACCCTATCCCATGAGTAGTCTGATTTGGTGGAGACAAACTGAAACCCGGTTCTCACTGTTGTGTTCAATATTCGGTATTCATATACATGTATTCACCATTTAAACTGGTTGCCAGACCCGTGAAGATCACGGTTAGAGCTGGTCCTCTGCAACCCACGCTTACCATCGTATCCATATTGCGGGCGTAGATCGATGCTCATAATCACTGGATTGTCCGGTCCAGTCTCATTTAATTACAGCTTAGTGTCATATAACTGGAATATGGCTGAGTGTGAGGCTCAACAACAAAGTGTCCGTTGACCAGTTATCACTGTGAAATATTTTCAACACACGGTTAAAGCCGACATTTCATGCAGCATGTTTTACTATCAGATCAGCATCTTGCTCTAAAATACTTAGACAAGACCCCAGGTGGTTATATGCACGGTTAGTTCAGTCATAGCTTACCTAGACTACCGCTTAGTCGCTGAATATATATAATTCTGATAGTAACAAACAAGACCATCTAAATTGAAAAGAAGACCCAGGGACCAGAGATTCTGAACCTGAGGAAATCTAGACTTGCTTCATTTAGGGCTTTAGCACTGCAGATAGGGCTTGGCAGTAGGGAATAATGTGGTTCCGGGACTGTGAGACAGGCTATAGTGTACCACACTAATAACACCTCATTCAGTCCTCCCGAAAATAGGACTGTACGCACCAATAAAGTACTTATATTTCAAACATGCATAAGGTGACTATACCCCAAATCCATGTAACAGATGTTAGTTATAAGCGTGGGCTCATCGAAGGTGGGGAATATTGGCTCTCGTCCACTGGTACGCGACGCATTATATCCAAACAATTCTTATTCCTTGAATAAATAAAATATATACCGAAGTACCTGAGATTACATAATAAGTACTCTGTTTGAACTGAAGGAGTGCACGTGATCACGTGATACAGTTTCAGGAAAGAATGCTGCGTTTTTGTGATCCAAATCCCTAATGGAATTCGCCTGTACAGGGTCACGTATGTCTGTGAAGTTGCCTCAAACACTCATTTAAATTCAAATTAAATTGTTCTTTTCACATTGCAGTCTGGTTACGAAATCACCCAAACATTTCAAGATTCATCTTTCTGTGAACTGGTGTTTTAAAATAGTTCATCCGTCGATTTCCAATTCTGACGATAACTGCTTCGGATCTAACAAAACGAATTGCTTGTGAATATCACACTATATCGCTATTTCACTTTGATATAAGGAGGTGAGGTGAAATGGGTTTTAACGTCGCTCGTTTAGTTGCTCATAGACGACGTGCGTATGTGTGTATGTGTGGCTTCTTGTACTAGCCCAGACTTAAGCTTGTTTTATAGTGCAAGCTCACTGAGAATACCCCACTCAGACACATTATGTTGACTCCAAGCCGGCCAGTCCTTGCTGTACCCACTAATGCCGAGTGCCAGGCAGGGACCAACAAGTACCATATTTTAACGTCTTTTGGTATGACGCGGTCGGGGATCGAACCCGCGACGACCTTCGCTTTCCTCACGGACGCTCTAACCACTACACCATGGAGGCGGTCTTGATATAAGGAAATTACATGAGAACAGTATATGCCGCTATAACAATAGTTCTGCTCACTCCAGTAACTCGACAAGTCTCAGAAAGTAAATTAACTTAAAGCCACAATACCTATTCATAAGACACCTTTACCACAAGTCGAGTACATTTTTCTGAACAGTGCCTGTATTGTTTATGAGAGTTTATGACGGGCTGTCGTCTGTTTCCCCTCAAAGAAACCAGTGACTATTTGGTGGGGTTACTATACAACCAACAACTGCAAAGTTACGTACCCAATATCCTTCAAACACGATTTTTAAATAAATGTACTGTGATAAAAGTTAATTCGTTCATTCATTCATTCGTGGGAACATATTCCCACCAAACTTTCGTACAATATATTGAAAAAAGAAATTGTAACTATCTGTCTGTCTGTCTGTGTGTCTGTCTATACATGTTCAGTGGTAATGATCGATGTTAGATTCGTGAATATTTTCTGGACTGACTGTTGTTAAATCGGCAAAAGTTCTCTAAGTTGAATAACTGTTTTGTGAAATGTAAATTCATTGTTTGTTTCCATATGCATTACCGAACAAAATATTTGAAGCGGTTTCTCTGGAATATATGGTGCCGTTTCGACGCGGGAACGCTTTAACTTAATCCCAATGGATTCGGTGTGACCTCATTTCCCTAATGAGATGTAACGTAGTATAAATCAAGATTATGCAAACATGAAGCAAACTAAGAAAATATCCAATTATTTGTGTCATTTCTTGGACTTGAAGACTATTGTGTCCATTATACATGTAAATCAGTCGAGCAAGATGGAGTGCAGAAGGTTAGAAGCTATTAGTTATGTACATATAAGCAGAAGCGGCCAGCATGTTCGTGTGATGGGACTATACCACATAACGAGTCTATTTGACTCATGCATGTAAGGTCGCGTCAGCATATACGTTATAACTAGTCTGAATACCTTAGCAATATGATGAGCGCATATTTTATTTACAAGCGATTAAAGGATTAAAAAGCAGGTCGGCTTACTGCATTATGCATACTTCAGGAAAATGACAAGTACACATTTCACTCACGGAATTCGATTTCTAGCATGATTTTTTACATTAATATGTGTTTGTGTTCGCGTGTGCGCGCGTGTGTGTGAAAGAAAAGAGAGAGTGTTGAAGTACCCATATGCAATTGACAAAGTATAATAAACTCTCTCAAGTTTATTGATATTAAGTACCAATCATTCGAATACAAATGGATTCACTGAGGTATATATATGCAAAAACCTATGTATGTAATAATGTTTGTCATTTGTGAGTAAAGTTCAAGGAGCATCTGATTAAGCGTTGTTATAGTATAAGGGAGGTAACTCTTCCTTTCAACGTGAGCTCCACACAATTTGATGTGTTGACACCTGCGTATAGATGTGGCTTGTGTTCGACCCCCAGGGTATGATATTTTTTGCGTTCATGGGCGGCAATAGTATGTAACGTGTGTTGTCTGGGGTGTATTCACCAAAGGCTGTGGTGATTAATATTTACAAATAATGCAAACAACTAAACTTTGAATATTCTATTCAAATAGAATCTAGTTTTTCTGGGGCACACAATCAATACGACCATTGACATTTGTTTTAATGTTTAACTATTGAACCATTATAGTGGAGCATCCCTGTATATATCATGCAGTTGTCATCATCATCATGTATATATCTGTATGTTTTCTTGTCTTCATGTGGAAGATCAGAGTATCCTGCCATTGACATGTGTTATGGAGAAATCATTATCATGAATAAGCTAGGGGTATGGCTTTTAAAGACTTATGAAATAGGGTTAAAAGTGTATGTGCGTATACTATCGATAGTGTAGGTGAAATCTTAAAGTACTCCGATCACCATTTTAAAATTAGTATCTGAGTATTTGTGAAAACAAATTCAATGGTCGACAAAAACAACTCCCAGTTGCGCGTATATTGGATCCACGTGATCACAGGATGGCACTGTCGTCTCATAGTCCAATACGTTTCTGGATGATTGCGAAGGGGAGATTGGCCCCCACTTCAGCGAGAGCATGCCGTGTTCTTAAAGAGTTGTCGGTGACAGCAGTGCCGTGTTCTTAAAGAGTTGTCGTTAGGACAGCAGCTATGCAGTGTTCTTAAAGAGTTGTCGGTAGGACAGCAGCTCTGCAGTGTTCTTAAAGAGTTGTCGGTAGGACAGCACCTCTGCAGTGTTCTTAAAGAGTTGTCGGTAGGACAGCACCTCTGCAGTGTTCTTAAAGAGTTGTCGGTAGGACAGCACCTGTGCAGTGTTCTTAAAGAGTTGTCGGTAGGACAGCACCTCTGCAGTGTTCTTAAAGAGTTGTCGGTAGGACAGCACCTCTGCAGTGTTCTTAAAGAGTTGTCGGTAGGACAGCACCTGTGCAGTGTTCTTAAAGAGTTGTCGGTAGGACAGCACCTGTGCAGTGTTCTTAAAGACAGACAGCACCTGTGCAGTGTTCTTAAAGAGTTGTCGGTAGGACAGCACCTGTGCTTAAAGAGTTGTCGGTAGGACAGCACCTGTGCAGTCTTCTTAAAGAGTTGTCGGTAGGACAGCACCTGTGCAGTGTTCTTAAAGAGTTGTCGGTAGGACAGCAGCTCTGCAGTGTTCTTAAAGAGTTGTCGGTAGGACAGCAGCTCGGCAGTGTTCAGGGTTTGTGACTGGACTGGTCACTTAATGCAGACGAAAGTCCCTTGCTCTAGGAAGGGCGTCACGACGATCTTTGAAGCCAAGACCGTATCAATGAAAAGCACCAGAGCCTTGTTCTGGTTTGTCCATTTGACGTCATCTTCAGGTGACCCAATCCTCGCGTGCTTGACTGTGACGTCTGGTCAGACGGCTGTGAAGGCATGCTGAAGACCGAAGACCAGCCTCACGGAGGTGAATATGCACTTTCTGAGTAGAAAAATTAACGCCACTGGCGTTCCGAATATCAGTTCTAAATTTGGTGGCAGCCAAAAGGTGATGACGTCTTGCAATCAGGAGTGAGGAAATGAGAGAGTGAGTTTAGTTTTACGCCGCTTTTAGCAATATTCCAGCAATATCACGGCGGAGTGAGGAAATGTCGTTTAACGGCGCATCAATGCAGTCAGGAGAAACCCTCTCCTCCCTCCAAAACACACGTGTCTGTGGGTAGCTGCTCCAAACTTCTGGTATCTGTTTCATGCCCTCACAAACCTGCATCGTGTCATCTGAGTACAGAAATTGACCGACCATCACTGCCGAGCTCGGAATAGAAGAGGAAGCTTTGGCCTTAATTCGCGAGTATTATTCTATCTTCCAGACGACCTCAGCTGACACTACAACTGCCTTTCTACGGTAACTGGGGTATCATTGGGTGTGGACAGCACCCGCAACTCATTCTTACACTTCACCATGAATGCGGAAGGTTATACTTCCCCGCTACTCGGAACATCTGACCAGCAAAATACACCCCCTATATCTACTGACCACATTCTTCACAGGGATAGTCCAGCATAACATGGCTTTCTCAGAATGGAACCCACGTGACCATGTACAGTTGTAGTGTGTAACCCATGTCCAGGCACCTTGGTCGTCTATTATAGGTATGGGGTACTTGGGTAAGATGACATCAAGTAGACGTCACGGTGACAATAGAACTTATGTGTGAAGCCATTTCTGGTGTTCGCTACTGTGATATTGCTGGAATATTGTTACAAGCGGTATAAAACCTTACTCGCTCACTCCAACCAATATTTATGAGCAATAAAACAAAAAGGTTTAGGTTTAATTAGCGGATATTACTCACAGGATTGGTGTACCGGTGTTTAGGCTGATCTTTATTGACATGCAATATCAGGGAGATAAAGTTCCGTCAAATGTATAGTCAGCATATTTCTCAACAGAACATAACTTCACGGCTCATTATTATTTCAAAGCAGTGAAAGGATATATATTCTTCTTGAAGGTTTTTCATGGACTTGTCAGCGGTGAAGTAAATGAGTGAGTTAGTGAGTGAGTTTAGTTTTACGCCGCTTTTAGCAATATTCCAGCAATATCACGTCGGGGGACACCAGAAATGGGCTTCACACATTGTACCCATGTGGGGAATCGAACCCGGATCTTCGGCGTGACGAGCGAACGCTTTAACCACTAGGCTACCCCACCGCCCCTGAAGTAAATGATCGTCCAACACCTGGAAGACAAATTCGTCTGCAAGATGTAATCCCATATGCCCCGTGCTGAAGAAGTGGGTCGGCAATGGCTAGTCCGACTCTCCACCAGTAACATCAGACGAAAGCCGATGTCTGAGGTTGGGTCGTCCCATCCTGGTGCAGGCTCCTAAAAACAGCAACGTGGAGACATGGTATAGGATTCACTGGTTGATGGAAGCGGATATCTTCTACACGTTACCGACTGCTGCTGTCGTGTATTGGGACGTCTTGGCTGACCCATGTACCGGAACCCTTTGCTTGTGGCTCAATGATGGTGTGGTGTTAGTATAAGTGCCAGTTGGATGTCATTACATGGGACCCTCCATGGTCAACAGAAAGTACTTCGTGACACATTTCCTTACTTGCTTGTCAACAGTACAGGAATCTGTATCGAAACGAATCTGTATCACCTGAATAAGAAGGTGTTCATCCATAAAGTTTGTCCTTAACTGACATTCCGACTTCTAAATATGCCACTCAAAGAAGTTGTCCATTCCCTTGCCAGTCGTGTGATATTTATGGATAAATAACGCTAGACCTCACCGTTCTCGAGCCGCCATGGCCTATTTGCAGAACAACGCCATCAAAACATTTCCATGGCCAACAAGGAGAACCGACATGAATCATATCGAACATCTTATTATTATCTTTGACGCCAAGGTCGAGCTAAAGATCCGTCTGTTCAAAATCTACAATGGCAGAGAATGCTGATGCTGAAAATTCGACTCGATTGCCAGTATGAGGAGGAGATGTGATCCGTGCGAGGGGTGGCTACACCAGGTACTGATGGGGTCGCCATTGGTGGCTCATAGAATCACAACAATCATTATCAGAGAACTGTGGGACAATAAGATTGGTGACGTAGTCACAGGGGCTTGTATTGCTGAAAATAGTACGTCCTACCTAGGTCCAACACTCAGTCGCTGATAGCCATCTACAATTATTTATATGTACTGGTGAACGAGTGTTGGACCTATGACGTATTATTTTCAGCAATACAAGACCCTGTGGTGTAGTCATGGTGACATATTGTGTGCATTCCTCAAAGACTGCAAGTATACTACCCATCAAAAGTTTAGACTCACTTGAAGCATTCACTATATGTCATGCATATAGGCATGGCTACATCGAAGATGAATTTCTCCTTGGGGAACCAGCTGCAAACCTTATGCAGAAAAATTGCACGAGGATAATGCATCAAATTGCCGAAACGCATGTGCAAATATCGTGCATGTGAACAGCTGCGTTTTGGTTTAAGGTTTTGTTTAGAATTCGCCAATTTCCACTGAATTTCAATTTTCAATTCAATTCAATTTATTTCGGTAATAGGGGCCATAGGCCCAGAGTACAAACAATACATCGCATTTTGTTTTGGTGGCTCTTACGTAAGAGCGTGAATGGCATAATTATACAAGTAGATACATTGTACAATTGAACAATAATAATCATAGGTTGACAATATGATAATGCAAAAGTTGATAGGATTAACTCCCTTGCAGTTTGGTACAGAATTCTGAGAAAGAGCATATCAAGTCATAGCAAATTGTATATGTATGTAGTGATGAATGATCACAATAATTTATAATGGTTACAAGTCAAACAATTAAACCATAGTTGTAGATGTTATGCGGAATATGATTGAGTTGTCTCGCTTGCATCAGGTATTCAGGAACTCCTGTCTCACAGCTGAGGCCTTGAATATGTATTCTGCTAATAGTGACTGATTCTCGCACTTCATGATGTGGATAAATTTCTTTTCGCTGGAGAGATAATGGGGAATATTCAACAGTTGGGATCGAAGATCATGATATTGAGAGCAAGTAATATGAAAATGAATTTCATCCTCAAGTACACAACTTTTGGACATAGACAAACAGTATTTACACACTCTCTCATCTCTAATAATTCCTAACCATCTCCCTGTTTCAATAGCAAGATCATGATTTGTACATCTAAATCTGGTTAGAGCTATTCTATATCTGTCTATTTGAACCACATTAAAATATGACTCCATTTCAAGTGAAGATTTACTGGCAATAAAGAGATAACTTGTTGCTTTCCTTAATGTTTACTGACCAATTTTGTCTCCAACAGTCAATAACTCTCTGTTTGAAAATGGTTAAAAACAATGACTTGTCTCCAACTCCTTGGTTTCCCCACACGATACCAAAACCATAAGAAAAGAGCAAACATCTAATACAAGAGGCCCATGATTTTCTCCCTGCACTGTCCAGACCACAAAGCATTGAATAACATGCTTTTGGATATCTATTACTGGGCATAGCTTGTAGTTTAAACCAAAAGTTCAACAATCTGCACATCTGACTGATAAAAAGTGGAAACCTGCCAAGTTCTCCATAGATGACTGCATTACTTGTGCTAGATTTGACTGATAAAATCCTTTTGCAAAATTTCAAATGAATGTTCTCTGCACAATAAGATTCTTCATAGCCCCAGATTTCTGAAGAATAATTAAGTATTGGGACTACCATCCTGTCAAACAAAATAAGTGTGTCTTTAGTTTTCGATTAAACTTATTTACAAAATTTAAAAGAAGATATATGGCTTTCTCAGCTTGCTGTGTAAGTGTGTTCCGAGCTAAACTCCATGATAATTTGGATGGAAAACAGATTCCAAGATACTTATAAGAGCTGACGACATCGATTTCTTGCGACTTGATATACCATTTTTCAATACTTTTTACAATACTCCATCTTTTGAAAACAATAATTTTAGTTTTGCTTAAATTGATTTTCATTCCATATCTGTCACAAAATTCTACTACACAATCAATATTTTTCTGCAATCTTCCAACAGTGTCACTCACGTTAGAAATGTCATCTGCAAACATCAGAGAAGTTATGTTGTCAAATAATTCATTTACAAATATTCCTTGGCACTTCTTGGCCTTGAGCATGGTTGGCAACTCATCAATGAAGAGAGTGAAGATCAAAGGGCTGATCATACATCCCTGACGTGTGCCAACTGTACAAGAGAAATAATCAGTTAAAGTCAGTTTTCTTGCAAGAACACAGGATTTCAATTGCTCATACATAGATGAACTGACTCTGTATATTTTCCAGTTTGATCCACGACGTAAAAGAACGTACTTCATAAGGTGGTGTTGTACACTATCAAACGCCTTAGTGAAGTCAATAAATATACAGTAAAAGCGACCTTTTCTTTTGGACAGATACTTCTGCACTAAAGAGTACAGAGTAAAGATATGATCAACTGTACTTCGACCCTGTCTGTAGCCACACTGCTCTTCACCAAGAATTTCGTTGTCTTCACACCAAGCAACTAGCCTGTTTTGTAGTATTTTTGTAAAGGTTTTCCAATAACTGAGAGAAGTGAAATACCTATATAGTTATTGGGATCTGAGTTACTGCCTTTCTTGTGCAGAGGAAACACAATAGCCTCACTCCATTCTGCTGGAAAGATTCCTGAATTTAGAAGGCTATTAAACAACTTATGAAGGTAGGGTAAAAGTTCTGTACTACCATATTTCAGATGTTCATTTAACACACCATCTGGGCCAGCAGATTTCCAACTATTGAGATTTCTCAGAGTGAGTTCTATTTCCTGGAAAGTAATTTCACTGCCTAGACCACAATCAAATGTCACCTTTTCTCCCTCTAAACTAATTTCTGCTGCACTATCTAAATACTCCTTCAACAAGTTTTGTACTTGGTTGTCAAGTCTCTACCTATATCGAAATAAGTTTCCTGAAGTAAGGTTTTGAAGTAATTGTGCCACTCCTCTGGAGCAATAGAACTGAACTGAGAATTGCATTTTGTGAAAAATTTGAGTTTCTTCCACAATTCCTTTGTGTCGAGAGTATTGGTTAGCAGAATTAGTCACCGAGGAGTTCTGTCGGCTTTCATACAGCCTTTTCTTTTTAAACTTGTTTCTAACAAAATGATATCTCAAAAAGTCCTTGTCTATCCCCGTTAAACGAAACTTATCCAACAGATCGTATTTCTCTTTCTTTAATGATAAAAGTTCTAAATCCCACCACGCATCTTGAGTGATAGAAGATCTGAGATTTTTGCGACAAGACATTCCACATTGCACAGCTGAAGATGAAATAACTGTGTTATTATATAAGTGTTGAACACTATTAATATCTGAACAGCTGATAGCATCTTCAAAGGACGGAGCCATGTTGTTAAGATTGCGTGTTAGTTCCTCCTTATATTCACTACACACTATATATATCTGTCCAACATAGCTTGTCCCACGTGTGTGTGCTAATACAGGTGGGTTGTGAAGAAGATAAAATATTCAGATTTAAAGAACAAGATACCGGAAAATGATCTGAATCATCGATACGTAGGATCTGGAAATTGGAAGCTCTATAACATATTGGATGAAAACATATCGTGCATGTGAACAGTTGCGTTTTGGTTTAAGAATTCGCCAATTTCCACTGACTTTCATCATTTATTGAACTCATGACAATAATCTTTTCAACGTTACAAATTTGTTTTACAATACATCAGCTCATGTGTAAACAGTACCTTTAAACAGTATGGAATATTTTGCAAAATCTAGTTTAGAACAGTTGACTGGAGGTAACTATTTAGACTAGTGAGTCTACACTTTTAATGGGTGGTATACATTGTTGCCGATTTTCAATTTCAGTTTTGGTTTGGTTATAATCAGAGTAAAATATGCTACAGTTACCATTTTGATACTCGGAATTTCGTTTTCTAAGCAAATACCGATATATCAAAACATGTTTAGTTTTCGTACTTGTCATATTAGAAAGTGCGTGGCGCTTGATCGTATCCTCCACATGTCTATCATAATAATATTTGAAAGCTTCACTAAGATCTGAATGTTAAAACCCTAATCAGTTTGTGAACAAGAGTCGTATGACGACATCAGAAATCGGAGACACCTTGTATAACTACCGTGTAACATTGATCTGCCCTCTCATAGTCCAAGGATTCTAACAATATACATACAGGAGAAATGAAAAAAAAATCAAGCGTATTTCAGAAAGATTAAACATCATTTCTTCGGCATTTAAGTCGGTAATTTTTCACAATATTTGATACATTGTCACCATGACTGCTTTGGCTTAAGTAACTGTTGTGTGCGTGATATGTCAGGGTTTTATGGCTTGCAACCTGTTGTGTATTTAGTCACGATTCCGTTCGCCATCACGATTTGCTGCTCGTATATTTTCTTTTTCATAAAACGTAGTCACCACATATGTGTTGTCTGTTTACATGCCTTGATTGTATATCTGCGCTGGGCCGAGTCTGAACTTGTCGCTTGAAGTGTTCTATTCTATTTTATGTGTTTTGGAATTCATCAATTTTCATATTTTTTTAATCTGTTTTCGTGAAAAACCAGATTTGGCTTACACCTTAAACAAATCAAACTTTTTGTTGTAGCAGATGTGTTCTGCAATTGTAGTCATCAAATAATATATACTAGTAGTGTATTACCCAAAGCAACAAAACAAACCTGAAGTCGTTAGTTTCGTTCAACTAAAATGCGAAAGCAATAAACGGGCGAGTGAGTGAGTTTAGTTTTACGCCGCACTCAGCAATATTCCAGCTACATGGCGGCTGTCTGTAAATAATCGAGTCTGGACCAGACAATCCAGGCATCAAGAGCATGAACATCAATCTACGCAATTAGGATACGATGACATGTGTCAATCCAGTCAGCGAGCCTGACCACCCGATATCTTACGACAAGCATGGGTTACTGAAGATCAATTCTAACCCGGACTTTCACGGGTCAATAAACGAGCGAAGCTGGACATATTGAAGACACGCATGTTTCAGAAGAACAAGGCTAAACGCTTCAGGTTTTGTGTTACTGAATAAGTAACCTGACATCACTTTCGTACATGTCCTTTCAAAAGTCATTTTAGGGCAAAATGGCTTATTTCCTCATTATGAATGTTTCAACAAGTCTTAGTTTTAACAATCCATTCCTTAACAAGACAAGTAGAAACGAGTCGAGAATGCGT
Organism: Haliotis rubra; assembly: GCF_003918875.1. Classification (NCBI taxonomy): domain Eukaryota; kingdom Metazoa; phylum Mollusca; class Gastropoda; order Lepetellida; family Haliotidae; genus Haliotis; species Haliotis rubra. The sequence continues at coordinate 369,210 of NW_025765625.1, read as the reverse complement.
GACCGTTTTGAAGGGTTCTGATCAAAAACGGGTCGCCAGCCAGTTTAGTTTAAAGACAAACGAATGAATAAGTGATTGCTTAAAGGCATGAATTTCATGGATGCCTACTTGTTATATGATATTTATATAGCGCACATATCCACGCAACTAGTACATGCTCAAGGCGCTGGTATATTTTCCCCTCGATCATTGGATGTCAATTTCAACGGTACATCGTATTATCAATCTCAACTCCCCTGGGGAGTATACAACTCTTGCTTGCCACTACGCGCACGGAGTTATTGTGGCTTTCTCACCCTAACGAGCTACCCATTCACAGCTGGGTGGACTGGGACACATAGTCACAGTACTTTGTCCAAGTTCACTGCACGTTGCTGTACCCGCAACTAGGTGTTTGCACGTATTCATGTGACCACCATCTGGTCATTTACCAATGGATTCGTGGTTTTAAGTGCACAGGGTTGTGTACTGTACACTAGGGGTTGTGACAACACGGAAAGAGTTCTGCACACAAAGTTGCCTCCAAGGTATTTTTACACCCGGTCACAGGCGGGCTCGATCCCGGCACCTCAACCTCGCTGGATGGCTTGCCTGGCGCCTTAGCCAGCTCGCCCACCGCGCCCATACTTCTGTATTGTGAAGGGTCACTATTGTACTTGTGGACGGATCTTGTTGCATCATCTCCATGGTGATGTACGTCGTATAGAGTGACCCTTCACAATAAAGAAGTTGACATCAATAAAGTTCTTGCCTTTATGTGTATCACTTCTAAATGCCCTTCAAACACTCCACTGAATGCTTGTATTTTAAAGCTTGGAAAAAGTTTATCTTATGACAGTCGGCCCTGTTTTAAATCTGGTTTCTCCCACGGCAGGTTTTATAAATGTTACATTCACTGCAATCTGTTGCACTTCAAGAGCTCAATTGTATGTTTTACCAATAATAAGACAATAAGCTATAATGAGTGAGAGAGTTACAATTTAACATTGCATTGATATTGTTTCAACAATAGTGCACACGACACTACGTACACACGCACGCGCACACACACACATACACTGTTCCGCCAACGACTGTCGCTTACAATATTACAAGTGGTTTTGTATTAACAGTTTTCAAATATTCATATTTTGACAAACAGATTGCTTAATCGTATAGTGTTTCACTTACCTTAGTCAACTTCAGAACTCATGTTGAATAACTTATGTACGTTTCTTCGAAAATGGCCAGAGAAAAGCACATCACAATCCCAAACTCTTCGATAACACGAAGCACGTAGATAGTATAAACGTCAGTGATAAATATCTAACATGCTTTCATTGCCGTTTCAAATACAGTTTTACCAGCTCTATAATTTGACACGTATAGGTGCAATATTTAAAGAGAGATCACTTCTGCTTCCTTTCATGGCGTCTGTAATTAACGCGCACTGAAAACTCGTGAAACGAAGGCGAGTCCTGATTGGTTTGACGCGAAACAATGACATCACGTGACATTCTAGCGTGGCATGAACACCTGCGAGAAACATACAACGCTTGAGCCCTGGACTTAGATGTTGTAATTGGCTTGTTTGTAATTGTTTCGAAGTAAAAGTGAGAAATCGTTTAAAATCTTGTGTCATAACTTGGAAGCTGGTCTAGTGGATTGTGGAAATTAGATGAACCATTGCCTTACAGCATGGCCCTGGTGAGATCAGTATTGTTACTTTATGTTTGGTATTCATTCATTTGCGACAAAAACTTCACGTTGCCAGATCGTAAATGTATAAATATCATTAAATATGTGTTCCACGAGGCCACGAACTGTACAAACCACATTAAAGTCTCTATTGAAAGGGCGGTAGGGTAGCAAACTGGTTAATGCGCTCGCTCGTCACACCGAAAACCCTGTTCGATTCCATATATGCAGTGTATGAAATAAGCCAAAAAACCAGCCAGACATAAGGGCTGATAACTTGAAAATGTTACCAGCCCAAATTGGATTTAACCAGACCAGACACCAAGCAGCATATGGTGAATTTACTCAGATGTATGAAACATCTAATTTTTTACCAGACCATCGAGTTGTCTAGCTGTAAATTTAGACCGTCCATCAGAAATCTAGCCCGTCTCGGGCGGTCGAACGGGCCTTATTTCATACACTGATATCTGGGTACAACGTGGATGTGAAGCCCATTTCCCATGTCCCCCGAATATTGGCAAAGCAGGGTAAAAAACAACAACTTAACTCACACACTTTATTGAAAAGTATAAACTCTCAGAGCGTGGTTTCATGAGAAGCCATGGGCACTTAACATTTAACTCTTTCAGTATAAATTGAGGGAGTCGAGATCGTTAGGGGGTCATACGATTTCATAGACCTTTATGACGCTAGTTTTAGTTTTTAGTCTGTTTCGGTTTTAATGTGTCGTTTTCTTTCTCTTTGTGGTTGTACGTGCGTGCGTGTGTACTTTTTCACAAATTGACGCACTGGCTGCATTAGAATCAGAATGCATTCTCAATTTGGGGGCAAGGTACATGTAGTCTGTTTTCCTGGCCATGGTCCAAATTCAGCATTTACATGATTTACCTGATGGCACTGTAATTAGCTGTGAAGAGTTGTGACCCTTGGCAGTGGGTTCGAATCCTTGATTAGCACTGATTTTGCTTGTCTTTGGTTGTCAGTACCAAACCCATGGAAAGACCTGAATCACTTCGTCTTTGATACAATAAATAAATATAATTGAAAAACAGTTCAAAGCTGCCTCAAAGCGACTCACAATAATACCAGGCTGACTTTTGCTGGTGACCATGGACAAAGGACGGTTAAATAGTGATTCTAGTCCTGTCTACTCTGTTAGAAACATCTTCTGTCTAAACTGTTAAATGACTCTCCTGTTTACACTATGAATCAACTGTTTACATTGTTACAAGAGCTCGCTGTCTTCATTGTCAAAGGAGTCCTGTCTACTCTGTTAGAAACGTCTCCTGCCTAAACTGTTACATGAACCTCCTGTTTACACTATGAATCAACTGTTTACATTGTTACAAGAGCTCACTGTCTTCGTTGTTAAAGGAGTCCTGTCTACTCTGTTAGAAACGTCTCCTGTCTAAACTGTTACATGAACCTCCTGTTTACACTATGAATCAACTGTTTACATTGTTACAAGAGCTCGCTGTCTTCGTTGTTAAAGGAGTCCTGTCTACTCTGTTAGAAACGTCTCCTGTCTAAACTGTTACATGAACCTCCTGTTTACACTATGAATCAACTGTTTACATTGTTACAAGAGTTCACTGTCTTCGTTGTTAAAGGAGTCCTGTCTACTCTGTTAGAAACGTCTCCTGTCTAAACTGTTACATGACTCTCCTGTTTACACTATGAATCAACTGTTTACATTGTTACAAGAGCTCGCTGTCTTCATTGTTAAAGGAGTCCTGTCTACTCTGTTAGAAACGTCTCCTGTCTAAACTGTTACATGACTCTCCTGTTTACACCATGAATCAACTGTTTACATTGTTACAAGAGCTCACTGTCTTCATTGTTAAAGGAGTCCTGTCTACTCTGTTAGAAACGTCTCCTGTCTAAACTGTTACATGAACCTCCTGTTTACACTATGAATCAACTGTTTACATTGTTACAAGAGCTCACTGTCTTCGTTGTTAAAGGAGTCCTGTCTACTCTGTTAGAAACGTCTCCTGTCTAAACTGTTACATGAACCTCCTGTTTACACTATGAATCAACTGTTTACATTGTTACAAGAGCTGACTGTCTTCGTTGTTAAAGGAGTCCTGTCTACTCTGTTAGAAACGTCTCCTGTCTAAACTGTTTCATGAACCTCCTGTTTACACTATGAATCAACTGTTTACATTGTTACAAGAGCTCACTGTCTTCATTGTTAATGGAGTCCTGTCTATATCTACTCTGTTAGAAACGTCTCCTGTCTAAACTGTTACATGAACCTCCTGTTTACACTATGAATCAACTGTTTACATTGTTACAAGAGTTCACTGTCTTCATTGTTAAAGGAGTCCTGTCTACTCTGTTAGAAACGTCTCCTGTCTAAACTGTTACATGAACCTCCTGTTTACACTATGAATCAACTGTTTACATTGTTACAAGAGTTCACTGTCTTCATTGTTAAAGGAGTCCTGTCTAATCTGTTAGAAACGTCTCCTGTCTAAACTGTTACATGAACCTCCTGTTTACACTATGAATCAACTGTTTACATTGTTACAAGAGCTGACTGTCTTCGTTGTTAAAGGAGTCCTGTCTACTCTGTTAGAAACGTCTCCTGTCTAAACTGTTACATGAACCTCCTGTTTACACTATGAATCAACTGTTTACATTGTTACAAGAGCTGACTGTCTTCGTTGTTAAAGGAGTCCTGTCTACCTCTGTTAGAAACGTCTCCTGTCTAAACTGTTACATGAACCTCCTGTTTACACTATGAATCAACTGTTTACATTGTTACAAGAGCTCACTGTCTTCGTTGTTAAAGGAGTCCTGTCTACTCTGTTAGAAACGTCTCCCTGTCTAAACTGTTTCATGAACCTCCTGTTTTACACTATGAATCAACTGTTTACATTGTTACAAGAGCTCACTGTCTTCATTGTTAAAGGAGTCCTGTCTACTCTGTTAGAAACGTCTCCTGTCTAAACTGTTACATGACTCTCCTGTTTACACTATGAATCAACTGTTTACATTGTTACAAGAGCTCACTGTCTTCATTGTTAAAGGAGTCCTGTCTACTCTGTTAGAAACGTCTCCTGTCTAAACTGTTACATGAACCTCCTGTTTACACTATGAATCAACTGTTTACATTGTTACAAGAGCTCACTGTCTTCATTGTTAAAGGAGTCCTGTCTACTCTGTTAGAAACGTCTCCTGTCTAAACTGTTACATGAACCTCCTGTTTACACTATGAATCAACTGTTTACATTGTTACAAGAGCTCACTGTCTTCGTTGTTAAAGGAGTCCTGTCTAATCTGTTAGAAACGTCTCCTGTCTAAACTGTTACATGACTCTCCTGTTTACACTATGAATCAACTGTTTACATTGTTACAAGAGCTCACTGTCTTCGTTGTTAAAGGAGTCCTGTCTAATCTGTTAGAAACGTCTCCTGTCTAAACTGTTACATGACTCTCCTGTTTACACTATGAATCAACTGTTTACATTGTTACAAGAGCTCACTGTCTTCATTGTTAAAGGAGTCCTGTCTACTCTGTTAGAAACGTCTCCTGTCTAAACTGTTACATGACTCTCCTGTTTACACTATGAATCAACTGTTTACATTGTTACAAGAGCTCACTGTCTTCATTGTTAAAGGAGTCCTGTCTACTCTGTTAGAAACGTCTCCTGTCTAAACTGTTACATGAACCTCCTGTTTACACTATGAATCAACTGTTTACATTGTTACAAGAGCTCACTGTCTTCATTGTTAAAGGAGTCCTGTCTACTCTGTTAGAAACGTCTCCTGTCTAAACTGTTACATTGTTGACCAACAACCCAGTGCCCATGAGTCCTTTAGGGAGATTGGCATCAGAAACCAAGAATATATTTTGCCTTAGAACCATGTGCCACTGAGAACCTTGGTTGTCACTAGGTGGTGGTGGTGGTGGAATTGGGTTTAACGTCGTGCTTGAGAATATTTCGCTCATATGACGACGTGCATGCATGTGTATGTGTATGTGCGGCTGCTTGTACTAGCCCAGACTGAAGCTGGTTTTATAGTGCTGGCCCACTGAGATACCATGCCGCAGTGAAGCATGAATATCCCACCCAGACACATTATACTGACTCCAAGCCGACCAGTCCCTGTTGTACCCATTAATGCCGAGCGCCAGGCAGGGACCATGCCGCAGTGAAGCATGAATATCCCACCCAGACACATTATACTGACTCCAAGCCAACCAGTCCTTGTTGTACCCATTAATGCCGAGTGCCAGGCAGGGACCAACAAGTACCATATTTTAACTTCTTTTGGTATGACGCGGTCGGGGATCGAACCCGCGACCTTCCGCTCTCCGGGCGGACACTCTAACCACTACACCACGGAGGCGGTCGGTTGTCACTAGGGCTGTGTATTGGCCAAACAATTGTATTGCAATATATTGCGATTTAGGTACCCGTATTGCGATATATTGGGGCCTTAAGTGTTTGACAGTGAGTTGCACTAATTGTGCATGTCAATCCTATTTTCTACATTATAAGTCCCTAAACATATATGTTAATGGTTCTGATAACAGCAGTCTCAAAATTAGGTTGCATAGTCATGGATTGTTATTTTCTATTTTATACAATTTACAGTATTACAGTGTGCAGTTTTGTCATTGGATAACGAAGGAAAACATCTGTTGTCAATGAAAGTATGTGTAGATTATAATTTATTTAATCTCAGAATCCCCACACAAGGAGACAAACATGGGTCACCAAGAATCTATTTAATCTCAGAATCCCCACAAGGGAGACAAACATGGGTCACCAGAGAATCTATTTAATCTCAGAATCTCAGAATTACACAAGGAAACAAACATGGGTCACCAAGAATCTATTTAATCTCAGAATCCCCACAAGGAGACAAACATGGGTCACCAAGAATATATTTAATCTCAGAATCCCCACAAGGAAACAAACATGGGTCACCAAGAATATATTTAATCTCAGAATCCCCACAAGGAGACAAACATGGGTCACCAAGAATCTATTTAATCTCAGAACATGGGTCACCAACAAGGAAACAAACATGGGTCACCAAGAATCTATTTAATCTCTCAGAATCTATTTAATCTCAGAATATTTAATCTCCCACAAGGAAACAAACATGGGTCACCAAGAATCTATTTAATCTCAGAATCCCCACAAGGAGAGACAAACATGGGTCACCAAGAATCTATTTAATCTCAGAATCCCCACAAGGAAACAAACATGGGTCACCAAGAATCTATTTAATCTCAGAATCCCACAAGGAAACAAACATGGGTCACAAGAATCTATTTAATCTCAGAATCCCACAAGGAAACAAAATGGGTCACCAGAGAACATTTAATCTCAGAATCCCCACAAGGAGAACATATTTAATCTCAGAATCCCACAAGGAAACAAACATGGGTCACCAAGAATCTATTTAATCTCAGAATCCCCACAAGGGACAAACACAAACATGGGTCACCAAGAATCTATTTAATCTCAGAATCCCCACAAGGAGACAAACATGGGTCACCAAGAATCTATTTAATCTCAGAATCCCCACAAGGAAACAAACATGGGTCACCAAGAATCTATTTAATCTCAGAATCCCACAAGGAAACAAACATGGGTCACCAAGAATCTATTTAATCTCAGAATCCCCACAAGGAGACAAACATGGGTCACCAAGAATCTATTTAATCTCAGAATCCCCACAAGGAGACAAACATGGGTCACCAAGAATCTATTTAATCTCAGAATCCCCACAAGGAGACAAACATGGGTCACCAAGAATCTATTTAATCTCAGAATCCCACAAGGAGACAAACATGGGTCACCAAGAATCTATTTAATCTCAGAATCCCAACAAGGAGACAACAAACATCTCAGCTTGACAAATTATTCCACATTGCCCTTAGTAATGGAGCAAGGATACTTAACCTCAAGTTCATTCTGCATGCAACAAACCATTTGTTTGTTTTTGTTTAACACCGCACACAGCAATATCCCACAAATATCATGGCAGCTTGAGTCTGGACCAGACAATCCAGTGATCAATATAGTGAGCACCAATCCACTCTGACTACATAAACTTGACACATGACAAACAAGTGAGAAACACAACACTGACAGGTTGAGTGAGTGAGGTTTTTATGATGCTTTTAAGAATATTCCAACAATATCACGGCCAGACAGACACTGATATCATTGTCGGCAAACATATTTTCTGTACTGACTTAACAAAACAAATATGAATATACTTTTCAAAGTCTGCTGGTGATGCGTCACTGAGGATGGATGTGGAACACCAAGCAGGCTTGAAGACTCAGTGTAAAATTCTGAACTGACAATACAATAAACAAAATCCCACATTCTTAGTCACTGAAAAATGAGTATTTTTGTCCTACAAATCCCAATTCAGTGTAAGGACATTGTGAGGTCTTAAGACTGTGAAGTCAGGTGTGGTTGACGGGGAATCAGTAAAACAGAGACCCCAAAATGAGGCAATTAAGAATAACTGGAATAAATGGCATCTAAAATTAGAAATATATAAAAGAAAAGACTCATAGTTACTAGCACTGACTGCATGCTTTTGATGAAAATATGTGGTTATTACCGTATCTGTTGCATTAAGCGCCACAGTCTAGTGAACCCCATGTTCAATATCTTAGTAATCTTCATAAGCATCCCTGACAAAGTCAAATGATTCACATGAATTACGTTTTACATCCAAGACGGTAACTGTCAGTTGTCTGTGGTCTGAGTTGACCGCAATAAGGACCCCATCACGGGGGTCGGCTCATGTACGAAACATACCATTTTGACACTGATTGTAGGGGTCAAGTTAGGGGATCTACGGTAATATACGGTACACTTGTTGCTTATGATTTTATTAAGCACTGCCATTGGTAAATTTCTTAATTACAGCAATTATTTAAACTGACTGCTAATGTGTAACAAGATCAATATTAAGTCAAATTACACAGGCCAACAAACAGAAGTTTGGATCAAAGTATTCTCATGTTAATTCTGCACTAGTTCCCCTGTATCATATTGGCAATGACAACTGATATATTTTAAATTTTTATTCTATGTCACTCTTTCAACGTTTTCTGCAACGCAACATGGAGGTATTATCTAAAGCAGCAGAGATTGATGAAAACTATTTGTTCATGACCAATTTGAAGTCTAAATCTTATACAGTTGAAGAAAAACTAGCACAACTAGATACCACTTTCAGAAGTTTGGTCTTTGTTTTGGCTATGTCTCAAGCTATTAACATAGCCATGCTAAATATTGTTAAAGAATTAAATAAATTTCTAATTCTCAATGGTCAAGACTTCTACATGAAGCCACTACTGGTATATATATTGGGAAGCATAACACAGATGTTTCTTCTATATCCCATTTTCAGGAAGAGAGAAGTAAATAGTATGAGTAAAAAATATTTTCACTCTAAAAAATACATGTTAGTTTGTTGTTTAACACCACATTCAGTAATATTCCAGCAATATGACGTCAATCCATTGATTGACATCTTGATGCCATGTGAGTCAAACAGCTTTCAACAGTCAGTGAAATATATCCTGTTTCTCTTCTTACGACTTCAACCAGTCAAAATGGTTGCAATACTTTCTCAAAAGTATTTTGGAAGCAAATAAAACTTTTCAATATCTTTATACAATGAAAGACACCAACAGAGTGTGTTACTCGGTGTTACTAGTTGTTAGGAAAATATTACCATGATGACATATGGTACATCTGTCTGAGACACCATGTTGAATATACATTACAAGATTCAACTGATATTTTGCATGTTTTATGGATTTCCAGCACTTTTGTTCTGATTGGGTGTAACATCCTCTGCTATTGACAGGTAAGGTATCTAAAACATCAATTGATGAACAAAAACCATCTCAAATACATAATATATCATGACAGATTCCAGATACAATTATCAAACAAGACATTTTTTCTGTGGTGAATTCATCAAACCCTGTATTGGAAAAAGATTTGATTTTAATCATATTTGTTAGCCTTGTATAAGTAGACAGACCGGTTTTAATCATCCAAAACTTGCTTCCGAGGCAGATATTGCAAGAGATTAAGTGATCTCCCCTGGTAGATACATGTACTGCTGAAACGAAATTGGATTACAATGCCTTGCAGATCATTATTACATCATCGTTTACCATGATGTCAGATCTACATGACGTTACTTATCAGAAATGGTTAGTTGTAGACACACAAAACACCGTTTATTACGGCTACAAACAGATAAAATAGAAATATCTGGATGACAAAAAGAATCAAGAATCTCCCTCTGATGTCAAATACTAGTATCAACACGCATTGATAAAAGTTTAAAGCTCCATGGCTTTCAAACTGTTAACAAAATTGTTGACATGGTTGATATCCAAAGACACTAGGGAGAGATTGTCTGTGTGTCTGAATTCTAACAGATTGTATCAAATTATACTGAAAAGACATTTTTAACATACAAACATCAAATATTAACATTAGTCCAACACAACCAGTGCACGGTTAGCTGACTGGAATGGCGGATTATGATCGGATGATTGATGAAAGACTTCACTAATATATCACATAAGCTTTGGACTCAGACCCTGCTTACAGTCACATCGAGTTATAACATTTCTTGAAGAAACAATAATATATATGGATGAACAACTTCTTTATTACAAAATTAGCAACATTTTGGTGGAGGTCCTGCTTTTACAGTTGCCTGGATTAGGGTTTCAGTTGAGTGGAGAAGATCGTTAACTACACAATGGCAGAGATGCCAACCCCAAAGCAAATAGTAGTTTCAAGATCAAAATTAGTAGTCTGACCATAAAATTAGTAGTCAACTACATGACAATTTCGCTAAAATTATGTTTGTTACTTGTAATGATTCCAGGTGAAATACGTCACTACATTTGATGAATGGAAGGTAAGTGAAGTCCAAAAATGTATTTAATCGATGAAAATATATGTTTTTGTCTATATGTCCAAATTTGAATGAATTTTCTTCAAATTTCATAGAATTTCTAGTGCAATCATATTGGCAGAGTTTAAGGCTACAATTTGTAGCGACTACGATAAAATTGTAGAGGTTGGCATATCTGCAATGGGTAAGGTTAGAGTTAAAATGCCAAGAGGAGAAGCCTGTAGTATAAACAAGTGAGAGAGTGAGTGAGTGAGTGAGTGAGTGAGAGCATGGTTTTACGCTTTTTTAGTAATATTCCAGCACAATCACAGTGGAGGACACACGGAATCTCTGATGAGTTGATGGAAAGCTGGAGTTGAGTTATAGCTTACTATCATATTTGTTTATATGCCTCTCAATCCATACACTGTACATCACTTGATAAGGTGTTGGAACCTACACCAAAACGCTCCTATTATAATAATGTCGTCTTCCATATATCATGTCCTTCTTAGTATTCCAACTGCTAAATGCCTCTCAAAGAAACCATTTTAAGAATCACAAACTAAATATTATATAAATGTCAGCTTCATTGCAATAAATTCAAGCAATGGCATCACACATGTCAGACATGCACATTTTGATCAGTGATAACTGCTTTGAAGGGAGACAACCCCTACAGTCATGAAACCCGGTCCAGGAAATCAGCCGGAACGCCAAGCTCCGCGAGAATTACTTTATCAATATTGTCCGTGCTTGGCAGAGCGCTAATCAAACTATTCCAGGCGATTTCTTGTAGTGAGGGGACCTTCAACCATATTCGGTAGATTTCACTGGTTCTCACATTGTCAATTGCTGTGACGCCACCGAATATGTACATGCACCCATTCTGAAACACGGAAACAAGGAAAACGCATTAAAACATTTTTTTACTACTTACACATTTAATTCTCTTGATTCAGAACAAAGGAGACCAAGTGCAGTTGGTGGGTTGGAAGTTACAGTGCATGTGTTGATATAACCCCACATATTGATAAATACAAACAGCATGAATTCAGTATGCTCTCAGTCTCAATTCTCTATAGTCTCATGTTCAGTGGAAATGAACTTCTTTTTTTGTCTTGTGTTTAACACTGCACTTAGCAATATTCCAGCTATATGGCGGCAGTCTGTAAATAATCGAGTCTGGACCAGACAATCCAGTGATCACCACTATGAGCATTGATCTACGAAATTGTGACATGTGTCAACCAAGTCAGCGAGTCTGACCATCCGATTCTGCTGGTTGCCTCTTACAACAAGCATGGGTTGCTGAAGACCAATTCTAACCCGGACCTTCACGGGTTGGAAAAGAACTTCTCTGCTGCATGTGGAGTGTGATGTAAAAAAACATAGCTTTCTTAATAATTTCAGATTCTTTCAGATTACTGTAAACGTACTTATTTTCGCGTGGTGCAATTTTCGCGGAATTGACAGTTTAGACTACATTGCGCGGTCAATTATTCGCGCAATCAGTAATTGCCAGAACTGCCAGCTGTCTCTTTGGCCGCCACTAATAGCAGTGAAAACAAACAGAGTGGCTTAACCTGTCAGGCGGCGTTTATTGCTTACTCACAGGAAATCCCTATCTGTGCGATATACTAGTACACAGTAATCCGTTTAATCCGGAAGAGATGAAAAACACATCAGTCTTATGTTCGAATTCTGGCGATTTTGGCAATTAACTTATACTGTATATGAAGCTCTTTGTGATTTCAAACAAGCGGGTTGTTGTGAATGAGATGATTGAGTGTTAGTGACTATTGCTTCATGATGTACTGGTGAATAAAATCTTAATGAATAAATAAAATACTGCTGTATTATTTCTTTCGAGTCGTTTTTCACGGTAATCTGTTTTGTATCAAACCATCTGTCATGTGACCAATTTCCATGGGCCACAACACTCATTGCTGCTTTTTTAAGCTAATTAGGCAATGGGATTTGGCTCGATTATTTAATTATGTTTTGGGAAATCCATTACAGCGACAGTTAAAGTATGATCGGTCGATCATTTAAGATTCCGTAGATTTCTGTCTTCAAGCGTGATGTGTTATGGTAACAACTCAGAGGCGTGTGGCTAGACTGAATGAATGACAGGTTTATTAAGCGGTGTATAAATTTTCGGCTAAAATGTTTTTTGTAGCGAAAAATAAAACCTCTGAAATATATCGTTTACAGTATTTTACTTAGACAGCTATATGTATGTGTGTTTGTTCTACTTCGGACAAACGACATTTTGATAATGCTAGCCAAATGGGACACCATGCCACTGTTTAACATGCATACTGACTCAGACAATGTATACTGTCTCGGTGCAAACCAATCTTTGTATTATCCCATAAGGTCGAGCACCAGGCAGGGAAACAACATGTACCACATTCTAAATCTTTTCATATGATGCAGCCAGGATTCAAACCTCTGACTTTTGTCCTCCAGGTTAATACTCTATCCACTACACCCCATGTGAGTCTGTGACACTAACCGGAGCGATGTCTGCAGCGTGGAAGTAGGTGGGCAGCACCATGTCGGGGGACATCTTGGTCCAGGTGTGGGTGTCCAGAGAGAACCGCCACAGGTCCGGCAGGATCTTCACCCCATCCATCCCTCCACACATGTACACGTCTAGAGGGAGGCGGAAAAGGGAAATATTACTGTGTCCTGTTCAGCACTATACTAGTTACATGACAACAACCTGTAAATAATCAAATCTGGGCAAGATTTTTTTTTTTAGCTTGTTGTTTAACGCAGGACTCTGCAATTTTTCTAGCTAAATGACGGCAGTCTGTAAATATTTGAGTCCGGACCAGACAATCCAGTGATCGACAGCATGAGCATCGATCTATGCAAATGGGATACGATGACATGTGCCAACCAAGTCAGCGAGCCTGATCACCTGCTTCTGTTACTCGCCTCTTACGACAAGCACAGTTTGCTGAAGACCAATTCTAACCCGGATCTTCACGGGTCTAATCTGGCCAAGACAAACCAGGGGCTGATATTCAGAACAATCAACACCAAAGACAAGCGGGGACACAAATCATCAAACTTGATCATATAGATCCATTAAGTGGACATTGATGAGGGCCAATTCCAACCCAGCATCACCATGTGTTGTTATGTTAATCTATTATACAACTTTACCACGGTTTGTGATATACCTAAAATTGTACACTGAACTTGTTATCTTAAATAACTTCAGATTTTCATGCATTGATTTTTGCTGATTTATCCCATAGTAACAATATTCCAGCTAAAGTCATTGAGTTTAGGCAGCTTACCAGTGCCTGAAATTATGAGCATTTTAAAACAAGTGAATTTTAACCCGGATCTTCACAGGTTTGAAAAAGAAAGAAAGATATAACTGAAGACATAGAAATCAGTACATACATGTTTGACATCGAAACAGCATTCAAAAGATACAATTCAGACTTAAGATGGAAGTTTGAAATGACAAATATCAATCCATTTAAGGTCAGTACAAATTTAGTCATATCTTATTGCAGAGCACTAGGCACTGATTCTAACATTCCATTCTCAACTGTTAGATTAAGAACTAACATTTGTTAAATATTTCTAATCTTTCTGGACAAAATGAAATATTACTAGACTGGGGCTTCAGTCTAGCATGTAACATCTCTGGGTGATACCTGTGACCAGGTGTAAAAACCTTGGAGTCAACTTTGTGTGCAGACTCTTTCAGTGTTGTCACAACCCCTAGTGTACAGTACACAACCCTGTGCACATAAAAGAACCCACGAATCTGTTGGTATATGACCAGATGGTGGCCACATGAATACGTGCAAATACCTAGTTACAGGTACAGCAATGTGCAGTGAACTTGGACAAAGTACTGTGACTACGTGTCCCAGTCCATCCAGCTGTGAATAGGTACCTCGTTAGGATGAGAAAGCCACAATAACTCGGTGCGCCTAGTGGCTGCAAGAGTTGTATACTCCCCAGGGAGTTGAGTTTGATAATACAATGTCCAGTTGAGACTGACATCCAATGATCGAGGGAAAAAATAGCTGCGCCTTGAGCATCACTAGTCGCCTGGATATGTGCGCTATATAAATATCCTATAATAACAATGATATGGGATCAGAGCAAATGGGGGTTGATAGCTCGAGCTTCGATTCACTTCCTAAAGATATCATGACAGGAGGTGACACTTTAAAAACCATTCCAGTCACCTGAGACAGCTGGTTACACCTCAGAATGTGGCTAGAAACAGCCATTAACAGACCTGCAGGAAGAAGTAAGTGTTTTCTCACCATTTTTCAGCTGGCAGCAGCTGTGGCATCTGCGTGGAGCAGGGAATCCTGGGATACGAGAGCATATTTGAGTTGGTTCATAGGAATTGTGTCAGTTTTATGAGACATTAATAATTGGCTGACATTAGTTTCAAGTAGCTAGCTTTAATGATAGATTTCTATGGTAATAATATCTAAAGGAGATTATTTTTCATATCAAGCACAGATGAAAGAGTAAGCTCTACTGACAAGTAGCAACATAGTGAATCAATCTTCAGTGGGTGTTTAGGGACAGTTCGTAATTTATGGCTAGTGGGGTGATGATGATTTTTATGGAGAAGCAGTGTATGAAATAAGCCAAAAACCCAGCCAGGCATCAGGGCTGGTAACTTCAAAATGTTACCAGCCCAAAATGGATTTAACCAGACATGACAATCCAAACAAAATAACTCAATTTTTAGTTATTGTTTAGATACTGTTTTAGAGAGTGCTTTGAGCTTGCGATATGATTGTTCAATGTTCAAACAGTAATTGTCAAGTCTAAATGCAAAGCTCAATTTGAAAAATAGATTTAAAGATACAGAAATTACTTAGATGTATGGAACATGTTATCAAACATTTTACCAGACCATCGGTCCAGCTAGCTGTGAATTTAGACCCTCCATCAGAAATCTAGCCAGTCTCGGGCAGTCGGACGGGCCTTATTTCATACACAGGGAGAAGCATGTACAATGTGAGTGACCCCCTCCCTCCCCTACCTAAACTTTATGTATAAAGTAAGTGATCCCTCTGCATGTCATGTACAAAGTCAATGATTCCCCCCTTCTCATAATTATATAAGCAATTTTTCTAAATACATGTATTTATAATGTACAAAATTGCTGACTACCACCCCACCCCCTAAAAAAGGACATGTGAACAAAATTGAAGACCCCCCTATCTCCCTAAAACTAAATGGGTGACACAACAACAACAAAAAAAACCCACACACACACACACACACTTTACACAGCTGGTTCTCTTGTCAAGTGTGTATGTTATAAAATGACACATCAGATCTTATTGTACACTTCAGTGTGTAAGACTGGGTTTTTAATGGTCTCCAGAATAATGAATCTTAATGATACATCGCATTGCTCATACATTGCACGATATTAACTGCAGTAAACACAACAAGTTGACATGATTATCATATCAGAAAATTATCTCCCTGCAAATTATCTCCCCTTAATCAGAACTGACTTCTGCGTGACTACTTGACTTTCTATTTCTTACTTGCTTACCGAGTCAGCAAAATAATGAAAAATGGTCATTGATGTTTTGTTAATACTGGGACTAGTACTTTAGTAAACTGTAAATATCTCCATCAACTCAATATTCAAGCTCTTGGTACCATAAAGTGACATTAGTAACTTGACCAGCTGCAGGCAGCATGTATTTATTTGCTTCCAATAACGGTCTCTAAGATTTCAAATATATTTCTTGAAGAAGTTGATTTTGTATTTATTGAGATCCAAAAGTATGATATAGACTTTCACTGAAATGTTTTGTTATTTTTGTTTACATGTTTTAAGATTTTGCTGAACCACATTTTATGTTACAAGGGATGGTGAAATATTCCTGCATGCTAGGGTGAATTTATGCTTCACAATTTTACATTCATTATCAAATAATTTAATTCTACAATAACTGCAGTGCTGTTAATATGTGATTGTCCATCATGCTCTTGGACCAGGCACCTACCAAACCGTTTATCAGGTACAGCTGGGATATTCTCCCACACCCGCTCTGTAAGACAGAATGTCGGAATCTGAAACAAAGCAAAACAACTTAGTGGGCAGCTTCTCAAATCTCAAAGTTTTAACTACACTCCTAGTTATGAAGGAGGGCCTAGATTTTTGAAGCTCTCTTATCGCTAAGATAGTCGTAAGTTAATGTTAATGTATGGCACTTACGACTATCTATGTCTTAGCTAAGATAGTAAGTGAAGTTAATGTTAATGTATGGCACTTACGACTATCTTACTTGAGCTAAGAGTCAACTTCCAAAAATCTAGGCCCTGGGTTTTTGTTAAATAGACTTTAAACCAGTGAGACAGTCAATATTGCTGCATCAGAGTCGACTTTAAACCATGCGACAGTCACACTTCATCAACCAGGGTCAGCTTTAGCTTTCAACCAGGGTCAGCTAGACCAGACTCCTAACCAGGGTCAGCTTTAGACCATGAGACTCCTCAACCAGGGTCAGCTTTAGACCTTGAGACTCCTCAACCAGGGTCAGCTTTAGACCACAGACTCCTCAACCAGGGTCAGCTTTAGACCATCAGACTCCTCAACCAGGGTCAGCTTTAGACCATGAGACTCCTCAACCAGGGGTCAGGGCAGCTTTTTAGACCATGAGACTCCTCAACCAGGGTCAGCTTTAGACCATGAGACTCCTCAACCAGGGTCAGCTTTTTAGACCATGAGAGCTTTAGACCTCAACCAGGGTCAGCTTTAGACCATGAGACTCCTCAACCAGGGTCAGCTTTAGACCATGAGACTCCTCAACCAGGGTCAGCTTTAGACCTTCAGCTTTTGGAGTCCTCAACCAGAGTCCTTTCAGCCAGGGTCAGACTAGACCTCTCCTCAACCAGGGTCAGCTTTAGACCATGAGACTCCTCAACCAGGGGTCAGACTTTAGACCATGAGAACCTCCTCAACCAGGGTCAGCTTTAGACCATGAGACTCCTCAACCAGGGTCAGCTTTTTAGACTTGAGACCCTCAACCAGGGGTCAGCTTTTAGACCATGAGAGACTCCTCAACCAGGGTCAGCTTTAGACCATGGTCAGCTTTAGACTCCTCAACCAGGGTCAGCTTTAGACCATGAGACTCCTCAACCAGGGTCAGCTTTAGACCATGAGACTCCTCAACCAGACTTTAGACCATGAGACTCCTCAACCAGGGTCAGCTTTAGACCTTGAGACTCCTCAACCAGGGTCAGCTTTAGACCATGAGACTCCTCAACCAGGGTCAGCTTTAGACCATGAGACTCCTCAACCAGGGTCAGCTTTAGACCATGAGACTCCTCAACCAGGGTCAGCTTTAGACCATGAGACTCCTCAACCAGGGTCAGCTTTAGACCTTGAGACTCCTCAACCAGGGTCAGCACTAGACCATGAGACTAACCAGGGTCAGCTTTAGACCATGAGACTCCTCAAACCAGGAGACTCCTCAACCAGAGTCAGCTTTAGACCATGAGACTCCTCAACCAGGGTCAGCTTTAGACCTTTCAACCAGGGTCAGCTTTAGACCATGAGACTCCTCAACCAGGGTCAGCTTTAGACCATGAGACTCCTCAACCAGGGTCAGCTTTAGACCATGAGACTCCTCAACCAGGGTCAGCTTTAGACCATGAGACTCCTCAACCAGGGTCAGCTTTTTAGACCAGCTTTGAGACTCCTCAACCAGGGTCAGCTTTAGACCATGAGACTCCTCAACCAGGGTCAGCTTTTAGACCATGAGACTCCTCAACCAGGGGTCAGCTTTAGTCAGCTCCTCAACCAGGGTCAGCTTTAGGAGACTCCTCAACCCAGCTTTTGGATCTTCACTTTAGACCATGAGACTCCTCAACCAGGGTCAGCTTTAGACCATGAGACTCCTCAACCAGGGTCAGCTTTAGACCAGGGTCAGCTTTAGACCCTGAGACTCCTCAAGAGACTCCTCAACCAGGGTCAGCTTTAGACCATGAGACTCCTCAACCAGGGTCAGCTTTAGACCATAAGACTCCTCAACCAGTGTCAGCTTTAGACCATCAGACTCCTTAACCAGGGGTCAGCTCAACCAGGGTCAGTTTTAGACCTTGAGACTCCTCAACCAGGGTCAGCTTTAGACCATGGAGACTCCTCAACCAGGGTCAGCTTTAGATCAGGAGACTCCTCAACCAGGGTCAGCTTTAACCAAGACACAGTCAAACTTCTTCAACCAGGGTAGGGTTTAAACCTGATAGACGGTCAAACTTCATCAAGTAGGGTAGGTATGGTTTAAAACATTTCATTTACGGACTGATTTCTGGTGAACTTCTTGCTTCCACTTGGGAATCAACACATAACAACATTTAGCAGAAGCATGTGAGTGTGTTGTACATACCAGCTCAAACCTGTAGGCCTCCCCAGCAGTGCCTCCCCCGAATATATACAGTCGATGTTGGTAGCATGCCATCTCATGTCGATATCTGTCACAATACAGGAATTACTACATCTTAATATATTTTCAAAGTGAAATTATTCATACTTATCCCAATTCATACTAACAGCTTATTTCTTCATTCTCCTAAAATGTAGTGGAAACAGTTCTCCAATAACAGAAAAACATTTCACCCAAACTCACCCTTCTTGTCTATATACAGGTAACCAAGAATGATGTGACAAAAGTCTTATTATGTGTTGAACTTTTCTAATTCTTTGATAAGATCTAATTCTTCACATGATCAAAATAATGACCACTCTGTTTTTCAAAATTCAGTCTCTATTCATAGCACATTTGATTAAAAGATTTTAAATAGAACTGTAAGATCGAATAAAACTGGATGGTTGAAATACATGTAAACAGATAAGGAATGTTTGTGGGTTTTTTTAATTAATAGGATTCTTATATTATCTCACTTTGACAATATATTGCCGACATGACAATAAATTTTAACTCCCATTACTTTTAAATTAGTAAACAGCCAGGTGGAAACAAAACCTATTAATTTATGACTTTCTTGTGAAATTTCATTTTAAGAAAAGTAATAAAACAGTTTGTCCAAAGTGAAAATGTGATTATGGTGAGTGTTTAACATGTGTTGATGTGAGTCTGGTCACATCGATGGTGGAGTGCAGGTAAAGGCTTGGAGTCCCAATTCAACAACATTAATAATGAAGGATAAAAGTGACGTCTTCTGAAAGTCCGCTCCACATTAGATTACTGACATATAGGTCCGCTTCACATTAGATTACTGACATATAGGTCCGCCCCACATTAGATTACTGACATATAGTGTGACTATCATCATCCGTAGAGGACGGATCAGCTGGACTCTTATATGTGTGATCCTACCTGTTGTCTAGATCAAAATGACTCTCCTATTCCTGAGTGTATCTGTCATTGGAATGATTGGACTCTAGTGTACTTCAGCCTACTTGTTGTCTGAAAAGGGTGGATTCTCTGTACCTGAGCCTACCTGTCATCTAGATAGGAAGGACTCTCCTGTACCTGAGAGTATTTGCTGTCTGGATCAGATAGCATGAGTCTATCTGTTGACTGGATCAGATGGACTCTCCTACTTCAGTACCTACCTGCCCTCTGGGTCAGATGGACTCTCCTCGTCCGAGGACAGCTTCTCCCACACCAGGGTGTCGAGACTGAGTCTATGGACGTCCATGTTGTACACAAACCCTGTGGTGCCCCCACACACATACAGGTATCTGCCTATCAGCAACATCGCCTACAAATAACAAGGTAACTTTCATCAACATGAGGGGCCAGTGTTTGAAATATACATCGACCCAATGGCCCAAGGTCGACAGATTTGTTCACAGGTTGATAGTTTTAATTTCAGCAGGCCCCTATGCTACAACTTTTAGATTTCTTTGTCATTTATTTTAAATTATTGCTACTATGCACAATAAATCCTTTCCAAGTAACAGGATTAACTTATACATGGGTGGTGGAGTAGCTTAGTGGTTATAATGTTTGGTTGTCACTCTAAAGCCTAGGTTTGATTACCCACATGGATACAATGTTTGAATCACATTTCTGCGTCCCACATGATAAAGAAGGAATATTGCTGTAAGTGGCGTAAAACCACACTCACTCATATATAGACTGACTGACTGACTGAGTTTGGTTTTACGCCGCTTTTAGCAATATTCCAGCAACATCACGGCGGACTTATATATAGACAATGTAATGGATTATGGTGACTGTTTAATGGAATTGTTTCTTGATGAAACATGACATGAAATTGTTTATCAATCTACTACATCGTCTCAACACGTATCACGATTCCGATACATATCCATGAATCTGGACACACCACTATGTAATACACCCAGACCACAGATACTCACATGGCCATATTTCTTCTCTGGATGTTGTCCTGTACACTTGAAGTGCTGCCAGCTGTGACTTGTGAGGCCACACACATGGAGGTCATTACTACTCGCCTCACCGAACGGCACACCGGTACCTCCGTAGGCAAGCAGTTTGTTGTTGTCACGGACAGCTGGAAGCATAATACAATAATTTAATCAATTAAATCAAACTTATACAATCAATATTGGTGTGTCTCTCAGGGCTGAAAGTGCTGACATTTCACAATCGGAGGTACCAGTATCTGATTTCATGACACTGTTACAAGAAATCAGGGTATAGTGGTTTGCAAGGTATACAGATTATTTTGAGTTACCTCCCTTTGTAGAGGCCATTGGTATCTGAATGTCTTTCTGTTCACATGCTGTAAACTGTCTCTAGGGATAAAGGTTAATTTATTTTCTCTTTATGATTATGATGTCACTGATGTTGATTAGATGTACATGTAACTATAGAAATGTCAGTTTAACTTGCATGTGAGGATGAGCACTGTTCAGTAAAGTTGAGACAAGTTGGAAAACTGTGTTGTTGTACATGTATTTGGCCAGTAACGATACCAAACTCAACTGCCGCTAGTGTGCAAAATAGCCGCTGGC
The DNA here is from genome assembly GCF_003918875.1 of Haliotis rubra. Lineage (NCBI taxonomy): Eukaryota > Metazoa > Mollusca > Gastropoda > Lepetellida > Haliotidae > Haliotis > Haliotis rubra. The sequence goes on along the minus strand of NW_025765625.1, from coordinate 347,616 downwards.
CCCGCTGATCCATGACTAGTAAACTTTTTGTCAGGTTGGAGAATGTGAGTGAGTGACTTGAGTTTTACACCGCTTTTAATATTCCAGCAATATCATGGGACACCAGAAATGGGCTTCACACATTGTGCCCATGTGGGGAATCGAACCTAGGTCTTCAGCGTGACGAGCGAACGCTTTAACCACTAGGCTACCCCACCGCCCTGGAGAATGTGAAATGTCTCCAGCCTGACTGGCAGGTGAATATTTAATGGTGATTTGTTCCTTGCTATGTACATCACAGTCAACCTCAGTCTTCAGCTTGTGAAACTTTATGTTGGCTAGTTACATTCAAGACCAGCTAGCACCCCTTCGCTTTTAAAATGTTGAAAATATTTCACTCACTGCATGTAGGTACAACAGAACACCGAAAATACTTAAAATTTATGAACTTAAATAAATTAATATCCATTGGCCAGGCTCCATGGCAACTAGACCCAGGAGAGGAGAGAAAGTGACAATATGCAATGCACTTGTGCCCAATCACTTTGTCTTTTCAGACAATAAAATATGATTAGAACAAACCCAGGAAAGAGATCTTGAAATATCCATCAGCCTGATGATACCAATCTCCATGGCAACAAGACCCAGGAAAGTGTCTACCCACCTGCATGTGAGGCCAGCTCAAGGGGCATGTGACCTGTTGTGTTCAGCTTCTTCCACTTCCGGGACACAAAATTGAACTGCCACAACTAGACAAGGAGGGATAAATTAGGATATGATTCACTTTACACATTACATAATACAACATGATGATTAGACTTTAGAACATTTAACAACATAAACATGATAAATTTTACAATCTGATTAACATATCCATAATCTCATTGTTATTCCACATGTTCAAATGGACAAAGGAAATATGAATGAGGACTGCATGTGTACATATTAGTATTTGGAACCATAGTGAAATATCCTGAGTGCTGGCTGGTGTATTCAGTCTGACTACATCATAAAGTCTGGGGCTGAGATGGGTAACTAGGTAGATCGGGTAGATACTGAGGACCTGGGTACTCCAAGAATACCCAAACTGGTGGTAGGTCATGTGATACATTGGTGAATGACAATAACACTACAACTTCATGATTACACGAAAAGTTGCTTTTGTACATACATGTATTTCTCTCTGACTAAGCTTGCATTCCTTCTGACTTTCACATGTTTGAGTAAAGCTAAAACTTCAGTCAGCTACAAAGCATGCATGATCAGATCATATACTGTAAATCACAAATTTGTTGTGATTTACAGTATATGATCTGATCATGCATGCACGTTTTTGCGTCCTGATATTTTTGCGACTTATTATTATTCTAAATAAATTGCAACTGAAAGTTCTACCTAAAGTAAATCCAATCACATATTAAAGGTTGCCGCTAATCTTGAATGAGCTCAGTAGAGTACTTCCGTGTGTATGAAGTCAGTGATGTTTTCCTTTGATGATTATATGAACTGGTGAATAATAAAGAGATAATGAGACATGTTATTTGTTGATTGTTTTTAGCATTTGACCAGCAAATTGATATTTTTGCAAATTGAAGTCATTCGCAATTTACGCAAAAATATCATGCTCACAAAAATATCGTGATTTACAGTATACATGTACAAGAAACTTTTTGCCAAGGTTTCGGTAAAACAATTCCCAATCTCACATTTTGTACCCATCGTTTGAGACCTAAAGCAGGAAGTAACAATGGACTTGTTCCACGCCTAATGGTAACATTCATATGATTAAAATCATAAAACACAGTATGCATGGTAAACCAAAACCTTAATATCAATACTGTGGTAGTTGTGTTCAAAGTCAGAGGGGAATTATCTAAGCACTGTTTAGAGACACAATAGCTGGTATCTTCATACAACATTTCATACCAAGGCCTTGTCGTTTCAAAATGCAGGAAAACAGAAATCAGTTCAAAAGTCAAACTTAACACAATACCTACCACAACATAAGCTCACTTGACTTAAATTCAGGCTAGTTGTAAGGTGAAAGACGGAACACAAAAGAATATACTGGGGAAATAAAGATAATAAATGTGATAATTGTTGGCTTTCAGTTGAGAACTTGCCTCCTTGAACAGTGGGAAGTAAGTGTCTTCTGTATTTTCCACATCCCAGTACTTGGGGTTGTAGCCCCCAAGAGAGTACAGGTCGCTATCCGTCACCACGATACGATGTCCGCTCCTTGCTACCGGTAGATTTGGATCAGTGATGTCACCCTCGCCACCTGGAATAAAGTAAAGACACTGTATCCAAATTGCTTAGATCGATGCTCATGATGTTGATCACTGGATTGTCTGGTCCAGACTGAATTATTTATAGACTGCCGACATATACCTTGAATATTGCTGAGTGCAGCATTAAACAACAAACAAACAAACAAACAAACAATCAATCATGACAGATGTTTATTTTACTTTTACCTTTTACTGATAAATATGATATATAGAGCTAGACTTCTGGACCTGGCAGAAAAGAGACAGTCCTCAGATGGACTTTTCAACACCCAACATCAAAGAATGTGAGATCCAACATGCTCAATTTATCCAAATTCAATTTTCCATTCTCCCTGTTTAGAGTGTGTGGGTGAGTTCATCTTACATCGCTTTTAGCAATATCCTAGCAATATCACAGCAGGGGACACCAGTAACGGACTTGACACATTGTACCTAAGTGGGAAATTGAACCCATGTCTTCGGCATGACGAGTGAACGCTTTAACCACTAGGCTACCCCACAACCTCTCTTCCTGTTTAGAACCATTATCATGACAACTCTTTTTTCAATATGTCAGAGGAGATGACATCGATACAGAAGAGACAAGAATTTGAACTAATTATTCAGTGGGTGTATCTGCTTTTTTAAGATGATCAAATGAAGGAAGACTGAGAAGACAGACATCACCCTAAACAATGCCAAGAGAGTGCATTTTACCAGGTGAACTTTTACATTTTGAGTAAAATTGATAAAGTAGATTTTAAACATAAGTCCAGATATGCAAAGAACATATTTCATAATGACATAGTGTAAAAGCACGATGAACTTGCTAATTCAATACTCTAATGTCTCTATTCCGATGACAGAAGATGTACAAAGATTGGTTCGGTTTATGTAATAGACATGCCATTTTGATGCTGATTTAAGGGTCAAGTTAGGACCTCGGCTTTATACATGAGATTGGCTAATCTACGGTCATATACGATAATTCGTTAGAATAGAATTTTTAAGCTAACCAAAACTATACTTCACAGCTGAACTAATGATCGCGTGCCTAACCCTTAGGACCGTAAAGTTGTGTGTGATTGACAAGGTATTCAACCTAAAGGGTGTTGACGGGGCTTTGTTACATATTTTGACAGAAAATGTCACAGTACATACGTTGTCCATCTCCAACTGATGGTTCTACATGGGTAAATCTGTAAACATCCATGGACAGCGCCATATTTCTCATGCCAATACCATACGGTATCAAACGTTTCATTGGATACTCTCATTTCACTGACCCAATGAAAATACCTCATAGCTGCAAAGGAAGTCAATTAATTCGCTTCCTGTGAAAAACATCATGGCTGCCAATACATGTCCTGTAACTCCGGAGCGGGTTCGAAAAATTCTTTCATCGTTTTTGAGCGATGGAACGAAGAATGGAAACGACAAGGAGTACGTGATAAGTGAATTTATGTCATTCCTGTTAAGTGTAATTTAGCAGGTTGTCTTAAATTGTCTCACAATAGTAATCAAAATTCACATCAACGTCTGCCACATTCCTGCCTGTGCTTTGCAGGTTGAACAGAACAAGAAGGTAGCGAATCTTGAAGTGCTCTTTCTGATTCCAGTTTTGGCCGCAGGTGGTCTTGAAGCTAGACTATGCTAATGAATTAGCTAACCAGCTCCTAATATGTGCCACCTCGATTCTTGTTCAACTAATGTTCAACATCCCAATACTGGTCACCTGCCAAAGGATGAAAACCAATATTCCCCCCAATTCAATCCATTGCTTGACAAGATCAGAGAATAACCATATACAGCACTATATGTGGAAAATTGTGTTGTTGGACTTTTGATAACACATTATTTGCTCACATTCATGTGTTGTGATTTTATATTTCCTGACAAGTTAATTGGTTCCCTTTTGAATAAACTACCCTATTTCAATTATTGTTTTATGAACATTAGCATGATACATATGATGTTCTTTGATCAAACTCATAAAGGACATTTTTTTTCTTTTATTGTAGTTTTGCTTTTTGTCTTTTAGAACTGAGTCAGAAAGTACAACCACTGCAACTGATGCAAAATCTCAGGACAAGGAGAATACGACGACAGAGAAGAAGCAGGATAGTTGTCCTAACTTGCGAAGCAGGGATGCCTTCTTTACCAGAGTTGCCACATTTTCGGTATCTTTTGTACATGTAATAGAAAGTGATCTTTTTTGTAGAAGTTTCCTGATTTAAATTTTTTTCCATAGAACTTTATTTTTATCTGTTTTAAATTAATCTTAAATAAACACTAAAATATCAATTAGTTTCTATATGGAAAGAAACAATTTCAGTGGATGGCTGTTGCATCTCTGCCAATCAGGTCGATTCGTGCTGATTAATGTTGAATGAACATGATGAACATGCCGGTTGAGGCTGGTTGCAGTGTGTGAATATGTTATCAGCATTTCCTGTACTGTTGGGCACAATGTTTACAAGTGTCCCAAAACAGAACTGCATTCTATTTCTAATTAAAGAGATAGCTGAAACAAAAGCTTACTGACACAGTGGATGATTTGAGTGTCATGGCGACATGTCTGTCATGGTCTGATTAGTTTCAAGATGTTTTGCTTCTTGGAGTTTTGTACGTTGGTTTCTTTGAAATTTACAGGCTGTCACCATATAGGTGTCATAATTGCCGAGTGTGGTCTTACAGAGAAAGCAAATGCAAGCCCCCAATGCATGCACCTGTTTATTACTATCTTGATAAGAATGAATGGATATCCAATATATGGGGCTGTGATGTTGCCTAGTGGTTAAAGTGTTCGCTTGTCACGCTGAAAACCAGGGTTCGATTCCCCACATAGGTACAATGTGTGAAGCCCTTTCTGATATTGCTGGAATATTGCTAAAAACTGTGTAAAACCATACCCATTCACTTATCCAACTTATTAGTAAATATAGGTCTGGTCCTAAAATGTATTTCATGACAGACAGACACTATATTCCATGATTCAGGAGGGGCGGTGGGGTGGCCTAATGGTTAAAGCGTTGGCTCGTCACGCCGAAGACCCGGGTTCGAATCCCCACATGGGCACAATGTGTGAAGCCCATTTCTGGTGTCCCCCACCGTGATGTTGCTGGAATATTGCTAAAAGCGGCGTAAAACCAAACTCGGTCGGTCCATGATTCAGGCTCTTGGCCATCATGCAAACAATTGGAAGGGCATGATGCTGACTATTTGCTGGAAATTAAACTGACTTATGTTACAAGGATGATCTGTTTCTTATTTATCTTGTAATATGAATATACTCCAACATTTACCATTATGGATATTGTCATCAGTCTTGTAAAGGTTTCAGTTTTTGATGGGTTCATCATGTAATTTGGAAAGCTGTGTTTTTTCTCTTGAAACTACAAAACACACCACATGCACATGTAGAATAGCTTATCATACATGTTTTGACCTTAACCTATAATTAGCCTCTGACCTGGTTTGCTAAACCAGGAGAGTTGTCTCCCTTGGTATGTGCGCAGTATGGCTGGGAGAACACGGACGTGGACATGCTGCGATGTGTCAGCTGCAAGTCCTTCCTGTGTGGGAAACTACCTGCGAATACAGATCAGGTAGCATGTGAGTATTGTAGTTATAGGTGACAACAAACCATAAACATTTCAAGATATTTTAACATCAACCAAAATGAGCCGTATCTTGGCTTTCCTTCAGCTGATGATTTAATGCATTAATCTTTTCTAAATCAATATTAAGAACACAAAAGCGGTTTCTGACAACTTCACAGTTTATCAAGAACAAGCAAACCTTTTACACCTCTTGTAGAATGGTCATCTTCAAAGTTTGTAAACAAGCAAACAGACAAGGCCATGAATGAAACATTTAGCTGAACCTTTAAAAGGAAGAAATATAATCACATGGATGATAGTCTCCTAATCTTTATGAAATTATTTTTCTCATATTTGTCCCACATTTACCTCTACTCTTACCGCAGTTTAGTGTGTATGTAATCAGACTGGTTGAAACACCTGATCTTGACACCTTACATTTGACTGTTGAGTGAACATGGACCTTAGCTCCCCCTAGCTCCCCAGAACAAAATGGGTGACCCCCCCTTAAAATCATCATCACAACAACACCCCACATCCAATATGGTAAGAATTGCATCATCAGTAGACCTGATTTGAGTTTCTAATAGATACATGTAACTGCTGTATGTTAATTTCTCTCACTTTTGACACAAAGGTCTGAATTCCTTTTCATGTGAGTTGACCACCCCTAAACAATCATGTCCTGATGCCTGTATTTCAGACAAGGAAGCCTGTGAGAAGCTCAAGAAGTCCATCTGTGCCAGTCATGAGAAGATCTGTTCCTGGTCCACCAACCCTGCTCCAGGTAATCTGTTGTTACTGGTCATAGAGCTGAAGATTGCTCTTCTTGGTTCATTTTAATGGCATATTTCTAATTTTGTTCCTATATTTTTCTTATCCTGACTCATGCTTATTTGCTTGTCTTCTTCTTCTGGCGAACCTAGTGGAACACTTGTATCTCCCAATTGAAGTTCCCTTCAATAAAGAATCACTCATTAGTACTCACCACGAGTTACCTCCCTTCTGTAAGCGGGAAGCGAGAAGCCAATAAAGCCCATGTGCCTCACTCTCTCCTTCTTAGCCCAGTCTCTCCTTCTTAAGCCCAGTGAGCTGGACGTGAGAGCGCCTGTGTCTCCCAACACACTATATCCTTTAATTATATTTAGTTAGTTCCTCTTATACGTTAGTATAGAGGTAGTACTAGTATAATTATTCAATTTGCATTGATTATTAATTGTGTTTCTGCTGTTTTATTCACGGTTCGTCGTGTTTGTTCAGTAGGCTACATTAATGAAAAATTGCACAGAATGTAAACTACGTTATTCTGATACCGATCCACATTTAAAATGCCCTAGTTGCATTACTCCATGTTCCTTTGATTCTCGTTGTAAATTTTGTATCAATTTACCTATCTCTGCCTTTGACAAATATTTATGTTCCGTTTATAGACGGAAGGCAGATAAATCCCGTAAACAGAATTCAAACATGGCTAATAGATCGCAAATTAATGTTTCATGTCAACTGTTGACTGAGGACACGCCACCGGCTGGTGGCATGCCTGAGTTTCCCTCGGCGGATAAGCGTGGGGCGCTTGATCCGCTATGTCCAAGCGACCTGCATCTCAAGAGCTGCCGTCTTCTCAGTCCAAGTCGAGGAAACCATCCATATCATCATTACACTCGTACACCAAGATCTACACCTTCATCTAAAGGGAAGTCAACAAAATCTAATAATTTTGCCTCTGATATCTTACCAGTTACAGAATTAGCATTATATGATGATGATTTGCCAATTATCATTCAGAAGTTCGTCACAAGAAAGCGGCCCGTTTCTGCGACTGTCACCTCAAGCAGATGAACACACAACCCGGAGATGCCGACTCTATCTCCAGAAATTTTATCTGAGGGTCCCACCTCTGCAGAGAGACATCCCTCATCAGCATGAACCGCTTCAGGCGACTTGATCAACCACATAATGAGGGTGATGGAAGACTGCTACGGCTTACAGAGGCCTCAGAGCCACGGGCCTCAGAGCCCACCCCATATTAAGTCATACAGGGCCTCAGAGCCCGCCTTGGCCAGCGTAGGGCCTCTGAGCCCATAGGCGCCTCCGCGAAGGGCAACCCTGCCGGGTGAGCTCTTTGCATAAGGTATCCCAGGCGCCTCCGTGAAAGAGCCAGAGCCTCACCTTTTGCAAGAGGCTTTGTGAGGAGAAGGCTTTCGCCGAGCACGCACCTTGTCATGCACGCGAAGGGCGTCCGTGAAAGCAAGCTCATATGTCGGATCGGACACTGACTCCAGACATTGGCGTGGGGCCGAAGGCTAAGTGGTTCTACATCGCCTAGAAGACGATCGCGTAGCCCTCAACGTTCGAGAAGTCCAGAGCGTCTGCGAAGCCATCACCGTTCACGAAGCCCACAATCTCCGCGAAGGATGTCTTCTCCAAGGTCTACATACACTAGCCACTCGTCAGTCCGTTCTCCTCAGTCCTCACATAGATCTTCTTACAGATCGAGGACTCCGACATACGACCATACGTCAGAGGAGGACGATGGTATCATTTTCTCAGAGGCTGAGATAAGGTATTGGATGGTAAACGAATTACAACTGGCCTCTCCCTCTAAGAACGAGGATACAGCCCAAACTTACCTGATGTTAGATGATGATGTAGATCATATCACCGTGCCTCCTATGGATCCTATCGCAGCCGTTCCTGCTAAACTGGATACAGCCTACTCCAAATCTGCTAAAACTCAACTTACCCATTTACCATTCTTCAATGCCAAGAGTTTTTATGGACATAATATGGAGCCCTTTTTCAAGACTCAGGAGATTGATGAAAACTTTAAACTTATCAGTGATTCCAAGTCCAGAAGTTATAGGGTGAGCGATCGCAAGATGGCCCAGTTAGATACCATTTCCAGAAGGATGTTCTTTGGACTCAACAGATCTAGGACTGTTAACGAAACTCTCATCACCAAGTTCAAGAACTCCACGGATGAGGAAGACAGGATGATCTATTCAGCTCTACTTATGCAGAAAAAAGATCAACAATTCCTTACAGACCATCTTTCAGCACTTACTGAAACTACTACCATGACCGTCGGCAAGGATTACTAGCCTCCTGCTCTTGGAATAAACAATTCACAGAGCCCCTATACACAGCTCCATGGTCTTCACCCTTACTGTTTGGTGGCAACATTAACAAGGTCTCCAAGGAAGTATCAAAGATTCTAGAGAAGTACTCATGATTAAATCTATGGATACATTAGCGCCAGGTCTTTAAACAATCAGCACAGAGGTACTCGGGCAAGTCCAAGTTTTCAGGGCTACAGAGAGCACGGGATAAGAAATTAGCGGCCGTTAATAATCCCAAGGATTCCTTTCGTAAGCCCGTACAACAAGTTCAGAGGAGGATCAGCTAGAGGCAGATCATCCAGAGGTGCCGATGGATTTAAGCGATGAAAGTCAGGTTGGAGCGACTGGAGTCTTCCACCCCAGTCGTCCCAGTACAACCTTCTCAAGTGGGTGGGCGTCTACAACTACACTGGGAAAACTGGGGAATACTTCAAGATCCGTATGTATCCAACATCCTTCAGAATGCGGATATCGTCTACAACTCAAGGCCAAACCACCGTTAACAGTCAACCCACCAGGGTTCAAGCGTTCATCTGGCACAACTTCCGATGTTAAGAGAAACAGTTCAGTCTCTACTAAACAAACAGGCCTTAGAAGTTCTCGATCAGCAAAACATCATACCAGGTTTCTACTCCCCAGTTTTCCTAGTGCCGAAAAAGAATTCCAAAGAGAAGTATCGTCTCATTTACAACATGAGCACATTCAACAGAGAATTTCTATGCAAACCACCAGCGTTTCGCATGATACATTTACCTCAACTCCGTCATCTAATTCGTCCACTAGATTACATGGTAAGTATAGATCTGCAGGGCCGCATACCTACACATTCGATTCATCCCAGTTCAAGGAAATATCTGAGATTTATGCTAGACGGCATACACTACCAATGGAAAGTACTTCCCTTCGGAATCACTTCGGCCCCATGGATATTCACAAGAGTAACCAAGCCTATTGTCTCATACCTACATCGTCAAGGCCTGCGGAATGCATTTTACCTAGACGACGGTATACAGGTGGATCTAGATCCACAGCGTCTCAGACTACAGCTGAACTTTACAATCAAGCTACTAACGCAGTTAGGCTGGTTAGTAAATCTACTCAAGTCGGACCTAGAGCCCATGCAGGATCTGCAGTTTCTAGGTATACGATTCCTTACAGCGCAGAGAATCGTATGGTAGTCCCGGAGGACAGATGGATCAAGATACAACAACTGATCCCCCAAGCCCTACTCTCTCCGTTACCACTACGTCAGTGGCAGAGTCTACTGGGACTACTCACATCAGCTCAAGACTTGACACTCAGAGGCAGGCTTCAATTACGTCCATTACAAGTCCTCATCAATGCCCATCTCGAGGACCCTCTACCGTTCAGTCTACCAGATTACATCAAACCACATCTACTCTGGTGGACCAAGAGATTGAATGTTTGCACAGGTGTCTCCTTAGTAGAGCCGGAATCGAAAACACATCTCTCGTGGGCTAGCGTCACTAAAAGGTTGGGGAGCCCACCTTACCGGCAGGACAGCGTCAGGCCTATGGAGCATTCAAGAGAGCTTATGTCACATAAATCTGCTAGAGATGCAAGCAGTCATAAGCGCCATAGGTCACTGGAGCAACCTATTACAGAGCGGCTCAGTTAATGATTCACACAGACAACTCAACAGTGGCGTTTTATGTGAACAAACAAGGGTCAACAAGATCACTGAATCTTCTCACTCGATGTTTCAAACTGTTGATTTAGTTGACAGTCTAAACATACGCATCAAAGCCTGCCACATTCCAGGAGCAAAGAATGTGTTAGCAGGCGCTCTCTCTCTCGGCCGCACCAACCGTCGCCGACAGAATGGATGCTCCACACAGAGATATTCAATCAGATAATCATGGAAATAGGATCTCCTCTGATAGACCTATTTGCCACCCAATTCAACAATCAACTGACAACCTTCGTATCGCCAGTGCCAGATCCGTTAGCTTGGGCAACGGACGCACTAAGCATATCATGGGAGGGACTAAACGCGTATGCTTTCCCGCCTCCTGCGTTAATCCCACAAGTCTTGCTAAAAATCAGTCAAACGAAGAGCCTCGATCTGATTTTGGTCTCGCCTTACTGGCCAGCGAGAACGTGGTTTCCAGACCTCATACTAGGAATCGGAAAACCAGTACTTCAGCTCCCACTACGCTCCAATCTACTGATACATCCGCACACCAAACAAGTGCACAAAACACCAGAAGCATTCCGACTTCACGTGTGGATTGTATCAAGGCATGTTTGAATAAGAGAGGTTATTCCACCAGAGCGGCGAAGGCGGTCACGCTTGCACTACGTAACTCTACTCGTAACTTATACGATGACAAATGGCTCAGATTTGTCAATTATGCTGCTAAGAAAGGATTTTCAGCCAGATTTGCTACACATCCTCAAGTGGCAGATTTCTTATGTTTCCTACGTCAAACTAAGAATCTAAAAGGATCTACACTGTCCACTTATCTTGCAGCCATAAGTTCAGTCATAACAATGAGAACGGGCGTCAAATTGACCAAAAACACGGAGTTACTTTCGCCTTGTTACGTGCCTTTCGATTGGAAGACCAGAAACGGAAGTTTCAAGCGCCAGCCTGGGATCTAAATGTGGTACTTCAACACCTCACAAGTGAGGCTTACGAGCCATTGTTATCTGCGTCATATGAATCATTGACCCACAAAACCTTATTCCTGCTAGCGTTAGCCACTGCCGCCAGGATGTCTGAAATTCACGCTTTGGATTACGAGAGAACACGATTTGATGATATTCATAACATCGCTCATCTGGGACTTCGCTGGGATTTTATAGCGAAAAATCAACTACCAGGTCAACCAGACAAGTTGTTCCATGTCCCAGCTCTCTCATCCATACTTGGACCGCAGGATACGATGGACTTATCACTTTGCCCTGTACGTGCACTGAAAATATATCTCCAAAGATCCAAGCAAAGTAGAGGGAAATTCAAAAGATTGTTTATCCCTATATCTACCGCCTCACAGACAGAAGTGTCACGCACTACCATTTCTATTTGGATCAGAACTGTCATACTAAGAGCCTACAAGGCAGCTGGACTGGACCCTCCAAGTGCTACTAATCCTCACGAAATTAGAGCACTAGCTTCAACTTTGGCTTTACATGGAAATTGCTCATTGAATACCATCATGGAGGGATGTTTTTGGAGATCCGATATGGTGTTTGCCAACCACTATCTGAGAGATATCACCGCTAAGGATGTCTCAGGTATCCACCATTTCAGTCCCATGGTCCTCGCTCAACAGTTGACAGTTCCACGGAGAAGATAAGTCTATCTTGTTGATTTTATACTTATCTGATAACAGTACTAATAGCTATTTGGATCAGAACTGTCATACTAAGAGCCTACAAGGCAGCTGGACTGGACCCTCCAAGTGCTACTAATCCTCACGAAATTAGAGCACTAGCTTCAACTTTGGCTTTACATGGAAATTGCTCATTGAATACCATCATGGAGGAATGTTTTTGGAGATCCGATATGGTGTTTGCCAACCACTATCTGAGAGATATCACCGCTAAGGATGTCTCAGGTATCCACCATTTCGGTCCCATGGTCCTCGCTCAACAGTTGACAGTTCCACGGAGAAGATAAGTCTATCTTGTTGATTTTATACTTATCTGATAACAGTACTAATAGCTACATGCTATCTATATATATTTGCTTAAGTTAAAATATTATCTTAAGCTCAGTACTATGATTTATATCATAATATATATATACCTACAACTCTTACGAGTTTCTACTATTATATATATGTTCAGCTTAAGTTCTTCCTTAAGCTCAGTCATATGTTCATTTCATAACATGTATAAGTTAACAAACTATCAGTAGTTGGTTACTATTATACAGCTTAAGTTATCTTTATACCTTAAGCACAATTCTGTTATAGCTTATATATATACATATTGTAAGCTTACTACTTTGGTTCTTATAAAAGTATTCATTATAAACTATCAACAGTTTATACTATCACATTAATGGCCTTAGCTTAATTAATGTTCTATATACTTTTTATTATGTGCAGTAAATTGTAATAACCTTCTTTAAAGGCAGCTGTTATATTAACAGCAGGAATTCAGTTCAGTGCCTTCATGAAGTTCCCATACGGAAGAAAAGTAGTGCTAGATAATATAGAAAAGTATGATTTGACAGACATTTGGAGGGAGAGAAATTATGATGTAAAGAAATACACATGGTGGAAAAAAACACCCCTAAACAACAGTCCAGACTTGATTTCTTTTTAGTTTCTCAAGATTTAGCAAACATGACAACTGACTGTTCAATACTTCCAGGATATAAATCTGATCATTCAGCAATTACCATGTCTTTTTCTAATCAACTTAATAAGGAACGAGGTGGAGGATACTGGAAACTAAACACATCATTACTTTATAACCAAGAATATGTAAACACAGTCAAGGATATGCTTTTTGAAACAAAATTAGAATACTGTAACTGCACTGAGGATGAACTAGGTGATATTGAAGATTCTAAACTACAACTTAATATAAGCGACACTTTGTTCTTAGAAACATTTTTAATGAAAGTGAGGGGGAAAACAATATCATTCTCTTCCTACTTAAAAAAAAGCAAAACTGAAAAAAGCAAAAATTTAGAAGGAAAAATTTTGGCAATGGAAGAAGAAATCAGAGAAAATTTCCAAACCATATGTGAAACTAAACTTTCTGAACTATCCAAATGTAAATTAGAGTTTGAAAAATTAAAAGAAGATGAAATAAGAGGTATACAGATAAGAAATAGAATTCAGTGGTACGAGGAAGGAGAAAAACCAACCAACTATTTCTGTCATCTCGAAAATAGAAATTATACCAGTAAACTTATGAATAGTGTTCTCAATGACAAATGGGAAGTAATATCAGATGGTAAGGCTATATTAAATGAACAAAGGCAATTTTATGAAAATCTATACTCATCAGGTGGTAAAATAACAGATAAATATATTAATATATTTGATGATATTATTACACCCAAACTGCACACTGTACAGGCTGAAAATCTTGAGGGTGATATTACTATAGATGAAGTAACACGAGCCGTTAAATCAATGAAAAATAACAAAAGCCCAGGAGTAGATGGTTTCCCAATAGAATTTTTAAATTTTTCTGGAAAGATCTTCATATTTGGGTTTGTAGATATATATCAGAAGCATTCAGGCAAAATATGTTAAGTCCAACAATAAACAGAGGCGTCATCACATGTATCCCAAAAGCTAACAAAAATAGACAGTTGTTAAAAAACTGGCGCCCAATTTCCCTACTGAATTCTTTGTATAAAATACTCAGCACATGTATAGCCAATAGAATTAAAACAACATTGAATACTCTTATTCATGAAACTCAGACAGGTTTTATACCTGGAAGGTGTATTAGCGAGAACATTAGATTATTATACGACATTATGTTTGAAGCAAAAGTACAAGATAAAAAGGGACTCTTGTTGCTTATTGACTTTGAAAAAGCTTTTGACACTGTCTCTAAAGAATTTATAATTTTAACAATTGGAAAGTTTGGCTTTGGACCCAATATGGAAAAATGGATCAAAATATTAATCAATAATGCTACATCATGTGTTATACAGAATGGTCATTTATCTCAATTTTTTGACAATGAAAGGGGCTGTAGACAAGGGGACCCAGTCTCTCCCTATATATTCATCTTAGTGGCTGAAATATTAGGAATAATGATCCGTAATAACGCTTGCAATAAAAGGAATTACATTGAATAACACTGAACATAAAATTGGACAGTACGCAGATGATACTGAATTATTTCTCGATGGTAAGAAGAAAGTTTAAGGGCAGCAACTGACACTCTCAATAATTTCTACAAAATGTCTGGTTTAAGAATAAATATAGATAAAACGAAAGCAGTGTGGATAGGCTCAATGGCAGGTAGTAGCATGATTTTATGCCAGGACCTTAAGCTTGATTGGCATAATGAGGACTTTGATATTCTAGGAATAAGACTTAATCCTAATTTAAATAACCTTTGGGTAATTAATACAAGAAAAAGACTAGAAATTATTAATAGAACTCTAGGGAATTGGAGGAAAAGAAAGTTGACATTAATAGGAAAATAACTGTTATTAAAACTTTAGCACTTTCATCATTGGTGCATATATTCACCTCACTCCCAAATCCTCCAAAGGAATTCATTGACAAATTAAACAATATATTTTATAAATTCATCTGGAATGATAAGCGGGATAAGATAAAGTTTAACGACACTTATTAGAAAATATGAAGAGGGGGGACTCAGAATGGTTAATGTACAGGTATTCATAAACTCTTTAAAACTGTCAGTTTTACATAAATATCTTCAAAATAATAGCAATTCTATCCCTAGTATCTTTCCATTTAAAGATATATTTCTGCTTGGAGCCAATATTGAAAACTATGTCAGTATTATAAATCCCTATTGGAAAGATGTATTGGCTGCATGGGGAATATTCTATAAAACACATCAAACTGATTTTACAGATATTGATCAAATCTTATCTCAACCCCTTTGGTTCAATCACCAATTCCAAAATAGTAATTTCATTATAAACCATTGGCATCTCAAAGGTATTCACTCTATAAGAGACTTGTGTAATGATCAAGGTATTTTGCCATTTAGTGAACTTAAGAAAACTTACAAAATTAAAGGCACAATTCTTGACTATTACCAGGTTCTTTCAAATATACCCCAAAAATGGAAAGAAACTATAAGAAAGAATTTATTGATTGTTCATAATCATTATCTTAACACATCACTGATAGATTTACTTTCAGCACCAAAGAGATCCAGATATTTCTATGACAAACTTATAACTACTGAAAACCTACCATCAACATGTGAAAAATGGCAAAATATCTTTGATATTGCAATTCCATGGCAAGATATTTTTAGAAAATATAGAAGATGTACAAAAGATACCAAATTGATTGACTTCCAGTTTAAATTTATCCACAATATTGTCTACACAAAGAAAGAATTATTGAGAATGAAATTAGTAGATGATGAACTTTGCTCATTTTGTAATTTAATGTCAGAAAATTTGATACATGTTTATTGGGAATGTGAATATGTGAAAACGTTCTGGCTGAAAGTGAAAGAATATATTGAAGATAAATCATCAGAAACTTTTACCCTTACAAAATATACAGTCTTAATTGGCGGATATAATAACGACCTTATGAATCACATACTTCTTGCCAGTAAAAATATATCCATATATCAAGTATTAAAAAAATAA
Organism: Haliotis rubra; assembly: GCF_003918875.1. NCBI lineage: Eukaryota > Metazoa > Mollusca > Gastropoda > Lepetellida > Haliotidae > Haliotis > Haliotis rubra. The sequence continues at coordinate 331,334 of NW_025765625.1, read as the reverse complement.
ATTATCACTGGATACATTTGTAAAAATATTGAGTGATATCTTCAAGACAGAAAAGTTTATTGCCAGTAAGAATCAAAACATATTACAATTTGACAGAAAATGGTCATCTCTACTGCACACATTCCCAGCCTAATGAAGATCCCAATATGTGTAATGCCAACCCATATGAATTTCTCTCCTACGGTGTACAAGTGTTGTTGCATCATGTGCTTTGTATACATGTATCTACTGATTTTGAATGAATAAAAAAAAAAAAAAAAAAAAAAAATCCCATACGGTTATTACAATCATATCACTTCAAATCACTAATTAGTAAAATCCAAAGTATATATAATCCCACCTCCTAATCCGTAGGATTCTACAAGCAAATAAGCATGAGTCAGGATAAGAAAAATATGAAATTTTTAGAGTAAAATTAATATTTTATACTTATCCTGACTCATGAGGTAAGCCCTCCCGTCCTCCCCACTTAACACTTTGGATATCTCGGGAAAAAGAAAGTGTTGGGCTCAAAGCAAAAAAGGAGAGAGTGAGGCACATGGGCTTGGGTGGCGCCCTCGTTCCCGCGCTTACAGAAGGGAGGTAACTCGTGGTGAGTACTAATGAGTGATTCTTTATTGAAGGGAACTTCAATTGGGAGATACAAGTGTTCCACTAGGTTCGCCAGAAGAAGAAGACAAGCAAATAAGCATGAGCCAGGATAAGTATAAAAATATTAATTTTACTCTAAAAATTTCATGTTGCTATGGTAATGCTGATGTTGTGTTTCCATGTTTCAGACTGGTAAATGCATGTTGCTATGGTAACTGTGATGTATATCCATGTTTCAGACTAGTAAATGCATGTTACTATGGTAACTGTGATGTTGTATGTCCATATTTCAGACTGGTACATGCATGTCCCCCACTATGATCTGGAGGAGGTGAGGCGTGACTTCCAGACCCGGTACAGGAGGCTGAAGGAGGCCAGGGACACTTTACCGGACATCAATTATGACAGTCTGGCCAAGTTTGTAAGTTGTTACACTGAGCTCTGGAGAAGCTGTGCATATTAAAGTACTGTCGGAAATAGAAAAAAACTTTTCTAAGACCATGGCTTTATGCAAATTAGTGTGCGATGATATTGTATTACAAAGGACACTTTTTAAATTCCCATTTTGAAATTAAACTTAGCTTCATTATAAATGATAGCTGACGTACAAAATAATAACTTTAAGACTGAAACTATGAAGGATGTAGCTACCATGGAGTCTCACTATCACCATAAAAAGAAACAGGTTAGAGGGCTCGTCACAAAAGCAAAACCACAATGGGTGGTTGGGGTCGGGCTGGGGGATAGAGATAGGATAATCCTTTAGGGGAATTAAACTGTGGAAGAAAACGGCATGTCATAACAATTTACAAATAATATCCAGTCCTGTCTATCTTCGGGTGGTCATGCCACTTATATATTTTGAGACATTTAATACGATTGCTGATTTAAGCTTTTCTATGGGTATGGGTATCATCCTCTTTACATATCTCAACATAAACTTTATAAAAAAAAAAAGACATGTAAGATGTTAATCAATAGATGAGACATGTTCAATACACATGAAAAAGCATAAAATATCTTTGAGATGACCCCTTGTGCCTGCATGCAGCACATGCACTTCATGCCAGGTAAGTCGACGGTCCGTTGTCATACCTGGCTGAGCGACCTAATTGCCATCTATAGTCTGATCTATTGTTTTCAGCAGCTATTCGTATTTTTGTTAAGTTTTGCCCCATTTTACGAGTAAACGTGCTTTTCTGGATATCCTATTACACATTCCACTGAACGCCCAGTTAGGCCGATGTGGTTTATTTCGACATATGCTATTTGCAATGGTGTAAATTTTAGGGATACAGAGTAACAGCCTAAAAACAGTTTTTTTATCTATTTCCGACAGTACTTTAGTGAACAACTCATACTGACCTTTGGAACTGATAATTAAATCTAGGGTACATGTTTTGATTTAATTATTTTAGTATCTTTTGCTTGAACATGCAGTGGATGTTGTTTGCATCCATTCTTTATTCATTCCTTATCAGGACAGAATAATTTATGTTCATTAAAACCCCAATCCAGAATCCTGTGTCACTGAACAACTGAGGACACAGGATAGTTGTAAGTCATCTTTATAACCAGCAACATCTTGTGTACAAAAGGTCTATAATAATTTGCTCATTTTTGCAGGGCTTTGACACATACCACTGTGGGCGACTGACCTTCTCTCTGGACAAGTCCAGTACAGAGGGGATGAAAGTGGCAGCAGCGCTTGCAGTTACTGGCTGGGCCATCAGGTGAGAGACTTGACACAGACTCTTGTTCCATCAGCATCAAGTATTCTAAAGGCTAAAGTCACTGCAAGTTGATTATTTGTTCTGTGGGTTAGAACTGGTCCCTGGCAATCTATGCTTGTTAGAAGGAGAGGCGCCATAACAGGTGGCATAACTTGATGGTGTCTTGTTAGTCACTGGATTGTCTGGTCCAGATTTGATTATCAATGCTAAACCAACGCAAGAAGTTGTGCATATCACACTCAGTAAACAGCCAAGACTTTCTGAAATATCAGTTCACCTGCAGGAACCTTGATTCTGAAACATGAAGTAGGCCCACATATGGGAAATCTAATTTTGAAATTTTTTAAGAACAGTCTTTAATTTGCTGAAAGGTTTCCTCATTAAATCTCTTTTCAGCAACAATGACACCCTAGTGTGCGAGTATTGTCAGAGGAAAGCTGGGTTGTGGAATTTCAAGGTGAAGATCAGCAATGGCTCCGACCAAAATGGTGATTCTGATCCTCCTCTGAAGAAACAGAAATTGGTTAGTAAATCTAGCAATCATATTGTGCAAGTATCTTTCCACTGATCGTGGTTCTTGTTTTGATTAGAAACTGATCACTCACCACACTACCTTTTCCGCCATGATATTGCTGGAATATTGCTAACAGCTGTGTAAAAACTCACTCACTCACTCACTCACTCCTTGATGTATAGTGGCATTATACTCACTGTTAACATGTACAATATATCTTCTTGGTCTACAGGAAAACAAGGACAGTTTTGATCCATCTGATGAGCATCGCACATTCTGCCCATGGATCAAATTACAAGAACAGGAAGACAATTCCCAGTCTGCAACTGGCAACAACACTTCACAAACTAGCCCAAGTCTGTTTCGAAACAATTCTCAGTCGTCAGCAAGTAACAAAAATTCACAGCCCAGCCCAAGTCTGTTTCGAAACAACTCACAGCCCAACACCAAGCATAGTCCGGTGCCAAAATCACCGAATACACAGAGTCCAGGGCTGAACTCCTCACAGTGTTCCGACACAAGTAATGATAGCTTTGGATCCCCAGGCCCTGCGGAGAGGAAGGAGGGTACAAAGCTCCCAGGATGGGTTCAGAATCTCAACATCATTGCTCCTAGTCTTCTCTCGAGTGATAGAGAAAGTTTGTCCAAGACAATCAGGAAGGTGAGATTCCCTTGTTGGTTCTTTGAAACCCCCCAGGGGATTCTGTGGTAGAATTGGTCTGCCTGGTCATGCGAGGCAAATTAGTGGATTGGATGGTCATTCTGGGTGAATGGTTGATTGGGTGTCATCTTACTCATTGGTATGCTCATAATATCATCACTTGATTCAAGATCCCGGGCGGGCGCTGGGGTATCCTAGTGGTTAAAGCGTTGGCTCGTCACGCTGAAGACCCGGGTTCGATTTCCCACATGGGTACAATGTGTGAAGCCCATTTCTGGTGTCCCCTGCCGTGATGTTGCTGGAATATTGCTAAAAGTGGCGTAAAACCAAACTCAGTCAGTCAGTTATCCCGGACTTGAGTATTTTCAAGTCACTGTCATATTGTTCTTTGTGGTGTTAAAAAACAAATAAACAAAATAACAAAACTGATAAAAATTCCCCTTCCGAGCTTCCCATATGTGTCAGCTTGTATACAAACTGGTACTGATTGTCATCCTGAAATTAACAAATGCAACTTATTATTTAGCCTATTCAATTATTCCGTGTATTATACAGTAAACTATGTATATAATGAACACGCTTATAACGAACTGATGGATTTAGCAAACTTCTTGTTTGGTCATGACCACTGTCTGTATATTTATTCGAAATGTGTATATATCCTGTGTATATATCCTGTGTATATATCCTGTTAAAAGATCCAGGTTAACATTGGTCCTCAGCAACTCATGCTTGTTGTAAGAGGCAACTGACAGGATCGAGTGACACATGTCATCGTCTCAATCGCGTAGATCAGTTTTCATGCTGTTGATCACTGGATTGTCTGGTCCAGACATTTACAGATTGCTGCCATATGCTGGAATACTGCTGAGAGCAGAGTTTAACAACAAACAAATGAAATGTGTGTAATGAACTGTGGTTACAATGAACTAAAAGGAGCAATCCCTTTGAGTTTGTTGTCAATGTAATTACTGTAATTACATGAAATTTTGTTGTAAAGTGAGTTTGAAAACAAAAAGCTTGTGCACAAAGTATGTCTTATACATAACTAAAAACTTAAGTGTACAGTTTTAGAATTTTGTGGCACAATTTGTTCGTACATGTGACAGACTTCTTGATTGTTTCAGAGTCCTATGGTAGTCGGGCTCCGCTCAATTCGCAGGCTGTTCAAAGACTGGGCTTCACCAGAGACCAAACAGACATCTTGATCTTTGAACGTCCATCACTTGTAAACTGTTATCTGATTATATGCAAGATCATCCTCCAGTGTGCTGTATCTCTGTTCTCCATACATACCCTGGACTCATCCATCACCAGAGCTTCATGAAGGAAGCAATGTCACCATCCTCATCTGTCTCTTTTGATTTCTCTCTCCCATGGGCTTGACTTCAACAACCAGTCCAGTGCTTCTTCTAAATATATCTGTGGTTTGATCTGCATGCAAAATTGTCTTGCAATGTATTGAAGTTGGAAATATTGTTATAAATGAACTATTAGCTGAATTATTCAGAGTGCTACTAGTTAAGCAGTGAAGAAATGCTGGATTAGGTGATTATTTTCAGTGATGAAGCTCTGGTAGTGAATAGGTCCAGGAGTTACCCTGGCTATAGGATACACTGGGTTATCCAGGATGATACAAGACATGTATGACATCCTAGCATACTCAGTGACATTTTCTGAAACAGAATGTTTGAGTCCAAGAAGTATTCTGTATTCATTAGACGTATCGTTCATATCACATATCCGCCTTGTAATAACATCACATCAACACCTGGAATGTTACACCTCTGCGGCATGAGCACATCCTGTTTTGACGGAGAGCCGTCTCAGTCATTCAGAATCACTACAGATTGCAGTGTTTGTTTATTTGTCAAAGACCATAAACCGGTATGGTCACTGGTTTGTTGTTTAACAGCGGACACAGTAATATTCCAGCTATATGAACACAGTCCGTAAATAATCAAGTCTGGACCAGACAATCCAGTGGTTGACATCGTAAGTGTCAGTGAACGTTACCGGGTCAAGTTGACACGCCTCCCATATATCCATGCTCTGGATTGTGCTGGTATATGTAAGCAAGCAGCCTTTTATCAGTAACTGATTGCAAGCTGCAACTGTGTCAGCTATTCTACAGTATAGTGTTGGCACAGACTGGATTGTCTGGTCCAGACTTGATTATGTAAAGGCCACCATCATATAGGAATGTGGGCAAGTGCAGTGTATAAACTAACAAAAAACAAAATCAAATCAGGGACCCTGCACCTCTTATATTGATTGTTTAGCCATCCAATGAAAAACTCAAGAAAGGTAAACTTTGGTGCATATGACAGTTTTGTTTTGTCTAGCCTGTGTGTAATGGTTTTCTCAGAGGAACTGTGGTTTGGATTAAGATTTGAGATAAACATGTTTTCCCCGATGTGAGAGCCAGCTGTATGGCATCTGATATTGTAAATATATTATCATTGATTTGTATTTCAAAAATGTGTTCAAATTTTTTTTGCTTCAACTATTTGTGCCAATGAGTCAAGATTCTGTTGTTGTTTTTCATTTGTTGTGTACATACTTTAGATCATTTAGATATAAGATGCTCATTATAATAATGATATGCGTGTACGATCTACGACATAATGTCCGACAACAGTGCAATAGCTGTTTACACTCAGACTCCAGTATGTTTGTGCATGAGGTGATGCACTGTTTATTTCACCAGTCACTGCTCCTACTTCTATGTAATGGGATAAAGAAAATCGTTATGAATGTTTAAAGCAATTTTTTCACCAAGTTAACATTATATATTGATCATTCTTCAGCTTTGTGTATTTTCTTCATCACATTTGATGTGAATCTGGCACAATGCGGAGTCTTGGAGACCCTTCATTAAGATTGTTGAAATACAATGTATCAGCAAAGCTGATGTGGCATCTCAGAGCAGTAACTTAGCCAAACTTCATCAGTCAAATGTGAAAACATCTGTACAGTTGTACACAGTTTCCAGCCTCCATTCAAAATATTAGATCCAGGTGTATTCTTGTATGAAACACTGAACATCTGAAATGACATCGTCTCATTGTACATTGCCCAGTTGTTACCTGGCAGTATAAATCAACTATAAGACAAGATAGTATTTGACATTATGAAACTTATTTCATTGACTTTCCTCTGCACTTCAGCTATTGTTAGCCAATGTTGGAGAATTTAAAGTCTTCAATGCCAACAACTTGTCGAATCTATAAGTGGGCAACATACTTATGGAGTGATCAAGAGGCAAGATAAATCTCAATGGGTATTTATAGTTTTCTTTAGGTGTTTAATATACTACAATTCCTTTTGGCCCTGTGTACTGGGTATTTATATACCAATGACTAGACATGGATCGTGTAATCAGAAGTCTGCTTGAAATGTTGTGTCAGATGATTTCCAATTCCTATCTGTGCATATGCTGTCATTCAGCGGTCTTGTGTGGTGTCCACTTACAACCGTCATACTTGCCAGAAGCAGTGCTGTTGTGCATAATTCACTGACGTTGATTTCATATAGACGTGATGCCGGTCTTTTATCAATAAATAAAGTTATGTGAAGAAATACAGGTGACCATCTGAAACAATCTACATTGTCAGGTTATGGTGTTAATTCAGATTTCTTGCATATTTGCATACATGGGTAACAGTGAATATGTTTGCAGAAAGGCAGCTCATCAAGCTCGGTATCTTGTTGAGGATAGTTTTATCTCTGGTTATTTTTGTAGTTTACAACAAGCTTGTTGGAAACCATCTCAGTCGAACATTGATTGGTGCAATTTACGTCTTTTGAATATTTTTCATGTTTACAACTATTTGTGTATTGTCAGGACACTATTGACATTAAGCTGTAAATGAACATTAAATGTTTAATTAAACTGTATGAGTCATGTCTATCATGTATTATTGTTTGTGTCATGTCCTTTAGTGTAGGGCCTTCCTTAGGTATAGTGGGTGGACTGATGAACACCAGGGCCAGGTATAGTGGGTGGACTGATGAACACCAGGGCCAGGTATAGTGGGTGGACTGATGAACACAAGGGCCAGGTATAGTGGGTGGACTGATGAACACCAGGGCCAGGTATAGTGGGTGGGTATAGTGGGTGGACAGGTATAGTGGGTGAACACAAGGGCCAGGTATAGTGGGTGGACTGATGAACACCAGGGCCAGGTATAGTGGATGGACTGATGAACACAAGGGCCAGGTATAGTGGGGTGGACTGATGAACACCAGGGCCAGGTATAGTGGATGGACTGATGAACACAAGGGCCAGGGGGATGGTATAACACAATCCCAAGGACTGATGGACTGATGAACACCAGGGCCAGGTATAGTGGGATGGACTGATGAAACACAAGGGCCAGGTATAGTGGGGTGGACTGATGAACACAAGGGCCAGGTATATTTGGATCGACTGTACCATACAAGGTTCATGTCCCAAGTACAGTCAGATGGACTGGTCCACACAAGGCCCATATATCACCAGATGGACTGGTCCACACAAGGCCCAGATATCATGGGATGGACTGATGAACACAAGGGCCAGGTATATCACCAGATGGACTGGTCCACACAAGGCCCATATATCACCAGATGGACTGGTCCACACAAGGCCCATATATCGTCAGATGGACTGGTCCACACAAGGTTCATGTGCCAAGTACAGTCCGATGGACTGGTCCACACAAGGCCCATATATCATCAGATGGACTGGTCCACACAAGGTTCATGTGCCAAGTACAGTCCGATGGACTGGTCCACACAAGGCCCATATATCACCAGATGGACTGGTCCACACAAGGCCCATATATCATCAGATGGACTGGTCCACACAAGGCCCATATATCACCAGATGGACTGGTCCACACAAGGCCCATATATCACCAGATGGACTGGTCCACACAAGGCCCATATATCACCAGATGGACTGGTCCACACAAGGCCCATATATCACCAGATGGACTGGTCCACACAAGGCCCATATATCACCAGATGGACTGGTCCACACAAGGCCCATATATCACCAGATGGACTGGTCCACACAAGGCCCATATATCACCAGATGGACTGGTCCACACAAGGCCCATATATCATCAGATGGACTGGTCCACACAAGGTTCATGTGCCAAGTACAGTCCGATGGACTGGTCCACACAAGGCCCATATATCATCAGGTGGCCTGTCCAGCACAAGGCCCATATATCATCAGGTGGCCTGTCCAGCACAAGGCCCATATACAGTCAAATCCCGATGAGTCGAATGCTGGTGTCTCGAATATTATGCATAACTCGAAGTACCTGTCGGTCCCGACCATTCCCTGTTATAATTGTCATCATTTGAATACCGGTTACACAAATTCATCTCATAAATACACACGATGACTTGAGAAGGAAATTTGGTCCCATGAGATTCAAACAACAGCAATCTTGTATACATAAGCCGAAGTCAGTCAATGAGAAGTTGATTGGTGTAGCAAACTGATCCAATTAACAAACCAGCGCGGCTCACACCTTTCCGCCATTGACGGGTGAGTTCAAAAGGCAGATTAGTGATTGTACGGAAATCACTGTCTGTGCTAATGAGACTGGAACTGATAAGGTTTCCCTATTAGTGATATGGAAATCATTAGATAAACAAATGCTTAGGCGGAGGAATTAGGACTGGATCATCATTTTTTCTACCCTCATAGACATACCTATGTCTCGAATACATTGATAAGTAGAATTTATTACTTGGTCCCCAGTGATTCGACTCATCGGGATTTGACTGTATCATCAGGTGGCCTGTCCAGCACAAGGCCCATATATCATCAGGTGGCCTGTCCAGCACAAGGCCCATATATCATCAGGTGGCCTGTCCAGCACAAGGCCCATATATCATCAGGTGGCCTGTCCAGCACAAGGCCCATATATCACCAGGTGGCCTGTCCAGCACAAGGCCCATATATCACCAGGTGGCCTGTCCAGCACAAGGCCAATATATCACCAGGTGGCCTGTCCAGCACAAGGCCAATATATCACCAGGTGGCCTGTCCAGCACAAGGTAATGTCTCAGGTGTAGAGAGATCAACTGGTTGATGGTCAACCAGCTTCAAGTCCAAAATTGAAACCATGTACTGCCATCTTCATGCAAAAACCACAAAATATAACACAAAAAGAAAGTTGCAAATTTATTTACAAAACACATCTTTATAATGCGTAATATAATAAATGCACATCAGCTGGTCATCTCTCTGATGATTGAAAGCTTCTACCTGTAGTTACCTGCTCTACGCAGCAACTACTGCCTGTTCCCCCTCACTAACACACACACAGAGTCCGCTGCCAGCTGTTTGCTTCAAATATCATGTAGATGGCAATGGTAAAACTAAGTGATAAGTTTGATTGATATTCAAAACTACTCACCGTTGATACAATTTTGAAGGTAGATTTGGTTTCATTGCTCCTTGCAAGTTCTGGCCATGTGATGGAACTGGATTTTGATAAAATTGCTTGCATGTCTCCATTCTTCACACAAGTGTATGAGGGTTCAAACGGTTGCCTAAAAATCTGGTATCCATGGTAACTAAAGAGCTGAAATCCTGTGGAATACCACTTAGGAATGTTTATCCCATTCAAAGATTTTCAATATTTAAAAACCAAGAAACTATTTCATTTGCCCATATTACATTTTAAGTTTAATGCTGTTGATTGGGCTGGCATTGTTCTTAACTTACTCACGCAGTATGAAGCTTTGGCTGTGGATGTTTTTCACTATGTGTTAATGAAGTAATACCTAATATGGTATAAATGTCAGATATTTCTTGGAACACAGGCAGTAACAACCTACTAGGCCTTCTGCTACGAGATCAACCATGACACAAAGTAAGATTTCAACATAATTGAAAAATGAAAATATGCTTTCTTTGCTGAGAAATGCTAACATGGATTCTGAATGGTTAAGCTTTATGGTATGCAACACCTGATTAACATTCAACTTGAAAAAAATCAATGTGTGTTTATTCTGGACTGACCTACTGACCTATTTTATTCTTTCAAAGCAATGTCTCGCACATGTTTTAGCAAGGGACAAGAAATGGTCTTTGAACACTACCCAAGTGAGGATTCAAACCTGGGCCATCACCATGAAGAGTGAACTCTTTAACAGCTGCATGTACAGAAGTACTGGTATTGGAAATTACTCAATACCACTGCTTGATAATCCTTACCAAAATGTTGCACCGAGAGAACATAATAATGTAAAATACATACCAATCTTGTCCTTATCAATGTTAATTATGTCCTTATCAATGTTAATTATGTCCTTATCAATATCAATCCTGCCCTTATCAATATCAATCTTATCCTTATCAATGTCAGTTCTGTCCTTATCAATGTCAATCCCAACTTTATCAACTTCAATCTGGTATTTATCAATGTAAACCCTTTTCAGTGTCAATCCTGTCATTATCAATGTCAATCCTGTCATTATCAATGTTAATCCTGCCCTTATCAATGTCAATCCTGTCATTACTGTCATTATCAATGTCAATCCTGTCCTAATCAATGTCAATCCTGTCATTATCAATGTCAATCCTGTCCTAATCAATGTCAATCCTGTCATTATCAATGTCAATCCTGTCATTATGTCAATCCTGCCCTTATCAATGTCAATCCTGTTTTTGTCAACTCTGTCCCTATCAATAATTATGTATATAACCTTCTGATCATGTTGCAAACTTACAGTATAATTGCCTCTAACTTCTCATGGCAGGTAATTTCAGGCTTACAAAGTATTTTCGACTAAATGTTTTGACTTTAAAATAATTCTTTGACCCATATCCACAGAAACATAAAAAAATGTCTGATGCAAATCAGCTACTTCAACCTCTAGATTCAATACAAAATTGTGGAAAACGTTGCACAAAATATCTTTAAAATCAACAAATGGTAATCTAACTTGCTTAGGATGGGTTCAGTATTTGCACATTTTAAAAACAAAACAAACATAATTATATACTATTGACAAAGTTCCAAATTTGAAATCCTTCCATTCTTAATAAACTTCATCAAGATTTTGAGTATGATTTATCATTATTCATCAATATTAGGTTCAGGACAACTGAAATGGAATTCACATTGACACTGTATAACAGAATTGTAATTGTAATTCTGTCATTAATATATTTACTTAAATTATTCTATAATGATGAAGGTGTTATGTGGTCGATGGAAAGAACATTTGGCAAAAAGCTTCAAAAGATGAAATGAAACATAAGGGGTTCTGTAAGGAATCTGTATACTGGTAACCATGGAAACACAACATTAATTATCATGCAACAGAAAAAGTTTATTTACTCTTTAGAACAGAGTATCAATGCTGAAATGTCAATGGTAGATGGAAATATGACACATTCAGATAGGAACTGCTCACCATTCTGTCCACCCCCAACAACAAAGAAGGTGTCGGAGGTCTTTCAATGGCTTCTACATGATTCCAGTCAAGATTCTTACCACTCACGATGTTTCAAACAAAACCTGAGAAAATTGACTTACCCTATGTCTACACACATTTTCACCCAGTTACTTTAAGGAGAATGGTCTTGTTTTCAGCCAAACTTTGATGATGCCTTCTCTTTTACACAAATACATTTATCTCCGTATTTGGTTAGAACTATTCAGGCCTCTCCATCTTGTTCCAGCGAGACTTCACCTGAGTGAGAGCATGAATGAGCTGGGTTTAACGCTGCTAACAGTATTTCAGTCATATCACAGCGTGTCAGCTTCGTGTGAAGAAAGTCGGAGATCCAGACATTTCCCACTTCGCTGAAACTAAAGAGGACAGGCATGGTGCTGACAAACGTACAAACATGATTGGGCAGAACTGGGATTTAAACCCAGATTTCACTGAAGCAAAATCATAGCATCTTTTGCTGAAACCCTCCACTAATGTAAAAAATAAAGAGGAAAAGATTTTTTCAAAGAGTATGTCATGGCACTAGTATAAGCATATATATAAAAAATAATAATTTATCTTCAACATGTTTTGAGTACTACCTTTAACAAAAATGGCAATAGGCACTGCGAAACAGTAACTTTAGTTAATTAATATTCTATTAAAATAAAATTTACTTTTCACCTCGTGTTTTGGGCCCCTATCAACAAAGTATTCATATCCCTACGACATTCAGACGCCTATTGTAAACATTAGAGTGAGTGAGTTTACTTTTACGCCGCTTTTAGCAATATTCCAGCAATATCACGGAGGGGGACACCAGAAATGGGCGTCACTCATTGTACCCATGTGGGGAATCGAACCCGGGTCTTCAGCGTGACAGGCAGACGCTTTAACCATCAGGCTACCCCACCGCCCTGTAAACTTTAGAGTTACGAAGGGTCATAAATTTATGACCTCTTTGTGGATCGGAACCCTGGATTAGTAATCTGTGACACTAGTACTTAAAATGTCTGCTCTTACTGTAACAGAAAGTGCACTCCATAACAAGACTCTATTCAATGATTCCAGTATCATCTTGAGACAAGAATCATCATGGATAATCTTTGAGAGAGTAAACAAATCAAATCTTCAACAGAATCAAAATTAACAATATTTATTGAAAGAAATAATGCTTACCCATAGGGCAAACACTTTGAAAGAATGGTGAAAATCTTGATGTATTCTAGTAAGGTGAGATAGTATTTCAGCACTTGGCGATGTGGACGACAAGATCAAAGTGACTAGTTCATCACTTGTACAATGATTGTAATGTGTCCCTAATTATACAGATTATACACGGATTATGTCAATGCATATATGACTTTCCCTCCCTAAGCGGTAACCATGGAAACAGAGGTATCAAATGTCCCAAAATATGAGTAAGAGTTTAATTATTTATGAAACATTTTCTTGAAATAAATCCATTAAATACATTACTTGTATTTTGAAAATATAAAATTTCCCTTCACCTAACATACAACATATTACTTTACTAAGGTGCAACTTGATATCATAGTATCACCATTATATTCTTTATACATCATAGGTTAACGATGACAGAGTGAGTGAGTTTTACACTTCTTCTCAGTTGTAACACGCCATGTCAGCTTCATGGAGTTAGATATTTACCATTTTGCTGATGCCAACAAGCACAGTATGGCGCCGACACACCAAAAAACATTATTTGTGCAATCCAGGATTCAAACCCACAATAGGTTTCTGGTGTGCCAAGGGGACTAACAATGAAAGAAATGTGAAACCTAATGACTTTGGGATGTGCGAATCTGATTTGGCCACTTTATGAGGTATTTCCGATGATAATGCCCAGTCACACAAACCAAGATCTTATGCTGTCAATTTTGTCAACCAATTATTTCAATTAGTTTTACCCCCTTTATAAATGTCCTTTGCGTAATCCCTCAAAGTCATTACACATGGCCACATGAAAAACATTTGTATTTAGATTTTGCAACATCTAAAATATTCTCCCTCACGTCAGCGTGGTCGCCGTGAAACAACACATACCTTAGCAACATTTATGTGGATATTTTGCAAACCTAGCTTTGTACCTTGTATCATACTTGGAAAAAAGATACATAACTGCCTTAATTTGTATCAAATAAAATAACCAGGAAATGTTTTTTCGCAGTTCTGGCCGTGTCATTTCTTAAAACACTCTTCTCTGTTCACAATGTTAAACAATGAAAAAGATGGCAAAACATTTCCCCTGGAGATAACTGGGACAAGTATGTATTGAACTATAGGGAAACATCAATGGAGTACTGACACATCAATGTTATCTAGGAAAACCGTTTCCCTAAAGAATTCCACATACTATTCACCTCACAACTATTCGGACCATTTCATCACAAGGGGGGGGAGAATGGGTTACATAAGTAACAAATATCAACTGTCACATGACTGCACGTTACAGAACACTTAGTCACATCACCTCTTGAAAAATGCTATTATCCAAAACACTTTGGTTATTAATAACCAACCACACATTGCCAAACTCGTCCAAAATAAACAGACCATATTACAAAATCGTCACAGCAATATGATTTATTTTTTAAAATTTGGCAGGTGGCAGTGTTGGCAACCAACTGTAAAATCTCTATAACAATATGAAATTTTTCTCCTAAATATATTATGGTATACTGTTGTTGAAAAATGTCGAATATCTATGGGAGTGCTCACAACCCCATTGTCTGAACAATATTGCCGACAGGACAAGAATCACACACTCCCAGTGTAGGCTAACCAGCTGTGTCTTCTATATCGCTTGGTACAAAAGTAGAACAAAGAGACTTTGCATATGGGTATATAGTCTTATGCTTCATTGTGTAGTTCTCAAACTCCCTACCACTAGGGTTAAAATATACAGTTTACACATCAGGATCAGATAGATTCAAATACATCAATCATGAAACTAAGACTACAGATATCAATATTGTACAGATTAATTACAGCAAGTTCATTAAGATACAGAAAGGGTTTTATCATCACATACCAGATCACAGACTCCAGTGATGAGGACAACGCACAACCCAAAGCCTCTCTTTGAATAGGTTGCCATGGAGATCACATCTCTTATCCAATAGAATCAGTTTTCCAAAATTTCATCACAATTTGCAATGAGTCAACATGGAAATTTCATTTGTTTATTTTTCTTAGAAAATACAGGTTTTCCAATGACAATAGGATGTGTGTTAAAATAGCACATGGCCAACTAATAGGTTCATCTTAGATTCCTTGAGTGAGGAACACCACATTTGTTTGATGAGGTCGTTCATGAACTAGTTCAGGGGATTTAAGTTCACAGGTAAGGTCAACAGGAAATATCACACTTCAGTCTCAAAACATAATATAATAATGATGATTTCTTGTATAGCTGTATAGACTTGTTCAGAGATTTCTTGGGTCTTCGTTATTTCAGCCTGGAGTCAACGAGTCTGTCATCAAACTACATAACAAATATTCTCTGCACCTCCACACCTACGCTTCACAGTCAGTCAACATTGCAGCAGTCATGTACAAACAATTCACTTCATTAATTCCATTCCATATGTAAAAATAACAAAAATGTCAATATATGTAAATCATAAATCTACATACAAAATATGTTCATAGACTTTATGAAATCACCAAATATGTTAAACAAAAAACAATATGCTTCATTTGTAATCTTTTGCTTTCAAGTCCGATTCACTGTTGATGCTACAACCTTGACTGTCTATGAAGAGAATCTTGTCTCCACTCCCGGTATCCATGGCAACAATCCCATGACCAAATATGGTCAACATCTCCAACAAGTATCACTACGCACACAAAGAAATAGGGCAGGCATGATCACAACATCAGTTGGGTGACTGAAAACTTTTCCAATATAGCAAATCAATTTCACTTTACTTTCAAAACTTCCTATATCAAAATGAGTATTTTGCATTGTGAGGTGCAAAAAATTAGTTCGTGAAATAGAATTTCTAGTCTATTTGCTTCACCTATTTTCTAGGCTTACTTTGCAAAGAAAACCCACTACCAAAGTAGAAAATTCCAACATCGTCTTGAACCTGAGTTTTGTGGAATATAGTGATGACTAGATTTAAACGAACATTAATAGAAGAAATAGTTCTCCTGATGTGAAATAGGAATTCGTTTCCCGATGTGAAGAAGGAATTTATCCCCCAATGTGAAATAGGTTTGGAGGACTTCCAAACCTGGTGCATGAACACTACACATTTACATCATATCACTGACGATGATTTCCCCCATTAAAAACAACTGAAAACGATAAAGAAACAATGAAGTTAAAATTCCTGTGATAAATAATGACTATTGAAGCAGCCTCCGTCAACCAGCTGATGAGTGACGCAAACACTGTACATGAACAAACTGCGGGCTTTCATTAAGTAATGTGACTAAAACTACAATCCTGTACAGACAGTGGTGTTGGTGCTGGCCAATATGAGATGACAGCCATGCAAAAAATGATGATGATGAAGACGACATCTGATGATGACGGCACGCTACAATCACCACACTATCAGGAGATCGGAATTCATATTTTGTTCCAACTGTTGTCACGACATCTTGTGAATGAATACAACCAATTTTGAAACAAATATTTGTCAATAAAATGTCAATGCCAAGCCAAAATTATCTGTTATGACACTATCTGTAACTAATGTCTCATAAAATCATTTGCTTAAATCATAAATATATTTCAAATGAGAATTTTTTAGTACTTTTGAGAATAGCTAATAATATGTACTTTATGAGGAATTTCTGCGCCGATAATAAAATATTTAGAGTCCTTACAACAGCTGCAACAAAGTACGCACACGCCTGACGTTGAAGTCGAACACAGGCAACTAGTTGTCATAACATATCCCCGTGCCATCTGCATGACTGCAAGAATGTTGGGTCTAGAGTATTTACAAATGAATTATGTACAGATTAAATTAAATGAGATGTTAAAGCTCCATATCCTGAGCTTCGTCTTCAGAGAAATCACTCATGGAACTTTCACTAGATGAAGATGCATGTTCTTGCTCTCTTAATGCCTCTTCTGTAGCATATTTCTGAACATATTCTGGAAAAAGAAGAAGAAAAAAACATAGTTTATTTGAAAAATAATGTAAACAATAGCATATATATACTAACCATCATAATTAAGGGAAAACCCAGGTAGCAAGAGACAAACTGTCACATTTCCAAGAGTGTAGTTCAATTGCACCTGAACTGACATATTTTATGCCCACAATGACTGGTACTTGTATGCATTACAGATGTAATGACTGGTAGTACTTGTCATGTATTACACATGTAATGACTAGTAGTACTTGTCATGTATTACACATGTAATGACTAGTAGTACTTGTCATGTATTACAAATGTAATGACTAGTATGTGTCATGTATTACACATGTAATGACTAGTAGTACTTGTCATGTATTACACATGTTATGACTAGTAGTACTTGTCATGTATTACAGATGTAATGACTGGTAGTACTTGTCATGTATTACAGATGTAATGACTAGTAGTACCTGTCATGTATTACAGATGTAATGACTAGTAGTACTTGTCATGTATTACAAATGTAGTGAGTAGTATGTGTCATGTATTACACATGTAATGACTAGTAGTACTTGTCATGTATTACACATGTTATGACTAGTACCTGTCATGTATTACACATGCAGTGAGTAGTATGTGTCATGTATTACAAATGTAGTGAGTAGTATGTGTCATGTATTACACATGTAATGACTAGTACCTGTCATGTATTACACATGTAGTGAGTAGTATGTGTCATGTATTACACATGTAGTGAGTAGTATGTATTACACATGTAATGTGTCATGTATTACACATGTAGTAGTAGTATGTGTCATGTATTACACATGTAATGACTAGTAGTACTTGTCATGTATTACACATGTTATGACTAGTAGTACTTGTCATGTATTACAGATGTAATGACTAGTAACTGTCATGTATTACACATGTAGTGAGTAGTATGTGTCATGTATTACACATGTAGTGAGTAGTATGTGTCATGTATTACACATGTAGTGACTAGTATGTGTCATGTATTACACATGTAATGACTAGTACCTGTCATGTATTACACATGTAGTGAGTAGTATGTGTCATGTATTACACATGTAATGACTAGTAGTACTTGTCATGTATTACACATGTTATGACTAGTAGTACTTGTCATGTATTACAGATGTAATGACTAGTAGTACCTGTCATGTATTACACATGTAATGACTAGTAGTACTTGTCATGTATTATGTAGTGAGTAGTATGTGTCATGTATTACACATGTAATGACTAGTACCTGTCATGTATTACACATGTAGTGAGTAGTATGTGTCATGTATTACACATGTAGTGAGTAGTATGTGTCATGTATTACACATGTAATGACTAGTAGTACTTGTCATGTATTACACATGTTATGACTAGTAGTACTTGTCATGTATTACAGATGTAATGACTAGTAGTACCTGTCATGTATTACAGATGTAATGACTAGTAGTACTTGTCATGTATTACAAATGTAGTGAGTAGTATGTGTCATGTATTACACATGTAATGACTAGTAGTACTTGTCATGTATTACACATGTTATGACTAGTAGTACTTGTCATGTATTACAGATGTAATGACTAGTACCTGTCATGTATTACACATGTAGTGAGTAGTATGTGTCATGTATTACAGATGTTATGACTAGTAATACCTGTCATGCATTACACATGTAATGACTAGTACCTGTCATGTATTACACATGTAATGATTAGTACTTGTCATGTTTGGCGAGAATACTCCTGAAAGCAGCATGAAATGATACTCACTATAAAAGAAATAAAACAATGACATTTTTGTCATCACTTGTTCAAAGTGTGTGTTTATTAATGTAATAATTCATTGTTAACAACGAAACACCTCCACAAAGGTATTAGACCATTCCAAAGGTCGAGATTGTGTTTGAGGCTCCCAAGAACAATCTTGGGGCCTCTCAAAAGTCTGCTTGAGGCGATATATGCTCAACATGTGAGTACACAACAGATTGTATTGAAACTAATTTTAGAATTCAGAATTTTTAGAGAAAAACCTTCATGCCCTCAAGCACCATTTTAAAAAAGACATGGTTTTGAATGTTTCAACCTGAGAGGAACAACACATGGTACTATTCCGAATGTCTAGACAAGGCCTGAAGTATAGATAACTGATCCCAGAACATCTTCATGAAAGGGAGGTAACTGCTGGTGGCAATGCACAATGATGCGTCAATCAATATTCATAGCAACAGCAGCCCTGTTATATCACTATGCAGATGATGACATACTTATCCCACATTGTGTTATCACTGTTATCCAATTCGATATAACCACGTTACCTGATAACAATGGCTCAGGTAACAATGCCTCCCTTGACAACAAAACTAACACTGACTTCAATCAATGAATTCTCAACAAGGGCTCACAGTGGTAACAAAAGGGAAAATAGCAGAAGTTTCTAAAGTTCAGAATTTCTATTTTGTGACTGCAAGGTCAAAACTAAAATACTGTATCCACAATCTCACCTATCATAATGCCTTCACTGGATGATACTCTTTTCTTATGCTAAAATATCAAGTTATCCGTACACTGTACCTACTCTGTCATCTGTCAACTTCTAAGAAACTGGTAGTGGTGGGACAGCGTAGAGGTTAAAGTGTTCGCTCATCAAACTGAAAACCCAGGTTCAAATCCCCACATGGGTACAATAGACAAGCCCATTTCACGTGATCCCTGCTGTGATACTGCTGGATTATTGCAAAAATCGGCGGGAAATCTTACTCCCTCACTAATACTTAGATATAAACTAATATTCACCATCACCGATCAAGAGTACATAATTTCCAACAGCCAAGGAAACCTAGCTGATGTTATCTGTGCTAGAATAAAATAGAGTAATGGTTTATTCAAAATACACGTTTCATCTGCAGCTGTTAGTTAACAAGATCCCGTGTCACCTTGTTGTTGTGGCTCCAATATCGTATCACCCACGACAAATTACAGCACCATGACAATCCCATCAGTTATTTTAGGTTCATATTTAGAGCACCATCAATAATTTCATCCAACACTGCATTGAAAAAATCAAAGTTAACTATCATGTTTATTACTGAATATTTTTATGACCTATAAAACTTTGTCTTCTGGTGATGCGCCGTCATACAAAGCAAACCTTAACGCTACCACAGTTGTCAATGTTAAACTACAGGGCCTAGATTTTCAAAGCTCTCTTAGCGCTAAGATAGTCGTACGTAAGTTAATGTTAATGTATGGCACTTACGACTATCTTAGCGTTAAGAGAGCTTGAAAATCTAGGCCCAGGAGTTTATGATCGCTCTGTACAATGCCACACCAAACCCAGACAATATTGTCGGCAGTGAAATACACCCATATGATTCCTGAACACCTGATAAATTTAGTGCTAACTCCCTATTTCACCAACAGCAGTTTCCAGTAATATTATATTGGAGTCTTCATTAGACAGATGCAAGACCATCAACAGACTTCACAGAGTCAAAAAACAAGATACAACCATGCTTCCAAGCAAACAGTATCAGACTACTTTGACGGACTATACAAACATCCTGTCTTTGCCAGTGTTTCTGAAATACAGCCCTTGTGATTATTTCCTTTAAATAAAATGTATGTTGTAGTTTAGTCGCAACTTCATCAGACAGCGGGACAGTAGAAAGCTATGTCCAGGAGAGGCTTTCTATCAAGATGAAATGCTGTAATATGACTGGAAGCTATCTGAGTGACATGGCAATGGATAGATCCACAGTGTATGTAATTACAGGATCCACAAATGATAGCATAGGATGCTTTGAGCAATATGACTCACCTCTAACTTTTTTCTTGTATTCCTCTGGTTTGTGTAGATATAGTGCTGCAGCATCCCCATTTAAAGGATCTATTGGGTTGGGGTATGTCAACAGCTGAGGCAGGAAGGACTCAAATATGTTGGACAGGTCTGAAATAAACCGTACAAGAGTGAGTGAGCGAGTGAGGAGGGTCTGATGCTGAAGTGAGCTGTCTGCTTTGTGAGTGAGTGAGTTTAGTTTTATGCCACACTCAGCAATATTCCAGTTTTTGGCGGAGATCTGTAAATAATCAAATCTGGACCAGACAATCCAGATATCAACAGCATGAGCTCGATTCTATGCATCTGGGATATGGTGACACATATCAACCAAGTCAGCGAGTCTGACCACACGATCCCGTTAGTCGCCTCTTATGACAAGTAAGGGTTACTGAAGATCAATGCTAACCCGGATCTTCACGGGTTGTCAGCTTCATGAGGGGAAAGCCGAAAGTGATACAGGTCTCAGACTTCCCAGAGAATCGAACCCAAAATCATCAATCACGTTTCTGTTGAGGGATGCAACTCTGCACATTGAATTGTGATAAATAGCACTATCATTACATCCAAGTAAAATAGGCCATTAAAATGCTCCCACTTGCGTAGATTGATGCTCATGCTGTTGATCACTGGATTGTCTGGTCCAGACTCGATTATATACAGACCACCGCCATATAGCTGTAATATTGCTGAGTGTGGTGTTAACCAACCAACCAACCAACCAACCATTATAATGCAATCAAGTGGTCAACATGGTGAGCAACAACCCAAACAGTGAATGTATAAGTACTCCCACTTACACATTTGTAAACTGGCTGTTGTTCTGCACATAATGCCATGACAATATAAGCATATATTTATGGTAGTGGGACCCTCACCACATATTCATCACATAAAACATTAACATACATAGGATAACAGCTAACTGTGTGATTGTGTACACATTGTTCCTTAAAATACATCAATATATGATTAGTATGTCAACGTTGGCAACATAGATACTTGCACAACTGTGGAAATTGTGGAATGGAAATTGTGGAAAATGGTGAAAGCGAGGCCAGTGGATCAAATATTGAGTGAGTGAGTGAATTTAGTTTTATATACATCTCTTTCAGCAAAATTCCAGCAATATCACAGTGGGGGGGAAACCAGAAATGCGCTTCACACATTGTACCAGTGTTTAAAACTCCCAAAATTCCAAGCCAGACAGCCGGACTGGTAATTTAAAAAAATTACCAGTCCGGATACAAACTTGCCTGTCCGGTTTTCAACAATAAAAAACTGTGACTGCCATTGCCAACTCGCGCAAGATCAATTCACTATTTGTAGGCATCGCAATTAACTACATAGCACTAACAGGCAATGCACCGAGTTAAGGTAAACTGAAAGTACACGTGTTATGATTGGTTATCGTAACATGAACTGTACAATCGTATGTAGTTTAATATAATTTTCATAATACCTTAAACACCTCAAACTGACGACAGGAGAAGCTGTCTGATATTATCAAATATTTACAGTTAGGGGTAAAAATATCAACCAGACCACCGGACAGGCTACTTTTGAAATTTGACCGTCCGAGATGACAATAGACCGTTCCGGACGGTCGGGCAGGCGGGAATTTTAAACGCTGATTGTACCCATGTGGGGAATCAAACCCAGGTCTTCGGCATGGCGAGAAAACACTTTAATCACTAGGCTACCCCCACCGCCCTCAAATATTGAGAATCACACACAATATCAGTTTCATCTACAACTCACCATACAACGCTGTCCATGCCTGGTTAATGACATCTAAACACACCGTGCCAGATCTGAAGAAAATAGCAATGTGTCGTTACTGTCAAATAACCTCATCATATGTAGAGGGTGTTTAGCATGCTACTCACGTTAATAGACAATACCTTCGAACATTCATGGTATTAGTACACTTTTCCTGAGAACACAGTACTACAGTGAAACCTGCCAACACCAGCACCTGTCTAATCTGGCACACTGTCAAAACCGGCATAACATTTTGATCCCGCCATTTTACAATGGAAAATGATTGTCAATGTCTAATCCGGCATCCAGTCTAAACTGGCATTTTATTTCGGTCCCGTGGGGTGAGGGTTGAGACAGGTTTCACTGTATTTCAGTGCTAACACAGAAACGAAATGTATGTTATCTGCTCCTAGTACATGTTTGCAACATCTAATTGTGTGAGAGGAGCATTGTAATGCCATAAATATCCACATTCAAGTAAATCACTTCTTTCTTTCAAGTGCACAACATGCGAGGAGTAGTTTGAGGATAGAATGTTGATACAAGAGCCCTAGCATTAGGTAAGTCACAGAAGTACACACTGAACAAACATTTGTTTGAACAGACCCTGCTCTCTGGGTGTGACAAAATCAAACAAATATCTTGCCCAATACCCTCCTACTACAATCTACAATGATATTTCATCAGATAAAGATGAAACAGGAACTAGTTAAGAGGACAATAAGCCCATCCAGCTGCCAATCCTTGGTTACCCCCCAAACAAGCACTAAATCCATACATAAACTGAAGGAAACCATCCCTATTCAGAATGTCAGCATCGCATGTCTGTACAAGACGTGAGGAATAATGAAACTTTGAGTGAGCGAGTTTAGCTTTACGCCACTTTTAGCAATATTCCAGCAATATTGCAGCAGGAATCACATGAAATGGGCTTCACACATTCTACCCATGTGGGGAATCGAACCTGGGTCTTTGGTGACGACGATCGAATGCTTTAACCACAAGACTATTCCAATGGCCACCCCTAACTGCTGCATAGCCTTAGATTGGGGTCAAGAACTGGATGCTCTTCTGAGACAGGGGTTTCACTGTCCCACTTTCTCCACATAGGCCTTCACTCCATGAAGTAAGTGAGTATGGTTTTATGCTGGTATTAGCAAGATTCCAGTAGTGTAGCACCAGGGGCAGCAGAATTGTTCTTCACACATTGTACCCATATGGGGACCTGAACCCAGGCCATCAGTGAGATGAGCAGCCCTGGGTGCCGTTCCACTAACCGATCTTAGCCCTACGCCAATCGTAAACCCCTAAAATCCCAATCTTAGCATGACGTTACGATCGGCATACCGTTCCACTAACCAATCTTACTCATGTCAATCGTAAAGTTAAGATCCAAAGTCTAAGTTGCTCATGACCAACCTAGAATCGCTAAAATCAATCGTAGAGAAACCAAAATGGTGGCTTTCATATTCTATGTGACTGACTGACTGACTGAGTTTGGTTTTACGCCGCTTTTAGCAATATTCCAGCTACATCATGGCGGAGGAACACCAGAAATGGGCTTCACACATTGTACCCATGTGGGGATTCGAACCCGGGTCTTCGGCGTGACGAGACAACGCTTTAACCACTTGGCTACCCCACCGGCCCTATTCTATGTGAAGAAGAAGAGCAAGCATTTCACCGTGAGCGTCCCCTAAAAACCCCCATGAAATGAATATGTTTATTTCTGTGATGTAAACAAACACTGCACTGAAGCCTTACAAATGTGAGGCCAGTCTGACCACTGTTGTCATGAGAACACAGCCGAGTCGGTGTAATACATTTGTACATAGAAATAGAGTACAACAATATTGCAACGTCATGGTTAATAATAGGGACGGGTCATGAAGTGAACAATGTTGTGAAACAAAAGGATACAAATATGTTTGATTTCACTGCGCTTATTTGGTGGGGGATTCTGAATTTTAAGGCAGGCCATGTGTTTTTCAAGACCACTAACAAATTCTAGATATGTTATCAGATAATGTGCTTATGGCGAGGTAGAGGCATTCACATGCACTTGCACCTGAAACCAAGGTGCTCACTACCCTAATATTTTTTCTCGAGGTTTTTTCTCCATGTTTTTCAATTGGTTCCAAAACTACTTCCTTCGTCTGCAAGACTATGCAAAAGGAGATAACTCGTGCCTCGTATTTTTCTATCTCTCGCACGAAAGAGTCTCGATCTAAGCTTAGATTGGATCGTAAGATCGGGACCGGCTACGATCGGCCTAAGATCGGTTAGTGAAATGGGTGTAACTTTTAGCTAAGACGATTGTAAAATTGGCGCAACTTGCTCAGATTGATCTACGTTAAGATCGGTTAGTGGAACGGCACCCTGGGATTCAGGCACCCAATCACTAGCTGGGAATCCTGGATGGGACTCAACCCAACAAAAAGTACTAGAATCTGTACTTTAATGAGAAAGTGTAATCCGAAATATAATGTATGTTACATCTGACCGTTTTCTAAATATCATTGTGTATTCATAGTGACAGCATGTGTCATATGGTCCATATTCATCATAGTGAGTGAAGGTTTTAAGACAAACCTGGCTGATGACAAAGTTACCAAAGGCAGGTTACTACAGTAGTGATTGAGTGAGTGAGTGAGTCCAGTTTTATGCCGCTTTTAGCAATATTCTAGCAATATCACGGCGGGGAACACCAGAAATGGACTTCACGCATTGTACCCATGTGGGGGAATCGAACCCGGGTCTATGGTGACAAGCTGACGCATGAACCACTAGGCTACCCCACTGCCCCGGTTACTATGGTAACAGAAGAAAGCTGGTCATCCCAGGTGGTCCCAGATTCAAGTACAATCCATGCCAAGCTGCCACTGTGACATCTAATCCACATTAGTAAACTATTAGTGGATAATCGGGGCCTATCTTCACCAACATAATGACAAAGGTCACAAGTCAAAACAAAATCATCTTTTTAGAGCGACTGACATTTTAAAAGCTGTACAGTTTCTACCACTGGGCTTTGACAATACTTACACTTCATCAATATTGGGGTGGTATATTCTATTCATGAAACCTGCAAAGAAAAACATGCATTTCTGAGTTATGTTATGAACACATGGTAATCACCGAACAGATAAACGTGAATTACTGTCATCACAGTATGTAACATTATGCATAAAAAGTGCATATTTCGATTACTACCTTGATGTCAATGTTTGGATTGCAATAAACCAAGCTATTTCAATGACAGCAGTAGCAGTGTTTGAAATGAACAATGACTGGGAGGATCAACTGATGTCTTTAAGGTTTTTGCTCTCAAAGTATTTGAATGAAGGCATCCTTAAATGTTTATTATTTAGCATATGGGATACGACTTTCATGTTAAATCCTGACCTTGAAGCACATTGTTGCATCAGTTATTGCAGGGACAGAATGAAATTTAGCTTAGGGGTCCACACGGGGCACCAAACAGATGATTTAGGTGAGCCTTTGGGAAAATGAACATGCCCATACGTTTTGATGTTCCAATTAAACTTAAAACAATTACATCATTCAATTTATTTTTGAACAAAACAGTAAACATCATGTAAACCTGTAAACCTGAGAGCTGGATTTCCTAAACATCATCAGAGTGCAAGAATCGTTCAGCATCATTTGTCCTGGACCCAGAAACTAACCACAATGTATGTTATCATCCTGGGTCCCATTCCACTAAGCATCCATAACATTACGACCTGTCATAACTTTTCTGTTTACCGTAGGCTTACGAATGTCGTAGCACTACGAACACTTAGTGGATCAGGACCCTGAACGGGATTTCCTGTAATGTGCACTGGCATTCAAAATGGCTGCTCCCACATGGTGCTAGGGAATGTTTGAATACAACTGACTGACTGAGTTTAGTTTTACGCCGCTTTTAGCAATATTCCAGCAATATCACGGCGGGGGACACCAGAAATGGGCTTAACACATTGTGCCCATGTGGGGAATGTATGAATACAAACAGATACAGCTGACTATACTCTGCAGTAATGAAGTTATGGCATCGTTATGCCACAGGCAAACCGCAAACAACAACAAAAGATGAGGATTGTCTACCAGATCCGTTGTGAATCTAGAGACTCCTATATTGGTGAAACGTCCCACCCGCTCCCACTACGAATCAAAGAACACAAAACTTCAGTCCAGAAAAAAAACTTGAAATCCGCCATAGCTGACCACACCCAAGCCAACCCTGACCATGCCATCCCATGGAACAACGACGACATCCTGGATATCAACCGAACAGACTACAAGATTAGGAAAGTCCTTGAAGCCATAAAAAAACAACACTACATCATGATCAAGGTTATTTCATCTCCTCAGCCTATCACCACATAATCAAAGACGATTGCCAGTAATCCACCCATACCTCACTTGTCCATCTGGCTTCAGTGCTTCCCTTTGTGTGTTGTAATCACGACCAATCACAGTGTACTTCAACTTACTTATTACCATCTCATTGTACATCAACTCAACCTCTAATCACAATCAATCACAGTGTACTTCAACTTACTTATTACCATCTCATTGTACATCAACTCACCATTGTATAAACTCAACCTCTAATCACAATCAATCACAGTGTACTTCAACTTACATATTACCATCTCATTGTACATCAACTCACCATTGTATAAACTCAACCTCTAATCACAATCAATCACACTGTACATCAACCTACTCAGCTGAAATCACTAATCAGATGTCCAATGTACATCAACCTTGTCAATTGTATATGCTCACTATGCAGCTATGTATATATTTTCCTTGTTTCAACTCATTGTATCACTTGCTTGATAACGGTGTCAGTACCTTCACAGAAACGTCGCACTTATGGCAACAGAGAAGTTGACTATCCAAAGAACTTGGTTTTCCTTAATCTCTATTTTATTAATATACCTACAAAAGTTCTAACATTTGAGTCAAGATTACTAATGCACTGTTTGTGTCTATTCTGCCCGCTTGTCTGTAGTGATTCACATCTCTAGGGGAAACAGTGAGAGTGAGGGAGTACTGTTTTATGCCACTTTTAGCAATATTCCAGCAATATCATGGCGGGGGACACCAGAAACGGGCGTCACACATTGTACCCATGTGGGAATCGAACCCGGGTCTTCGGTGTGAGGAGTGAATGCTTAAACCACTAGGCTACCCGACTGCCCCGGAAAATGATGAGTGATGAAGAGGCTTACACAACACAAAAATGAGCATGCAGCAGCCTTTAAAGTCTTGATAAAAATAATATAGTGCATCCTGAAGGGCAGAAAGTTACATTCAGTGAACCAACTTAGTGATCAATATAGAGGTCCTGTAAATAAAGTAACAACCAAGTCTTATAGCACAGTATACCGGTTCTGGACCATTTCACTACTAACAGGATCCTCATGTTTCCTGTATGGACCCTTGAAACTAATTATGGGGGATTCCGTGGACTCTAGGTCACAGGTCAAGGTCAAACATGGTTGAGTGTACTGTATGGGGTATCAACTTGTTACACTTATATATGTTACAGTATGGAAACAATAACATCACAGGCTTGCTTATTTAGACTCATTACCTATTGAGGGTGACTTGAATGGGTACTTCTCTGGCAAATCTACCCGGACCTTCCAGACACCACCTTCATAGGGGGCTGAAAGTAAAAACGTTAGTCAGAACAACGTCAAACTATGGGTATCGTAATAATAAATATAATTCCAATCACATGGTGCAAAAATTGAGATTGATAATGTACTCATGGCACAATACTTGTTATAAAAGAGATTAGAAAGATAAATCTTCCTGTTCTTTGAAAGAAGAATGACTTGGCACTGTAAAAACGTACTCTTGAAGATTGTTCTGATTCATGGCCCGGTGTGATGAAGGTTTTAAGGATATGACTTGAGTTTTCTGGGGACGTCAAGGAAATGCTTCTGTCCAGAACACATGACCCTGATTGTGCCGTGAGCAGGATACAGAGAGAATGCACACACTAATACATCAAGGACAGAACTGTTAAGTCCACTCTTGCTCTCACCAGTCATCAGTGAAGCTGCACGTGCTGGAGTGATGCTGTCGGACTGGCATTTCTTGTGTTTATATTTGTTGCGGTCTGGAGATGATGTTCGTAGACATACTATATAGTAGACTGTTCCCAAGTCAATGTATGACAGTATCTAGCAGGACCTGACGCTCTTTTCTCAGTAACAATATGTCAAATGGAGAAAATATTACTGAGATGAAACTAGCAGGATTAATATATTTCAGCGACTTGTTTCTCCAATAAAAATTGGGAGCAACCCACAAAACTTCCGTAGCTCTGTGCCATTTGCATTAAATTGTAAGCCTATGATAAAGTATAGAGTTATGATGGGTCGTAATGGTACAAAAGTTTTGCAGATAGGGTCCCTGTATTGTAAGTGTATATTGTAGTAAGTACAGACCCAGCAAACAGGTACCTCTGTTTACCACATAAAGGTGTAACAAAGTTGCCTCATTTTTCCATCAAATCATACCAATTAACGCACAATCAAATATCATGAGAGTACAATTAAATTCTTTTTCAAATATTCAGTCTACATATCTTAATACATATTCAAGGACTGACTGACTGAGTTTGGTTTTACGCCGCTTTTAGCAATATTCCAGCAATATCACGGCGGGGGACACCAGAAAAGGGCTTCACAAATTGTACCCATGTGGGGAATCGAACCCGGGCTGTCGGCATGAGGAGCAAATGCTCTTACCACTAGGCTACCCCACAGCCCCCATATTCAAGGAAGTAGAATTACAGGCTCAACTGAATGTGAAGGTAAAACAGACATAATTCAGAACAAAACAATAATAAAATATACTCACTTCCTGGTGGACCATAAAATTTCACCATGAACTCATTCAGGCCTCCAAGAATTGTGACCTCATGCTTGCTTTCTATTCTGAACAAGGGTCAAGGATCACAACAAAAAAAGTCATATCACAATTAACATCAAAACTGAAGCTCTAGCCTTTGATTCTCAACAACAAGAACACCTACTATCAAAAGCAAATGGCTGGTATGAATATAGGTTTGTGCTTGTACTGCACAAATATTAAACTGAACATTGCTTGTCTATTTTATCTCTGATTATACATGAATAACAACGCTGGCTTACAGTGGCACAAGAATTAGTTTTATTATTGTATCAAATATTATGATTGTCAAGTAACTTTTGCAAGGATAATATTATCCCATGTAACCTTGGTAACACAGTCAGCATACTTCCTGAGAGAAACTATGAACGAAATTTAAGAAATCATTGACATAATTATAAGCAGTTATAGAAATAGTTATTTCTCATCACAGAAGTAATGAATAATATTGTACACCTGAAATAGGGCCATTGGCATAATAAGTAAGTATTTCAATCATGCTGTTTATTTAACATAACAAAATGAGCTTGACACACATACATGTATCAAGTTCAAATTTTGACTTCCTGCAGAAATTCACCATATAACGAGGCTTATGTGCTGATCAATTTCATCACATTTCTTCTGCCTTCTACAGTCAAATTACTAACAAGGAGAGAGCCAATTACTTCAACTGCTGCTAATCCCTCAATTGTTACATGTTCAATAGGATTCTTGAATTCTTGAACAATACATGTGAACTAAATAACATCTGACTAGTTATTTAACCACCAACTAACAAATCAGTGTTTGAATATTTATTGCACGACTCTGAATAAGCGATGAATTGTTTTCAGTTGCTTCTTTACAATCAACAAGAGTTTGCATCATAAATAGATTTCAAATCTCCCATAATTAATTAAAGCCTGTTATAGGTAATCACCAATCGTTATTTACAATCTATTTACATATTATATTATATTTATGTCATTCTTACCACGTTAACAGTTGTTAGCATGTTCTGGATGTTGCAACCACTTACCCTTGTAACAGTAAATTGTTTGGGACTTTCAGCAACACATCAAGACGCCCAAATGTTGCCACCTTACAAATGTGCGTTAAAAGCTCGACTTGCAAATAAATCGAAACACAATATCGACTGGTTTGTTTCATTGAGAGCAGGGCTGTTTCACGGTCACATACCTGGCAACAACATAACCGTGACCTGTTTACCTACAAACGATGCAATCTGGACTCCCTCGACAAAATTGGAACGGTCTTATGCATGACCTTATTTAGGATGACGAACATGCAGCGTTACACATATACATCAACTTTAAACTTAAACCATATAAGGCGATATAACTTCAATCGGTTATCCATGCATAAGAAAACGGTTGGGGTTGCCAGCTGACAAATATTTATGCCCTTTCGAGGGCCCGAGCCCGAGTGAAACGAAATTTATGCCAACGAGAAGTTAGGTGACATTTGCACAAATGCCTTCTAAATCGAACAACACCATACAAATGCTTTGAAACTAGGATACAATTTGACCACGTCAGTGTCCATCCGTCTTTTACCGGGGCTTGGGGACGACATAGTGAGAAAATTTCACCTAAATAACCCGTCCAGATCTGTCTTCTTCCACAACAACAACAGCTATGGCGGAGTAGATATCTGCTATGGGAGTGACGTATCCTGGTCACGTGGTACATATAAGCCACGCCTATTTGAAACAAAAAATCCAAATTTTTGAGCTTGTATTGCCTTCACAAGCCGCAGTAATGTCTATTTTCACTATTAATTGACATACTTAGTAAATAGAGGCTCGTATAACCGATAAATACTGACGTGTAACTGTTTGGGAGATTTAAGGTCAAAGGTCAGAGATGATTGACACGCGATACACTGCGGTCAGCTGTTCGATGTAAACAAACCCACATGATGGTTGCTGTCGTGTTTGTATACAAGAGACACAAACAGCTTTCTCATCGGTTTTGTTATGTTGGAAGCAACAAGTTCGGCTGAATATTCACACTTGACATTTATTTCACGGTCATATCATTCTCGTGGTTTCAGAGATGCAGAAACTGTACATGTTTGTTGGCAATGAGAGCTCGCTCCATCCCGGAAGTGAACCTTGCATCATTTTCTCACGAACAGGAACATCGTCTACAATTAATCATTCAGAGATTAATTAAATATTAGACCTAACACACGACTGACATTATCGAAAAGATACTTTCAACGCCAATCAGAGGACGTTTTGGGTGATGTTTTGTTGAAACCGTTAGTGTGATTATTACGTCATGGGCTATTTTTATCGATGACAGACAGCCACAAAGAAACGGGGCATGTTTGTGTAGTGTTGAGCTGACAGGCTGCGTCACGCCCAGA
Organism: Haliotis rubra; assembly: GCF_003918875.1. NCBI lineage: Eukaryota > Metazoa > Mollusca > Gastropoda > Lepetellida > Haliotidae > Haliotis > Haliotis rubra. Next base: position 299,320 of record NW_025765625.1, on the reverse strand, counting down.
CAGCGCTCATTCACTTCCTTCCCTTTGTGGTACAGTTCAACTTTATAAAGCATCTAAGGAGATGACATTGTGCAATAACACTGTATAGACTGTATCATCATATGCCAGGTTCCCAATAACCACGCCACAGTATTATAATGAGGATAAAAAATACAAATATTACAGAATTTGAATATTTAAGAATGGTACAAAAACAAAGACGAAATATAATAAAATACAGTAGAAATTTAGAAATGAAGATACAGGATATTTAATAAGTATAAATGAATTACCTTAATTATAGAACCCCAGCTATAAGAAGCAGACCGGAGTGAAGAGTTTGTTGCACTGTTAGGTTACGTCATTTAAAAGTTTATACAGATGAGATTTAGTCTGTCATATTCACAACACTGTAACTTTCAGCTGATTGTAATGGTTACTGTAATAAATATAAAGTGATACTTCGTTTCTATTTTTACTAAATAATGTTTTCCATTGACCTTATATTTCACATTACATTGATATTACAGCCTAACTTCCTGAAGCCATCGTTACACATATTGTCTTAACATAATAACGGTAATCAAAGGTAATTGTTGTCTGATCATAATGCACATTTCTCGCTGTGTTATCTGTTCCACGCTGCTGGTTCTCTACAGCTGGCTCTGTGGCCAGTAGTAGACCTGTGATCTAAGTCCACGCAATACATTACGCATAGTTACGTCCCTTAACGGATCGTCGGTTCATTACCAATATTTCCTCCCGATGAGGGACCTCTAAGCACCAAGTCTGGCTTCCAGACTGGAGAATAAAATGATGAAGGGGTCCAACTCTTGTCAAGAATTATTGGACAAAAAATGGCCTGGGTTTCTTTTGGGTTTTAGCCTTTTTTAATTAATATTTACGTAGATATATATAAAGATAACTTTATTTCAAGGACTGAATGTCAGTCTCATAAACACCAAACTCATCCCCGTCGGTTTCTGAAAATTAGCATCTTTTTTAAAACGTCTATTTGGACTGCTTTGCCACAGTTTTTTTCTAATATATCTTGTATACTGTTAAGGCGATCACTATAAAGTACGCATCTGTCATGTCGTATTGCAAGGCAAAAATCAATACAATTTGGAATAAGTACAGCGGTACAGTCTCAACTGGAATTTGACTTGGTAACCCTTGCACTCTAAACCCGCTGAATACCTCCAGCATATATTTACTGTGTGGGTCCCGTTCCCCTGGGCGGTCTAAGTACGTTCTTGTTTGTTTGTTGTTCAACGCCGCACTCACCAATTGTCCTGCTATATGACGGTGGTCTGAACCTGACAAGTGGTTGACATCATGAGCATCGGTCTACACAACTGGGTTTGTCTTGTTGGTTGGTTAACGGCACACTCAGCTATATTCCAGCTATATGGCGGCAGTCTGTAAATAACCGAGCCTGGACCAAACAATCCAGTGATCAACAGCATGGGCATCGGTCTACACAACGGCACACTCAGCAATACTCCAGCTATATGGCGGCAGTCTGTAAATAACCGAGCCTGGACCAAACGATCCAGTGATCAACAGCATGAGCATCGGTCTACACAACGGCACACTCAGCAATACTCCAGCTATATGGCGGCAGTCTGTAAATAACCGAGCCTGGACCAAACAATCCAGTCACTCGGTTATATTCCAGCTATATGGCGGTAGTCTGTAAATAACCGAGCCTGGACCAAACAATCCAGTGATCAACAGCATGGGCATCGGTCTACACAACGGCACACTCAGCAATACTCCAGCTATATGGCGGCAGTCTGTAAATAACCGAGCCTGGACCAAACAATCCAGTGATCAACAGCGTGGGCATCGGTCTACATAACGGCACACTCGGTTATATTCCAGCTATATGGCGGCAGTCTGTAAATAACCGAGCCTGGACCAGACAATCCAGTGATCAACAGCATGGGCATCGGTCTACACAACGGCACACTCAGCAATACTCCAGCTATATGGCGGCAGTCTGTAAATAATCGGGTCTGGACCAGACAATCCAGTGATCAACAGCGTGGGCATCGGTCTACACAACGGCGCACTCAGCTATATTCCAGCTATATGGCGGCAGTCTGTAAGTAACCGAGCCTTGACCAGACAATCCAGTGATCAACAGCATGGGCATCGGTCTACACAACGGCACACTCAGCAATACTCCAGCAAATAATCGGGTCTGGACCAGACAATCCAGTGATCAACAGCATGGGCATCGGTCTACACAACGGCACACTCAGCAATACTCCAGCTATATGGCGGCAGTCTGTAAATAATCGGGTCTGGACCAGACAATCCAGTGATCAACATCATGGGCATCGGTCTACACAACGGCACACTCAGCTATATTCCAGCTATATGGCGGCAGTCTGTACATAATCGGGTCTGGACCAGACAATCCAGTGATCAACAGCATGGGCATCGGTCTACACAACGGCGCACTCAGCTATATTCCAGCTATATGGCGGCAGTCTGTAAATAATCGGGTCTGGACCAGACAATCCAGTGATCAACAGCGTGGGCATTGGTCTACACAACGGCGCACTCAGCTATATTCCAGCTATATGGCGGCAGTCTGTAAAGTAACCGAGCCTTGACCAGACAATCCAGTGATCAACAGCATGGGCATCGGTCTACTCAACTGGGATACAATGGCATGTCAACCATGTCAGCGGGCCCGATCCCGTTAGTCGCCTTTTACGACAAGCATGGGTTGCTGAAGATCAATTCCACCCAGGATCTTTACACGTTGATCTCAGCACTAGGGCTATTGTAAGCTTCTGTTTAAGCATAAGACACGATCATATTTGAACCAAGATAGCTTTGAGGAACGGAGCCTTGATGTTCTTGGCAATACTCGTTAAATATGGTCAGTGTGTATTTTCACAGTTAAGTTGTCCTTGGTCTAGTAGGTAGAGCGTCTGCTTGGAGAACACAAGATCGGAGGTTCGATCCCAGTCCACGTCATAGAAAAGGACGTTTAAAGTGTTAGTTGTTGTTGCCCTGTCTGGCTCACAGAAGCAGATGAATAAACATCACAAAATAAACCGTTCTTGGGACAGACGCTCCATCCACTTGACCACATAGGTGGTCAGACCAGTTATGTATATTAGTGTGAGTATATTATATCTTTAAACCAAGTTCAAAAGAAAGCCATTGTCGTTGTGTACATATCCCACGTGTTTCACAGTGTATGTACAGACAGGTGCCGTTGTAGCGCAAGAACGATCTTAGCGCTAATGTATGGCGCTTACGACTATCTTAGCGCTAAGAGAGCTTCGAAAATCAAACTTAAGGTAGCGATCTTAGCGCTAAAGGCCGTTCCCATACAACATAGCACTTAGGACACTAAATTGCTACAAAAGCAACACCAGAAACGGGTTTCACACATTGTACCCATATAGGGAATCGAACCGGGTCTTCGGGGTGACGAGCGAACGCTTTAACCACTAGGCTACCCCATCGCCCCAAGTTGCTATAGTCTCTAATTACTTATTTGGTGCATGTATAAATAAAAACGAACACCCGTGATCAATGTTTAACTTACAAGGAAACTGGTGTTCGTGTGATTACACATGTGATAACAACGTCCGCTAGAAACAGAGTGAATGAGTTTAGTTTTACGCCGCACTCAGCAATATTCCAGCTATATGGCGGCGGTCTGTAATTAATCGAGTCTGGACCAGACAATCCAGGGATCAACACCATGAACATCGATCTACGCAATTGGGATACGATGCCGTTAGTCCGCTATAAAATGAAACTTACACTCTTTAAGAAGATACATCTTCATTGGTATATGTGCCAATACATTTACCAATGAAGATGTATCTTGTTAAAAGAGTCTCAGAAGAGAACAGTTACGCGTCAACATCAGCACCAACGATGTCAGTGTCACTGCCTCAGATATAGACCGATGTATTGATTAAAACCCATTGTCTGCTGCTTTCTGTATGCCTGTGACCTCCGTGTCTGACCTCTGATAACGCCGAGATCAAAGAGTCAAACAAACAACGTGCCTGTTCTCTGTTTCAGAACACGTGTTATCAACACTGTTCCTTGTCGACAGTTGCTGTTTTATCTGGAGCAGTAGCCGAAACGGCGTGTATTTATTGTTTTACCTGAGATGTAATATGTGAAATAACTGAATATGTTCTTGAAAATAGGATGCTTTATCAGTGATAGGTGTGATAATTGACATGACGTGTGTCTATTATGTCTTACTTACGACTATCTTAGCGCTAAGAGAGCTTCGAAAATCTAGGCCCTGATCCCGTTAGCAGTCTTGTACGACAAGCTTGGGTTGCTGAAGACCAATAATTCTAACCCGGATCTTTACTGGCATTCACACATACCAGATTTAGATTATCCTCAATCATGATGAGTTTCAAGTATAGGCTATTCTGTCCATAATTCATTGTCAAGGAACTGAAGAGCAACTTCGCAGGTGACCAGATATTACACTGTGACGTCATAAGCAATAGTTGGTGATCTACTGTATTATCCTCAACAATGACAGAATGAGATCCACATCGCTCCGACTGACCAATGAGTAATTGAATATGTGGTACAATAATTGAAATAACCCAATATGTTGTTGACGTTAGGATAAGGTATCAATCATACGTGTGATAATGGAAATGACAACTGTCTATTATATCCCGGCAGTGCGATAATGTAGCAATATTTGGTGCTACAACTGAGATGGCATGTGTTAATATGCACTTGGCGGTGAGATGATGAATAGCTATTTGGTGCAAAACTTGAAATGGCTTGTGTTTTAACTTTATACGCATTTGGCAGTGAGGGGGTATTTCAGTATTTGTTGCTACAGTTGAAATGACGTGTTTTTAGATGCACTTGGCAGTGTTAAAGTCTATCAGTATTTGTCATATACTGATAATATCATTCGATTCCTGTTCAGAAAGTTGTTGATCATGGTTAAATCATTCAAGGTCACCCTAAATCTTCAAAAAGTTTTATTGTTTCTATTCGGCACACATTTCCCAATTGAATGCATCAGTGACTACAATTATGTCTGATGTATCTCGCTATTTTGATTTGTACGATGTCTTCCAAATTTTTTCAGGCAAACAGTTGCCTTGCCTTGCCATGTGTTTGTGATGGATGGAGCTTGATATACTTAATTTTTCCCGAACACCTGGTGTCATCACAGTCGGAATTGTTTAATTTACTTTGCATTCAGCGGAGGTTACTTTTACCTTGGTGGGGTGATGTAGACTTGTGGCGTAGTCTGTGCCAAATGACATGTCAGTGATATGGTACGGCAGGGTATGATGTAATGTGTATACGATATGACATGTCTGTGATATGGTACGGCAGGGTATGATGTAATGTGTATACGATATGACATGTCTGTGATATGGTACGGCAGGTATATGTGATGTATAATGTGATATACGATATGTATACGATATGACATGTCTGTGATATGGTACGGCAGGGTATGATGTAATGTGTATACGATATGACATGTCTGTGATATGGTACGACAGGGTATGATGTAATGTGTATACGATATGAAATGTCTGTGATATGGTTTGTGTGTCAAGTTATATGTGTATGATATTATGTGAATATGATGGTGGGAATCGAACCCGGGTCTTCGGCATGACGAGTGTTTAATATATGTATGGTATGATGTGTGCATGATATATGTATGGTATGATGTGTGCATGATAGGATGTATGTAAATCAACTTTGTGAGATATGATGTGTCTCTAATATAATGTTTAATCGATGTGATGTTTCTTAAGTGATGTGTGCTTCGTGTGATGTGCATATGTGATATAATTACAGTGAGTGATATCATATTGGTTTATTTGTGTGTCATTAAATGTGTATATGATGTACATATGCATGGGGCTTATGTGAATATGATGTGTATATGTGTCATGTATTGTTTCATTACAACATATTTTATATAAACCGAATTTACACAGCTTGATTTTACGAATATCACCTATGTTATTACACACACATTACATTAGGGCGGTGGGGTAGCCTAGTGGTTGAAGCGTTCGCTCGTCACCGAAGACCCGGGTTCGATTCCCCACATGGGTACAATGTGTAAAGCCCATTTCTGGTGTTCCCCGCCGTGATATTGCCGGAATATTGCTAAAAGCGGCGTAAAACTAAACTCACTCACTCACACATTACATTTCTTGCAGTGTGATCAAGTTGATATTTTAAGTGAAAGGTTAACACAGAGAACTATAGACAGTTAAATCTCTCAATATATCGTCGCATGAAGGCGCAGTGTTTCTTTTTATTTTGGTTATAAGAGAGATACAAATACTTGACTCTGATTGATGTGAGCAAATCATTCCTTAATTCTATAGCATACGGAAATATGACTGAATAGTGCTACTGTATGGTATGGGTAACCTTTTAGAATTTCTTAACTTGCACGCTAATATTTCATCAACAGTATTTGTTCACAAAGTTACCTGGTTGTTAGTCTTGTAAAACAGGTTCTTCCTGTAATTGTATTCCAACCCGTTTTAACTACACGATCTGATCATTAATGTTGTTTTTCACGTTTTCTCTTTAGTTCCAATGAGCTACATTCCGTAACAAGATATTTAAGGATGTATGGAAATAGTGTTGTTGAGTGTTATATTTAACATATGCTTATTTTTTCTCTGGATTGTAAGACACAAGCCAAGTTCAAACCGAATCATTCATGTGGACAAGACTTCTGTTCAATGGTTTACGTAATATAACGCTCAGGTGAAAATGTACTCAGTGATCTGTAAACCATCTTTGCGTTCAATCAAGACGATCCGCAACTTCATTAACATATATGATAAATAAGACGGTCCAAGGACTGAGCCTTGTGGGACGCCACACATACTGAGGACTTTATAATGTCCCATTTGAAAATACCTTTTGATGTCTCTGGCCTAAATAACTTCAAACCAGTTCAACACGTTACCGTGTACACCATATCCTTTTAGTTTACACTCAATGTGCCATACACGATCAAAGACTTTGACACATCATTAAATATCATCATTTATTTGAAGCATAGCAAACAGCATAATAATTCTAATACGCTGATGAACAGTAGAATGTCCAGATTCAAAGCCTGATTGATATTTATGTATAAGAACAGAATTAGTCATATACTTTACCAGTACTCTTTCTAATATGTTGCTAACACAACTAATTAACGAAATTGGGCAATAAGTACATGCAAGTCTTCTGTTACCTTTCTTTTATAGCGGGCTGTTTATTACTATTATTATTTTTATTATTTGGTTTTAAAAAGGTTTGACCCGAATATAACGTGTGGGGTTTGAAAAACAAATCACCTTCCAGGTTTCCATAAGAATAATGAATGAAAACAAACACAGTGACGGAAGTATAACTTCGGTAGACAGCCGAATGACAAGGTTTAATTTTTTAACCCCTCCCACCCAAAGAAAACAAAAACAAAACAAAAACAAACTTATGAATATTAAAAAACACACACCTTTTGGGGTAAGAATTAATATTGCATACATACTTATTATTCACTATTTCCGAGTTACATTTGAAATAAAATGTCGTGTTATTTTCTCTTCACCCATCTGTGAAACAGAAAGCAAATCAAACCCCATCTCACCTCGTTATGTTATATCCACACATGGTAGACAATTGGTGTCCAATTAGACATGCCATATGCACTGAAGCGCTTCTTTCGTTTGTCACAATTGTTTTTAGAGGGCGAGGATAACATTTTCCCCCGACAGCATTTATCCCCCTTTGACAAGTAAATTTGAATTTACAGTCACTTGATAGCCAGGATTCTGACATGACTAAGGGCGACAACTCTAGAGAGAAAATTGCAGTGGCGACCTGGGCCCCGTTTCACAAAGCTCTCGCAAGCCTAAGATCTCGTAACTTTCCTCGTAGCATTAGCACATTCGCACCTCCTATACTGTAACATAGGACTGATGACTGACTGACTGAGTTTGGTTTTACCCCGCTTTTTAGCAATATTCCAGCAACATCACGGCGGGGGACACCAGAAATGGGCTTCACACATTGTACCCATGTGGGGATTCGAACCCGGGTCTTCGGCGTGACGAGCCAACGCTTTAACCATTAGGCTACCCCAACGCCCCTGTAACATAGGAGGTACGAATGCTACGAGAATAGTTACGAGATCTTAGGCTTTCGAGAGCTTTGTGAAACGGGGCCCAGGCAACCAGTGTCTCACTTATCCCTGAAGCTTTTACCCCATATCTTACCAATACCTTAATTTTTAAAATGAAATGAAAACAGTTGAATTTCAACTGAATGTAGGATAACAAACATCTTCTCTGAAATACACAATGCCATTTTTAGAAAGTGGTCAAATGTAACATATGTTATATTTAGGATTACACTTTCTTAGTAAAGTACAGATTCTGGACTCAACCCAAAAAGTACTAGAAACTGTACTTTACTAAGAAAGTGTAATCCCAAATATAACATATGTTAAACATCTTCTCCACAATAGTGTCAGTGGTTTCAGTATTGAATGTGAATGTCTGATAATAAACATCTTCACAACAACTGTGTTAGAGATTTGATTCTTGAGAGTGAATGTCTGATAATAAACATCAAGACAAGTGTGACAGTGGTTTCAGTCTTGAAAGTGAATGTCTGATAATAAACATCAAGACAACAGTGTCAGTGGTTTCACTATTGGAAGTGAATGTCGGATAATAAACATTAAGACAACAGTGTCAGTGGTTTCACTATTGAAAGTGAATGTCTGATAATAATCATTAAGACAACAGTGTCAGTGGTTTCAGTCTTGAAAGTGAATGTCTGATAATAAACATTAAGACAACAGTGTCAGTGGTTTCACTATTGGAAGTGAATGTCTGATAATAAACATCAAGACAACAGTGTCAGTGGTTTCAGTCTTGAAAGTGAATGTCTGATAATAAACATTAAGACAACAGTGTCAGTGGTTTCAGTCTTGAAAGTGAATGTCTGATAATAAACATCAAGACAACAGTGTCAGTGGTTTCAGTATTGGAAGTGAATGTCTGATAATAAACATTAAGACAACAGTGTCAGTGGTTTCACTATTGAAAGTGAATGTCTGATAATAAACATTAAGACAACAGTGTCAGTGGTTTCACTATTGGAAGTGAATGTCTGATAATAAACATTAAGACAACAGTGTCAGTGGTTTCACTATTGAAAGTGAATGTCTGATAATAAACATTAAGACAACAGTGTCAGTGGTTTCACTATTGGAAGTGAATGTCTGATAATAAACATTAAGACAACAGTGTCAGTGGTTTCACTATTGGAAGTGAATGTCTGATAATAAACATTAAGACAACAGTGTCAGTGGTTTCACTATTGAAAGTGAATGTCTGATAATAAACATTAAGACAACAGTGTCAGTGGTTTCAGTCTTGAAAGTGAATGTCTGATAACAAACATTAAGACAACAGTGTCAGTGGTTTCAGTCTTGAAAGTGAATGTCTGATAATAAACATTAAGACAACAGTGTCAGTGGTTTCAGTCTTGAAAGTGAATGTCTGATAATAAACATTAAGACAACAGTGTCAGTGGTTTCAGTCTTGAAAGTGAATGTCTGATAATAAACACCAAGACAACAGTGTCAGTGGTTTCAGTCTTGAGAGTGAATGTCTGATAATAAACATCAAGACAACAGTGTCAGTGGTTTCAGTCATGAAAGTGAATGTCTGATAATAAACATTAAGACAACAGTGTCAGTGGTTTCAGTAATGAAAGTGAATGTCTGATAATAAACACCAAGACAACAGTGTCAGTGGTTTCAGTCTTGAAGTGAATGTCTGATAATAAACATCAAGACAACAGTGTCAGTGGTTTCAGTCTTGAATGTGAATGTCAGATAACAAACATCTTCAAGACAACAGTGTCAGTGGTAAATTCAGTCTTGAATGTGAAAGTTGGATAACAACATAAAAACTATCAGGAATAACCATACAATAGGGCTTTATTTTCTCAAGTCTCTAAAAGGAACATGGACAAATCGACCACATCTTAAACATTCTCACAAAGTTTACCTGTTTTGATCTTATACAACTGCTTTTCTAAACATAAAATTATTTCTTAAGTAAATAAAAAATACAGGTAGGTTTAATCAGTTGATTCTCTAAAACCTCATAAATGGACAAGCAAGACAGCTTGCAAATCAATTTATGAATATATAAAAGTTTCTAAACACACATTATTGTTTAGTATACATCAAATGTTCACACAAACATGATGAAAATGTTTCAGGAAAGACAGAATTTACAGCCAAACTTCTCCAAGTGATAAGGCGTCAATATTTATATATCAATACACATCAAATGAAACTGACAATGTACAGATGATTGATAGATGAGTGAGACAGATACAATAACACAGACACTGCCGATATCAGACTAACTGCTGGATCTAGAGGATACTGGGAATATCGCTGAACTGGGAATATGCTGAAGGGGTTGGGCACTGCTGTTGTGGGCACTGCTGATATCAGACTAACTGCTGGATCTAGAGGATAGGATCGCTGAAGGGGTTGTTGTGGGCAATGATATCAGACTAACTGCTGGATCTAGAGGATACTGGGAATATCGCTGAAAGGGGTTGTTGTGGGCACTGCTGATATCAGATATCAGACTAACTGCTGGATCTAGAGGATACTGGGAATATCGCTGAAGGGGGTTGTTGTGGGCACTGCTGATATCAGACTAACTGCTGGATCTAGAGGATACTGGGAATATCGCTGAAGGGGTTGTTGTGGGCACTGCTGATATCAGACTAACTGCTGGATCTAGAGGATACTGGGAATATCGCTGAAGGGGTTGTTGTGGGCACTGCTGATATCAGACTAACTGCTGGATCTAGAGGATACTAGAGGATACTGGGAATATCGCTGAAGGGGTTGTTGTGGGCACTGCCGATATCAGACTAACTGCTGGATCTAGAGGATACTGGGAATATCGCTGAAGGGGTTGTTGTGGGCACTGCCGATATCAGACTAACTGCTGGATCTAGAGGATACTGGGAATATCGCTGAAGGGGTTGTTGTGGGCACAGGCACTACAGATGTGTACCCCAGGTATGCTTCTGTATGCACAAAACCAGAACACAGAAATGTACCCCAGGATGATTCCATTCTGCACTGTGTTGTTTTCTTGATTGGAACTGTAATACTGTTGCATTAGATGCATTTGATTGTGTTACATAAGAAACAAGCAAGCACACGAACAAATATTTCGCAATGCACATTATCACTAACAATCAGTTGAACGGGAACAACTACATACAATTTCAGTTATGGGTTGCGGAATATGGACTTGTCTGTCTTTTGGGTATTGGGTACATTTCTGTAGTTTGACATTGTTTAGGGTACCTTTCTGTATACAGAAACATACCTGGGGTACATATCTGTAGTATCTGTACCAGCGACCCCTTCAGGGTGAATATCACTACAGAAGCACATTCACATCAAGGTGGGGGGGGATAGTGTCTGAGGGGATAGGGTGGAGGGTTAGGGTAGGTGGAAAGGATAAAGTTCAGATACTGACCTCTGACATTATATGAACATATCAGAAGGCTTTGACAGGGAACCTTTTGGGTGGCTCAATGATTGTCAATCTCTGTTATCCAGTATTTCATAACACACACCCTGAACCCATTTGGCGACCTTGCTTTATTTTAGAAGCAACATCCCCAGCTTCATAACTCTTATCACTAACTCACTACAATCTCTGTCATTATTGGTAAATCAAGCACCAAACAAACTAGTCAGTAATGGCTACATAGACAGGGTTCACCTTCCTGTCCACCCAGTGTCAAAGGTACTGAGAATCACTGGTTCCAACATCAAGTTTGACATGAATGTTCTTTTCCATGTGTGCCGTAGGGCACTCACAAAGGTTTTAAGGTGGTCATGTGCCCATGGGAACGTAACTTTAGCTGTACCCTAAGAAATGGGACTAATACAACGAAAATTCTTTCAGTTCATCAACTCAGTGAAGATATTAATTTCGCCACAAATAAATTAGAAATGTGTTTAAAACGCCTGGATCCAGTATGGTTTATCTTAGTTAAATCTTCCATATTGTGTTCAATATGTACCTCGGTCAACAGTCATCACTCCCCTTCTGGCAAAAGTAAATGATATTTTGCTTTGGTATTTTCATAAAAAAGTTGATGAAGCCTCCTAATACTGACAAAACAGAAGAAGTAATTTGTAGAACATACCTTTCAAATTATATCTCATATTCTTCTAGGCAATTGTTACTTTATGAACCGTCTTGTAAACATAATATATTGTTTTTAAAGGAATAATATTCTAAAGATTGCATTTTTAAGATGCAAATTTCAAAAATGATAGTTTGAATAATGATATGCGTAGCACTTTGGTACAGTTAATTGCTATGGTTGGATATTTTTTATACATATAACTACTTGATAAGTCAGAGTCGACCTCATGATCACAAAAACTTCATGTTGAAATGTTGTAGTTAAACTTCAATAAATATGACTTTTAGCGAGTCAAAATACAATCAATTCTCAACAAATATCTTCAAATAAAACTGATAACCAAAACACACAAAAGAATATAAACAACTTAAAATATGTACTGGCTTACCTTCAGGAGTAAAATAGGAAATGAACTTTGTTAGGCCAAATAGCAACCTACAGATGTTGGCTTTGTTGAAAGAGCTAAACACATTAGGAATCAGGAAAAGTATCCATAAACATAATCTGATTTCTTTCTATGTCATATCTTTACACATGAACTCAACATCTTTGGATTTAAACCAATCATATTCAACATTTTAAACCATTCATATTCAACATCCAGGTATCTGCCAGTACCCATGCCAGCAGGTTCTTCATCAAAGCATTAAAGTAGTAGCAATAATTAAAAACTATGAAAATATCTATCAGTGGTGATATGTGACACATATGACTCTAATCAATAGAAAAATAAATAGATATGCTTCTACTGTTTGTCTAGGTAACTTAACACACATAACTGAACACTTGTATCATAATAAGTACAGCTGTATAATAATATATAATTCTACACCTCATCATCATATAACATGAAACTGAGAACTTCTTAGTGATTCCAACATACATTCACACTTTATTAATTCATACCTAGATGAATAGTTTCCTTAAATAACAAACCATTAGCTACAAATTTCCTTCTAGTTGAAGTCTTGGGTAAATATGGATGAATATCTAATCACTACTTCAACATCATTGAACATGGTTTTCTCAAACTTAATGACTAGAGACACAACTAACAAGTGTAATGGACCTTTTGAGTCAGTTGCACTTGAATCTTTGGATCATTTAGAATGCAGTCAGAAATATGAAAAACAATGTTTTAATGTGACAAAATATTTCCCCATTACATGCAAGTTTTGTACTTTATAGGGGATGTCAGAATACAGCCTGTTATCTACCAATATTCGTGAGTGCTGTCATAGACTTTTATGGACATTCTCACCAGAAGGTTTTCAGCTAGGTCAACAACAATTGAACACAAAAATGCAAAATAATTGTGTCAATACCTTTTGATGATGTAATTAAACTGAAAACATCACAAAAATGGTGTCATTTCAATTTATTGTTGAACAAATCAGTAAACATCATGTAAACCTGTAAAGCTGAGAGCTGGATTCCTAAACATCATCAAGTCTGTAAGAATAGTTCAGCATCATTTGTCCTGGACCCAGAAACTAACCACAAACTATGTTATCATCCCTAACAGTATTTCCTGTGATGCGCATTGACATTCAAAATGGCCGCGCCCATGTTAAGCTGTAAGATTGAGAGTCCTACCAATAAACAGTTTGATGGGGTGCAAAAGATAGGTTTTGAATCATTTCAGTCGGTCAAATTTATCGTATTTTCCATTAAATGAATTATGGTGAGCATTATTTTAATGATTTCAGTCGAGCTGCCAGGGCACATAGAAAACATTTCATCCACGCCATTTTACTACTTCCCGTGCCATGGCACGTACACTCAGCACTATTTCATCCACGCCATTTTACTACTTCCCGTGCCATGGCACGTACACTCAGCATTATTTCATCCACGCCATTTTACTACTTCCCGTGCCATGGCACGTACACTCAGCACTATTTCCACCCCTGCAGAGCCAACCATTTATAAAATCCATCTGATCAAGAACATAAATTTGGATAACGCAAACAATTAGATCCATTTATGTTATTGCCATGGTAACCAGAAGATATCCTGGGTATGAGATGCTGAAGGTTTTAACAGATCAAACAATAATTTATTGCACAGAAGATAGATTCAGTTCCCTCATACTCAAGACACTGTGCCACAAATCTGGCTGGAACTTCAGAGGAGCACTTGTCTTCCATGATCCTGGGAAATGAAGGTTACACAGTTAAGAAATTATCGGAGATCCAAGAGATGTGGTCTCACCTTAGACAAGTGAGTTTGTTCAAAATTGCTTCTGTTCACCCAGCAGAAAATGGGTACCTGGTGGCATAAGTCATGTGACCAGCAGCTTGGGTTTTTCCAGGGTAATGATTTTGTGAAGCACCATTGAACAGCTTTGAGTTGGATACAAGGAGCCATAGAAATCCATTATCATTACCTCTTTCCATAATGTTAGGGTGAATCACAGGAAATTACACACCTGAAAGTACAGTATGTCTGTCTATATTTTGAGAGGCATGACAGATAATCTCTGGTATAATATGAAAAAGATGGGTGTTCCTTACTTCTTTTGAGTGGCATGACAGGTCAACAATAGGAATAGGAAAGAATAGGGAGTTCTTAAACATCTTTTGAGTGTAACCCGTAAAGATCCGGGTTAGAACTGATCTTCAGTAACCCATGCTTGTCGTAAGAGGCCAGAAACGGGATCGGGTGGACAGGCTTGCTGACTTGGTTGACACATGTCTTTGTATCCCAATTGCAGATCGATGCTCATGCTGTTGAACACTGGATTGTCTGGTAAAGGCTCGATTATTTACAGACCACCGGCACATAGCTGGAATATTGCTGAGTGCAGCGTAAAACTAAATTCACTCACTCACTCTTTTGAGTGAACACTAAAGACTAACTAAAGTAATGTGAAACAATCAGGCGATTTTTAACTCCTTTTGAGTAGTGTATATTGAGATTTTGATCATATTACAACACATGAAATCGTGTCACTGAAATCATGATAGTGGGTCATATACCCTTATGTCCATGATTGACCCTGACAAAAATACACAAAAAACAAAGAGTCAGTTATGTCACTCAGAACATTCAAACATATAAATCAGCTGAAACGTTTTACATTTTATACAGGCTATGTATCGTAAGTGTTTAACATCAAATTATAATGTATCAAATTTTGTATGAAATAAGCTCCTGATTTGATCTGATTTCTGTAAGTTACTGTGATGACTCCCATTGTGGATTGTCCTGATTATGCTATTGAGCATTACAATCTCCAAAATCACCCATCAATACCATTTAACAACTGATTGCCATTAATAATACCCCACAGAATCTTTTCATTGTGTTTTTACATGGAAATGTTCACTGTATAAAATGAAGGAAAAACAATGTGATGTTAGCGCATGACACATCTGCCATTTTCTTGACATTATAACAGAAAATATGCATGTTGTATTTCTCAGACTTCCATCACATTACCAAACCCACATGTCACATTGTATAGTTAATAACTAGCCTAACCCCGGCCCCAAGTCTAACAGGCAGTCAACGCTATCGTTAGAAGATTCATGTGCTGTAGGTATTAGTAAGGCCAAATACACTAACGACGATTTAATGATTGCTATAATGGACTTGAAAACTGATCTAAGGACTATTAAGGATCATGTAGCAACATTGGATACGAAAGTTGACAAAATGGCGGCACAGGCAAGCGAGCAGAGGGAAGAAATTACCCAGCTCCGTTCTGATAATAAATTCATGTGTGACCAGATAAAGCAGCTAAATGGTAGACTTGATGATGAGTCCCGTTCAAGGAGAAATAACTTGCTATTCCACGGCATTGAAGAAGAGAAGGGCGAGAAAATAAAGTCAGGGCTTTTATCAGAGACAATCTGGATATAGCTGAAGCGGACGATATTCTTATCATAAGAGCCCATCGTCTTCGGAATGGAAAACAAAATCCACCGATCGTCAACTTTGTTCTCACAAGCGACAAGAATAATATTCTGTCTACATCTAGGAGGAAACTACGAGACCGGGAAAACCTGAGACGTGTTACAGAGGATCTCACACAGCGTGTACGAGAAGCTCGCCGATCGCTTGCACCACTGTATTCAGATGCTCTCAAAGCGGGATTGAAAGCAAAGATCCGACATGATAAGTTACTCGTCGATGGGAAAGTGTTCATTCATGACAGAGAAAATAATAAGAATGTGTGTATATCAGGTGGAAACCAACGATCTCATAATTCAAACAGAGCACACACTCAAACAGAAAGCCACGCCTCTTTGTTTACACCTGACAACGGAAGTGAAGGGGAGAGCATTCCAAGTAGAATCACACGATCAACAACTTACCGAGACAAATGAGGATTAGACCATGTCTCGTGTAGTATCCTTAGTTGGAATATCGAAATATCGAAGGATAATACAAACACGTGAGTTTTACGTTTAGTGACTTTAAACAATTCTACTCTAGATATGACATAATTGGACTCTGCTAGAGACCCGAAGGATTTTGAGACATTACTGTCCGGTTTTCGTTCATACCATTGTTGTAGACCTAAGCAAAAGTTAATGGGTCGATACAGTGGTGGTGTCTCTGTGTTCATTAAAAAGAACTTGTGGACTATATTAGAAGAACATTTGCTCATTTAGAGAATTACAGTGGTCATATTGTTTGAAACATCTAAGCTTGGACTTGATAAAGACACTGTGATGGTGTTTGCCTATATAGTACTTTACAGCTCCAAAAGAAAATTAATATTGTTGAAAAATTCTGTGCAGATACAGGAATGAAAGTCAATGTGAACAAAACCAAATTTATTGTTTTTAGAAATGGTGGTCCTCTCCGTTCTTATGAGAAATGGTTTTTAAATGGTGAACAAATAGAAGTTGTGAATATGTACAGATATCTTGGGATTGTGTTCACCCCTAAACTCTCATGAACTAAAGCCCAATCCTGCTTAGCAGCTCAAGCAAGTAAAGCTATATTCTCCATCTATAATTACCAGAAGCATTTTGGATGTATTAATCACAAGGACATTTTAAAGATATTTGATTCCATGATTACACCTATTCTGTGTTATGGATCAGAGATTTGGGGAACCACTTATTGCAGACATATTGAAACTGCACATTTTAAGTTCTCTCACTGCAATACCACTATACCTCCAGATCAATAATGTACTGGTGCAGACTGTTGCAGCTACAACACCATAGACTTCCTTATCAGGCCTACCAAATGCTCAAATCTCTTGATGATTATTATAAATCTACCTGGGCTTCACACATAAGACAAATCCTTTTTCAGTATGGTTTTGGGTTTGTATTGATCTCACAAGAAATTGGCTGCATTAAAACATTTATATCCATCTTCAAGCAGCGATTTTATGATTGCTTCCTTCAAATTGGCCATCCTCACTTGACTCTTCATCTAAATGTAAATATTATTCACAATTTAAATCTTTACTTAATGTTGAACACTACTTGTCCTGTGACCTCCTTCCATAT
The DNA here is from genome assembly GCF_003918875.1 of Haliotis rubra. Lineage (NCBI taxonomy): Eukaryota > Metazoa > Mollusca > Gastropoda > Lepetellida > Haliotidae > Haliotis > Haliotis rubra. The sequence continues at coordinate 281,579 of NW_025765625.1, read as the reverse complement.
CAAAGGAAAGTTATGGCTATGTTCCGCTGTAACAACTTTAGATTAGCAGTGGAAACCGGTCGTCACACACATACACCCTATGATCAACGTCTCTGCCTCTACTGCCACTCTGTTGGCCTAAACTATGTTGAAGACAAGCTCCATGTCCTACTTATCTGTGACAAATATTCTGAAATAAGAAATAAGTGTTTCACAACCCACCAGACCAACCCTCCAACAACTGAAACCTTTGTGCCTGTAATTACTTGCAACAACATAAATTATCTAAAACCATTAAGTACATTCCTCTCCACTGTACTAAAACTAAGAAGTAAACCCACTACTACAACTAATTGACCCTGTATTCCAATCGTTATCCTACATCCAGCATGTATGTATTCTTTATATTTGCTCTATGTTGTATTATGGGCCAATGGCCAACATTACTGAAATAAAATGTCTGTCTGTCTGTCTGTTAATAATTATTGTAGTGTAGCGTAATTTAAAAGTGAGTGAGGTTTCATCATGGAGTCAGCATTCAGCTATGTCATGATGGCTGACTGCATGAGTAACATGCATGCTAAGGGGTTACAATGATACACTATCAGCCAGGTCACATGTTATATCCACCACGGTTGATTAGCCAGCTCTAAAGCAGAATAGTGTACAATGTGAGAACCCATTGCAGGTGCCCCAATGTGTTATTGCTGGAATATTGCTAAAAGCGGCGTAAAACTATACTCAATTGCTAAAGCAAAATAAGAAACCCTTCATAAACTGACCAATGGATGTCAGAATCAAAAGCAGTTGTAAACAAACAGTACAATAATCCTCTGCATATACTGATGCTCATGATGTCGATCACTGAATTGTTTTGTTTGGACTCGATTATTTACAGACCTTAATCACACAGCTGGAATATAATTATTGCCAAGTTGTGTTAGATAACAAACAAAATCACATGTTAAACAACAAGGAGGTTACCAATACACTGATTGATATTTGTTATGGAGGGGGTTGTGTTGTGGTGGAATATTACTCAACACTTTGTGCACTTCAGGTCACAAGGTCACAGAATTCAGAACACATTGGATAAATGTGCAGTAACAACATCTGACAATGGCCGTTAAAGAAGCAGAGTTAATATACAAGTACTGACAAAAGGAAAAGAACCATCCTAGATAGTCCAGGGAATATTACCTGTTCTATCATGTTTAATACCCTTGGCCAATACACTAGACAGATCCGAAACAACACAATGCCTAACATATAACAGTCAACCAACACACATGGACAAAAGATGGATAAATAACAGAAAATTAAAGATAAAATAGGGAGAATGTGATGTCATATCGGAAATGAACTATCGAGGCGAAAGTCATGGGTATTTATCATGAGAAAGGGATAACATGCTGGCTATCCAAGGATGGTCTCACCTCCCATATTGTCAAGCTGCCAAAGCAATGAATATATTATCATACATTTACATATATATGTGACATTAAATATTGACAGGTAACATGGCAGAGATTGCTGTTGTACAGTTGGAATACTGTACAGATGCTGAATCAAGTCCTTAACATCTTGGGGCAATAGGGTCACAGTTTCCAGAACTAACACATTGGTAATACAGTTTCTCATTAAAGTTATATAATTATTTATAAAAGTCAACTGTAGGATGGAGTAAATTAGTGGTGGTTTATAACCATATAGGTCAAGGGAGGCAACTCAGTATAACAAATAGCATTACCTGGGACCACAACATCTGCGTCCCTGATGATGTCAACTAGTGACAGTATGATGAAACCTTTCGTTTTCACATGAAACCTTTCAGAAATAATGATTGCCCTAATAACTAACAGAGTGTTCATACATTGATACAAATACAGCTTTGACGCTTTTGCAATAAGAATCTGTTGGTGGCCATTTTGAACTATTCCAAATCAACATGTAACTACCTAAAGAGGGATCTTATATTATTCCACTTCAAGATACAAGATACTTTGTAGTCATATAATAATAATTTGGTTTGGGGTTATGATGCTTAACAAACAATTGTTTTGGGGAGCCATTTAGAGTTTTATATACAAATTTTGGTGTAGGCAGATACTTTTCTAGTCTGTCTTACAGTCCCTGAACCACATTATTTACCCTACTGCCTAGCCCTCTCTGCAGTGCTAAAGCCCTAATTGAAGTAAGTCTAGATTTCCTATGGTTCAGAATCGGAGTCTCCAATCTCAATAGGGCTGCTTTTCAAGTTAAACGTTACTATCAAAATTATAAATTTCCAGAGACTAAGTGTTAGGGACCTTTCATAATTAATGCAGGGGAGAAGAATATATGATGTGACTGACCCCAGCCTACAATTTGAGTACAAAGTAAGTGAGCCCCTTGCATGTCATGTACAAAATCAATGACACCCCCCACCCCCTTTCCCATATTTTTTAAGCATAACTTTGAAATATTTTTTATGTACAATGGCCCCATGGCCCCCCTTAACATCAGTATCATTGCTTTAAGAAGCTATGTATACTACAGCTTACATTTGGATTATTACTTTTTTGAACCTGAGACACAAGATCGTCCACTCCTTAAGTACATCACACCTAGTTGTTGCAATGTTGCTCACTTCCATCCAGTTCATCCAGATATTCATGATTACATTCGCTCAAACCAGTCCCCGGACTTTGCACAGAGCAAATGTAGTGCTGCTTCGATAACTCCTACTCTTTAATATACGCTTATAATGGCCCTAGCACTATAAGATCTCATTAGAAAGGAGGTTAAAGAATCTCCAGCTACATGTGCCTCATTGGCCAGTCAGGATGATGCACATAGAACTGTTCTACAATACTGGTGGTCATATTGTGATGAAGGAAATCTGGTGGTAGCAGAGTTTGGCACTTTTAGCATAGGATATATATACATGTCCAGGACCCCAGATAAGGGCCATATCGGCGTGTGTACGGATAAAAATATGCACGATACAGTAGGAAATAATTTAGAGAACTTAGCAGATCCGCACTACAGCAATGGTGTACGGTCTTAGAGTCATTTACAGACGTATTTATCTGAAAAAGTATTGTTTTATTGTTCATTGACCTGTTTACACAAGAGTAGCAATGTTGTGGTGCATACATAAAACGAAACACAAGATTACTGATACTCCATTAATTTCCATTCAGTACTCTACATGTACTCTTAAGGTTGTCCAGTACTCCTGTATTGAAAAATGCATTTTTGTTTATATTTTTACCTACCAAACAAATTTTCACCACAACAATTTGTAAACCAAAATAGAAAAGAGAAGTCTTGATTCAGTAGCTTATGTCTAGGCACACTGACAGTCAACGAGCAATGATGTAGGGAGAGATTTTGTCAGTAAATTTCCCTAAAATCAAATAAGTAGTGAAACAAACACACGATCTCTGATTGGACCGAAGGCTGGTGACCAAGCAGCGGGATCAACAGCCGTAAAAAAAGTAGGGGTGAAACGATATACAGCGGTATCAGTAGAACCACGGTATTTTGCCTATGATTCGGTATACCGTAATGCAATCCAAAAATTTGGTATTTTCGGTTTTGGTACCGTCATTTTGATCTTGTAATAAAATGACAGTTTTGTTTATTCAAAATAACAAAGATTATGGTTATTTCTTTCAATGTTAGGTTTGGTTCTTGTCAATTTTCTGCATTATGATCATATCACATATACCGAACTGAACCGGACCGAACTGAAGGCCTTGTACCGCAATACGTACCGTGCCATGATAAGAATGTACCGTTTCATCCCTAAAAATAATTCACATCTTTTCCAGAAGTGGCGGCAACTGGTGTTACTATTTCTGTAAACAAGACTTAACTCAAGGAACTTGGTTTAACCGACACAAGGTGCTTGTTGACATGAAAAACAAGTTGCACAACAAAACCAGGCTGCTCTCTGGTTCCATATATTCATCAAGTTCACACAAAGATGCTTTAGAACAACATATTCAGCCTAGATGCTAGTCTGTCATACAGACCCTGAAACAAATATATCCAAGAAAGCCCATGCAAGTCTAGAATATGTGGCAAAGTCTACAGTTCCACAGTTTCTGAAAATAAAGAAAGTCTCTGGACTCCTTTTCATTATATTTCATGATTATATTTTTTCTGTAAAATATGTTCATTTCAGAGACTAGATGTTTGTCTACCTAAACACGTAAAATCTTGGATCTAGGATGACTGTGTCAAGGTGGCCACATAACACAGGGACAAGTGATGAAGTAAGAACACAGAGCTTCCAGTGGGTGTTCAAAGACTGAAGTTCTGTGGACAAATCAGGGTTAGTCTGACATAAATTGTTTCCAATGCACTTGGTGCATATACCAGAGCTACAGATAACTTCTTGGGTCATTGAGTTATGTACTTGCTTGTGTCAATCTCAATTGGGTATCGTAATTTTCCTTTGAGTAACCAAATAAATTGTACCCACCTCACTAAAAATCAATTGGGTATATTGCCATTTTCCATTTTTTGTAAAATTATAATAAAGTTTATATGCTGGTTTACGTGTTTGTTATTTATGTTGGATCTGTAATCTGAGAAACAATAAGAAAGATTGCAAGTTGCCAAGTTCAGGTGCTGAAATAGAACCTCTCAATATACCTCAGTTATTTTATCTATTTTTGTTTGTACGCATGTAAGATCAGATTTATTGAGTATTTACAAAAATTGAAGCGTACATGTACGCAATAGACTAAACAGGAATTGAGTTTTCACATAAATATTTGCGTAATTTACGCAGATACGCAGCTTATCTGTACCTCTGATGTACACATAAATATCAAGTTGCATTTTTCAGTAACCGGTTGCACAGGAGCATGTGTTATATAACTAAATCCTGCCCTGTGGAAAGACTAGAATTTCTTGATAAAACTTGATCTCGGATTAGCAATAATGATAATGTGAAACATTCAGGGGCCTGTTTCATAAAGCAGTCCTAGCACTATGACTATCAGTACACCAACGCTTTTCAACTGACACATGAAAGTCGTAGTAATCCGATCCTTTTGCAAAATGACACCCAAGTGAATAATGTCTTGAATGACTAAAGCATCTATGTCCTCTGTCTATATATACATGAATATCTCAGCAGACAACACATCTAACAGCATATTTTGATGGAATTGCCATACATCATAAATAAGAAACGAGAACCCCATCAACACTGACCTGGAACAAAGTTGTCATGATGGTCTGACGTGGCATGGACTCCACTCCATACATCACATCACTCCATGTAAGTTGTTGAGAAAATCAATAAAACAAACAAATGAAATATTCAGAAAATAATTTCTTAAAATGTCTCATAAATAGCTAAATGTGTAGAAGATTATTTGAACATACAATCTTGCATTCATTTATCAATAAATGTTAGCACCACTATTATTTTTTTGAAAAAAATAAATGAATGAATAAAACACTCAACCCCAGAACCAAGCAGCTCAAGAACCATGTTGTTTCTTAAGTATAGCAAATGGTTTCATGAAATCATTGTACTTTTCCAACTATCTTAATATACTTATTCTCTACATCTCCTAGGCAAGCTTTTAACCCCGGATCCATTCCAGAAGTTCAAATTACCTGTCCATTTTATCAACCAATCAAACATTAAGATAAAGAAACGGAAAATGTCAAGGGAGGACTTACTAGCTCCAGTTTTAATAGACATGAAGACATTCTTTCCATGAAAAACATTTTTGGTTTCTTTTGTTGTCTGTCAGTTTTTCAATGGTGAATTTCCCACAAACTCTAATTAATAGCTGCCATGTTGTTCACTTCGCCAACCCAACATTAATGCTAGTTCACATTCAGATTAGACTGTTAGATCAAGCAGCCCGGCCAATCAAGCTGGCTTATGAAAATCAAGGGCAGGTAATTATAAATCTTGAGAACCACAAAATGGATGCAGGGATTGAGGAAGCTGTACTGAAATGGTTGCCCTGGAGATATAGAGGATACAGTAGTCGTAAAGCAATTTTCATATTTTGATTTAAAGAACAGTCAGAAAAACATTAAAGTCAAAGCAAAGCACATAAAAAGGGAAATCATATAATTGTGTAAAAGGCATTAAGGACTTCCAACACATCTGATATCACCATAAAGATCATTTCTTAAGCCAAGTAGACCATAATTAACATGACAGTGTCACCTGCATTCTGAAATAATGCAGCAATGGGAGCAAGTGTTTGATGACTACCTCTAGTTTTTGTTTAACAAATTAAAGACAAACAGATATTTGTTTGAACCTCACATCCATAATTGACATTTTACATGTTCAATTATTTAATCAAGTAATACTTCTAACCACCATGCACTCCTTAACTTATCAGTCTTGTTTATTGGGCCAGGATGTTTTAAAACTTAGCATACCAATCTGCATATTCCCACGAAGTTGAAAAGTGAGAAAAAAACATCTGGTGACATAAGTTTTTATTATTTAAAAAACACTCATTCAAGATGACTTTCTATACACTAAAATAAACCTGTCCAAAATTCATCTTTAAAATCCAGACCCTACTCCTACATTCTTTAGATATGGACTAAATATGAAAAACAACCTTAACAACTGAAATTGGACTGTTTACAACTTTGGAGGGGGTTGAAATATTTAACTTAATTATTTAGCCCCCAAATTCCTAAATACACCCAAAAAGATAAAGAAAAACCTGTGGCCTAATCAAACTTTGGAAACGATATTGGTCTATTTAATTACTACAAAAAGGGAGACAGTTACCATGGTTACACATGGAAACACAGTCCATAGCCGCTAATAACATTACGAGTTTGTCCTGAAGTCAAACAAATATCCTGTCACATTCAACAGGCTGTAACAAAATTTCACCTGATATAAACCAAAGCACTAACATGCACAAAAATGTGTAAAAATACTTAATAAATATAAATACAATTCTCCCGATGTAATACAAACAAATCAATGATAAAACTGCCATGAAAAGTCGCACATCATCCTAACCATGTTCAGTAAATGCAAGGGATATACACTGCTCACTGACTACAGGCTTCAGTGTCTGGCAGACACTCTCTTGACTACTGACACTGGAAGAGCAAGACACGTAGTATAAGGCTGTCAATCAGACACAAGCTCCTCCTCTGTTTTGTTCAACCAATCAGCATGAGCTCAGGTGGGGTATTTGCTCAGTGTCCAATCAGAATGGATCTTTGTTAAGAGTTCCTAGAGGATGTCGCTGTCATCGCTTGACCTTGAATGCCTTTTCACTTTCAAAGGCTTCATGTGATTGGAAGGCTGAAAAATATAAACCAGAATGTAATCAAATCTATCTTTTGTTTGTTGTTTAACACAACTAAAATGTTATTCCTATCAGGTCATGGCGGTCTGTAAATAACAGGTCCATAGACAAAATGGACAATTCAAATACAGCGATTGTTCCACCCTAATAGACTCTTAGATAAGCATTGATACACTGAACCCCTCAAAAAACGAAAGTCCGACTTTAGATACATATTTAGAACAAACCAAAACATGACTTGCAATTTTCACTAACATCTAACCCACTCAGCCACCTAAAACGGAAGCCCAACAATTTAGTCTTGATCACGTACATTGTACATGTAATTGGCCAAAGAGTATGAACACACTTGGCTTTACAGATCATTATAACATTCAGAAAAAAATTATCCACTAAATTTTACGAAAAAAAAGCTTGAACCATGAATTTGACACAATTTTGTAACAGAATCAGTGTTGGATCACTATGGAGGCATTATCTGAATGAAAAACTGAGCAAAACAGAGTTGCAACAGTGTTGCCCAAATGAACATGTTCACTGAATATGCTAAAAACATTGAAACTTCACAGATATTTCATTCAGAGAATTTACAAGTAACTTGGGCCTGAATACTTTACCTTTACCTTGCATGTAATACAGAATCCAGTTGTAGCAATTACAAAGGATCAACCTCATATGCATGGCCACTGGATATCTCTTAAATCCAGTGTATTAAATAAGGCCCGTCTGACCGCCGGAGACGGGTTAGATTTCTGACAGACGGTCTTAATTTACCGTCAGCCAGCCTGGTGGTCTGGTAAATATTTTAGATAACATGTTCCAAATACCAGATCATAAAATCTGTTTTTCAAATTGAGCGTTACATTTAGACTTGACAATTACTGTTTGAACATTGAACTATCGTATTGTATGCTCAAAGCACTGTGTTGACATATATTGTCACTAAAACAGCGAGACCTATCGATGCGCGTAGTAAATACACAATGTCTCAGGTTCATTAAATTATTCACTGTAACCAATAATTGAGTTATTTTCTTTGAATTGTCTGGTCTGGTCAAATCCATTTTGGTCTGGTAACATTTTGAAGTTACCAGCCCGAATGTCTGGCAGGCTTTTTGGCTTATTTCATACACTGTTAAATCCAAGCTTCCAAGCCAATACCCCTTTGTGTGAAAATGTCACAACACCTAAGAAAGTCATGTCAGTTGAGTAAGCAACAAACTTTGATTGCCAATTTACACAAAGGCAGTACAGGTCACGGAGCCTGGGAGATGTCATCTTGAAATGATTGAGTTCTGTTTCTTTATCCCCTTGGGATGTCAGTTTTAGAAAAACAAATGCCACAGATGAAACAAAACTTCCTCCGATGATACACCTCCTGGGTCAAGATGCCAAGGAGAGCAGGAAAAGGTGTATAAAATAACCACAGTGTCAAGATGCCAAGGAGGGAAGGAAAAGGTGTATAAAATATCCACAGTGTCAAGATGCCAAGGAGAGCAGGAAAAGGTGTATAAAATATCCACAGTGTCAAGATGCCAAGGAGGGCAGGAAAAGGTGTATAAAATATCCACAGTGTCAAGATGCCAAGGAGAGCAGGAAAAGGTGTATAAAATATCCAGTGTCAAGATGCCAAGGAGAGCAGGAAAAGGTGTATAAAATATCCACAGTGTCAAGATGACAAGGAGAGCAGGAAAAGGTGTATAATATATCCACAGTGTCAAGATGCCAAGGAGAGCAGGAAAAGGTGTATAAAATATCCACAGTGTCAAGATGCCAAGGAGAGCAGGAAAAGGTGTATAAAATATCCACAGCATCAAGATGCCAAGGAGGGCAGGAAAAGGTGTATAAAATATCCACAGTGTCAAGATGCCAAGGAGAGCAGGAAAAGGTGTATAAAATATCAACAGCGTCAAGATGCCAAGGAGAGCAGGAAAAGGTGTATAAAATATCCACAGTGTCAAGATGCCAAGGAGGGCAGGAAAAGGTGTATAAAATATCCACAGCGTCAAGATGCCAAGGAGAGCAGGAAAAGGTGTATAAAATATCCACAGTGTCAAGATGCCAAGGAGAGCAGGAAAAGGTGTATAAAATATCCACAGCGTCAAGATGCCAAGGAGAGCAGGAAAAGGTGTATAAAATATCCACAGCGTCAAGATGCCAAGGAGGGCAGGAAAAGGTGTATAAAATATCCACAGTGTCAAGATGCCAAGGAGAGCAGGAAAAGGTGTATAAAATATCCACAGCGTCAAGATGCCAAGGAGAGCAGGAAAAGGTTATAAAATATCCACAGGTCAAGATGCCAAGGAGAGCAGGAAAAGGTGTATAAAATATCCACAGCATCAAGATGCCAAGGAGGGCAGGAAAAGGTGTATAAAATATCCACAGTGTCAAGATGCCAAGGAGAGCAGGAAAAGGTGTATAAAATATCCACAGCGTCAAGATGCCAAGGAGAGCAGGAAAAGGTGTATAAAATATCCACAGCATCAAGATGCCAAGGACTGACTGACTGACTGAGTTTGGTTTTACGACCGCTTTTAGCAATATTCCAGCAACATCACGGCGGGGGACACCAGAAATGGGCTTCACACATTGTGCCCATGTGGGGATTCGAACCCGGGTCTTCGGCGTGACGAGCCAACGCTTTAACCATTAGGCTACCCCACCGCCCCAGATGCCAAGGAGGGCAGGAAAAGGTGTATAAAATATCCACAGCGTCAAGATGCCAAGGAGAGCAGGAAAAGGTGTATAAAATATCCACAGTTTCAAGATGCCAAGGAGGGCAGGAAAAGGTGTATAAAATATCCACAGCGTCAAGATGCCAAGGAGAGCAGGAAAAGGTGTATAAAATATCCACAGTGTCAAGATGCCAAGGAGGGCAGGAAAAGGTGTATAAAATATCCACAGCATCAAGATGCCAAGGAGGGCAGGAAAAGGTGTATAAAATATCCACAGGTCAAGATGCCAAGGAGAGCAGGAAAAGGTGTATAAAATATCCACAGCATCAAGATGCCAAGGAGGGCAGGAAAAGGTGTATAAAATATCCACAGGTCAAGATGCCAAGGAGGGCAGGAAAAGGTGTATAAAATATCCACAGCGTCAAGATGCCAAGGAGAGCAGGGCAGGAAAAGGTGTATAAAATATCCACAGGTCAAGATGCCAAGGAGAGCAGGAAAAGGTGTATAAAATATCCACAGCATCAAGATGCCAAGGAGGGCAGGAAAAGGTGTATAAAATATCCACAGTGTCAAGATGCCAAGGAGAGCAGGAAAAGGTGTATAAAATATCCACATTGTCAAGATGCCAAGGAGAGCAGGAAAAGGTGTATAAAATATCCACAGTATCAAGATGCCAAGGACTGACTGACTGACAGAGTTTGGTTTTACGCCGCTTTTAGCAATATTCCAGCAACATCACGGCGGGGGACACCAGAAATGGGCTTCACACATTGTGCCCATGTGGGGATTCGAACCTGGGTCTTCGGCGTGACGAGCCAACGCTTTAACCATTAGGCTACCCCACCGCCCCAGATGCCAAGGAGAGCAGGAAAAGGTGTATAAAATATCCAGTGTCAAGATGCCAAGGAGAGCAGGAAAAGGTGTATAAAATATCCACAGCGTCAAGATGCCAAGGAGAGCAGGAAAAGGTGTATAAAATATCCACAGTTTCAAGATGCCAAGGAGAGCAGGAAAAGGTGTATAAAATATCAACAGCGTCAAGATGCCAAGGAGAGCAGGAAAAGGTGTATAAAATATCCACAGCGTCAAGATGCCAAGGAGAACAGGAAAAGGTGTATAAAATATCCACAGCGTCAAGATGCCAAGGAGAGCATGAAAAGGTGTATAAAATATCCACAGCGTCAAGATGCCAAGGAGAGCAGGAAAAGGTGTATAAAATATCCATAGCGTCAAGATGCCAAGGAGAGCAGGAAAAGGTGTATAAAATATCCACAGCAAAGGGATGGCAGCCTTTTTGTATGTTTGTTCCAGAAAGTATGTTTTCAAGATACAGAAATCAGATCTGCTGCTTCGAAAGTTCACTGGTACAGTAAAGTTAGAAGCCTGGATGTTGAATATATATCTTCAGACAGTTCACATGTGGTGACTCTCATGCAGAGGTGTCCCCAGATCTTTACACACATGTATCAACGGTAGTGAAAGAACTGAGTTTATAGAAACTGAAAACATCTTTACATGCAAAGTACAGAAAACAATAATATACCAAGCATCATTAGTGAAGGGTCACTTATATAATTTAATCTGTCAAATCACAGTTGATACAACACTAAACAAGGTTTGTCATGGATGAGAATTTATTTATTAAACTTAACAGCAAATGTCACAAAAAATGAAACGGTTAACATCAATATCTGGTGTAACAACCATTAGCACGCAAACTTGTGTCACAATGAGCCCGCAAACTCCTTATTATGTTCATAAAGAATACATGGAGTATTGTCTGCCATTCCCTGTGTAGCGCTAGACGGAGGTCAGCAAGAGTCTGGGGAATAGGGTGGTTTCTGTAAACTCTGCGGCCCAACTCATCCCAAGCATGCTCACTTGGGTTAAGATCCGGGCAACAAGCTGATCACTCCATTCTCATGGTATACTGCTGTAGGAAGTCATTCACAATTCGTCCTCTGTTTGGTCTGGCATTGTCATCTTGAAACTGGGGTGGCCCACGATACGCTGGAAGTTGACGCATAAATGGTACCACACATGGAACAATAATCTCGTCTCTGTATCGTTGAGCTGTGATATTTCCTTCCACAACATAAAGAGGAGTCCTCCCAGTAGCCGTTATCCCATACCATCACTGAACCGCCACCAAATCGGTCATGGGTTGCTACTGTTGCGTCAGCAAAATGTCCATTCTGACGTCGATAAACCCGCCTACGACCATCATTAAATGAGAGGTTAAACCTGATCTCATCATAAAAAAGAACACATGACCACTGGCGTTGATTCCAACGAATATGAGCAGGGCAGAACGTCACCTGTGCCTGATGATGACGAGGGGTCATTCCAGTTTTGACAGCTGGTCCCTCAGCTCTAAGACCCACACAGTGTAAACGGGGTATCTTCCCATTATGACTACACCCCGTTTGACTACTCATGAACAAAACCATATAATTGAGCACCCCTACACTTAATGTGCTGTACCTGTATAGCTGATTACTCCCAGTTTGTCTACTCTTTGAAATAGACCTATAAGGGAGACTCCAAGTGAATCGGGGATACTGTGATCATTCATTGTTTGCTTTGATATTTGGAGATAACTCCTTTATTCGGATTAAAACTTTGTACAGTTATAGTACAGGTTGTTTGTTTTGAAAATTGGACATAATCCCTCCCACTTCCATTCAAACTATTAACTGTAGAACGCAAATATATTCTCGATCATTTTTACTGAGCGTGATTATGTTGTGGAATTTATTGCCCGATGGTGCTGTTAACCCTATTTCCCTGAATCAATCTATAACCATGATAAACCCAACAGAAACTCGCGATTATTTTAATTTATATTTTGAGACTAGATTTTGTCAAATCATTCATTGTCACCTCAAGCTCGGCTGTAGTGATCTAAATGCAGACAGATAAAATTTACATATATCGGAAACATCTAAGTGTTCATTATAACGAAAACGTTATTCATTACCTTTTTACATGTGAGAACTATCAAAATTTAAGAACAAATGTGAATTTCTATATTCAAGGATACGATGTTAAAACTACTTTATACGGTAACGGCGCATTGAATAACTCAACAAATAGTGACATTCTCAACTCATTACACCAGTTCATTTAAACAAGAGTCATCAGAAGATGACATATCCCCCCCGGCCCCCATATCTTTGAAAGAACAAATCATCTGACAGTTACTTAAAGTCCAGCTTGATTTTAGAATAAGTGCAAATCGTTTCCATGGAAATCATGAAAAAAATACATGACAATAAATCTGCAAATAGCAAAAGGCACAACTTCAAGATCTGCCTCACATATCTGCCAAGTTTTGCTGAAAGATATTGAGAAGTTTTCGAGTTGTGCTCCGGAAACGAAACCCACCCCTCCTTTTGGGACTAAGTCCGAAGCGTTTCCATGGAAACCGGGAAAAATAAAAATGCCCCAAATCTGCAAATAGCAAAAGGCACCACTTAAGGTTCTGTTTGATATATCTACCAAGTTTTGTTGAAATATATTGAACAGTTCTTGAGTTATACTCCGGAAACAAAGCCTACCCTCCCTTTTGGGATTAAGTCCGAATCGTTTCCATGAAAATCGGGAAAAATAAATATGCCAAAATTCTGCCAAATAGCAAAAGGCACCACTTTGGCATCTGCCTCACATATCTGCCAAGTTTTGCTGAAAGATATTAAGAAGTTTTCCAGTTGTGCTCCGGAAATGAAACCCACCCCTTCCTTTTGAGACTAAGTCCGAATCATTTCCATGGAAACCCGAGAAAATAATTAAATCACAAATATCTGCAAATAGCAAAAGGCACCACTTTGGGATCTGCCTCACATATCTGCCAAGTTTTGCTAAAAGATATTGATAAGTTTTCGAGTTGTGCTCCGGAAACGAAGCCCACCCCTCCTTTTGGGACTAAGTCTGAAGCGTTTCCATGGAAACCGGGAAAAATAAAAATGCCCAAAATCTGCAAATAGCAAAAGGCACCACTTAAGGTTCTGTTTGATATATCTACCAAGTTTTGTTGAAATATATTGAACGGTTCTTGAGTTATACTCCGGAAACGAAGCCCACCCCTCACTTTTGGGACTAAGTCCTAATCGTTTCCATGGAAACCGGAAAAATAAATATGCCAAAAATCTGCAAATAGCAAAAGGCACCACTTAAGGTTCTGTTTGATATATCTACCAAGTTTTGTTGAAAGATATTAAGACGGTTTTTGAGTTGTGTCCCGAAACGAAACCCACCCCTTCCTTTGAGACTAAGTCCAAATCGTTTCCATGGAAACCGAGAAAATAATAAATGCCAAAATCTGCAAATAGCAAAAGGCACCACTTAAGGATCTGTTTGATATATCTACCAAGTTTTGCTGAAAAGATATTGAAGTTTTTGAGTTATGCTCTCGAAATGAAGCCCACCCCTCCTTTGGGACTAAGTCCGAATCGTTTCCATGGAAACCGAGAAAAATAAAAATGCCAAAAATCTGCAAATAGCAAAAGGCACCACTTAAGGTTCTGTTTGATATATCTACCAAGTTTTGTTGAAATATATTGAACGGTTCTTGAGTTATTCCGGAAACGAAGCCCACCCCTCACTTTTGGGACTAAGTCCTAATCGTTTCCATGGAAACCGGGAAAAATAAAAATGCCAAAAATCTGCAAATAGCAAAAGGCACCACTTAAGGTTCTGTTTGATATATCTACCACGTTTTGTTGAAAAATATTATACGGTTTTTGAGTTGTGCTCCGGAAACGAAAGCAATCCTTACTTTTTGAGACTAAGTCAAAAATGTTTCCATGGAAACCGGGAAAAATAAATATGCCAAAAATCTGCAAATAGCAAAAGGCACCACTTAAGGTTCTGTTTGATATATCTACCACGTTTTGTTGAAAAATATTATACGGTTCTTGAGTTATGCTCCGGAAATGAAGCCCACCCCTCACTTTTGGGACTAAGTCCTAATCGTTTCCATGGAAACCGAGAAAAATAAAAATGCCAAAAATCTGCAAATAGCAAAAGGCACAACTTTAGGATCTGTTTGATATATCTACCAAGTTTTGTCGAAAAATACTGAATGGTTCTTGAGTTATGCTCCGGAAACGAAGCCAACCCCTCACTTTTGGGACTAAGTCCGAATCGTTTCCATGGAAACCGGGAAAAATAAAAATGCCCAAAATCTGCAAATAGCAAAAGGCACTACTTTAGGATCTGTTTGATATATCTACCAAGTCTTGTTGAAAAATATTGAACTGTTTTTGAGTTATGCTCCGGAAATGAAGCCCACCCTTCTTTAAGACTAAGTCCAAAACCGAGAAAAATAAAAATGACAATAATCTGTAAATAGCAAAAGGCACCACCTTAGGTTATGTTTGACATATCTACCAATTTTCGTTGAAAAATATCGAACGGTCTTTGAGTTATGCTCCGGTAACAAAATGATTACGGACGGACGGGCAGACGGACGAGGCGACGACTATATCCAACCGCATTACATGCCGGTGGGATAAAAAGTAACCGCTTCCATTGATAATCATCTCTGCATATATTCTCAATGTAAGATTCTCTGCGGAAGCTCATTTCGTTGCTAGACATAACCAACACCATAACGAATATGTAATTTTTAAAGTAAAATTGATATTTTATACTTATCCTGACTCATGATCTTTTGCTTATCTCCCTTTCCCTTTCGCATGGTAGTGGAACACTTGAATCCCTTGAAGTTCCCAAAGCGGACGTATAAATACTCACTCACGAGTTACCTCCCTTGCCCTTTCCCGCGCAAACATACCATGTGACGTGCCCATACTTGTCACTCTCTGCATATTTTCCGCCCATGCACTTGAATCTGCTGTGAAATCTCAAGGGTCTTCAATGGGGAGGTTGGGAGGGCTTGCTCGTCATGAGTCAGGATAAGTATATAATTTCAATTTTACTTAAAAAATTACATATTTTTCCTTATCCTGACTCATGATCTTTTGCTTATCTCACTTTCCCTTTATTATTAACCATTTATCTGTTATTTTGTATCAGTATTATTCTTTTGTCAAATTATTTCAGTTATGTATCCAGCCATTGGAACAATGTACTGGAGCGGCGTCTATATAAGCCACTAGGCTTGTTTGCCTATATCCAGGTTTCTGCTTTGACGAAATAAAAATAGGCTTAAACCATATTAAAGTACCAGAGTTTCATTGAGCTGTCAATGGCAGACCCATCACAGTGTTCACAAAGTCTGTGTCGCTTGTGCTGCCCATAGTTAAAAATATTATACAGCACATTAACTTCTTAATTAACTTACTATGTAGTGTATATGATATATCGTGTAACTCAGTATATGTGCATACTTGAACTCTTCCACAACATGTACAATGACCTATGTAATTAGCTGAATAAATATTGTATGAAGCTGGTACAGCTAAAATTGTTTATAAGTGTTGGTGGAACAGTCTACCTGATGGAGGGGAGAGAGCTAGTAATTACAAACCACTCGACTGGAACAGGTTGTGTCTTGGACGGGTAGTCAAACTGGGAGTTGTCATAATGGGAATGGTGGACACACTAGTCCTGGTGTTGTTGACGTTGAAGTGTTTATGTTGAAGATCTGTTGCAGTCATGAATGAGAACGATGTTTCTGAGGTGACTGTCTTGACGTTGCGTGACGACACGAGGTTGATCTGGCCTTGATCTATGCCACAGTTCCTGTCACCTGGAATTGTTGCCACAGTCTACCGATGACACTCTGAGACACATTAAAATGTCTGGCAACTTGTCGTTGACTTAATCAGTATTTAGCATTCCTATTGCTTGGCCTCGTTCTTCAACACTCAGAAAACGCCTCATTTTGAAGCACGCTGAATAAAGATACAGGATCTCAAGTGTAAAGACCGATGTCACTTGAAAACTTTCATTACACACTTTCCATGTGCAATGACACATCACTGGATGTGTTCGTGTGAGCTGTTTTGAGCACTGTTAACAACACACCAAATTTCAAGAAAATTGATCTAACCAACCGTGGAGAGACAAGTGCATGCGACAAAGTAAGGCAGGGGTTCAAATTTTGTTTAAAAGACTATAAGAAAGTAACTTGTCCTGACTAATTTTCCACTTGCCCTGATTTTATGACATAATTATGATGATGTAATTATGAAAGAAGAAATCAACATGGTATTTGATGTTAATGTTTACTGGACTATTTATTGAAAAGTGATAAATAGCAAAGAAAGATAACTCTTCTTTATTATCATTGCAATTTAATAGCTACATTTTGAGCAGATATGAAATTAAATCCAAGTTTATTTGCGGTTTGAAACCATAAGTGAAAATTATCTAGTAGCCCACGGACAAGTAAGATACCATTATTTGATTAACATAGAGATTTTTTCTGGGTTACATCTTCTTTTTATTCTCGAGTACAACGTTTATTTGAGAATAAAAAGATGTAACCCAGAAAAAATATCTATGTTCATCAAATATCATCTTCTAAAATGCCAATCAAGCATCATTATTTGATTGCCCGAAATGAAAACTGACTTGTCCCGGGCGTCGGGCGATGGGATTTTTGAACCCATGTAAGGTCTTGTGCAATGTTAATGATTGATGGCCAGGTGACTACAATGCCATTATCAACATTAATGAAAACTGCTGTAAACTAAATCATCAAACTATATAGGTGACCCTTGACTAATTATGTTTAGCATATTTCACATGTCATGCTGACTTACCTTTGTAAAATATTGTTGTGAATGTAACTTTAGGCAAGAGTTGTCTAACTTTGGTGATGACAGTAGCTGCTTCTGCATGCTGAGACTTTGTGTTCCAGATCTGGATGATGTCGTCACGATCACGGATGCTAACACTCACGCCACCTATCTCGTCATCTGAAACAGAGAAACACTGCCAGGTGAACGTAAATTCGGGGACATTCATTTTTGTTCCTGCCAAGAGGGTTAATGTTAGTGCTCATTTTCGCTCACAATATGCGGTTTGATAATCAGAGCTCAGCAATCGATTGTAAGCATAAACCTCACCAACAAACTCAGTGGACAATGTCAATATCTGCACATTGTGCAAATGAACCAAGCATCGATTAGTACCATGATCAAGATGAATGTGTATACTTCTGTTGAGACACGTATTTGTTGCTTACATCACAGTTTTACGAGTCAGGAAACTGCATCAGTTGTTAATGTCATTAATAATAAACAATAGTAAATAACAATAATAAACATAAATTTGATGCTTCATTTCTCATGAATATCAATTAACTGCTCAAGGTTGTATATATGTAACAGTGTGTAAATAAAAGTGTTTCATTTTAATGTGTTAAACTTCATTATTTTAAAACTTAGGTATAAAACTTTCATCAATTCCAAACTGGCCTGTGTTAACACTAACACTTGCACTGTTTAATCAATTCACTGGTAAGCTAGCTTGGGGTCTATTGTTAAGGGTAAGTGATCTGTGTCAGGTTCAATCTCTGCATTGGCCTGTTGTCAAGGTTCCTATTGTTTCATAGATTTCACCTTCTCATCATATTTAAAGCTTTCTACTGCCTTTAAGTTGTGGCAGTCTACATCTTTCTCCATGAGAGCGCAATCACAGCACAGCACAGCACAGCACAGCACAGCAACAGCACAGCACAGCACCAGCACCAGCACCAGCACCAGCACCAGCACCAGCACCAGCACCAGCACCAGCACCAGCACCAGCACCAGCACCAGCACCAGCACCAGCACCAGCACCAGCACCAGCACCAGCACCAGCACCAGCACCAGCAGCAGCACCAGCACCAGCACCAGCACATTATGGGGTAAGTTAAGTTAGATGTTTTGGTATTATATCTATAGTAGGACTATTAGGATTTACATGTTTTAGTGTAGTTTGGTGTTTGTCTATAAATATATGCATGCTTAGTATTTTAGACAAATATATGATGTATTGTGTACCAGTACACTAGTATACTGGCGTGAGTTTATTTGAACAGTAGGGTATTTTATACCACCATGATGCTGTAATTTGTATCATGTATATGTATTAGCTATTTCATGATTGGCATGATACAGTAATGTGTATCATGCATATTTATTATATGGTTTAGTTTCTATATGCATATTGATGTATGTATTAGGGTCAATAAGATAACTATTTATGTGTTCGCTAATGCCATTTATGATGTATATCTGTATATACTAGCAGCATACTTATATTTTGTTTATTTAGGTTCACTAAGAATCAGATGTTTTATTAGCTGTTGGCCTATTCTGCCTGCGTGCCTGAGACGAGGTGAGGTATTGTTTTTAGAATGTGATTGTAAATATTAGTAATTATAGTTGTCATATATGTGAGTAATAATCAGAGTACATGTCTTTGCTTAAATCGGGATGATTGACAGTTATCAGATGTTTTAATAGTATAGTGGTAACCATACTGAACATATAACATGATACGTATTTCATTATGAGAGACATGTATTAATTGATGCATATTTTATTATTCAGGGCGTTTTGTTAGTTCAGTTACATGGACTGAGAACCAACTGGGGATCTCCATATCCCACGTTACCAGCGCCGGAATAAATCCCTGAAAACCTACACAAGTGTTCGTCTTCATTAAAACTACCATATACGAATACCTCTGTTACATATATATCATATATGATCGATCAATTTACTGATAATTCGATCAATCACTCCAGCACTAGTTACTATATTTCCAAAAAGTCGCAACAAATGAACTGCTCTGTTTAAAGGTCTGTAATGTAAATGTGGATAACCAGTGTGTGAAACTCCCCTCAATTTGTACCAGAATGATAACTTTTAAGACCGACAAGCCCCACTGTCGGTCAACATTGTCAAAAGTATTCTTTAATTAAATCACATCTACCAGAAGAATACATCTGTTTGATGAGCTTTATTTAAATGCACAACCTTTTGCATATTGGACCTTGATCAAGTTCACAAATAACCTCATCAGAGTGTCACTGAGGGTTTAGTCTCGTGATATTATTGTTCAAATATTAAACTGTCTGAGGGTCAGGAGGCTTCTAATTTTTTTACCCGTAAAAACACGACTGTAATCACTGATAATGTTTAATGCTGCTTTTAGCAATATTCTAACAATACCACAGTGGTGGACACCATAAATGGGCTTTGCATTTTGTACCCATGTGGGATTTGGGACTGAGAAAATAGATATTTATAAAAGAACAATATTTATATGCAGAGAAAAATATCATAGATTTATGAGATACAATTCAATGTAACAACTTTTGCAATCAGATTGCAGCATATGTTCCGTTACCATGGTTACAATGGTGAAATAAGACTACATAAAGCCATGTTCAAGTCACATTAGGGATGCTGTGCGACAATATTCCAGCTTTATGACTGCGGCCTTTAGTTAATTACCCAGGTACATTCACTCCCATGTTCATGACAACCCTACCTTCAGCCATGAACTCGGACAGCTGTTCTCCTATGGCTGCCAACAACAGCTCCTTCCAAACCGTCGGCTGAAACAGTTCCGTCTCACTTCACCACAAATTTGAAACATTCAAAACATGTCGATACCACTGAAGCAATATTAAAAACACAGGTGCAAAAGGTACTACAATTTGTGTTACAAGAAGTGTTTGCCACTAACATAGCAGTGTCCCCCGCCGCTAAAGAAGAATGAAATATAACACATTTACTAGGTTTTATCTATTGGTCACACAAAAGATAACTTTTTGTGTGATGTAGTTATCGCATTAACAAGATTTTGAAAAGTGTTATCTGAAACTGAAAATAAGGTCAAGGTCACCATGACATGACTGGTGCCTGCGTTATCACCCAATGGAGGCTGTCGATATAATTGAAGACACTGGGTGCAACGTTTTATGAGATACATGTACCCGGTATCGTGTTTACATAACCTTGAAAAGTGGTCAAAGTGTCATGGTGACCCTAAAGATAAGGTCAAGGTCACCAAAATCGACTGGTGTCTGCATAATCCCCCAATGTAGGCTGTCATCAAATTTGAAGATATCGGGTACAACAGTTCATAAGATATAGTGTTAACAAGAATTGGGACATACGGACATACGGATGCTGCTGAATACATAGTTGAGCCTCACTTACTGTGTCGTGTTTATGACATTTCAACCTCCAGTGACCTCCCTTGCTGTTGTACTCATCTTCCCTGCAACAATTATATAGTAATAGCAGGGTTAGTCCAACAGACTACTCTCAGGGGTGGACAAGTCACGCCAGCAAGTCCACAACCACGCCAACTTATTTAAACTACTGATGAGAGACATGAGTGTTGCCATCATTCTGTTGATGAATTGGAAATCTTAATTACATTTCGTCTTAATTACCAACAATATTAACATTCTGAGGGTTCTTATGAATTTGAAAACAAAAGTGTTTCCATCATTCTGTTGATGAAAAGGACTGACTGACAGAGTTTGGTTTTACGCTTTTAGCAATATTCCAGCAACATCACGGCGGGGGACACCAGAAATGGGCTTCACACATTGTACCCATGTGGGGATTCGAACCTGGTTCTTCGGCCTGACGAGCCAACGCTTTAACCATTAGGCTACCCCTCCGCCCCTTTGATGAAAAGGAAGATTCAATTAAATTGGATCTTGTTTACAACATTAACATATATGGGGATTCGAACCCGGGTCTTCGGTATGACTGGTGATGGTGATGAGTTGGAAATCTCAATTAGATTTGATCTTGTTTACAGTTTTCCCAGAAATTATTGAGAAAATCTCTGTTTCCTAATACTGATAATAGAATTTTAAAATAGTTGTTACATTATGTAGTAAGGTACTCAGGTACTCAATATGGGAGGCAACTCTTGTAGGCTTTAGAATGAACCTTACTACATCAAGAGTTATCTCCCGGCTTCCTTTGTTGACATGGCAGATTTGACAGCAGAAGAGAAAAGAAAGCTGGTTCTAGATGATTTTGAAAGGGGTGTGACTAATGAAAAAAAGTTAGCTGGTAAACATGACATTCCTCTGTCTACAGTATACAGAACTTTGAAGAATATTCAGTCAGGAGTTGGGACTGGGCACAAGATGGGCAGGGAGGCCAAGGATCGCTGGCACCTTGGTGAGATTGTGAGTAGGGGAAAATTGAAAAGCGTTGAGAATATCAGAAATGAGATGATTAATAGAGAAAGCCCTCAGGTATGTATTGAAACCCTTAAACAAGAAACACAAAGTGAGTGAGTGAGTTTGATTGTACGCTGCTTTTAGCAATATTCCAGCAATATCACGGCGGGGGACACCAGAAATGGGCTTCACACATTTTGCTAATGTGGGGAATCGAACCCGGGTCTTCGGCATGACGAGCGAACGCTTTAACCACTAGGCTACCCCACCGCCCAGAATTACAAAGACTTAACTGGGTGAAAAGGCGTGGAATTCCCTCACCATTGATGAAAGATGCACAAAAAGAAAGACGTTTTAATTGGGATAATGTTTTCTTTTCTAATGAAATATCTGTCTGGCTCTTTCCGAACTGTATGAAAATTTGGACAAAAAATACCATGAAAACCTATCTACCAACGCCCAAAACATAGCCCAAAATTTCACATGTGGGGTGGGATATCTTCATGTGGAGTGACGCTGTTGTGTATTTTCACTGGAAATTTCACAAAGGGATGATATGCTGACTTCTTAAATGATCACCTCCTTCCAACGGCCCGAACACTGTATGAAGATAATTGGATTTTCCAGCATAATAATGACCCAAAACACACTGCAGGCTACACAAAACAGTGGTTGTCGGACGAAAATGTTCAAGTTTTAGACTGGCCCAGCTACAGCCCAGATCTTAACCCTACTGAGAATGTGTGGGGACTAATGAAGGACAAAATTAACCAAAAAGGACTTAGAAATATTGGGGATATGAAGAAAGAAGTGCTCGAATATTGGGATACGCTGTCACACGATTTCTTACAAACTTTGCTCGGTAGTGTATCTAGGCGCATTCAGTCGTGTATTGCAGGGCAAGGAGGTCTCACAAAGTACTGAAAAGACACTTAGACTGTAAGAGAATCATATCTCAACATATTCATTTCAATAAAACTTCCATAGTTTATATACATGTATTTGGTATTTGCCGAAACAACTTTCTCAATAATTTCTGGGGATACTTTACCTACAACTTTAACAAGTCACGTTAACTTCTGTGAGTGCTTACGGATCAATAACTTCTTTATTACTATGAAGGCTAGTCTGTCGTACAGACCCTGAAGCAAATATATCCAAGAAAGCCCACACAAGTCTAGAAAATGTGGCAAGTCTAGATTTCCTCAGCTTCTGAAAATGAAGAAAGTCTCAGGGCTCCTTTTCATTATATTTTTTTTTTTTACTATGAACTTTTTCAGTAAAATATGTTCATTTCAGAGACTAGTTGTTAGTCTATATGAAGGCCTAAGACAAGTTCCTTGACAAAGGAAGATTTGGTCTCGTTTACCTTCAACATTGATGGGACATGTCTTACTTCTGTGAATGGCATTAAGAAGTTCGTGAGCTGAGCAAGAGAAAGTTCTTTTCACTTCTTTATTACAATTAAGGCCTGACTCCAGTTATTTGACCAAAGGGTTAAAATCTACATCGAAACATTGCGTTACTTGTAGTAAATATTATGTATCCACATGAATCTGTCTCTTATTCAAGAGGTTTCAAGTTTAGTCTTCTTATATTCTGTTCAAGGTAGGTATTGTTTCTCCCCATTTCAATTTGTATAGAAGATGTCATTGCTCAGATATTAACAAGGGTTTTGTTCCTACAGGTTACCATAGTAACTAATTTGTAAGACAATGATTCTCTTCCTTATGATTGAATACACCCAACAATAAACAAGGGGAGATAACTCACCAGACTGGTCGCGTCACAAAGCGCATGAGATGGTAGCTGTAGCGTGAACTCAGCTCACTTGGGTCTGGGATGTTGTTGTACACACTCCAGAAACCCTAGAACAAAGTCAGACACAACACGTTAAGGGACCTTTCATAATTAATGCCTTTGGGGGTGCTGATGATTTTTATGGAGAAGCATGTACAATTGAATGACACGCCCTCCCAAATTTATGAACAAAGTAAGTAACCCCTCCCGCATGTCACCCAGACACACACACACACACAAAATTGCTGATCCCACTAGAGCTTGTGTACAAAATTGATGGACACCCCCAACAAAATGGGTGACACCTCCTCCCCCTCTCAAAATTAAAATAGAATAAAAATAAATAAAAATAAATACATAAATAAAATAAATGAATATATCATCATCCCCTAGCGATAAATTATGAACGGTCCCTAAGCTATAGTTGTCTGTACCTGAACATATTATACAGTCAAGGTGGCCTCTTTGAAAAGTAAGCGGTGGGGTAGCCTAATGGTTAAAGCGTTGGTTCGTCATGCTGAAGACCCGGGTTCGAAATCCCCACATGGGCACTATATGTGAAGCCCATTGCTGGTGTCCCCCGCCGTGATGTTGCTGGAATATTGCTAAAAGCGGCGTAAAACCAAACTCAGTCGGTCAGTCAGTCTTTGAAAAGTAGATTTTCAATTCCTACCACAGAATCTCGCTACATGCATGCTTGGATAAATTCTCTGAAGTATACAAGGACCTTGAATATTGTGTGTACTGGTGCCACCACTCCTTAAGTTGGATTACCGGCCTTCATTACCAACATGACTTGTCAGTTGAGCAGCGTGATATATGAGTAGAAGACTTGTACGTGAGTCAGCAGAGACTATATATTTGTATTATATGGTGTCTGGTGTCAGACGTGCTGCACTGTTAGGATTGTTCTGTGTTCACTTGAAAATTATGATATGAACATCACAAGTTACATGGTTTATCTATTCACAATAGCACACAATTTATGATCTACAATTTAACATGGCAATCAGCAGATGTTGAGTGTTCACACTTTTTCCTATATCTACTGGCTGCTGAAAAAAACATGCAGATTAGTTGTAGGCTCAGTATGTGAAAGGCAGAGTGTTGTGGAAAACAGGTTCAATTGCTCCCCTCTACTGGCCGTTATCAGTAATATATCTTTAGCAGTCTACAAAATAACAAGAGCAGTCTCTTGAAATGCTGGACCTGTCATCTTGCCTCTTATTTGTTCCTAAATAGTCATCAAAGAACTGAATAACCTATCAATCTATTATGCATTAATTCAATAGAGAAGTATATAAAGTCAGGCACCATTGTGTCGAACTCTGATAACTCGATATCTCAGTTGTCTCGATATAACATCTCGGTCCCGGCAAAATCTTTCATGATTTCATCCTTCATTATTCTAGCTCTTTTAACTCAATATGGATGTCTCGATATTTCTGATATTTCAATATAATTTCATGGTCCCAACAAGAAAACTTACCCTTTTAACTCGATATTTGCAAAGAAACTCGATATTCACCTTTCCTGGGCAAGTATCCCTCTGAACTGAGGTTTCCACACGTTTACACACGGTGTGGCATGAATCAAAGAGATGTGGTTGTGCAAACTAATTAGGGCTAATTGAGTTGAAGGTGTCACTTGTTTGTTATTTAATTAGGATTAATTAAGAAGGAATTAGTTAGGAAGTACTCACTGTTACGACTAAACACTACCGATAACAGATTATAGTTTCGAATCAAAACATACTGAGAAGCGTTTTGTTTTCTTTCATAGTGATATGTGATGATATGCCCTGGTGAGATGTCTCATCTTACCTGTACAGTATTGACTGTGTACAGTTTCTTCAAGGATGCTTCATATTGAGCAGCTGATGTTCCTCGAACTGTCCTGAAAACAAATGGTTTCAACAGGAATTATAACTGTCACATTACCATGTCATCCTTCCATGTACCCATTCACTGCCAGGTGAACGGAGGCATATTTCAATCAAAGCACCAGTTGTAATATGTGATTTTCTTAACATTACTATCATACTAACATTTGTACAGCAAAAATATCCAGCTCAGCTGCTCAAAGGCACTTTTATTTTCCCTCGATCATTGGATGTCAAACTCAAACGGCATATTGTATTATCAATCTCAACTCCCTGAGGATCATACAATTAACTCTTGCAGCCACTAGGCACACCGAGTTAAGGTGGCTTTCCCATCCTTACGAGGTACCCATTCACAGATGGGTGGACTGGGACACATAGTCACAATACTTTGTCCAAGTTTCACTGCACCTTGCTGTACCCGCAACTAGGTGTTTGCACGTATTCATGTGGCCACCATCTGGTGATTTATCAACGGATTCATGGGTTCTTTTAAGTGCACAGGGTTGTGTACTGTACACTAGGGGTTGTGACAACACTGAAAGAGTGTGCACACAATGTTGACTCCAAGGTTTTTACACCCGGTCACCGGTGGGCTCAATTACATCTGGGTCAAATGTACAGCCATGATATAAATTATAGGATGCAAAGATCTGCAAATATGATTGTCTGAACAGACAAGTTTCAGTGGCAGAACTACCTTAAATTTGTTCAAGCTACTCTGCATTTTTCACCCACCATCCACTGGTCACAAAGTGACAATTATATACTTAGGAGTCATCTAATCAGCCAACCTTGTGTCCATCATGGGATAAAAAACAAACACTACACTCTGCCAGACCCTATAAAGGCCAATGTTATATCAGCATCAGGCCCCGATTTCTCGAAACAAACTTAAGTCTGAGTTTTGACTCAAATTTGAGAAAACGCAGGAAAATGCATTCCACAGAATGAACTGAAATCGGTATTAAACTCAAACTATAGAAGACAATTTGAGTTTGGTGGATAGATTACTTAAGTTGTTTGGGCTTTTATATTTAGAAAAAGCAGTTGAGTTAAAAATTCAGCTGTTTCAAATTGTGAAACTCAGTTTGAGATTTGAGTAAAAATTAAGTTTGTTTCCAGAAATCTGGGCCAGACTTCAGTACAACGGTATGAAGCTATTAATACCTGTGAAGCTACGTGTTAGAATTGGTCTTCAGCAGTCCATGCTTGTCGAAGGAAGCAACTAACAGAATTGGGTGGTTGTATCCCAACTGTAGATTTATGGTCATGATGTCAATCACTGGATTGTCTGGTCCAAACTCAATTATTTACAGTACGCAATCAAATAGCTGGAAAATTACTGAGTGCTGTGTTAAACAACAAACTGTAGCTAGTTATTAGCAGATGGCCAGCTAGTGTAGCCTACATTTCTGTTTATGCTTTAATATTTTGTTGAGGGTATATATTTCTGCAAATCCCAAATGACAGTGAACGCAAACATCCTTCATCTCCGCTCGAACTACATAACACTAACTCAGAACAATATTGAAGTGCCTCAATGATACTTAACACAGCATCTGTGATGTAATTATTATACAAACATATGATGCATAAAGTGTGTCAAGGGTTTTATGATGTAAGTGGTCATGTGATGAATTATCAATGTACATTGAAGACAAATAAATGTGACTCTGTAATTATCCCATGACTGCAATTACCCTAACGCTGCAATGAAAATACTGAAAACATGTATACATCAAGCTTCTCCTTTTCCTTGACTCTCGAGGAGTGTATTTACATAACTGTTTGTTTATATTGGGAAGTATTATTGGCCAACAGCATGCATGTCAACAATATAGTCAAATGTTATTCTAACGGTCTCGTTATTTTGCACCAATGCGAAGTCAGTTCACACTGAGCAAAAATTGCTTGCAAGTACATATCGTAATTCTGTCGATATTAAACCGCAGTTTCACAATCTGTCAAGTGCTGTTATTGTTTTAAATGTCCAAGGTTGCACGCTCGCGATGTTTGGTCGACAGCAGTTACCTCCCTTAGCTAGTGCCATTGACCAAACTACTCTGAGCTTAACACTCTCTTTACTCGGGTTGTTCAACATCGCGACTAACTGTCAAACGAAACTGAGTTCGTATGTTTTTAATGCATACTAACTTGTCGAGCCAAAATGTCCATGGAGTATTTAGTGGAACCCCCGTCTGTTCAGAGGTGTCTATTTCATTGATTGCCTTTCTAGCTAGCTGTGGACTGCCGGGGTAGACCTTGTTTTCAGACTCCCGTACACTGTCAACATTGAAGGCCGCCATTTTTGACCACCTGACATGATCATGTGATCAAAATAGCCATGACGTCAAACTGCAGGTGCGCGAAAAGTTCCATTGGAGCCCAACAAAGGCACTCATGCTTAGAAAGAGCACCAGTGTAATAAATAACCATTTGAACAGAACAATCTGATCATGTTTTTATGAATATTATCTGTTCTTTCGATTTTCCAAAGGGCTGGACGTCAATTTATCTTGAGATAAGCAAGTTAAATGAAAAAATAAGTATAAGAAAAAAGTTCGAAAGGCTGTATAATTGTGATTCTATTCGAGTCTGCCGGGCAATACAATCCAATGATTGATATCATGAACATCCGTGTAAACAGTGTTACACGTTATACACAACTGTCTACAGGGTAGCCTTTAGTTAATCATTTGTGATCGTTAGTATGTCCGGATGTTCTGGTTTACCAGGCGTACAGAAGGCGTTAATACATATAGCATTTATAGATTTGTTGTTTTAATACTGCATTTATCTGAAATTCTAAAATCGATATTTCCCTGAAATAACACTATCTATATCCCCCATTCGTTTAAATAGTTTATTTTCTCATACGTGTAGTAAGAGCCGATTAACAGGATCCTGTGGTCTGGGTCGCTGATTTGGTTGATGCATGTCATCGT
The DNA here is from genome assembly GCF_003918875.1 of Haliotis rubra. NCBI lineage: Eukaryota > Metazoa > Mollusca > Gastropoda > Lepetellida > Haliotidae > Haliotis > Haliotis rubra. The sequence goes on along the minus strand of NW_025765625.1, from coordinate 252,864 downwards.
ATCCCAATTGTAAATCGATGTTCACGGTGTCAATAACTGGATTGTCTGGTCCAGACTTGATTATAAACACACCACCGTCATAAAGCTGAACGTCTCTTAAGTGATGCGTAAATTAACAAACCACATTGAGCAATGTTCTAAGTCAAAGGGGCGGATTTATACAGGTCGACTTTGGAGTAATCAGAACAGTGATTGATATTATGAACACATTGAAGGATGTCATGTACGATGCCATGAATCAAGCAAGTCACCAACACAGACTAAAATGTTATATACTCCAGAAACGAACCATCTCGTATTTGAAATGTATGTCGCTCATTGTCGATGTAACATTGACGAAAATGGCATGGGTCGATGTAACATTGACGAAAATGGCATGGGAGGCGATATATTCCATATTATGCATAGTCTACAGCATATAGAGATTATAACACGAGCGAGAGCGAGGGCAATACATGATTTTGCACGAGTTTTGTATAAGTCGTATGGCACACTTGCTCGAGTGTAATAATTTCTTTATTATCCATTTCATTCATGTACATTCGTGCAGTAAAGCATGGCAAGCAAGTGTGACGGGCACCATTGCCTGTTGCGTTCCATTGTTTCATGATGTCACAAACGACGAAAATACAGAAACAATGATTGCTAGGCAAAAGTGAAATGTGCACATATGATATATATGACACTAGTTATGTTTCACCATATGGATGATAATATAAATCATGCCAGTTGTGGTTTTACATAAGATTAAAAAGACCCAAAGACCAATGGTCCCCACGATTGACGGAAGTCCGTGCATGGTTCACCAAGCTTGGTTTATGTTTATCAGCTGCGTGGAACGAACAACCAAGAAACAAAATTCTTCCTAAAAAGCATTGGAAGGGAATGAGATAAATTTAACGTTTAAAACATACACCGCTTGCGATACTTACAGTATATGTATCTGAATAATTTCTGACACGATGTATCGACAATCCGAATTCACTACTTAAAATATTATTCTTATGGCTGATTATGACATTGGGTGTATTTAATCGAACCTTGTGTGATGCTATATATATTTTTAAAAATATTTGTTCATATCTGCGGATGACATATACGAGAGTTTACCCACTGCAGTGTAAATAAATAAATAAGTAAATGAATGAAAGAATGAATGAATGCCCAATGGATGGATATGGATGAATAAATAAATTTCCCTGACATTTTAAAAGAAACTTGAAATGTCAAAATTTGTCTTTTATGGTGATTTTAATTGACAAAACGACTTTTAACCATCCTGTAAATCACGGACCCTTTTCACCGATTATTTTAGCTGTGTTGTACATACATGAAGGATTAATACAGCAGTAATTTGCATGTTGGTGGCGATGAAATATATATGTATCTTGGCTATGTACGGATTAAAACAAGACAGTTCAAGCAGACATGGGAAGCAAGTTGTTTTGTATAGTCAAACTGACAGTGCCAGATTGGTTGGGGTGGGGGGGGTGGGTGTGGGGCATATTAGTGTCTGAAAGTAAAGAAAATGTCTTCCCTTGGGATTCTCTCTCCCATGCAGAATTTAATATATTGTTTCTGTAAAATATATTCATTTCTGAGACTAGATCTTAAACGAGAAAAGCGCAACCCTACTAACCACAGTTCAACTGGTTTTTCCAAGCGAAAACTAAACCGGAAGAGAGTTGTCTCTCTTGAAGTCACATGATTGCCTGACGAGTCACATGCTTTCATTCTCTCAAGATGGCCGCACAAGGCAGCTTTTTGGCTCTGGTGGTTTTTGTCTTGGCTCTGTTCATCCCCGGTGTGTCAGCATTTGATGCAGGGGATGCCATCGCCCTTGTTTTGGGACTTGTTATTGGAATTCTGGGAATATGTGCATGTTTAGGGTATTATGCACGAAGAAGAGCGTCGTAGATGTAGATCATTGGTGATGTGGGTGTTCCATTTTCAGAGTTCAATGGACGGTGTTGACAAGAGAAATCGTGGTTGCGAAGACCACGGAGGGAGACAGTTGTATATAACTCTTCATTTGTGATTTATTCATCGTCAATTCATGTGGGAGGATCGTAACTAATTCCACGTCTGTTCAACAGAAATCGCCACCAGTCAACCTACCTTATGTATCAACTTCCGTACAAGATTTTGTAACGACGAAATGTAACAAAATTAACAGGAACTACTGGAGTGACAAGCTTGTATAGCCCTCCATACCAACAAGACATCGTTAAAGACTTCAACCGACCAAAGGCGACATTGCTTGTATCCTTCAAGCGTCTTTATGATCATTACTTGCCAGCATTATGAGAAGAAGAAAATGTTGTCACACAGTTTTTGTTTGTGTGGAGCTTTCTAACCACGACAACACTTTAATAAACCCCGGAACAGATTGTTAATCATATTGGCGGATGACCCTTATCACCTGTTGACTATCAGTGCTGCAAGTTTAAAGACTCCTCTCCTTGACAATGTCGGTGTATCACTGGGATGTGACTGTCACCCATGTAGTAACGCTTACAAACATTCCATGTTCCATGACCACTACAAATGATTTACTTGTTTTTGATTACTAAATTATTTTGGATTTGTGATGATTAAACGCAATTCTTATTGCTGATATCAAATTGAAACTTCAGATTAATGAGAATAGGTTTGAATGTTAATCATAAAAGCTGTACATCAATAGGTCTAATTCCACAGGAGCATTTCTGTTGATCATGAATTTCACCCAAAATCTAAAATGACTGTACATTTATGTTTAACATCAAAGGAATATAATAGTGTTGTGTTAGTGTGCTGTATAAACTATGCTCATGTATCAGCTAGTTTTGACATCAATGCCTTATATCATAATTAATAAATTATTCTTGTTTTAAGTTCTTAGTTTTGTTATGATTGTAGACAGTGTGTAGAACTTTGTGTTCGTGTCATCTGCTTCAGTTTGGGGTTTGCTGAAATATAGTTGCTCATTAATGTTGTTTTTGCTGGAAAATATGTTCATTTCAGACATAGGATGTTATTACACTTTCTAGTACTGATTCTTGTACTTTTGTTGAGTTGAGTCCCAATCCGGGATTCAAACACTCAGACTCAGACTCAGGCACCTAATTGCCAGCACAAAAAAGTCAGATGTCTAACCCACTCAGCCACCATGGCTCAGATAACCGGTTAACCCACATGACTGGACTTTTCTCAGATTTGCAAACAAACCCACTCTGAAATTAGAACAGATAGGTGAAACCAATTTAGATCTTCCCTTACCATTATATATGTATATTACTGCACTTGTGACAGTGTGTGCATGGGAGTAGATCTGTAGCTTCATACCAGAAAGTGACTGCATGTCGTGAGCTATCAGATGAGCTTCCAATAACAGCTGGATAAATACTCAAAATTGAAATAGGTTTTCATGTTTTAGGATATTTTGATAGTAAGGTTTTATGCCACTTTTAGCAATATTCCAGCAATATCACAAAGGGGGACACGAGAAATGGGCTTCACAAATTGTACCCATGTAGAGAATCGAACCAGGGTCTTCAGCGGGACAAACAGACGCTTTAACCATGTTAACCATTATGCTACCCCACCTCCCCTGCAAGAAAGCTAAATTTTCATACCACATTTAAAAAACTGTACACAGTATTTGTTAACTTTGTGTCTGTATCATCAGCTTCAGTTTGGGGCTCGCTCAGATGCAGTCACTTACACGTATACAGTTGTGAAGAGTAGAAGACGTAACGTGTACTCAAGACGGTCCTCCGTTACACGTACAAGTGACTACCTGAGATGGGGTCACTCATTCACGTGACTGCCTGATCACAGACAGGGAAATTCTGCATGTCACACAAAAACGCATCTAAAGTGTTATTTAAGAAAATAATTAAACAAAATTTGCTACAGTCATTGATAGATGTTCAAGTTATTGAATGACATGAATGAAAACGTAAAAAGAAAAAAATTTATAGTCAAATTTTGACCAAAATGTGCAAAATTTATTATGGTGAACATATTGGTGAACATCTAGCTCAAGACTAAATAATGATGCACAGAATTTTGTGTTAATATAACTTCCTGAACATGATGCTCTGTGAATGCAGTGGTATTTGCAACCTTCCAATATCCAGTAGGCACAGGCATGTGTACATGGATCATGCTGATTCTCAGAATTATTCCCTTTTCACTAATGATCATTCTCTTTAAATTTTATACTTATATTTGGTGTTCACCTTGACCTCCTTACAGTTGTGTCACTGTCAGGTGAACCCTGAGGGAACTTTGACCTCTCAGACTGAATGAAGTAGGTGTGAGATTTGAAAACTGACAAGCTTCATTTTTTAGCCTAAACATTCAGATAGGCTGAGTACTTCACTCAGGAAGTTAGACGCCTTGACACTGTTTGGCTGATTTGAAAGTCTTGACTCTTCATGTAGAGATACATACTGGTGTAATGATTCTGATGTAGATGACTAATACTGACATTGATTTGGTTAGTGGAGCAGTAATTACAGCATTGATTTTGAAGTGGTTATTACAGCAGTAACAACACAAGATGTTACTTCAATCCAGGTGTTGAAAAACATGTAGCCATTGCAACTAACCTGTTCAATGTTAGCTGAAATAGTGTTTGGGAAGAGTTTGTTTTAAAGGTAACCGCTCCAAACCATTCTGCAGCCAATCGTTATTTGGAATACATACCATAGCACACAATCCAGCTAAATTATCGTGGGGACATTACTAATACAACCAATCTAGGCCACAATAGGCCATGATTTTCAACCATGTTATTAAAGTATGTGAGCATGGTCACTTCTGATAAGTTTGTTATCATAGGTAAATCATAGTTTGGGGTCAAATTATGGTTCATAAATCACCCTAAGTAACTGTCATGGGTGACGCTTTCCATATTGTTTTTATATGTTTCTCATCTCCTACATCAACCAACAATAGAAGAGTCAGGCATAAAATGATTTTCACACATTGTGAATTATGTAATTTCGAAATATACATCACTTGGTAATCATCTTCAGTTTAATTTATGATCGATAACTGGCATTGTGTGTTTAATCATACCAGGTCTTGTTTTGTAGCAGGGCATGGAGTCATCCTACAGATGACATCCTTACCTTGTCAGCTTAGAGTCAGGGGTTTACCTCTTTGGTAATTTTATCCAGCCATTAGATTTCGGATGTTAAGGAGAAAACACTCTCCCAAGGTTTTGGTAGAGAATGTAAAACGAGGGAGGAGGGAAATCCCAAGGGGCTTTAGAATAGAGGCTATTTTCCTTAGAACCTGGGACCAGGTTTTACTTTCAAGTAAAACCCCCTCGACAGGTTTAACTAAAAGTCCAAGGTTTTCTTTCCAGAGGTTTTACTTGTTTTCATGCTATAGAAAAACCCTCAATTGTAATTTACAAGATCTGTGAAAGGTTCAAAGAGAAGGGTGGTTTTTCATGCTATAGAGAAAACCCTTGATTGTAATGGACAAGATCTGTGATAGGTTTAAAAGAGAAGGTCTGTGGTTTTAATCAAACTATGGGCCTCAGAATGTTTATAGATGCTGCACTGGCCTCACGTGGGGTTCAGCATGCTTGTATCAAATGGGGAAATATGTATCAGTACCCTGCTATGCGGCCTGCATGTGCCTTCTGTGTATGTAGGGGTATGAAGTTATCCTCCAGGTGACGGGTTCACGTGGGGTTCAGCATGCTTGTATCAAATGGGGAAATATGTATCAGTACCCTGCTATGCGGCCTGCATGTGCCTTCTGTGTATGTAGGGGTGAAGTTATCCTCCAGGTGACGGGTTCACGTGGGGTTCAGCATGCTTGTATCAAATGGGGAAATATGTATCAGTACCCTGCTATGCGGCCTGCATGTGCCTTCTGTGTGTGTAGGGGTATGGAGTTATCCTCCAGGTGAGCCGGGTTCACGTGGGGTTCAGCATGCTTGTATCAAATGGGGAAATATGTATCAGTGCCCTGCTATGTAGGGGTATGAAGTTATCCTCCATGTGCCTTCTTGTATCAAATGGGAAATATGTATCAAGTACCCTGCTATGCGCCTGCATGTGCCTTCTGTGTATGTAGGGGTAAGTTATCCTCAGGTGGCGGGTTCACGTGGGGTTCAGCATGCTTGTATCAAATGGGGAAATATGTATCAGTACCCTGCTATGCGGCCTGCATGTGCCTTCTGTGTATGTAGGGGTATGAAGTTATCCTCCAGGTGACGGGTTCACGTGGGGTTCAGCATGCTTGTATCAAATGGGGAAATATGTATCAGTACCCTGCTATGCGGCCTGCATGTGCCTTCTGTGTATGTAGGGGTATGAAGTTATCCTCCAGGTGACGGGTTCACGTGGGGTTCAGCATGCTTGTATCAAATGGGGAAATATGTATCAGTACCCTGCTATGCGGCCTGCATGTGCCTTCTGTGTATGTAGGTATCAAATGAAAATGTTATCCTCCAGGTGCCCGGGTTCACGTGGGGTTCAGTTCATGCTTGTATCAAATGGGGAAATATGTATCAGTACCCTGCTATACGCGGCCTGCATGTGCCTTCTGTGTATGTAGGGGTATGAAGTTATATCCTCCAGTGCGGGTTCGTGGGGTTCAGCATGCTTGTATCAAATGGGGAAATATGTATCAGTATGCATGTGCCTTCTGTGTATGTAGGGTATGAAGTTATCCAAATGGGGAAATATGTAGGGGTACCCTGATTATGCCTTCTGTGGGTTCAGATGGGGTTCAGGGTTCAGCTTGTATCAAATGGGGAAATATGTATCAGTACCCTGCTATGCGGCCTGCATGTGCCTTCTGTGTATGTAGGGGTATGAAGTTATCCTCCAGATGACGGGTTCACGTGGGGTTCAGCATGCTTGTATCAAATGGGGAAATATGTATCAGTACCCTGCTATGCGGCCTGCATGTGCCTTCTGTGTATGTAGGGGTATGAAGTTATCCTCCAGGTGACGGGTTCACGTGGGGTTCAGCATGCTTGTATCAAATGGGGAAATATGTATCAGTACCCTGCTATGCGGCCTGCATGTGCCTTCTGTGTATGTAGGGGTATGAAGTTATCCTCCAGATGACGGGTTCACGTGGGGTTCAGCATGCTTGTATCAAATGGGGAAATATGTATCAGTACCCTTCTATGCGGCCTGCATGTGCCTTCTGTGTATGTAGGGGTATGAAGTTATCCTCTAGATGACGGGTTAACCCCTTCAGTCAGTTGGACAAAGTGCCTGACTTTGGATCAGAAAGTCTGTGGTTTGAATCCCAACATCTGACTCAGAACTTCTATGGTCACTACAGTTGGAACAATTCACTGTAACTCCATAGTTGCCCAACAAGACATTAATGACTGTCTGACTGGACATGCATTCCTTCTGACTTTTCTGTTTGACTTTAACTTTGGTATATGCAAGAATGCATGTATCTAACTACTTCTTGCCAGGGCTTCTCTAAAACAATTAGAAATTTTGTAGACAATTCTGGGGACCTACAGAGGGTACCCTGGTTGGGTTGGATAATGGGCTGGATAACTTTGGACACATCCAAGCACTAATCATTCTACCAAATTTAAGTATGAACATTGGGATGTGAGATGAAGGAGATTACATATATGACTGGTTGATGGACTTGTATCTGTGTTCAATCACAACAGGGCTGTTCGTCAGCAGAGAAGTAAATTGTTGACCTATATATCACTGTGTAAGGTTTGACGTATATCAGATATCACTTCTCCCAGGGTGCCTGTTTGAATGGAGCCTGAACTGTGACTTGCAAATCGTTATCACTGCTGTAACACATATTTCAAGTACCCAGCATTCCATCCTGGTCGAAGAAGGGGAATTAGTTTTTAAGTAAAATGTCCATGGTCAGCTTTGGTGAGTCAAAACTTTTCTTGAAAAGGGCCAGTTGACGGTTATGAAGAATTGTTTACAAACAGAAGCCAGCTACCATAGACCACATACTGTAACCTGGTGTAGTCTGTCGAACAGACCCTGAAAGAAATATATCCAATACAGACCATTTAAGTCATAAATATTTGGAGAGTCTAGATCACCTTAGTAACTGAAAATGAAGAGAGTCTCTGGCTGCTGTTGTTATATTTTATGACATTTTAAGAACTGTTGTTTTTCAGTAAAACATTTTCATTTTGGTGATGTTAGTCCACCAGTAACCCAAGAGTTGATTCGGTTCGGCACCAATGACTGCAGTGTAAGCTCTTTCTGCCATTGGAGTTTTCTCAGATTTGCAAACACTCTCTGAAATAAGAACAGGAGCCAATTTAGATTTTTGGCCTGCTTTTCATGTTGTTTTGCATCATGTGACAGAGAGGTGCTTGAGAGTTGATCTGTAGCTTCACACCTGAAAGTGTCACGATGTGTGGGAAGGGCTTGAAATAACAGTAGGATTAATATGCAACATTTGGAAATTGGTGCTCACGTTTTGACAAAGAGACTTTAGATTTCCTATCACATTATCTCACTATTCTGCGCAGAACTTGGGTTGTCAGTTTCACGGGCGTATTTATTTTGGTTTATGTTTACATTGTGCAGTTGTATAAGGTTAAAGTGAAGCCACACTCACAGAGTACATTCGCGATTTCTTCATAACACTCAGAATTGGAACATTTAGGATTTACGAATCCATCGACTGCCGAAATTGAAATGTAAAAATATCCCATGAAAACAGTGTTGTGGTTTTGTTTCTTCGGCCAGAAAACATGTAAAATGTTAATAAGTGAAATCAAACTCGGGTATGACTAATGACAAAACTATTGAGGGGTATACAAACCAAGGGAGGTAACTCCAAAGCTGGGTCTTCTTCAACTAAAATCAGGGGTTTTTTCATTCCTCAGGCGAGAAATTTATCAAAATGTTATTGTTCAAAAGAAAATAGTTTACTGCTATCGATACACCTAAATCCTATAGGATACTACAAATTCATGTACAGCCTATTGAAAAAGTAATTTACTAATCTTGAAAACCCCACGAATATGATGAAATATCGTCAGCACAAATATTGAATATCTGGTTCGTTATGTAATCATAGCGGCTCGTACAACAAAAGAAGCTCACATAAAATGATTTTGAACCCGTTACTTTCGCCGATCTTCTCACGGAGACCCAAGAAAGTTGTTTACATCCTTCCTGAGAATAGTAATTGTAATTTTAGGAGTTTGTTTAATGTTAACGACGTACTAAGTGTTAAAGTATAGAATTTTGAGATTTTGGAGGATTTCCTTTCATTTCTATTCTGATCCGGGCTACCGTGTGTTTCGGGGGTTAAGTTACACCCATGCCTTAGCCGCACAAAGGGACTTCTTAAAAACATATATGATTTTTTATATCTGTTTTAAGGGGACATGGTGGGTAGCCAGATCCCCAGTAAATCGACGGTCATCACTCCGGGTTCGATTCCCTACGTGGGGGGGCCGCCTCCGTGGTGTAGTGGTTAGAGCGTCCACCCGGAGAACGGAAGGTCGCGGGTTCGATCCCCGACCGCGATATATCAAAAGACGTTAAAATATGGTACTTGTTGGTCCCTGCCTGGCGCTCGGCATTAATGGGTACAACAAGGACTGGTCGGCTCGGAGTCAGTATAATGTGTCTGAGTGGGGTATTTATGCTTCACTGCGGCATGGTATCTCAGTGGGCTAGCACTATAAAACCAGCTTTAAGTCTGGGCTAGTACAAGCAGCCGCACATACACATACACACGCATGCACTTCGTCATATGAGCGAAATATTCTCAAGCACGACGTTAAACCAAATTTTCACCTCACCTCACCCTACGTGGGTACATTGCGAAGTCCATTTTGAGGGATTCCCGGCGGCGTAAAATAGATTCATTCACTCTAAATGGATTATGCTCAACGGACTGATCGTGTTTAGTAGAGATAAAGCTTGATACCGATACCTGAGTGATGTTAGTCATGATCCTACTCATGTGATCAAGGTGTGATACGGTGCACGTGGCAGTGATACACTGTAAGTACATTGTGTACATATCTTGATTGACAGCTCTCGTGGGACTATGCTGTCAGGTGGATGTCAATATCGGGGAAAGGACACGTGGTCCAACAGAAATATGTAGTTCGGCTATATCCACACTGAAAAGTTCGGTTTTTCCTTTGTTTTGCGCTGCTTTTAGCAATATTCCAGCAATATCACGGCCAGGTGCTTAGCTACCATTATAATAAAAAGCCCGGGCTTACACATGATTTTTTTGCTAAAAAGGGTTGGACAAGCCCACAATACTATCTAAATATAAAGCTTTGCAACCTATCGGGCTTACACGAAAAATATGGCTTGCTACGCGCCTGACGGCGGGTACAACAAAGTTGGCTCCCCACATTGAACCCATGCGGTGAATCGAACCCGGGTTTTCGGCGTGACGAGCGAACGCTTTAACCACTGGGCTATCCCACCGGCCCCGCACTGAAAAGAAAACCGTCCTCTCTCGGGCCATGACGAAAAATAGTCTTCGGACCATGTTTCTCTCTCTCTCAAAGGGACGGTTGGGAATCCTAGAGGATTTCTGGTGAAATTGATTTCACACACTGTGATATTACTGCCATATAGACAAAATCGGAGTAAAACCACACTCACTCACTCACTGGTGTTTCCAGGTCAGAATCCATCCTCCAGCAACCAATGTAAGTCATTCGAGTTTAACGGTTAAGGGACTTCGTTAAACGTGTGAGTGAGGGTATAACGCCGTAACGCCGGATATTCTTAAGTCGTTAAGAGAGTGAACATGATTTAAGGCCGCTTGCCTCAAATTACAGTTGTATCAAGCTAATGCGTGACCTAATCCCTTAAGTTCTCTCTTCAGAGAGAAGCAAAGTAAACCGCCGCCCCTAAAACCTACACACCTTTTGCTTTGGGATTATTTTCCCAATAAAAAAAACCCGAAAAACCCGATGATAATATTTTGCTAAGTGTTTTGATTGTGACTCTGTGTACTTATTGCGGAACTGTTGCCAAAACACCAGATATATCATTTTACCGTCTTGTGCCAAGGTTATCATGAAATCACGATTTTAACGAATCGTCCGTGCTTGGTAAGAGCCACCACAATAAAACACAGCCGATTGAGATTGTTAGTGGTGCACCTGTTAAAGGCAGATGCTGTCTTGGTTTTATTAAGTCTTAGTATCTGTGTTGTCATCGTAAGATGCGACTAACGGGATCGGGTGGTCAGGCTCGCTGACTTGATTGACACATGTCATCGTATCCAAATTGCGTACATAGATGCTCATGCTGTTGATCACTGGATTGTCTGGTCCAGACTCGATTATTTACAGGCCGCCGCCATACTGAAGTGTACATTCGGCGTAAAACTTAACTCACTCACTCGTATCCGTGGATCCATACTCGTGATGTCACTGGACTGTCTGGTCAAATATCATTGTCTTATGGTTGAGTGTGACGTTAAACAAGGAAATAAACCCCGACATTGTCAGGGAGTATTTCCTCCACCTTGTCCGGAAGGCGGTGTGGTAGTCTAGTGGTTAAAGCGTTTGCTCGTCGAACCGAAGACTCGGTTCGATTCCTCACATGTAAACTGAGGGGCAAAAGAAACGTCCCCGATCATTTTTGTATCATAAAATGATACAAACACGTGCAATTCAATGTTGAAATGTTTGATATAATTTTTGAACATATTATGCAGACTGTCATTACAGAACAATTGAAACAATTTGCTGTAAGTAGAGTTTTTGTGACGTTTTTCACAGGAGGTTCAAATGTCCGGTTTTCGATCATGACAACACATGCACATCAGTACTGACAGAGTGTCTTTGAGTGTCCAACTCCTCAGTAGCGAGTGTGTCCACCTCTTGCAGCGATACATGCTGCCACACGACGTAGTGCAGAGTGCACAAGACGTCTGATCACGTGATGTGGGATGCGACGCCATTCTTCCCGTAGAGCTTGAGCCAAAGCGTTTCTTGTCTGTGGGGGATGTTGACGTTGCTTCACCTGACGGCCGAGATGATCCCATAGGTGCTCAATAGGTGATAAATCGGGGATCTTGCTGGCCAAGGAATGACGTTTACGTTGTTGTTGTTCAGGAAGTTCCGGGTAACAACAGCAGTGTGGGGAGTAGCGTTATCCTGCTGAAACAACACGCCTCGATTCTGCTGGAGGAAGGGTAACACGACAGGTCGTAAAACAACATCAATGTATCGACGGGCATTCAGGTTTCCCTCTATCACCAATAAGTCAGTCTTCCTCTCGCCACAATTCCCACAATTCCACACACACCCCCACACCATCACACTACCGCCGCCAAACGTCTCAACTTCCTGAACGCAACAACGTGCTGTGCGTTCGTTCCGACGTCTGTAGACTCGTACCCGACCATCAGCTTTGTTCAACTGGAAGCGGCTCTCGTCACTGAAGAGTACCCGGCGCCAGTTCCGCGGCTGCCACTGCCGAACTCTACGTGCCCAAGCCAATCGACGACGTCGATGTTCACGCGTTAACGTCACGCCCCGGAATGGTCTGTAGGCTCTGATACCGAATCGGCGGAGTCGTCTGGATATGGTCCTTCTACTGACTGGATGGGTAAGGCTGGTTGTTGCTGATGACGTCACAGTCAGGAATCTGTTGCGCAAGTGAAGCACCCGTAAATGGCGGTCTTCCTGAGGGGTGGTTACGGGTGGTCTCCCTGTCCTAGGCCTGTCTGCAGTCCGACCTGTTGTTCTGAAGCGTGTCATCAGTCTGGTGATGGTTTTCTTGCTGCAACCCATGATTCTTGCAACGTGACTGTGAGAAGCACCCAGCTGCAACATCCCAATAGCTCGTTCTCTCTGTTCTGCCGTGAGTCGAGGCATGTTCTTTGTGTCCAACGTATTGAAGTGATGAATTCGAACAGTCGAGCATAATTTTTATACTGTACTTTCATACGGGTATGTTTCCACAGAAGCATGCAAAAAACGTGAATAAAAGCAATTTTCATGCTTACAAAAAACTCCACGTGGATTTCCTTTCTGTGAGACGTGGGGATGCCCTCAGTTTATGAAGCAATTTCTGTTGTCCCCCGCCGTGAATTGCTGGAATATTGCTAAAAGCGGCGTAAAATCTAACTCATTCAATTAGCGTTGTCATGGAAGAGTGACAAAAGAGTATCATAATAAAATAAACAAGTTGACATCCATAAAGCACGCGAACCGTTGGAAACCAGTGTCTTTGATCACTTGTGTGGCTACTTGTATTACTCCACATTAAATTACATTTGTGACGTCATTCCATTGTCTGTTCGCTCCATTACTTTTTAGGAATGGAGCGATGTGTACCAGTTTCAAAATAAAACCTTCATTTTGTCATTTTGACATTTAATTTTGATAACAGCAATATTCCCAATACTTCGAATGTAATTTAAGTAGGGTAATATCCTCGTAACTCTCCATTCCTTAAAAATAATGTGCCTCGGCCCCTCCGGGGCCTCGGCTCCATTATTTTTAAGGAATGGAGAGTTACTCGGACATTACCCTCTACCTAATACCCGTGAAGATCCGGGTTAGAATTGGTCCTTAGCAACCCATGCTTTTCGACTAACAGGATTGGGTGGTCAGGATTGATGACTTGGTTGACACACGTCATCGGTTCCCAATTGCGTAGATCGATGTTGATTACTGGATCCAGACTGGATTATTTACAGACCGCCGTCATATAGTTGGACATCTGATGTGTGTCAGTGGCGTTAAAAACAAACTACCAGAAAATTCACGCTAATGCTGGTGTTTTCGTGCTCGCCCACTGGGATGCCATAGCTTAAAATGGATGCCACATTCAGACATAGTACACTAATCCAAGCCAGCAACTACTTGTACTCCTTAATGCCAGGCGACCGCCTCCGTGGTGTAGTGGTTAAAGCGTCCGCCCGGAGGGCGGAAGGTCGCGGGTTCCATCCCCGACCGCGTCATACCAAATGACGTTTAAATATGGTACTTGTTGGTCCCTGCCTGGCGCTCGGCATTAGTGGGTACAACGAGGACTGGTCGGCTCGGAGTCAGTATAATGTGTCTGAGTGGGGTATTCATGCTTCACTGCGGCATGGTATCTCAGTGGGCTAGCACTATAAAACCAGCTTCAGTCTTGTCTCGTACAAGCAGCCGCACATACACATACACAAGCATGCACGTCGTCATATGAGCGAAATATTCTCAAGCACGACGTAAAACCCAATTTCACCTCACCTCACCTTAATTCCAGGCAGGAAAACAACAAGTACCATCTTTTAACGTCAGGTGGCATGTTGGGATTGAACCATCCACTGTCCGTTCTCCTTACGCAGTATCCACAGCACCACGGAGCGGCCATGTTACTGTGCAGATTCATTAAACTGCATGCTTCAAGTGTCATCCTCGATAGGGGCGCAGAACTAACAACAACAGCCCTGGTCGTGTATTTCAGAAGAGTTTATTACCAACGAACAACAAACAACCCGGAGAGTAAGACGGGAAGCACTGAAGGCGTCTTTAAATCGCTAACTCGGGGTGACAGTGTCATCTCAACAATATAGCTCTCTCCTAGCCAGGACAATAACACAGGGTTAAGAAACAGCGAACAATTACTGTTCACCAGGATGACATAGGATGCATCAACACGAAGAAATAAGTTCAGTTCACAGATACAACAGCGGATTTTTTCTCAGTATCATAGAAATAAAATAAAATGAAAATAAATAAATATACATTGAATTGATTTGTTATTGCTATAAAATATGAGTCGACATAGTGTTAAATTTCCGTTTTATCATAGCGTGATATTTCTAGTCAAATGCATGCATCATTGCCACACTTTGAAAACAACATGGGAATTTTGACAGAACTCAATTTCTACAGCTATTCCCACCTAATGCTTTCTTTTCGCCGAAACTTTTAGTTTAAAAGAACGTTTTGAAACAAGGAACAGGCACGCTTTATTTGAAAAAAATATTTAAAAAATATAATTCCTGAAAACGTATTTTTGTAAATATTACGTTGTAGAAATTAATGAATCAACCTAAAATCAACCCTTACATTGTTTCCTCTGGATTTAAGCCCAAACTGTGTTGTTATATAAAATACATATTTTTAATCAGGTTCCCAATTGTTTTACCCCCAAACATAGCATGGTGTCTCTCAAGAACATCCCGTTACAAAAACATAAATCACAAGTAGAAGAGTCAGCATACGCGAATTAAACACGATATATTACAACAGAATAACACAGAATTGGATTTGTAATATTGAAATTAACGCTGTGATAAGTATAATAAGGATTAATTTGACTTAAAGAAGCTTATCTCGTTTATCTGAGACCTTCAGAGATCAGATTACACATGACGGGGAGGAAGACATTACATACATGGAATACTGGGGTTAAGAAACTCGGCTCCGATACATATTGTAATAAGGCACATAATGGTGAAAGCCGCCAACGCCCACATAATATAGCACCAGTTTGGTTGAGATTATTTTTTCATGTAAGCAGGGGGTCTATTAATAGACTGCCCCGAATGGTTAAGTTCTTATTTCATATTTTCACAAACGACACATGATAAATGACTGCAAATTTGACCTTGACCTTAGTATTCTGGCCTTCACCTTAGGTTAGTCTGAAGATCACGTCGGTGTCTAAGAACAGTAGTTTCTATTTCTTTAATTTCCCCAGACCGTACTTGGTAAACTAATTATAACCGTTTGCATCACATTTGTCCTTATATTGTGTTATCACGACACACAAATATGTGCGTTTCTGTACAAGGATATATTTTACAGTAGAAAAGTGTAAAACTAACAATAACCCAGCAGATGTGAAAGACATAAATTAACAGACATACATTATATATATAACAGTAAATATTCGAATATAATATACACGTGGCTACAGTTGAAACCCAAGCATTAGCAGCTACAAGATATATGGTCACAACCAATATTACTGAAGATTGTTTAGTCCAGTATATTTCCAGTACGTGTTGGTGTTACAAGCCCCTGCTTCTACACACAGGTTTAAAGGAAACGTACTTAATGAGTATATGTAAAATGAAGCCCACTTCCAATATTTGAGATGTTGTAACAAGATAAAGCCAGTTTTTAATAAATTTGACAGTATTTAAAACTATTTATTTGAAATAAATCCATAAATGAATATTCCTGAATAATAGGAAGTGTCGGCATTTCACTCATCAACAAATATGTTTTAACAAAGCGGTTGAATCTAACGAAAGAATTGGTCATCAGTACTATATTAATTTATTGAACAACAGACGCTCGTGACTGAAGCTTCATATTGTCAATATTTTCTCTGTCTCAGCTAGTTGATGCATAATAACATTTAGATTTCTGCTTTTGTGTTTCAAACAAAGATAACATAGATGCCCGGATGTAACTGCAACAGCTGCAGTAGCTCATAACCATCGCATGACGAGGTCCAAACGAGGCTAAGTCACGTGACCTGCAACAGGTGCCATGGAAAGTGGGCGATGCAATATGACGTTTACTCCTAAACTGCCCGCTGAACTTGCCGCGGGCAAGTCGATATCCATAACCAAAATGCGTTGCAGTTCCTGACATCAAACTGAAAAAAACCTAATGATGTAAAGTTATCCTGATTCTAAAGACACATATGTGCTATTTTCATTGCTATTTAACATTCATAAAAATCAATCAAGTCACCATTTGATTGCTTGTATATTGATATCCGATTCACCAAAACATGCGTTATCAATCATGTTGTAAACACATACCGTATGTTTATGTAAATGTCTTTTAGAGCGTAAAATATTACGGGGCTTGATTTCTTTTCAGCGTTTAACATAACGTTCATAAAAACATGCAAGTCACGAAATACAACACATTATAATATTTTTTCAGATTTTGTTTCAAACGCAACCCCATGCAACGATCTTTCTAATGCAAACCACACCATAGAACTGTATTAGAGTTAGGAAACCAAGAGCAACTGCTCTTGGAACAGCCGAAAGTTTTTAATTGACTACAAGGTCAAGGACGTGACGTCATTTCCGGTTTCTATAGGCCTGGCTACAGAATGGTGCAGCAGAGCATGCCAGGTTGCTGATCCTGTAGCTTGCTCTCCTTCACATCGCCGTTCTTATTGATGAGTGGAGAGTTCTCGCTCTTGACTGGTGCGTCCTTGACCTCTAGTTTCTTGAGTTCAGTCTCATCCGAATCTGTTAGCTTCTCAGGATTTTCTTTCTCCTGGAAAAAAAGAGATAATATTTTTCAGTCAAATAACAAAATCCTATATCAGAATCACTCTGTAAAACTAACTGCTAATGGCATCCTTTTATGTGTTGGAACGTATTTAGTAGGCCTTCGTTTTGTCTTTGTAGACTGCAGAGTTGTATTTGTAGACAAAACGAAAACCAACAAAATACGTTCCAAAACCAAGGCCTACTAAATACGTTCCAGAACATAAAATGATGCGATTAGCAGTTATTTTTTGCGCCTGTGTCCCTAATACCCCCGAGTCACTGTACTGGAAGACACAGGCAATCTATAATATTTCAGGCTGAGTTCCTTAGAGACCACGTAATATTGCTGAATCCTTCTGGACTCGTAATTAAGCTGCACAAATCAACTGGACCCAACAAATCAATTAGTCGGACAGCCAATGGTTGCTAGAGAACCATTTTAACCCGGGCGTTTAAGATGGTGTTTAAGAACATTTAACATTGGACAAAGTTGAGAATATCCATCTTGGTACATCTTCTTAATGTAAACTGTCGGATGAACGAAAGTAAACACTCGAAAAGTGGATCTGACCAAAGTATTACAAACGTTATCAAAATGTCTGAGCTGAAAACAGGCACCAAAAACAGTGAGATTCAAAACAATGATACCCGTATCAAACACTTCAGCATCGAATAATCATTTCTTCTATGTAATATTCTTAGACACCATATAATACTTAAGTATACTTTCTTTTGCCTGTCAGTTTATTTTGACAACCACCGTTTGTCGTCTCCGGGTATAAAACAAGATATAATTTTCATAACTGAACCGTATTGATATATTTTTCGTAAAGTTGAATGTAATCCTATATTGTCTGAATAGGCGTTGAAACCCCCCCATGAAATAACACAATGGTACCACCACTCTGGCCTGACAGCACCAGCTGGAGTAACTGATCTTCATCAGTAATAATCATTAAACTGTTTCCATTTGGATTGCCATTATCAACCTTTTAATGATTCTTTTTAAAAACGTCAAAATGATTTAAATTTTTTGTCATGATACTCATAAACATACTTTCATTCATTTACTACCTCCAAAACATGAAGGGGTCGTAGGGTAGCCTAGTTGTTAAAGCGTTGGCTCGTCACGCCGAAGACTCGGGTTCGATTTCCAACATGGGTACAATGTGTGAAGCCCATTTCTGGTGTCCCCCGCCGTGATGTTGCTCGAATATTGCTAAAAGCGGCGTAAAACCATACTCAGTCAGTCAGTCAGTCCAAAACATGAAAAAAAATAATCATTTTCAGCAAAAGTATAAATTCTCGACTGTTGGGCGAGGCAGTTTAAATTTGAATTTCGAAAAACATTTTTTCATCCTTAGCATATATTCATGATAACCGCATGTTGAATTTTGTAAAATCTTTTGTCAGAAACTGGACTTTTGATTTTCCAGAACTAAATTGTGACGTGTTTTTAACACTTGTCGTTAAATCATCAACGACGCACGGACACAGAGTTATTAAACTTAAACCTACAATTAGATGTTTTTACCATGTAATATGAATATTCATAACCACCGATTTGTACGCTAAAACTGAGTAAACATGTCTGGTCCATATGCCATTTGCAAGGTAGTTAAAAAATTTAATACAACTTAGATCGTCCTTTGAAGTTAGTAATTTTGATTACAATTACAATATTATGACAATTACTTTCCTAACATACTGTAAACAATCAATAACCATACTATATTTACTTCTAATGTGGGATTTATAATAGCCTACTCTCCGATGCATGACAATGAAGGCTATTAATTAGCACATTAGCTATAATTACACACGATATTGTCCCAACGAAATGCCACGGTGTTAATGAGGTATGAACACATGCTGCACGAAGCCTGCTTAGCGGGGAGACCGAATTATGTATTCAGTATAGTTCATCTTGGGCATATGTGATACTCAAATCAAGATAAACACACGGCCCCTACTCATATGCCCTCGTTTATCCACTGTATTACATGTCCATTATATTGTGGTAAAAACTCTCGTTCCATTCGCACCATAGCCTCGTTTTGAAATTGCCTTAATTCTATTTCCTACCTCTCGCTAAACAGTGAAACACAGAATTTCTTTCTCTCACGAGATTTATATGACTGGACAGATATGTTTTGTCACTCGAATCGGGCTTGGAAAGGTCCAGATATTTGTCACGAGATTTAATTTTAGTGTGAAGAAACTGTCCTCTGGTTTGAGCGAGAACACAGCCATATATGAGTTCAGGTTGCCAAATCCCAGCCACTACAGCAGCGCCCTGGTTCTCGGCTCATTGACTAAAATGTCATGAGTTAAATGCATGAAATTTGGTGCACATGTTCTTCACTCGAGTACAAGTATTAATAGCTAAAGGGACATCCAAACTTTTCCAATATGGCCGCAAAATCCAAGATGGCCACCAAAATTAGCGAACAGGCAGTCCTAACACCAAATAAAAATATAAGAGCGATATAATATCCTAGATAATCGGGAATGGTGGTTTTACTTAGCCTTCCTATTGGGTTTACTTAGCCCTCCTATTGGGTTTATTTAGTCCTCCTATTGGGTCGTTTCAATTGCCATTAGGTTTATAATAATAACATAATGTCTAGTAACTGCCCATGTTTTTGTAGATCGCACAACCCCTGCATCATTCTCTGATAATGCTAATTCTCATTTTTTTCTCTTTCTGTGTAGTCGCCATAATGTCGCCTTATCTACTTTGGAGAGCCAAAAGGTCACAAGCAGAGAAATTCGTATTGGTTGAAAATAGTGACGTTATAAGGTTAACATAGAAAGTTACTGTATTTGATCACTACAGTGGGATCAGAAAGGTTTTGAAGGTTGACGTGGCACACAAATTACAAAACGCTTTCTTGAAACCTACTGCAAAGGATTTATAGTTGACTAACGCTTAGTCCCTAAAAACATGTAATTTTGATCGTAACAAGTAAACTTATTTAGATTGAAAAGGAGCTCCAGTGAGTTGGGAACCTGGGGAAACCTAGACTTGCTTCATTTAGGGCTTTAGCATTGCAGAGAGGGCTAGGCAGTAGCAGTAAAGTGGTTCAGAGACTGTGAGACAGACTAGATTTATAGCAACGGGGCATTAGGTACTGTACTAGTAAAATGGATATGTCACAAGTAACACTGTACAATACTTGACGGTGTTTGTGTCCAGTATACCCCTTCTTTGAGTGGCATTTAGAAGCTGGTATGATAAACAGGAACGAATTTTTGTGGATAGACAATTTCTATATTGCGATGGATGCGACGTTTCGGTGTAGATGCTAACACCGTTATCAAGCATCCTTTGCAATTTGGAAGTTGCCTATCCATAAAACATCGTTCCACAGGAGTGCACAGGTATCTTCCCATAAGACAGACCTCCCAAAAGACAGACCGCTTAAAACAACACATTTTATGGTTGGTAGCAGAAGGCTTAATTAAGCTGTACCCTTGATAATAATGGTATGTGCTATAGTAATATCAATTCATGTAATGAATTATGATTTTTAAATTAAGACAAATTGCATCAACATATATGTACATCAACATATATTTGCCGGATCACATTTACTTGTGAATATTTTCAAAAACAATAATTTATCTATAAATAAATTATTTATACATAAATTTCTCTGTGTCACTAAATGTGATTTTTTAGAATAAAATTTCGGTTTGGTTCTGTTCTGTTCAGTAAAAGGATTAGTAATATGTTTTGAGAGGGGCACAGGAGATAGGAGCGTGTTGCTACTATACTCTGCAGTGACTCTGGGTCAGCTCATTAATTGAATAGGGGTGGACAGCATGGCTCAGCTAATTAGTGTACTCATTGAGTCTGTCTTATTGGTGGTCTGTCTTTAGGGAGTGAACCTTCCTGTGCACTGTTCTCCATCACCCGTAAATATCTATCCCACTATCCTGTCCAGCAGACCATTGTTTGTTGTGCAACACCGCAATCAGATACAGTCAGCTAGTGTGTAAATATATACCTCCATAGACATGGGAAGGTAGGAATACACACACTATGATGCAAATAATCTTCCAAGGTTCCTTCAACAGCTACTACTATCTGGAATACGTCTTCAGAATTTCCCATTCTCATATCAAGGAACCAGCCAATGGCTGACGATATGTCACAGGATAAGAATGATCCTTTGAATGGGGATATGTCAAAGTTCTATGGACGTCATAACAAACCTGTATATTAATACATATACCGCGACTCTCGATATATTACACACTTCTGCATTTTGCTAAAGCATGGAATACTTCTAATCTAATGACTTTGGTCGTTTCTAATGTCCTGGGACCTTGCTAATGGTGAGGGCGTTAATGTGGCTTCACGGGTCGCCTTCAATCAAGGCGGGCTAAACCAAGCTGCTCGATAGTTATCATTGTAATAAAAGTACTTTTAGTAAGGTTCATAATAAAAGAAATAAAGAAGCTCCATATTCAGCTTGGGCACATATGCTATCCATATTGTAATCCGGATCGATTTTTTAGTCAAGCGTATCGAATTCTGCTAGAGAATACACTGTGGATATGCAAATAGTATGTGTTGCAGCAGCACGTGTCACCTCGCCCCCATCAGCCTGTGCCATGTCGTACTACACTAGGCGCCACTGTTTCTCGGCAGTCTCCTGGCTGGAGTATCAATGTTATCATGCACCGATTAAACAACATATCCATGCACGGATACATTAAATGTCGATAGATGGATACAGCATATGTCCATGTATGGACATATCTGGACACATCAGATACACAGGTTATTTAAAGATGATTATAAATATCAAACAGAATACACTTCCAAATA
This sequence comes from Haliotis rubra, assembly GCF_003918875.1. Classification (NCBI taxonomy): domain Eukaryota; kingdom Metazoa; phylum Mollusca; class Gastropoda; order Lepetellida; family Haliotidae; genus Haliotis; species Haliotis rubra. The sequence continues at coordinate 230,810 of NW_025765625.1, read as the reverse complement.
GAGAGGCGTCCTACACGGAGTCACAAGGTCAAGGGTTATAGTTCACATGCACCCATTGTCCCGTACCTGTGCGACTGGTTGACTGGTCTTGGTGTCGTTGCTTGGCGTAGCATTACTGCTGGGGACAAATCCCCCATCCGGGTACTCTTCGTCTTTGCTATCACCCTTAACTGGTTCCGGTTTCTTGGGTATGGTGCTCGCCATCGCGGCCAGTGTAGTCCCCTCTTTAAATACTCGCGGCGCAGGCGTCTGGTCGGCGTCCGGAGCGTCCACGATGGGTTGTTGGTCTTCAGGTTTGGCGTCATCGACAGCTGCCTCATTTTCCTTCTTCTTGTCCTTCTTGTCTTTCTTGTCCTTCTTGGACTTTTTCAAGAAACCGAACGGCATCTAAGAAAGCAAGTCACATTTTGACACAGAGTTGTCAACAGCGCAGTCAGATGAGGTTGCCGCTTTGGTGGGAATGTCTGTCGAGGCAGTATATTGGGGACGTCTGGTGGCAATTTCTGTTGTGGCGCTATATTGGGGACGTCTGGTGGGAATGTCTGTCGTGGCGGTATATTGGGGACGTCTGGTGGGAATGTCTGTCATGGCGGTATATTGGGGACGTCTGGTGGGAATGTCTGTCATGGCGGTATATTGGGGACGTCTGGTGGGAATGTCTGTCGAGGCGGTATATTGGGGACGTCTGGTGGGAATGTCTGTTGTGGCGGTATATTGGGGACGTCGGGTGGGAATGTCTGTCATGGCGGTCTGCCATGGCGGTATATTGGGGACGTCTGGTGGGAATGTCTGTCATGGCGGTATATTGGGGACGTCGGGTGGGAATGTCTGTCATGGCGGTATATTGGGGACGTCTGGTGGGAATGTCTGCCATGGCGGTATGGTGCACTTGGGACGTCTGGTGGGAATGTCTGCCATGGCGGTATATTGGGGACGTCTGGTGGGGATGTCTGTCATGGCGGTATGGTGCACTTGGGACGTCTGGTGGGAATGTCTGCCATGGCGGTATGGTGCACTTGGGGCGTCTGGTGGGAATGTCTGCCATGGCGGTATATTGGGGACGTCTGGTGGGGATGTCTGTCATGGCGGTATGGTGCACTGGGGACACACACACCAACCGCCATGATTTCTGATGAAATTTACACATTTTATCCCATAGAAAATCAAAACTTAGAAGTGTGAAACTTTCATGCACATTTTGAGAGTCAAAGTAAAAAGAATCACTCTTAGGGTCGGGTCGAATTTTTGGGTCGGTAATGAGAAACAAGAATATTTTTATATATGGCCTAGCAACCTTTATACACAAGGTCAGATTCCACATATGTCTTGTCCTTCACATTCTCTATAAATTACCCCCTCCATCCACACACCCCACTAAAACCATAGGTCAGATACTATTTGCGCAACCACAATTCATTAACTTTCTAAACTCACATTTTTGAAACGCTTCCTAACTACATTTCTCCAATACGGAATCAAAGTGATCCACGCTAGTCGTGGTACACATCATACATCACGGTGAATCAAAGTGATCCACGCTAGTCGTGGTACACATACATACATTGTTTGATAGAAACAAACAATTCCTTTTAAATTGAAAAGAAGCTGAAGTGAGAAGGAAGATTCTGAATGAGGAAATCTAGACTTGCTTCATTTAGTGGTTTACCATTACAGAAGAGACTGGGTAGAAGGGAAAATAATTCGGTCCAGGAGCTGTCAGACAGATTAAGTAGGACACTAACTTGATGATATGAAAATATATAAATACTAAATACACGAAATTTGTACCAGATCGGTTCTACCAGAATGCAAACTGTTAAACCATATTTTAAATGTCTAAATTGTTTAGCAACGCATCAACGCTTAGGTTCCAAGGTTGTGTTGTATCATTATCATTAACGTGTCAATGCATTGAAGCTATTACCAACTCTCATTAGTAAGTGCACATTGAATTGCATAACTGAAGCGCTAAACTATAGGAAAATATTATCTATGCCCAACCCTACAAGTGGAAATTAACCTTTAAAAAAAAGTAATACGAACACAATTATTCCGTGACATTTTTAGATGTCACTGTGGTACACTAACCTTTCAGTTCCATTATATTCTCTGCACGTACACATCATTTAAGATCATAATCGTTGAATTTCCAGTTTTGACATTATAATTATACCGTTCAATACCAAAGGAACTCTGAATGGAATTTGAAAAGAAATATCACGTCTACGTGTTATCTGCTACATGATCTTGGTGTTAGTACTACGTAGGTACTTATTAATACCATTGTCGGTCATTAGTCTTTTGATGTGTCAGAGTGAATGACAGCCAAATGGAGACCTCTCATTAGGAAATTAACTTTGCAGCACTTGATGGCACAAAACTCAAACTAAATTAACTGAGAAGCATGTCTTGCATAATCAACTTGCTACATCAAGTGCATAAGATTACTACTTCCGGTGTGATGGTGTTCTAGCACTTTCAGTCTGAAATCGGGTAGGGGCTGATCTGTCTGTCATGCCAATCGTCCAGTAACTGAACATTTTCAATGTTATTGCCACATCTCAATGCCAGCATCGCTCGTCAACAGTATATTAAAGAATTCAGTCGTCAAGGTCACGCGACTACCTTATTTGTGTCGATGTTCTCGCTGTCGTCTGCTTCTTGTTCCCAATCCTGGTTCTCCTTCCACTCCTCGGCCTCTTCTTCAATCAGCGGCTCGGACTCTGGAAATATAATAAAACACAGATTTACAACACACTTCCTGAAATTAACAATCATAGGAACCCTATTAACACTGTACCCTTTCAGGATTAGACCTGACACGCTGTTGCGAAAAAACAACTACAATAATTCATCCTAGAACCATTTCCGAATCGAACTTACTCTTGAAGTCTCGTTTTGCCTCCGGCTTTGGCACAGTGCCTTTGAAATCAGTTATTTCAAATTTATCAGCTTCGCTAGCCTCAACAGTGTCTTGGCCCTTCTTCTTAAGATTCTCCGCCAGTGACTTCTTCAGAATATTAGCTTCGGACTTTGCCGATTCAAGTCCACCATATCGGTTGATCCTTTTCAGTGATCTCTCGCATTTACTGCATAAATTCACAGAGGCGTAGTCACTCCGGAATTGGACTCCGAGGATCTGTACAAACAGTTTACGTGTCTCCTCCGCATCATCGCTGGTGAGGACGACGAAGCTACGGCCATCGAGGCGCAGGTTGACGCCACAGACGAGGCACCAAGGATCCGGGACTTTCTTGTTCTTTCCGGCAATAAAGACGCCCTTCTTCGCCGTTGGAGGTGGCATATTTCCTTAGCACCAGTTAAAGTTGACTTGTATACTGCCTCGCAAACAATTGTCGTCACAGTTCAAACTTGTGATACCATGTTCTTAATCAACCTCTTCAGTTGCATACACTAGCTAATAAATCCTATCCTACCCTTAGAAGTCTGGTTTAGTCAAGCCATATGTTGTTATTCTTGTGAATATTGACTATTTGCCTCTCGGTGACCTAAAGCCTGTTGCATCTCACCTCCGCAGTTATTTACCGATACACCTACGTTGAGTCAAAACTACAATCAATAAGTGATGTGAATAGCATATTCCTATGATTACCAGGCATGTTGCTAATTCTACCTACCTGGCTCCGGGGATTAGTTTCCGCAACAGTGAGCACTGATACTGCCAGAGAGACACACTACAACGGCCTCGTCTACTGTGCAGTGGATGTAGGACATATTAACAATTTGGAAGCATGTAATTGCTGGGATAATTGCAGCTAAATATATAATGCCCCGCATCGAGACTGTGCCCTGACCGGGAATGCATACAGGGATATTTCACAGACAGCTTCTGATCTTGAGAGTTGGGACAAGTGTGACATGCAGAGGCGTACGCGTGTCAATACCGGTTGCACTGCAACACGTGTCAATAAAGATTGCGTCACAACACGTGTCAATACTTGTGCAATGTAACATGCATAAATGCCAGTTGCACTGCAACACGTGTCGATACAGATTGCTCCACAACACGTGTCAATACTGGTGCAGTGTAACACGTATCAAGGCCAGTTGCACTGCGACACCTGTCAATACAGATTGCGTCGCAACACGTGAATACAAATTGCATGGCAACACTTGTCAATACCGGTTGCACTGTAACACGTGTCAATACTGGTGCACTGTAACACGTGTCAATACTGTTGCACTGTAAGACGTGTCAATACTGTGGCACCGTAACACGGGTCAATACCGGTTACACTGTAACACGTGTGCTAATTATAAGTCCATTGTGCCACAAGGCTAATTATAGGGTACATTGTGCCACATGTGTAATATTTTGGTTGCATTTAACACGTGCAGCATATCGATGACATCATACCAATTGTGTCATTTACCGGTTACATTGTACCATATGTGTCATATTTCTGTTGCACTGTGCAAAATGGGTCATGTAACATTGCAACCTGTCAAATGGCAATTGAATTATACAACACAAGTGCCACGTATCGGTTATATTGTACAACACGTGTCAAATATGGGTTACATGTCAACGACATAAACACACGTGCTATGTAATAACGACCTATGGTTGGTATAAAAAAATACGTGTAATAACAAAATATTGGATACATAAAAACACACGTGTCATATAATAACGACCTATCGGTTACATAAAACACACGTTTCTTGTAATAACAACCTGTCGATAACATAAAAACACACGTGTATTGTAATAGCGACCTGTCAGTAACATAACCACACACGTGTCTTGTAATAACGACCTGTCAGTAACATAACCACACACGTGTCTTGTAATAACGACCTGTCAGTAACATACCTGTCAGTAACATACCACACACGTGTCATGTTATAACGACCTGTCGGTAACATAACCACACACGTGTCATGTCATAACGATCTGTCAGTAACATAACCACACACGTGTCATGTCATAACCACACACGTAAAGTTCAACGACGACCTGTCGGTAACATAGCCACACGTGTCATGTCATAACGATCTGTCGGTAACATAACCACACACGTGTCTGTGTCATAACGACCTGTCGGTAACATAACCACACACGTGTCATGTTATAACGACCTGTCGGTAACATAAACCACGGCGTACATCATGTAATAACGACCTGTCGGTAACATAACCACACGTCGTCATGTCACTTAACGACCTGTCGGTAACATAACCACACGTGTCATGTCATAACGACCTGTCGGTAACATAACCACACACGTGTCATGTCATAACGACCTGTCGGTAACATAACCACACACGTGTCATGTAATAACGACCTGTCGGTAACATAACCACACACGTGTCATGTTATAACGACCTGTCGGTAACATAACCACACACGTGTCATGTCATAACGATCTGTCAGTAACATAACCACACACGTGTCATGTCATAACGACCTGTCGGTAACATAACCACACACGTGTCATGTTATAACGACCTGTCGGTAACATAACCACACACGTGTCATGTCATAACGATCTGTCAGTAACATAACCACACACGTGTCATGTCATAACGACCTGTCGGTAACATAACCACACACGTGTCATGTTATAACGACCTGTCGGTAACATAACCACACACGTGTCATGTTATAACGATCTGTCAGTAACATAAAACACACGTGTCATACACTACGACACGTATCTGTAACACAGTACCACACCCTGCTGATATATATATCACTTGCTAGTACCATGCGTGTCAAAGATGAATCGTGTTGTTTTGGATAATTTGAAAAAATGTTAAATCTGTTGCCAGTCATCTAACTCCTTCAATTGACGGCTAATACATTGATCACTAACACATATCAGATAGTCTATTTTGAGTATTTGATCAAAAGTAAAGCGAGTTTACTTAAACGCCGCCATGTATAGTTATCCACACATCATGGCGTGCGAGCTAAATGTGACCGAAGTTTAACTTTTTTCACTGAAGAAAATTTCATTTAACAGCAAGTGTACAGTCCTGCTTTGTCAAGAGTAAGCAAATAACAAACGGATATCTACTCACTTACGAACTACTATGTCAAACTAGAGAAGTAATGATGGGTTGTTTCCCCTATAGGCAAACGCTTGTCTCTGAATGTATGCAATTGTGATAGAAATAAATACTTCCAGTTATAATGTAACGGAGCCCAGCTTGCTTCATTTAGGCCATTCCCACTGCACAAAGGGTTAAGTGGAAGGGAAAATAACGCGGGCCAAGGACTGTGAGACAGTCTATTCCCCCAAAACAGAACACTTTAAAGGTACACTGGGCTGTGAGATAGTGAGTGAGTGAGTGAGTGGGTGAGTGAGTTCAATTGACGCCGTAGTTTAGTCATCCCAGGGCGTGTTTGTTTGGTGGCAGAGGAAATATCGATTGACACAGTTCAGAGATGTTCAATATGGTGGTGAAACCCACGTTAACGGATATGATGCAGGCACAGCCAAAGGGACGCAACTCTCCACAGTTCATTGGCGCGCTTTGTAAATGGTTAGCATAGTGCCCCTTTGGAAGGCCTCCTCTTGGTGGAGCAAAAGTCCTCTACAGCAGAAATGAGTGAGTGAGTTTGGTTTTACACCGCTCTTAACAATATTCCAGCAATATCACAGCGGGTAACACCAAAATTGAGCTTCACACATTGTACACTTGTGGCGAATCGAACCCGAGTCTTCGGCGTGACGAGCGAAAGCTTTAAACCACTAGGCTACCCCACCGCCCCTAAAGCACAAAATGACGTTATCCTAACTTGCATAATGCTTGACAGACAGTTCCCTTTTAGTAAGTTTGGGAAGGGGTGAAAATCAGAGGATGTTCAAAGTCACGCATTGCAGCCATGGCGACTGCAGACTTGTACACATAAGTATGTTCTGGTGGGACAACGTTCCCGTGGTGAGCTTTCTACGACGTGGAGGCTTGAGATTCTGACGGAGTTAATATTCTCAAGCAGGTTAGTATAGCATTGGCCATTTATTCTCTTTGGGTAGATCAGTAGGTGATATGTGCACGTGTAACAACCTGGTTTGGTTCCCATAATGGTACAGCTATCATGTCCTAGTCAAGATCGCAGACCTATGCTGTTTTACCTCTTATGTACTATAGGTCATTTCCATCTAAGCGAGCCTTTCAAAGGGAGGAGAGGCCCCCATTGCCAGAGTGAGTGAGTGAGTGAGTAAGTATGGTGTTAAACCGCTTTCAGCAATATTCCAGCAATATCAAGGCAGTGGTCACCAGAAATGGGCTTCACACATTGTATCCATGTGAGGAATCCAACCTGGGTCTTCGGTGTGACGGGCGAACACTTTAACCACTAGGCTTTCACACCGTCCATGAAACATTTTCTATAATGATAGGGGTATAGAACACTAACGCATTATACACGAAAATAACTGAAAATAATATAGAATGTCCAACTTACTTTTAAAATCAAAGTACATCAAATAGACTCCATTACCATTTAAATCACCGAATGGTTCATCCTCCGAGCCAGTGGATGTGTCAGACTACATAGCTGGGCTCGGTTTTAAGTTTATGGAGCTGAATGGTGACAGAAGGCCATCCAGTGCTTGAAGGTGAGCTTCTGATCCACGGAAGGCACATTAAACTCATAGATTTATCAATACCATGTGTCATGCTTCCATGGCCACATTCCTCAACTGTTTCTTGTTCACAATGCCTCCCAGGTTGATGGCAAATATAATGTTGTTTTATCACCTGGCCTGACTAGCTACATATCACGGCTGCCTGGAGGATATAAACTAGACACCATCCGGCACTGGTCAATAGTGCCAGCTTCGGTGCGTACTGGATACATTGTTACACGACTTGTATCATACTTCAACGTCCATATTGGACATATAATTCCTGATTTGATATCCCCGAGTTTTGACATGAATCGGACACAGTAAGATTTGGTGCAATTTGAACATTATCACATGTTCATTATGTCGGGCCAAGTTGTAAACTTTCATTATTTCTTGAACCCGCAAACACGAATATGTAACTAACAAACCATGAGCCAGGCTCGAATTTCGGATTTTAACCAACGAACAAACGGATATCTACTCACTTACGAACTACTATGTCAAACTAGAGAAGTAATGATGGGTTGTTTTCCCTATAGGCAAACGCTTTTCTCTGAATGTATGCAATTGTGATAGAAATAAATACTTCCAGTTATAATGTAACGGAGCCCAGCTTGCTTCATTTAGGCCATTCCCACTGCACAAAGGGTTAAGTGGAAGGGAAAATAACGCGGGCCAAGGACTGTGAGACAGTCTATTCCCCCAAAATAGAACACTTTAAAGGTACACTGGGCTGTGAGATAGTGAGTGAGTGAGTGGGTGAGTGAGTTCAATTGACGCCGTAGTTTAGTCATCCCAGGGCGTGTTTGTTTGGTGGCAGAGGAAATATCGATTGACACAGTTCAGAGATATTCACTATGGTGGTGAAACCCACGTTAACGGATATGATGCAGGCACAGCCAAAGGGACGCAACTCTCCACAGTTCATTGGCGCGCTTACACGTGAAATGGTTAGCATTGTGCCCCTTTGGAAGGCCTCCTCTTGGTGGAGCAAAAAGGCCTCTACAGCAGAAATGAGCGAGTGAGTTTGGTTTTATACCGCTCTTAACAATATTCCAGCAATATCACAGCGGGTTACACCAAAATTGAGCTTCACACATTGTACACTTGTGGCGAATCGAACCCGAGTCTTCGGCGTGACGAGCGAAAGCTTAAACCACTAGGCTACCCCACCACCCCTAAAGCACAAATGACGTTATCCTAACTTGCATAATGCTTGACAGACAGTTCCCTTTTTAGTAAGTTTGGGAAGGGGTGAAAATCAGAGGATGTTCAAAGTCACGTATTGCAGCCATGGCGACTGCAGACTTGTACACATAAGTATGTTCTGGTGGGACAACGTTCCCGTGGTGAGCTTTCTACGACGTGGAGGCTTGAGATTCTGACGGAGTTAATATTCTCAAGCAGGTTAGTATAGCATTGGCCATTTATTCTCTTTGGGTAGATCAGTAGGTGATATGTGCACGTGTAACAACCTGGTTTGGTTCCCATAATGGTACAGCTATCATGTCCTAGTCACGATCGCAGACCTATGCTGTTTTACCTCTTATGTACTATAGGTCATTTCCATCTAAGCGAGCCTTTCAAAGGGAGGAGAGGCCCCCATTGCCAGAGTGAGTGAGTGAGTGAGTAAGTATGGTGTTAAACCGCTTTCAGCAATATTCCAGCAATATCAAGGCAGTGGTCACCAGAAATGGGCTTCACACATTGTATCTATGTGAGGAATCCAACCTGGGTCTTCGGTGTGACGGGCGAACACTTTAACCACTAGGCTTTCACACCGTCCATGAAACATTTTCTATAATGATATGGGTATACAACACTAACGCATTATACACGAAAATAACTGAAAATAATATAGAATGTCCAACTTACTTTTAAAATCAGTACATCAAATAGACTCCATTACCATTTAAATCACCGAATGGTTCATCCTCCGAGCCAGTGGATGTGTCAGACTACATAGCTGGGCTCGGTTTTAGGTTTATGGGAGCTGAATGGTGACAGAAGGCCATCCAGTGCTTGAAGGTGAGCTTCTGATCCACGGAGGGCACATTAAACTCATAGATTTATCAATACCATGTGTCATGCTTCCATGGCCACATTCCTCAACTGTTTCTTCTTCACAATGCCTCCCAGGTTGATGGCAAATATAATGTTGTTTTATCACCTGGCCTGACTAGCTACATATCACGGCTGCCTGGAGGATATAAACTAGACACCATCCGGCACTGGTCAATAGTGCCAGCCTCGGTGCGTACTGGATACATTGGTACACGACTTGTATCATACTTCAACGTCCATATTGGACATATAATTCCTGATTTGATATCCCCGAGTTTTGACACAGTAAGATTTGGTGCAATTTGAACATTATCACATGTTCATTATGTCGGGCCAAGTTGTAAACTTTCATTATTTCTTGAACCCGCAAACACGAATATGTTACTAACAAACCATGAGCCAGGCTCGAATTTCGGATTTTAACCAACGAACATCGGTTCCTTGCAGCACTAAGGGACACAACTGTGTCTTATATGACCCAAGATTCGTTAAATTCAGAGGATACAGACCACTAAGATGTGTGTGCGTGCGTGAATGTAAACAATTTGACGACCCCTAATATGCACACAGATTAGTTAAACAGTACTGAAGGCTACATATATCAAATACCATTATACAGGAAAGAAGAGCGAAACACTATACGTAATATATTCTGTTGCCGGCATATTTGCAGTCTCAGATGTCAGGAGATACATATTCTAATGAACATCGGAGTCATAAACATCAATAGCACCATTTGGCAAATATTCGATTCCGACTGGCCAGTCAGAATTTTCAAATCACAATAACCACCTTTGATCGATACATGGCGACCGCTGGAGCAAATATTAACTGAAAAATACTTTTTTCTCAATCGATATATATGTATATGTATATGTACACACACCCACTCTACTAAATGGCATAGCACGACAGAGTAACTACAGTAATATGTAAGAATGGAGGCTGTCCTTAACCTATTTTGCGTAGTATATGTACGAATGCAGGTTACAACCTGCAGGTTTGAAATTCAGTTTTGTAGCGTCAAATATACATTTCATAAAGATCAACATTGAAAACACAATAGGGTTATAACTTTGATGACACCACATGGTAATGCATGATGTACATGTAATAATGACACCGGGTGTTGCTGTCTATTGGAGGTCATGCGTGAAGGTAAGGCTAATTATTCAAAGATTTTTGGCCGAATATAATAACAACCAGCTATATGTCAGTTGAATTTCACGTATATAGTCGTACATTGTCTGGAATATTATTCCTAAAACAGGGCGTTCTCTCGTTTCCCGGGTTCGATTCCCCATAATGTGTGAAACCATTTCTGGTGTCCCCCGCCGTGATATTGCTGGAATATTGCTAAAAGCGGCGTAAAACTCACTCACTCACTCCTATAACAGGTAGTCGTGCAGTTGTCGGTGCCATAATTTGACACTTGTTTGAAGTGGTGTTCAGACTTTGTATTTAGTTTTATTCCTGTGCGCTTAGAACATGCTGATGCATGGAATACAGCGCTATATAAATACACTTATTATGTAATGAATAATAAACAAGAGTTATTAGCAATCGATTATGTTATCAACTTCCTCTATTGCAAGTGAAGTCCTTCGTGATATTTAGATCAAACGGTAATACTGCACATATCTAAACATCGTACTTTAATTCGAGGTTAATTTGGACGGTACAAATTTATATGTTCACTTTTTTCAAAGGCCTTCGTTTCAGTGGCCTTTCGTTTCACTACGATATTCTTGCAGTGTCAATGAGTTTTCTTTTTTTTAATTTTGTTTTCTCAGCTTCGGCAAACATTTAGGCTTTGCTTCAGCAAACTATTAAAAATGTACTACAAAACCACACCAAATGGATTCATGGATGTTAAAACTCTGTAAAGTTCAAATACATAATCGCAAATGATTGCTCGGCGTTTGATTGGCTAACTACTGTATGGTCTGTTCATGATTGGCTGATAATAGAATAGGCGGGGTTTGTGTTGTGTTGTTGCACTGAAGCATGTTACTGACTGTACTTTTGTCTTGATGCAGGATGAAGAAAGCCATAAATCCCACGGGTACAGATATGGATGTGACCCATAAAACGATCAAAAGGACGGACAATCCAACGATCGCGCATATCGGCAAGGGAATCAACTCTGCATTGGCAATTACGGAATATGTAAAAGGGCAAATGTAAACACAGTTTTAATGATAAATAAATTCGCACGCTTCACTGAATACAAGAATGACGTTGCTGTCGCAATACACCTTTTCAAGAAATTAAATGATTTTAAAAGTGTAAAAAATATTCAAAATGTTTGCAAGTTGCGTGATATCAATATCAAGCTGGCTGTGCGTGTGTTGCCAATGCTCCCACCTTCTCTGATTGATTCGATCGTGTTGTGTTAAATAGTCAGGATTTTATTGTCAACCCTGTCGTGATATAATAGAATGGCGTCAGTCGTCATGTAAATCGTATAGTCACCAGCGAGTCGGCGCTTCCAACCTGTGACCGTAACAGCCCACGTGGTAATATCCACATCATCTGGATTTAATGCATTGGAAAGACCCTAGCCCTTAAAGCTGTGCAATATATAAAGCCTCGTTCTGGGAACAAACAGCGCATGGAATGCGCAGGACCAACAAGAATATATAAATCAACAAAATTAGAAACACGACACCTAAATTATTTGTAATAATTGTGAGGGGGGTAATTCTTTGAGTGGCATATTTAGTGTCACCGACGGTAATGGCATGTACGCTGTTTGAACACATTGTTGGTGACGGGCGTGAAACATTTGGTCATGAAAGGTGATATAGGCCTCAAACACAACAATTACGTGACGTGATCTCAGCGATTGCACTTGCATTTTCACATAGGCCATTGCTAATCAGGACAACGCATAAAACGGCAGTATGACAAGAACCAAAACTGAGCAGCGTGAGCTGGCCATAGGTAGGCTTTTTGCCGGACTATCCCTTGCAGGGGACCAGAGTGCAACTGAGGCCTGACGTCACACTGAGATGGCGTACAAATCAGGTTCCAATTCTACAACAGATTTGTGAAAGCAACTTCCACTCGCAGACAGTTGTTCAGAGGTAGCGCGTCCCTACAGACCATCAGGAACAGCCTGGTTCCCGGGATCTGCTGCGCTAACGCTTCGACATTGGTCGTTAGCGCAGCAGACCCCGGGAACCAGGCTGCATCAGAAATCGACTTATACTGCCGGTATCCGAGCTAGGCGACCATACACAGGACCTCTCTTGACGCAATTCCGTCGACACAGAAGCAGTGAACCAGGATTGTCTTTGGTGATGACTCACATTTCAGATTCTGCTCTCCCGCCGACAGGGTACGGGTGTGGCATAGGAGTTGGGAACGTCCCGCACAGTGTTGTGTTCGTGAGGTTGACTGATTGGAAAGGGCAGCGTGCATGCTTTTTAGCAGACCCCGGGAACCAGGCTGCATCAGAAATCGACTTATACTGCCGGTATCCGAGCTAGGCGACCATACACGGACCTCTCTTGACGCAATTCCGTGGACACAGAAGCAGTGAACCAGGATTGTCTTTGGTGATGACTCACATTTCAGATTCTGCTCTCCCGCCGACAGGGTACGGGTGTGGTTATAGGAGTTGGGAACGTCCCGCACAGTGTTGTGTTCGTGAGGTTGACTGATTGAAAGGGCAGCGTGCATGCTTTTTGGCGATAATTCTGTGTCAGTGATCGATCTCCTTGGCGCTAAGACTACCTTAAGTCTATGAGGTATGGGAGTTGTCTCTTAGCGCTAAGACTACCTTAAGTCTATGTTAAGGTATGGGAGTTACGGACCTTCTAAGACTACCTTAAGTCTATGTTAAGGTATGGGAGTTACGGTCTCCTTAGTGCTAAGACTACCTTAAGTCTATGTTAAGGTATGGGAGTTACGGTCTCCTTAGTGCTAAGACTACCTTAAGTCTATGTTAAGGTATGGGAGTTACGGTCACCTTAGTACTAAGACTACCTTAAGTCTATGTTAAGGTATGGGAGTTACGGTCTCCTTAGTGCTAAGACTACCTTAAGTCTATGTTAAGGTATGGGAGTTACGGTCACCTTAGCGCTAAGACTACCTTAAGTCTATGTTAAGGTATGGGAGTTGTACAACACGGTCACCTTAGCGCTAAGACTACCTTAAGTCTATGTTAAGGTATGGGAGTTACGGTCACCTTAGCGCTAAGAGTGCTTTGTACAACGGCACCTGGACTGGTATTAGAACATAACAACGCTACGCCACGTACTGCTGATCTGACTCGTAACTTCTTGCGTAAGGCCGACGTTGATGTCATGGAGTTGCCACCCCGTCCCCTAGTCTTGAACTGGATCAGATATATTTGGGATGACCTGGGAACACCAGTGCGATAGCAGATGCAGACCTTACAAGACTTCCGGTTCGAGTATTCCGACAGGTTTTCTGTCAACGAGGAGACGTTTTGTTCAGTCACGGTCGTGCTAGCAGGTCACACTCGTAAATAACTTCCTCTGTTCAAGCAGTTGTATCTGTGTGAAGTCTGCGTTGTGCGTCGTGAAACGGCATGCATTAGGTTCCCAGTATAATGACGCCGACATCCGTAGAAGTGAGTTGGGTTTTAAGCCGTTTTTAGCAATAGTCCAGCAATATCACGTCGGGGGACACCAGAAATGGGCTTCACGCATTGTGCCCATGTGGGGAATCGAACCTGGGTCTTCGGTGTGACGAGCGAACGCTTTAACTATTAGGCTACCCCACCGCCCCTGGGGATTTAAAAGATTACACTTACAAGCAAAAACCGATACATATTGTTTGGGGTATAAGATAATGAAGACTGTTTCGCAACACACAGCTGTTTATAGTGTGACGCAGACCCGGCATAGAGTTGTCTATCACATTTACAGTTACTTGCTTGAAATGCACGCAGAAAGCGCCGAGCGGTATCACGTGCACTCTAGCATTCATCGTCATACCAGTTGTCTCCCTTTGGAACATTATGAATGAAACTGATTCACAACATCGACTGGAAACACATCCCAGTTGTGCAGGTATTCCACTAAATAGTTATTGTTCCAACGATATCTAGTTTCAAGTGAAAAATTGTAAAATGTTCATTATTGTTCAGTGACAATGATAACGAGAATGATAGTGGCAGATGTGTCGACTCAACTTCATCAGACAATTTAAAATCAAAAAGTTCAAAAGCACTATCCCAACACAGAACATAGTCAACAATACTTTGTCCATTATTGGCAAAACATGTTAATATGTTACCTTCACCTTTGTCTTGAAATAGACGGCCGTTACATATTCTCAGGTCCGATGTTTTTCAGAAGTTCAATAAAGTGTAGGCACGTTTGTTGATCACAGTGTCACGTGATGCACGTGGTTCGATGGTGTCGTCGGTTACATTATCTAGGTCATCACCAATCGAACGATACCTTGAGTCATCACTGACAATATAATCTTTTTACCGTCCGTCCCAGTGCGGGCATTAAAATTACCTTGAATTAAAATTCTACAATCTGGTTCATATAATCTGAATTTGTTTACATCATCTTCCAAAATGGTAAAAACAGGTTCTTCAGCATGTGCACTGGAAATTAGAATATTAAACAACAAATATAAATATGGGAAAGTGATATCTCGTACACGCACATAGTATGTTGTTACTTTCCGTCGATATAAAAGACACAAATTGAGAGACAGATTAATACAGTTATTCCACCGGATTTCTGAAGGCGTTGGCATGTTTTGTCTACACTTCCTAAACACTGTATATCCTTGGAATGACGACTCATCACTTTCACCTGACCACGTATCCACGAGGGATACAAAGATGATTTTTTTCAGATAGGTAATGATATGTTCCAGGCAAATTTTCTTCTTTAGACCTTCTTCATTCCACAGAACAGCATTCCCAGAATTATATACTGCACGTGGGCCTTGGCCACGCCCCTATTTGTTAGAGTCAGCAGATGGAACAGGAAACGTTTTTTAACAGAACTAATTCATCTTCAGTATCGTTTAGTCGATAAAGTTTGTTTTCGATTTGGATTTTATCACCTTTAAGAGTAGAGAATTTACCTTCATTCCTGGCCTCGGTCATGAATCCTTTGAGTTTTTGCCTGGTAGACCGATCTTTTTCCGTGAAATCCTGTGAAATGGAGACACTGTGTCCTTTAAGAAGATAGTCTGACTGTAGATCCTTGTCCTGTGTCGGAAGTTGAGACAGGTAACCAGTACCGGACTGGCACCACGTGTCTCAGACGGGAGGCGAACAACACGGTCAACTTCCGTTATGTCAGTGATACCCATTTTGTTCCGTATAACATCCAGAACTTTATTTGTAACGTCTTCGTTTGATTCTCCAAATGTCTCCTCGATGTTGTACAGTATTATGTTGTTCTGTCTTGAGTTATTGTCCAGATTGTCAATTTTGTTTGTTAAACGTTTCACGGTTGTTTTCAGTTCTTGATTTTCTTCTGTGAGTGTCACCAAATCCTGTTCTAACATTGTTACTTGACCGAAAAGTTTTTCGAATTTTTTCTTTGTTTCTCGTCTCAAGCCCCTAATTTCATTTAACGTTTCGGAATCACAAACCTCTCCCTCAATATTTGTTTGTGTTCGTGGTCCTGGGTTCGACTCAATATCGTTGGCGAGTACGAGTAGCAGCGACAAGAGCAGGGCCAGGTGAAGACAGGTTCTCAGTCCTGCGGTCACGTGCAGTCCGTGAACTCGGGTGGCGGCTCGCCTCGTTCTCACCGACATGAGGGTGATAAATACGTCTAAAAAGCATCCAGTTCTGGCTCGAAATGTCTCGTGATCACATCCCATCGTATTTGTTTACACTTAAACACGTTTTCGGTCCAGACTTACGTTTAGGGCAGGCTTCAAAGCCCTTCACAGAGCACTGTAGATACGCGTCCGACCCGTGTTCCCACCAGGTGGCGCCCCCTATATCATTAGTAATTCCAATATATTTGAATATTTCAATACAACCAGAACTCTGACCTAATGAGTCTATTAAGGGAAATGTGATATTTCATGACGTACACAGTTTTGTGTAATTTTAGATCAATAAATAATGTCATGTTTTGAGGTGTTGTGGTTATTTACAGTGGTTATTGATTATTGCACTGATGCCGACGTACGTGTGCGTGTGTGCGTGCGCGTGTGTCTGTGATTCAACTTGTCCGGGCTAATATTGGTGCTAACCCACTGAGGTAGCCAGCTGTAGTTTACCATAGCACCCCACTCAGACACATACACTAACTCTGAGCTGATCAACACTTCTGTTATCTCCTTTCTGCTGAGCGCCAGCCAGGGTAACAACAAATACCATATTTTAACGTGTTCTCCGGGCATATGCTCTGTCCACTAAACCATGGAAGCGGTCATCCCATATGTGACGGGAATCAACCCAGCGTTGTGACCAGGAACACAATAGGCCTGTAAGTCTCGGGAGGCGCTACTTCCGGTACTAAGCCCCCGGCTCCCTTTCCGGGCACCAACTTGCGATATGCGAGACGGGTCCCAGCTTACTTCCGGTACCAGATTTACGGTGACAAGCATATATTCAAGGGCCAGTTCTGGTTCCAAATTGCGCGACCGAAAATTATGCCTTTACTAGACCGAACCAAGTGTACAGCAATCCTTGGCTGCCACAGCTGTTGACAGTCGTAATAATGGGGATGGCTAGATCGGAAATTTGTTATTCTAGCAAGGATTACCGGTTCCTTACTGTCAACTGACAACCATGAGACCATTCGAAAAGGTATGAAACGTTGCTTGTCACCGGAAGTACTAAGGTCTCGCGAAGAGCCGTGACCTACTTACGGGCCCTATACCCATCACACAGGACTAAAGGAACGGCTGGACTAGTGACCAGAGACCGAAGATGTTTAAACTGAGTTGCCTCCCTTAGTTGTCAGTATCCATTGCTTATGGTTTCGATTCCTGCTTGTCTCGCGATCGATTCCTTGTTTTAACACCAAAAGATCCCCGTTGGTGGGTTCAACAGAACGGTAAGTGTGAACGATCTAAATCTCTGTTACCCTCTATCAAATGATATATCACCACAAAATAACATAAGTATCACTCAAACTCGCAAAGCTACGACCAATAAGCCATAAAAAGATATACTAGACCATAAAACAAGTCGACTAACAGAACCAAATTACGTTTCAAAACGTGACATTCAACAGAGGACAACATGTGGCTACAAAATAATATACAGACCTTGCACATACAGTGTTTGTCTGGACACCGGCTGGTCTGCTGTGGCAAGTTTAAACACTCACAGAACTGGTTCAATAATCACTAAACACCATCGTCCATCTGCTAGGAGTGTCTCCGTGCCGGGATGCATACACTGTCTGTCAACATGCCCGTGAACACTATGCACAATGGCGGGTAATTAATAGAATAATGCATGTCAGCAATGCTGATTGGTAATCAGGGGTGGTTAGCATTCCGCTGAACTGGTTTAGCGGTATTTGTTTTGATATGGTATTTGATTAAGGTAAGTGAGTTAGGTGGTTGAGTTCAATGCCGATTTAATAGTATTCCAGTTATATCATGGTGTGTCAGCTTGATGTGGGAGGGAAACCCGAAGTAATGCACGTGTCGGACGTTAACCACTTTGATGAAATCAACGAGCACGGGTGCTGAAAAACCTACAAATATACCCAGAGCAAACCTGGAGTCGAACTCCGACCATAGATTTCTGGCGTGCTAAAGCCACACAACTCTGCAAACTGAATTGCTCAATAGACGACATGACCATTTACAATAATGTCAAGGTCGTGTGTGTTTGGCTGTGTAATGTCTACTAATGGTGGTAGTAGCAGGTTTTCAAAGCAAATTAGACTCTAAATATATTAGCAGAACGGCAGAGCAGTACTGAAGGTTGAACCCAGCAGGGGGTGAGGTTGCACCAATCTAGCTATGCCAGGGCTGAACAGAACAACACAACTTTTAACACCAGGAGGGGGAAACACCATGTGTATGAAAACATTGAAGGGGAAAAACATTGAAGGGACATACACCAGAAAATAACGTATTGCAGCCATGAAGGGGCATACACCAGAAAATAACGTATTGCAGCCATGAAGGGGCATACACCAGAAAATAACGTATGGCAGCCATGAAGGGACATACACAAGAAAACAATATATGGACACACTGAAGGGGCATACAGAAGAAAACAATGAATGGAAGCATTGAATGGACATAGGCCAGAAAAAGGCAATGAATGGAAGGATTGAAGGGGCATACAGGAGAAGGCCATGCACGAAAGCATTGAATGAACATACGCCAGAAACACAGTTCTCCAGCACTGAAGGGTCAAACAGCATTAAACAGGGCATGGAAGCATTGTAGGGACATAAAGAAGAACACAGTGTATGGAAGCAATAGAGGGGCATGCAGAAGAAAACAATGTTTGGAAGCATTGAAGAGGCATTGAAGATGTATTCAGCAAAAATATACCCGAGGTATGGCAGCATGAAAGGTATTAGGATAATACAGCATTAATGTACAGATACATTGAAGGGACATACACCAGTAAACTATGCATGGAAGCACTGGATATGCACGCACAAGAAATCAATGTGTGGAAGCACTGGAGGGTCATAAACCAGAAAACAATGTATGGGTGGAAGTAAATAGAGCCGAAATAAACACAGTAATGAGTAAAATATCGGAATAACAGATTTTCTGCCCTCTTGAATGTATGCTGCAAGTTCCTTGGCAAAGTCTCTAAAATATCTATTCATTCAGTCGGCACAGGTAATCCGTTTCCCCCCGTAGTTCGGTGGTCATTCTTTAGTATGCTAGTCCAGAAAGAATCGAAAAGAAGCGAATATTAAATGTTTCAACACAATCTAAACCTGCTGATCTGCATATCTTCGAAAGGACACTATGTGCAGATTGTTTGATCAGCAGACGACCACACTGCTGTAATATCTACATTTATCTGGTTTGTGAGAAAAGATTCAACCTTCATCTTTATTTTGTTCTGTTCAATAGAAGCATACATCAAGGCAACAGTGTCAAATCTTCCGAGCTCAAAGGCTCTGAACAAGAGCGTCTGTGCCTGTAATCAGTGTATGAACTAAGGCCCGTCCGACCGCCCGAGACTGGTTAGATTTCAGACATACGGTCTAGATTCACAGCTAGCCAGCCTGATGGTCTGGTAAAGATTTAGATGTTATATACTTCTGAGTCATATCGTATTGTCTGGTCTGGTTAAATCCATTTTGGACTGGTAACATTTTGAAGTTACCAGCCCTGATGTCTGGCTGGGGTTTTGGCTTATTTCACACACTGCTGTAATGATTACATAGCCATACACGACAGGTATGTGCAGGTGCGCCCCGTTCTCTCGTACTCTCTATCTCCCAGACAGAGGGACTGGCATACTAACACTGTGGGAGATGGACGGCCGCCAGCATAACGAGGAAGAATACACACACTGTGCACTTGATCAACTTTCGTGAAGCTAAGTCGTTGTGCCCTTCCGTGAAATAAAGCCAAGGAGAAGCTATATTAAGGTCTGCTGTAGTGGGACGTGCACCTGAGATCGGGGACGTCTTGGGATTGGTACAAATGATACGCAAGTAGCAGTGGTGATCTGCTGATTTGTATCACGATATCCTGACTGCTAGTCTTTATGCTAGCGTCGGGACGACATGACGTCACAAGCTGATGCCATACATCGGTACATACACGTCCACACACACACACACACACATTGCTGTATAGGCACCGTGTTGTGTTTAACAGGGCCACCCTAGAGTTGGTGCCAGTAATGCATTAGGATTCGCTCCGATAAAACCTTACCAATTGCCTCAATAAAACCTTACGTTTTACAAAATATAGACTTACAGATTCCAGCAATATACCTTTAGAGTTTTCCAAAATAAAACCTTAAACTTTGCAACAAGATAACTTTACAGTTTCCAATAGTAAGCCTTAGGTTTCCAGAGGTTAAGGGCGGTGAGGTAGTCTAGTGGTTAAAGCGTTCGCTCGTCACGCCGTAGGCCCGGGTTCGATTCCCCACATGGGTAGAATGCGTAAAGCCCATTTCTGGTGTCCCCCGCCGTGATATTGCTGGAATATTGCTAAAAGCGGAGTAAAACCATATTCACTCACTCACTCCAAAGGTTATCCTTTGACATATCTATGCATGGAACCAAATCACAAATTTTGGATGTATGGGTATTCAAATCATGTGATCATTTCGATCCATTATAAAGTACCAAAGTCAGATGTAGGTTAGAACAGGTCACCTGCAACTTAGTCGGTCGTAATACGGATAGACGGACGGACGGACGGAAGGACTGGCAGTGTTCATTAAAATTTCGTAAAATTCGTTGCGGGCATAAAACACACGGACAAACATACTTGAACACAGTGGTATCTACGAAACTTCAGTTCAACCATGACGTTTCCGGGTTAAATAGATAAATGCATTGTCTTTCTGAAACATGATTCTCCAAGTATAGAAAAAGTTAACTGACAACCAACAAACAATTTCAGCTCTATTCGTTATCACGAGTCTCAGATACATTTTATGAATATAATTATTGTTAATACATTCAGTGATAAACCAACATACGGAAGGAATACTATCTATAACAGGTAATAAAAACTGTATCTACATAGCCAGCATGTCATGCACGTGCCAGAACTAATTCTGTATATTATAATTCAGAAACATATTCATTTACGGCTTGAATCAATAATATGTATTAGTTACACTTCAGTGATCATCACGCTTAACCATTCCTTACAGGTCAGAGAGAATTACCATGGCAACAAACCATTGCCGTAACCCATGGGTTCCTCTCTCACTTCCAGTCATCCAGTGTCATCAATAACAATGTCATATACTATACTTACACTTGAAAAATAATCACATTTTAATATATTATATCTTTAATTCAAAATTTAATTAGAAACGGATTTCCAACCGTTCTTACTTATTGTTAATTCCTTCCTGCATCCTACTACACAAATGATAAAAACCGGAAAAATAACTTGTCCTGACGTTTTACCCAGAAAATATTTTTTAAAACCATTTGCATGTTTTGGAGCAGTAAACTGAAAAAAAGGACTCCTGTACATAACAGAAATCACCCCTCACCCCATCCCTGAATGTTAAACTGTGAATCCCTTAAGCATTTTCCGTTACCATTAAAGAATAATATTACTTTGTTTTGTTCAAAAGCCAAAATACTTAGTACATGGGTCACCTAGGCTTAATCATAATTGAAACAAATTGAAAAACATTCAGGGGTTGCTTAAATCAAAGAATTGAGTAAATTGTTGTCACACATTTGCAAAAGAAATAACGCAATTTAAATATAGCGTATATGTATGTTCGTCAACTTCGGAAGTGTCTGATTTGTCTCTGGAATGACAGGATATGTCGCTAGTTACGTACAATACGATATGGATCCATGGGTCCATTACAGACTCGAAATAGAAAGCATTCTGGCACATATACTAGTGACCAAAATATGCTGGAGTATTCAAATGATGTCAAGCATGTATTAAGCAAATACGGTAATCCTATGTCCTTATGTTTCAGACCACAAAGGGCAGTGATAAATCACTCTTGGTATTCGTTATTTTTTAAAAGCCATGTATTAAGTTCCTATCAGTCTCTGGCTGAAAGATGAGTTTTGAAAGTTTTTGAAAAAGCCCAACCTGTTGTTAGAGTAATGAAATTATAAAACGAGCTCTGTGGCTATCTTAATTTAATCTAGACTTGCCAACTATTATACTGACTGTCAGTGAGTATGGTTTAGCGCCGCTTTTAGCAATATTCCAGCAACATCACGGCGGGGGACACCAGAAATGGGCTTCACACATTGTACCCATGTGGGGAATCGAACCCGAGTCTTCGGCGTGACGAGCCAACGCTTTAACTAGGCTATTATAGAATTCCGTGGGTTGTATTGGGTATTTTGGTTTCAGGGTCCGTGTGGCAGTAATCTGGGCTGCACTGGATAATCCTCAGCCATTTCCCGATTAATGCAATAATTCTGATATACGCAGAGCTTTGTAGTTATCCTGATATGACTTCAAGATAGGCACAGGCTGTGCCGTTAATCAACACGACCTACTTCAATTATACTCTCGCTTTTATGTCCCGTGGCATGCGAATAATCAACACGACAATATACACGCTCATAAACACAACGTTGACAACGACGTTCCTGCTGCTCCATCCCGGGACAGAGATCCTGCACTGAACGTCAGACTCTGCAACAATGGCGACGTGGTCACATCTGTTGCGCCTGATAATGGCAGCACTGTCGGTCTGGCAACACGGCCATTGATGATTCAGATACTGTCATGGGGCCACAGGAAAACGTATGAGAAATGGCTTTCCACTCAGTTACACTTTCCTTCATCGACCACTGATCCCGACCTCACAATGCATGACGCGGACATATTGTAACGGCCATGAATATATGTGCCATGTTTTGCCGCTATGCATACATACAATTTATGCAAGGTTGCAAGAATGGATTTTATGACATGTATTGTTGCATGGATGTATAGTTGCAACAAGGCATATATGCCATTTATCAATGTTGCAACGATGACAATATATGTCGTGTACTTTTGCTGGAATGCTTGTATTGCATGCATGTATAGTTGCAACAAATATACGCAATTTTACAATGTTGCAGCAACGAATATGTGTGTGCATGTAACTTGTATACATCCCGGGTTTACATTACAACTAACAGACACATGATCCGTGTATAAATGCATATGAGTACAATTTCGAGAGAACATATATGGTTGCAACTGTGAATATATAAGTGTTGCATGTATATATTTGTTATGAAGAACGAATGTAAGTCTTACTGACACGACTGTCCCTGTGAATATATGTTATACATACAACTCATACATTTCTTTCTAAACTATTGTTATGTATGCTTGTATTTATTGTTGGGCATTAAGGAAATACGCACACAGACACGCACACACACACACATACGCTTCCGGGCAAGGGGAAAGTATACTCCTCCAAATTCACACTTCACCCTGCACATCACCATGTTCCTTGAGACATCAGGTACTCGTCACGTGTTGTATATTCATTCTTATTACCCACGTGGTCAACGTATGGGTAGTTGCATACTAATCTCGTACGTCACACGAGTGTCGTATCGCGTTGACCTGTGTCGTAACGACTTGACCTGACATTCTAACGATTTGATTGGATAACCGATGACCTCTCAATTAGGTCACATTCTGACGTAACTATTTTAATTAAATACATTAAGAAAGTATGATGCAATTAGCGGTTATCCAATCAAATCGTTAGAATGTCATGCATCAAATTAATAAAAGGTCAAATTCTTCCGCAACCTCTTTATGAAACCGGTTTCGGTTTTGAAACCACAACAATACCAAAACTACGCTATTTTGTCAATTTAAGGCATGTAAGATGTGGGTAATAAATAAAATACCACACTCGGTCTCATTACATACGAATTATACGAAACTCGTGACCTTCCTATGGTTTCGTGATACGGAATATATAATGTATATATATTCCTATGGACCTCGTGTCGTATTCTCTATTACCACACTCGGTCTCATTACATACGAATTATACGAAACTCGTGACCTTCGCTCGATCAGATACCATAGGAAGGACACTCGTTTCGTATAATTCGTATGTAATGAGACCTCGTGTCGTATTTTCTATATATGACGCATGAAATAGTAAAAGCCACCATAAAGATGGTTGTAGATTTTCTTAACTTAATGACTATATAAGTAAGTATGTTGTATTATCATTCTTCTACCGCTGCTCTTTCCTGCCTTTTCTGGTGTGTAATATTGCTGGAATATTGCTAAAAGCGGTGTAAAAACCAAACTAACTCACTCACTCTTTCCTGCCTAGATCTAAACCTAACCAGCACGTTATAGAACACACACCAGAAGGTTATAAATGAGTCAGAAAAATCACACGAAACTAGGGTAATTGACGTGATTGATAATGACAGTTCACTCAGCATAGACAATACAAAAACATGCATCTGTACCAGTTTAGCACACGTTCGCGTTGAATAAAATGATTTAGCGTTATCAGATTAAGTTCCACACACAAGGAATGATTATAAGGACTATACGTATATATACGTGTTTACGATTTTAAAAAATGACAACTAATGTCAACCGATGAAGAAATGACAGCTTTTGAAACATCCTGATTATTTGTTTGTTGTTTACCGCAGGAATGTTCCAAATAATGGAATAAATCCTTTGAACTATCGAGTGTGGGCCACATTAACCAGTGATTGATGGAATGAGTAACGCCATAGGGGAACGGTGACAGCCAATTTACGACTCTGATCCCCCGATCCATAAGTCAGCTCTTGCAACCAGTTTGGTTTCTTGGTGTGTGTGTGTGTGTCCCCTGTGTTAGTTTCAACGACATGAACGACGCCAACAACTACACTACACCACTACCTCACTAAACATCGGCACCGTTCACGATATACAATTTCTAAACGACGATAACAACGCTGCCAAAATTGGCCAGCAGGAATCAATCTCATATACAGATCTGAAGATCGTACAGTTAAGAAATCAATACAACAATTTACTTTTGATAAGAAAGATAATATGAAATTATTGACACTGAACAGGTATTGAATAAACACCCTATCCCATAACTCGAACCTGTCCATTTCTGTGTTATCGTGCCATATATCTATATATACAATATGATAAATGGGGAATGTGCATACAGTCAGTTGCAGCTGGAGCTCACAACAATAACATTTACAAACGCACACCTAGGTAGACAGATGTTTCCAATCATTTTCCTACCATTTTTCAAAACCATATAAAACTGTTCCACTTACGCGATTTCCACGTATCCTTTGAGACAGATAATCCGTGACGTCACAGTATCCTGTGCTTCGTCTCAAGTGTAAGCTCGAACGCCGACAGTAAGTATATATACAAACAGTTTACACACACAGTATACTTAAAGCTTCACCTGTGTGAGGTCACACCTGTGATCGGTCCACGCAGGATTGAGCCAAGAATCGATTCCAGTGTGCATGGTGAAATGTGGTCGTTCTGAAACGCCTACAGCAGGGAGAGCCTGTGGGGAAGAGTGAACCATTTGGACCAAGTTTTGACCAGTCCGTTCGGCTTAATCGTTTTACTTCCCCATCTACGCAAGCTGGCACCAGTGAGAAGCGAGATTATTAACTACATACATTCACTGAAACGCTTTTTTTTTTTGTATATACGTTCCGGAATTGTAATTACTTATTTGCAAAAATGCACACGATGTAGCGTTACCGATAGCTTTTACTGCGACCTACAGTTGTGTCATTATAGCAGTAATATATAGTTGTGGAGGACACAGGATGGATTTCACTCAACTAAATTGTACACTACGAGCCCTAAGTAACAGATGATTGGCGGGATCATGCGACATCCGGGCAATTATTTATGCCGTTAAAGGGCAGAAGAAAGACTCGTGTCGGTCTGTTGTTTTAACAAAGGCTGGCGTTGGCTGGTCGTGACAAGGTCCGTTATAATGATGTGGAATCAAATTTCTGTTGGTGTTGACATATTTTAATTTTTGCAGTTATTAATACATATGAATAAACGAAACATGATCCGATGCAGCTGGAATGTAAAACTACATGTGACACAATTGGAGCTCCTCAATGTCAGTTTTTGACTCTAATAAGAGTGAGTAGCTTTTTATGGCGCTTTCAATTCAGTGGTATTGCAGTCAGTGTGCGAAATAGTTTTCACATTTTGCTTGCCAGTCGGGCTAGCTATGCTTGAAAGTTACTAGCCCACAAAATAATTCACTAGCCCAAAATTTGAATGTAGAAACTAAGCAAACCATTACAAAAAATAAAATATCTTCATTTATCAGACCATAATCTTGCATGAATTAATAGTGTATTATAACTTAACAAGTCGGAGAGAGTGATATATTTAAAAAATGACCCCATGAAAATTCACAAGCCAGTTGGGCCAGTGACTGTGGAGATTTACTGGCCCGACTGGATTTTTACTAGACACGGGCTAATGGGTCAGTGGCTATTTCGCACACTGATTGAAGTAATGGCAAGTCATGTGATAGTAAGAATTGGATTCACGTAACTGTGCACACGAGGACTGAAATCTGGTCTATAACCATTTGGCTACTCTGTCGGTTCACAATCGTGGGAGTGGATGTCCTTTCAAAACATTACTTTTCTGCACAGAACGTGGGCATGGTTGAATAAGAGAGGATGTACGGTTTTGTATTGAAATATCGTTGTTGTACATTGAAAGTAAAAGTTTTACACAGAACATTGACGTGGATGTCTAATGGAGGGCGTGTGGTTGCATACTGAAAGATCGTTGTTGTACATTGAAAGTAAAAGTTGTACACAGAACATTGACGTGGATGTCTAATGGAGGGCGTGTGGTTGCATACTGAAAGATCGTCGTTGTACATTGAAAGTGGTAGTATCTGTTGTATACAGAACATGGGCGTGGTTGAATAACGGAGGATACGTGGCTTTACAGTGAAGTTGGGTGTGGTTTTATACTGAAAAGGTGTTGTATACTGGAGGTGCGTGATTGTTGTACAACGAAGCCTCGGGTTGCTCTGTTTCTGTACATGATGGGCATGGTTGTACACTAGAAAATAGGCGTTGTTGTATAATGCGGGACGGGGTTGCATAGTGAATTTGGGCGTGGTTGTATGATTAAGGAAGCGTGAAGGTATCGTGGTTGTATGGAAAGGTTGGCACGAGTACGTTATATATCAGAATGGCCATTGCTGTACACTAGCAGGTACACAAGACTTTTGAAACATCCTGATTATTTGTTTGTTGTTTACCTCAGGAATATTCCAAATAATGGAATAAATCCTTTGAACTATCGAGTGTGGGGGCTACATTAACCAGAGATTGATGGAATGAGTAACGCCGTAGGGGAATGGTGACAGCCAATTAACGACTCTGATCCCCCGATCCATAAGTCAGCTATTGCGACCAGTTTGGTTTCTTGGTGTGTGTGTGTGTGTCCCCTGTGTTAGTTTCAACGACATGAACGACGCCAACAACTACACTACACCACTACCTCACTATACATCGGCACCGTTCACGATATACAATTTCTAAACGACGATAACAACGCTGCCAAAATTGGCCAGCAGGAATCAATCTCATATACAGATCTGAAGATCGTACAGTTAAGAAATCAATACAACAATTTACTTTTGATAAGAAAGATAATATGAAATTATTGACACTGAACAGGTATTGAATAAACACCCTATCCCATAACTCGAACCTGTCCATTTCTGTGTTATCGTGCCATATATCTATATATACAATATGATAAATGGGGAATGTGCATACAGTCAGTTGCAGCTGGAGCTCACAACAATAACATTTACAAACGCACACCTAGGTAGACAGATGTTTCCAATCATTTTCCTACCATTTTTCAAAACCATATAAAACTGTTCCACTTACGCGATTTCCACGTATCCTTTGAGACAGATAATCCGTGACGTCACAGTATCCTGTGCTTCGTCTCAAGTGTAAGCTCGAACGCCGACAGTAAGTATATATACAAACAGTTTACACACACAGTATACTTAAAGCTTCACCTGTGTGAGGTCACACCTGTGATCGGTCCACGCAGGATTGAGCCAAGAATCGATTCCAGTGTGCATGGTGAAATGTGGTCGTTCTGAAACGCCTACAGCAGGGAGAGCCTGTGGGGAAGAGTGAACCATTTGGACCAATTTTTGACCAGTCCGTTCGGCTTAATCGTTTTACTTCCCCATCTACGCAAGCTGGCACCAGTGAGAAGCGAGATTATTAACTACATGCATTCACTGAAACGCTTTTTGGTTGTATATACGTTCCGGAATTGTAATTACTTATTTGCAAAAATGCACACGATGTAGCGTTACCGATAGCTTTTACTGCGACCTACAGTTGTGTCATTATAGCAGTAATATATAGTTGTGGAGGACACAGGATGGATTTCACTCAACTAAATTGTACACTATGAGCCCTTCGTAACAGATGATTGGCGGGATCATGCGACATCCGGCAATTATTTATGCCGTTAAAGGGCAGAAGAAAGACTCGTGTCGGTCTGTTGTTTTAACAAAGGCTGGCGTTGGCTGGTCGTGACAAGGTCCGTTATAATGATGTGGAATCAAATTTCTGTTGGTGTTGACATATTTTAATTTTTGCAGTTATTAATACATATGAATAAACGAAACATGATCCGATGCAGCTGGAATGTAAAACTACATGTGACACAATTGGAGCTCCTCAATGTCAGTTTTTGACTGTAATAAGAGTGAGTAGCTTTTTATGCCGCTTTCAATTCAGTGGTATTGCAGTTTCCACATTTTGCTTGCCACTCGGGCTAGCTATGCTTGAAAGTTACTAGCCCACAAAATAATTCACTAGCCCAAAATTTGAAAGTAGAAACTAAGCAAACCATTACAAAAAATAAAATACCATCATTTGTCAGACCATAATTTTGCATGAATTAATAATGTATTATAACTTAACAAGTCGGAGAGAGTGATATATTTAAAAAATGACCCCATGAAAATTCACAAGCCAGTTGGGCCAGTGACTGTGGAGATTTACTGGCCCGACTGGATTTTTACTAGCCATGGGCTAATGGGTCAGTGGCTATTTCGCACACTGATTGAAGTAATGGCAAGTCATGTGATAGTAAGAATTGGATTCACGTAACTGTGCACACGAGGACTGAAATCTGGTCTATAACCATTTGGCTACTCTGTCAGTTCACAATCGTGGGAGTGGATGTCCTTTCAAAACATGACTTTTCTGCACAGAACGTGGGCATGGGTGAATAAGAGAGGATGTACGGTTTTGTATTGAAATATCGTTGTTGTACATTGAAAGTAAAAAGTTTACACAGAACATTGAAGTGGATGTCTAATGGAGGGCGTGTGGTTGCATACTGAAAGATCGTTGTTGTACATTGAAAGTAAAAGTTGTACACAGAACATTGACGTGGATGTCTAATGGAGGGCGTGTGGTTGCATACTGAAAGATCGTTGTTGTACATTGAAAGTAAAAGTTGTACACAGAACATTGACGTGGATGTCTAATGGAGGGCGTGTGGTTGCATACTGAAAGATCGTTGTTGTACATTGAAAAGTAAAAGTTTTACACAGAACATTGAAGTGGATGTCTAATGGAGGGCGTGTGGTTGCATACTGAAAGATCGTTGTTGTACATTGAAAGTAAAAGTTGTACACAGAACATTGACGTGGATGTCTAATGGAGGGCGATGTGGTTGCATACCGAAAGATCGTCGTTGTACATTGAAAGTGGTAGTATCTGTTGTATACAGAACATGGGCGTGGTTGAATAACGGAGGATACGTGGCTTTACAGTGAAGTTGGGTGTGGTTTTATACTGAAAAGGTGTTGTATACTGGAGGTGCGTGATTGTTGTACAATGAAGCCTCGGGTTGCTCTGTTTCTGTACATGATGGGCGTGGTTGTACACTAGAAAATAGGCGTTGTTGTATAATGCGGGACGTGGTTGCATAGTGAATTTGGGCGTGGTTGTATGATTAAGGAAGCGTGAAGGTATCGTGGTTGTATGGAAAAGGTTGGCACGAGTACGTTATATATCAGAATGGCCATTGCTGTACACTACAGGTACACAAGACTGGTGTGTACATACAATGAAAAGCAACAAAGTGTCTCCTTACCGTGCCCGCTGTCGTCCCTCGTGGACAGTAAACCAAGCTTCTTGCTCTTCCCTTCTGCCTTCTTCGCATTCTTCTTGTTCTTGACTGCAAAGATCGAGAACAAACTGTCAGGCAGCTAGTCATGCTTTATAATCCGGTAACATTGATGGAATCCAACATTTAAAGCCTCGATCATAGATTTCCGGTACGTGTAATAACAATAACAATGTCCCATATTGTCGGTGTTCGGGGAAAAGAAACACCTGATACCCACGTATGCCGCCCTTAAGGACATGCATCAATTACTGGGTAAATATATTCTAACCGGAAACATCCAACCGACAACAACATCTAAAGTCCAGCGTTTCTGATACTTCCGGATATCCGATATCATATTAAATCAATGACAAGTTTACGTGCATAGATGTACACTGACAATAACAATGGCACTGGTTTGACAGAATAAACCCTTCAGAATAGAATGGAATCCCTTTAAAGTTTTATCCACATTAACAAGTGTCCGGATTAATCAATAACCGCGATAACTCCACAGCAACATTCCGAAAGGAGGGCCACGAAACTATTTGTGTTGTGATCAACCCATAGAAACAACAGTTCCCCCAAATGAGCTGAAGTACAAAAGAAAGTGCTCACTTGATGCTTTAGGATCATTTCCCCAAAACAACGTAACATATTTTGAAAAAGTGTTTTGATTGTGATTTACAAGTCAAAACATTGTGTTCATATTGCCACAATATGAGGATTGTATTCTCGATATACATGTATATGATCACTGCTTATGTTTAGATGAATACAATTATGACGATAAGAAACAAAATATATATTCCCAGTGAAATTACAAAACAATAAGACAAATGATTTGACATAGATATAAATGCAGATAACAGGCATATATTGACAATCATGTTACTTCATACACGTGGATAAAATATATATTTAGGCTCCACGACTCCGGTCCCGAAACCAAAGGATGTTAAAGCGAAACAGTTTAACTCAATTATTCCGTATCGTTTTTTATTCTATTTTAACTACACGAAATTCAAACAGATTCATAAAGTCGTTGTTTAAGCAGAGTATCAAAATATGTACTTTAAACAAGTTCGATAAAACAGCAAAGTAACACCGACTGACCTTATACACAACAGGGAGGGTCTCTGGCAAAGCAGGAATAACTCAATGGCGAGCTATTTATACCCGAGACCTACCGTCCAGAATTGAAAGCAAGTGGATACCCGCTTGACCAGTTTGACTTTAACAATAGACTTAACACATGCTGGCTATGATATGCAAGTTTGATAATTAGTGATAAGGTTGGATAGCCAAAGGACAATTAAGTCCGCTAATTGAAGATTAGAAATGCCTTAGGAATGTTATAGTTGCTGATTTGCTTCCTTAGTTATTTTGGGCCGGTCATCCGTGACCGTGGGGCAAGACCCCAACACCGATAAGTGACCCGTGTTTGGATCAAATAGAGCAATGACGCAACATTTATGTGTCTATCGCAGCTGTTTTACCGGTTGTGGCAGTTTGCAGCGCTGCGAATTATTATCAAGGTTCTGAAAAACGGTGTTGACTTAAATGGTTTGAGAAATTAAAATATAAAGTTGTAGAATATAACTTCCTTAAGTGGCATATAGAAGCCGGTATGATGAAGTGGAACACTTTTTATAGATAGACAACTTCTTTGTTGCAGTGGTAGTTGCGACGTTTCGGTGTAGATCCTAACACCGTTATCAAGCAAATGATACACAACATTAGCACAAGGAGAAATATATACATGGCGGGTATTGGTTGTAGAATATATGTGCATTTAATGAAAAACCACTTGATACAATCGTGTAATACAGGTCACTCCACAACGATTTTTCGCAAACTTGAATAACATGAAGCCGACATTACCCACAAAGCAGCCTTCTTGAACCCAGTGTCAAAATGGGGTTGGTGGGGTAGCCAGGTTAAAGCGTTCGCTTGTCACGCCGAAGACCCGGTTTCGATTCCCTACATGGGTACAATATATGAAACCCATTTCTGGGGATATTGCTGGAATATTGATAAAAGCGGCGTGAAAATCAATTCACTCACTCACTAGTTTAAAACTGGCAAGTTCCATTTCACACTACACTTTAAAATATATTTTGACAAAGTCACCATACAAAATTTGAAAACTAAACAAAAGAATATTTTGGAATACCATATTTATGGCTGTAGATGGTAGATGGTAGATTTGAATGGCAATAATTCCCATGGGCTAAGTATTCTCCGTTCAGCTATTGAAGCTATAGACAGATTTTGACGGAATGTGTCGAACAGCTCGAAAATGTCGTTCAGAAGATCCCGCGATAACATTTCGATATTGCGTGATCAGAAAACCCATTCTGACTGTTAGATTCCTGATCATTACACTCGTAGCCAACCCTTGCTATTTCGGGAAAAACAGCGACTCCACTCGTCACCACTCGTTCCTTTCCGTACACTGCAAGAAGACTCGGAATAACACGAGTGGGTCACGAATCGCGCCTCTCTCGTACATTCGTCACAACTGGCCATTTTCCGTAACTTCCCTTTTCAAGAAAGCTTGTCGCCTATCCATGAAAGTTACGTGCGAAAGTACCATAAGCTAAACAACGTGTACAGCTTCAAATATTCAAAGGGATCATTCTGGAACATTTTCTATGTTACAAGCGTGTTGTTTATATAAGGATATATAGTTAATTATTCTCAGTCATACTGGGTGTCAACCAAGTCAACTAGCCCGACGTCCGATCCCGTGAGTCGCCTCTTAGGACAAGCATGGGTTGGTGAAGGCCAATTTTAACCCCGATCTTGTGATGTCCTCTGATCCTTGTTATGCGCTAACTAGAACCAAGATCTGATTTTAACGAAATTCCTAACGTGTTCAAGGGACGCAACTCTGTACAGCTAATTGCGGTGCCTTAGGCGATTCTACCCCCTGCTCAACATGAAAAGATATACACACGCCAAGTTTCTCTGACAGTTTCAGAGAAGACGTTATGGTACGAAATATGGGATATAACGTATGCTAGGCAGGGAATTGTATTTTGAAATTCTTTAGTAGCATGTTTAAAACTGAAAGGTCGAAAATGTAAATTTCACCAAAGAAAAGCCCCCAACGATTAGGGATATGTGTTACAACAATTAATATCTACACAATTACAAAAACTCGAATACATTTTGGACAAAATCTCTGATTAATGGCCGTAACAAATTGCAGTTTCAGCATGGTGAATGTGCAGACGTCAAATCGATACCTTGTTGATTGCATGATTGCTCTAACTGCCACCCTATATATAATGCCATATTTTCACCTGGACAAACGGTGGCATTATAACCAGGGTACACTGTATTTAGGATATTGCAAATATGAATATACACATGGCGGTCTGTAAAAATCGGTCTAGACCAGACAATCCGGTGATCAACAGCATGAGCATCAATCTGTGCTAAACAGGACTGACCAGGTGAGCTGAGGTGCGTCCAACCGTCCCGTTAAGCATCAGAAAATACACATTTAGATGAAATAAAATCCATTGTGTAATTAAAGATTTCATTGATTATATATTACCAATCAAACATTTACACTCGCTAGTGTAAATGTAGCCACTTACTTCAGTCAACTGTTCAAATCTAGACTTTGCAAAATATTCCATACTGTTTAAAGGTACTGTTTACACATGAACTGATGTATTGTAAAACAAATTTGTAACGTTGTAAAGACTATTGTCATGAGTTCAAAAAATGATGAAACTCAGTGACAATTGGCGAATTCTTAACAAAACTTTACACCCATACGTAGCGGTTCACATGCACAATATCTGCACATGCTTTTCAGCAATTTGATGCATGATCCTCGTGCAATTTATCTGCATAAGATTTTCAGTTTATTCTCCCAAGTTAGTGGAGAAATTAATCTTCGATGTAACCATAGGTATATCCATACTATATAGTGACAGCTTTAGGTGAGTCTAAACTTTTGATGGGTAGTATATGTTAGCCTAAAGCCCATAATACATATATGTACTATATATATATATATATATAGTTCATGGTTCCTGTTAGTGAATGAAATCATGCTCCCCTGCTGTATTCTCTGATTCACGCATCTTGTTTACAAGTTACAATGACTTGTGAGAGGATCACAGGCGCCAAAACGCAACCCACATGTTCGGTGCCAGTGGAATTCCAGGAATGGCAACACAAGAGCGATGCACACAGCACGTGGCTCATCCAAGCCCCGCGTGAACATGTGAGTGCGCCATTTTACCAACCACGTGTCAGCGACATTATTTTACCTACCATTGTTCTTAGGCTTGGGTTTCTTTTTTCGGTTTCTTCTTCTCCCACCTACGATAAGCGCGCCCAGGTCGTTGTCAGGTAACAGAGCCCTGTTGATTGCATTTTGTAGTTTTTCTTTGAGGGGCTGGCGCATTTCACTCTTCACTGGCCGCGAGGCGAGCTTGTTAGTATAGCTGCATGGTGTTCCTAAAACAAACCACATTTCACATATCATCCAAACGTAATTTACTGCTAGTTTCAACGTATAGTGAACTCGTTTACAACTTACCGGTTCAAACCAGACTTTACTGTTATTTTCCCGACGCTAAAAACCTTAGTTTTACAGACAGACCATTCCTCTCTCGAACCTCAACTTGTAACGTTTCCTTCAAGGTCACACCGAAAGGTTATGACGTCACGTCCGATATGTGATTCACCCACATGGAAGGAAGTGCATTTCTTATCACTCAATTCTAAACATCAGATAACAATGCTTGCATCCAGGCAACGTCAAGGCCAAATATGGCACCCCTCCCGGCAGGGTTATACCGGAACTGTCGGGGAGGGTTGACCCCCTGACCATCTGACCCCCTCACCTGAAGCCGGGCGTATTATTTTCTGCAGCAGTCCAAGAAAGTGTGTTTTGTAACGATCGTGCAGGAGTCCTTGTATTCGGAGCTCATTCATGCCAAGTCTCGTTGTGTCTCTCGTAGTCTCGTATCAGTTTACCCCTGTGTTTTGTTGATGCATAAGACATGCCGTTGGCCATATCTGTATGAAAGTAAACATGCGCACGTGAACAGTTTAATGTTCTCGCAAAAAGAATTAATTTTGTTTATGGTCGTGTATGGCGGCGGTCTCTAAATACTCGAGTCTGGAAAAGACAACCAGTGGTTGACAGCATGAGCACCGACTTACGCAACGGGGATACAATGACATGTGTCAACTAAGTCAGCGAGCCTAACCACCGATCACGACAGTCGTTGTGACGGTCACTTGTGACGTCGGCGGCAACAATCCACGTTTTGAGTGACAAGATTCACACTAGTCTGTCTCACAGTCCCCGAATCATATTATTTTCCCAACTGCCAATCCTTATCTGCAGCGCTAAAGCCCTAAATAAAGCAAGTCTAGATTTCCCCAGATTCTCCCTGGGTCTCCTTTTCAATCTATATGGGCTTGTTTGTTGCTATCAAAATGATATATATTCAATGACTATAAGCGTTAGTCTAGATTCACACATTCGGTGTACGATGACACCTTGTTTAAGAGTACAGTGTAATGAAGAACACGTGCAGTATATAGTAATATAGTGTTATATAGAACACGTACAGTGTAAAGGGAGTAAAACAGTGTTATATAGAACACGTGCAACATATAGTTTAGCAATACAGTGATATATAGATCACTTGCAGTCTGTAGTTGATAATACAGCGTCACATAGAACACATACATTGTATAGGGAGTAAAACAGTGTTATATAGAACACGTGCAACATGTAGTTGGTAATATAGTAATATAATACAGCGTCACATAGAACACATACATTGTATAGGGAGCAGTGTTATATAGAACACGTGCAACATGTAGTTGGTAATACAGTGCTATATAGAACACTTGCAGTCTGTAGTTGGTAATGCAGTGTTATATAGAACACGTGCAACGTATAGTTGGTAATACAGTGTTGTACAGAACACTTGCACGTGTGTTAAATAGGACACGTACAGTGTAAAGGGAGTAAAACAGTGTTATATAGAACACGTGCGACATATAGTTTGCAATACAGTGTTGTACAGAACACTTGCACGTGTGTTAAATAGGACACGTACAGTGTAAAGGGAGTAAAACAGTGTTATATAGAACACGTGCAACATATAGTTTGCAATACAGTGTTGTACAGAACACTTGCACGTGTGTTAAATAGGACACGTACAGTGTAAAGGGAGTAAAACAGTGTTATATAGAACACGTGCAACATATAGTTTAGCAATACAGTGCTATATAGAACACTTGCAGTCTGTAGTTAATAATACAGCGTTATATAAAACACGTGCGACATATAGTTTGCAATACAGTGTTGTACAGAACACTTGCACGTGTGTTAAATAGGACACGTACAGTGTAAAGGGAGTAAAACAGTGTTATATAGAACACGTGCAACATATAGTTTAGCAATACAGTGCTATATAGAACACTTGCAGTCTGTAGTTGATAATACAGCGTCACATAGAACACATACATTGTATAGGGAGTAAAACAGTGTTATATAGAACACTTGCAACATATATTTGGTAATACAGTGCTATATAGAACACTTGCAGTCTGTAGTTGGTAATACAGCGTCACATAGAACACATACATTGTATAGGGAGTAAAACAGTGTTATATAGAACACGTGCAACATGTAGTTGGTAATACAGTGCTATATAGAACACTTGCAGTCTGTAGTTGGTAAAGCAGTGTTATATAGAACACACCTGCAACATATAGTTAGTAATACAGTGCTATATAGAACACTTACAGTCTATAGTTGGTAATGCAGTGTTATATAGAACACGTGCAACATATAGTTAGTAATACAGTGCTATATAGAACACTTGCAGTCTGTAGTTGATAATACAGCGTCACATAGAACACATACATTGTATAGGGAGTAAAACAGTGTTATATAGAACACGTGCAACATATAGTTGGTAATACAGTGCTATATAGAACACTTGCAGTCTGTAGTTGGTAATACAGCGTCACATAGAACACATACATTGTATAGGGAGTAAAACAGTGTTATATAGAACACGTGCAACAATTAGTTGGTAATACAGTGCTATATAGAACACTTGCAGTCTGTAGTTGATAATACAGCGTCACATAGAACACATACATTGTATAGGGAGTAAAACAGTGTTATATAGAACACGTGCAACATATAGTTGGTAATACAGTGCTATATAGAACACTTGCAGTCTGTAGTTGGTAAAGCAGTGTTATATAGAATCCGTGCAACATATAGTTAGTAATACAGTGCTATATAGAACACTTGCAGTCTGTAGTTGGTAATGCAGTGTTATATAGAACACGTGCAACATATAGTTGGTAATACAGTGCTATATAGAACACTTGCAGTCTATAGTTGGTAATGCAGTGTTATATAGAACACATGCAACATATAGTTAGTAATACAGTGATATATAGAACACTTGCAGTCTGTAGTTGGTAATGCAGTGTTATATAGAACACGTGCAACATATAGTTGGTAATACAGTGCTATATAGAACACTTGCAGTCTATAGTTGGTAATGCAGTGTTATATAGAACACGTGCAACATATAGTTAGTCATACAGTGTTATAGGGAGTAAAACAGCATTGGGTGCATACTGGTTATAGTATCACTGTGTTGTATAGGATGCATATTGGTTATAGTATCACTGTGTTATATAGGATGCATACTGGTTATAGTATCACTGTGTTATATAGGATGCATACTGGTTATAGTATCACTGTGTTATATAGGATGCATATAGTTACTGGTTATAGTATCACTGTGTTATATAGGATGTATACTGGTTATAGTATCACTGTGTTATATAGGATGCATACTGGTTATAGTATCACTGTGTTATATAGGATGCATACTGGTTATAGTATCAATGTGTTTTATAGGATGCATACTGGTTATAACATCACCGTGTTATATAGGATGCATACTGGTTATAGTATCACTGTGTTATATAGGATGCATACTGGTTATAACATCACTGTGTTATATAGGATGCATACTGGTTATAGTATCACTGTATTATATAGGATGCACACTGGTTATAATACGATTGTGTTATATAGGATGCATACTGGTTATAATACGATTGTGTTATATAGGGTGCATACAGGTTATAATAACATCGTGTTATATAGGATGCATACTGGTTATAACATCACTGTGTTATATAGGATGCATACTGGTTATAGTATCACTGTGTTATATAGGATGCATACTGGTTATAGTATCACTGTGTTATATAGGATGCATACTGGTTATAGTATCATTGTGTTTATAGGATGCATACTGGTTATAACATCACTGTGTTATATAGTATGCATACGGTTATAACATCACCGTGTTATATAGGAAGCGTACTGGTTATAACATCACAGTGTTATATAGGATGCATACTGGTTATAGTATAACTGCGCATATTGGGAACATACGAGTTATAATACGATTGTGTGTTATATAGGATGCATACTGGTTATAATACGATCCCGTTATAGCAGGTGCATACGACAAGATATTGGGAACCGATTATATGGGATGCACACCGGTTATAACAGCACTGATCCCGTTATATCGCCTCGATACATACAAGCTATAGGTTATAGTGGCAATCACATGTGTTATATAGGATGGATACTGGTCTATAGTATCACACGTGTTATATAGGATGGATACTGGTTATAGTATCACTGTGTTATATAGGATGGATACTGGTTATAGTATCACTGTGTTATATAGGATGCATACTGGTTATAGTATCACTGTGTTATATAGGATGCATACTGGTTATAGTATCACCGTGTTATATAGGATGCATACTGGTTATAGTATCACTGTGTTATATAGGATGCATACTGGTTAAAGTATCAATGTGTTATATAGGATGAATACTGGTTATAACATCACCGTGTTATATAGGATGCATACTGGTTATAGTATCACTGTGTTATATAGGATGCATACTGGTTATAGTATCACTGTGTTATATAGGATGCATACTGGTTATAACATCACTGTGTTATATAGGATGCATACTGGTTATAATATCATTGTGTTATATAGGATGCATACTGGTTATAGTATCACTGTGTTATATAGGATGCATACTGGTTATAATAACATCACTGTGTTATATAGGATGCATACTGGTTATAACATCACTGTGTTTTATAGGATGCATACTGGTTATAACATCACTGTGTTATATAGGATGCATACTGGTTATAGTATCATTGTGTTATATAGGTCGCATACTGGTTATAACATCATTGTGTTATATAGGATGGATAGTGGTTATAACATCACTGTGTTATATAGGATGCATACTGGTTATAGTATCACTGTGTTATATAGGTCGCATACTGGTTATAATAACATTGTGTTATATAGGATGGATACTGGTTATAACATCACTGTGTTATATAGGATGTATACTGGTTATAGTATCACTGTGTTATATAAGATGCACACTGGTTAGAACATTGTGTTATATAGGATGCATACTGGTTATAATATCATTGTGTTATATAGGGTGCAGATTATATAGCTGACGGACTTGCAGTTCTGTAGGTGTGTTCTGGACACTGGGCATTACGCTTGCCCATAACACAACATGGGTAAATTTCCAGAAACAAGCTGAAATGTTCATCAAGTCGAAAGAGCGCCACACGCTTTAATGTAGGCTAAATTTAAATTTTGAACTTCACGGTGAACAATATTCCTTTGAAAATATAGTCAAGTTGATAACAAATCAATACACCGTGATATAGCCGTAATAGACAAACAAAACAGATCAATACACAGTCAACCATTCGTATATTACATTAATCGACCTGTC
This sequence comes from Haliotis rubra, assembly GCF_003918875.1. Taxonomy (NCBI): domain Eukaryota; kingdom Metazoa; phylum Mollusca; class Gastropoda; order Lepetellida; family Haliotidae; genus Haliotis; species Haliotis rubra. Next base: position 190,452 of record NW_025765625.1, on the reverse strand, counting down.
TTTGACAATACAGCTATATTGAGCAAACATTTCAAACATATTACAATTTCCACAGATGGCAAATATCTTAATCCTGAATATTGTCATAGGCACCAAGACAGCAATATGACAAACACGAAATCTGGCTAAGAGAACTTCCTCCCAAATGCTTCTTGTATTGCATGAATAAAGGACACGATGTTGTAAAGACGTTGTGCCTTTAAGGAGAGTGTCCATCACTTTTACCAATTTTTACAAGAATATATATAGATAATGGTACATAGTACTACAGGCTAAGGTGACAGTCTGTCATCCTTTTCAGACTTATCGAATTCTAAAGGGGAGGTGGGATCACCCATCACGCCGATTCCCACATGGGTACAATGTGTGAAGCCCATTTCTGGTGTCCCCGCCGTCATATTGCTGGAATAGTGTGTGAAAAGGCGTAAAACAACACTCACTCTCTTTGGAAGATGGCCGGGATCTGTATACACTGCCTCGGAAAACAGCATATTTACTTGACACTTTGATTTGGCCTGAGAATTATCTGCGTTATGTAAACGTTACTTTGCTTAACAGCACCCGCCACAGGTAAGGTCTAAAACACGATTCCATTATTCCCTATTCCATTTGCCCAGAGGTTTATGGTAGTAGTGAAGATTTGTATGTGACACCACAAAAATGGTGTTATGAGAGTGTATACAAAGTACATACTGCCTGATTGATCTAAATGTCTGTCTCTCTGTGTGCCTCTCACTGTCACTCTTTCAGTCACTCCTCCCTCTCTTGCGCTCTCTCACTCACTCTCTCCTTCTCTAACCTAGTCTGTTTCACAGCGCCTGAACCACATTATTTTCCCTTCTGCCAGACCTCTCTGCAATCAGAGCCCTAACACAAGCAAGTCTACACACACACACACACACACACACACACACACACACACACACTGTCAAAATTACACATATTCACACACAGTCACTCCACACACACACACACACACACACACACACACACACACACACACACACACACACACACACACACACAGAGACACAGAGTAATGCATATAGTGCAGGGTTTATGACAATGCACACCTGTTGCCATATGAACTGTTTATGTATCTCAAAACGTACTTGGAGGCATTATAGCAGTATATATATTGTATAGAATCCTACTGGGAGATTCGACACCCCGGGTACCTGAGTACAACCAGTGACGGCACACCCACGTCGTGCGACAGACGCACTCACGTCATCAATAAAAGTTAATAGAAGTTGATTGTACTTTACAGGATGTGTCATTGCCGTTTGTTGTTCAAACTGGTAGTTACCGAATATCAATAGTAGCTCCATCTCCCACCTCCCATCCCCGTATAGAAGTACACAACAAATTCTAAGAAACCATTAACCCAAACACAGGACACTGGGGTCGCCAAAGGTCGCCGAAGTCCTGCGTTCGAGTCCCAAAGTGTGAAGCCCTATTTCTGTTGACCCTGTCGCGATAATGTAGAACCGCACTCACTCACTCACTCACTCACTCACTCACTCACTCACTCACTCACTCACTCACTCACTCACTCACTCACTCACTCACTCACTCACTCACTCACTCACTCATCACTCACTCACTCACTCACTCACTCCGCTCACACTCACTCACTCACACCTCACGCCCACTCGGGTTCCATTCCTCACTCACTCACTCACTCACTCACCCATCACTCACTCACTCACTCACTCACTCACTCACTCACTCACTCACTCACTCACTCACTCACTCACTCACTCCCACTCACTCACTCACTCACTCACTCACTCTTAATGTTCTGGAGTACAAGTCCCCTTAACTGAACACCCGAGCAGTCAGGAATGAGGATTAGATTGAACAATGTCTGATCTGGATGATGGTCTGTCACCTCGACGGAGTAGGTCGTCGCCAAGAGGTTTGCTGGACACACTTTCTCTGTTTAAGAGTGTCGTAATATCGCAGTAATATTTAGCTCTTATTGCACCTAAAACCAACATCCATCACTCTATATTTAGTTACAAGCTCTGCTAAACTCCGTGTTTCAAATTTCGATTTTCGTGTGTACGAATTTGAACACCTGTGTGCATGACACAGTCGAGAAATTCTTGTGAATTCTGAACCTTATAACCGTATCTATGTTACGGCAGGGAGGCTATATAACGTAGAGTATCCCTGGTTACGGTTAATATATAATTTTGCTCAACTTGTAGGAATACAATGCCGTCCGGTAATTCCGCTCACCTAAGCACATCAATCGCAACACGGCAACTAACGTCTCTTATTTTTTGTGGTTTACGTGACTAAACATGCTGGTATGCATCATATTTACCTAGAAATATAAGTTTTATTGACGACTATAAGATTCTAACGTTGCATTATGCCATACGGTTGACTTTACCGGCGTTCTGACGACATCGCTTGCTGTCCGGTAATTCTGCGCAGCAACTGATGCGCATAACACCCAGCTAGAGACCCGAAGTATGGGAGCGTATTAGGCCAGATTATTTTCAAAAATCACTTCATTGCAGCTGCGCAGAATTACCGGACTCGCTTGTGTACGTGTTGGTAGCAAGTGCAACAACAACATGGAGACATCACCATGGTGGTTTAAACCGGTGGATGAGTTGGACGGTGACACTGAACTCATGATATTGTGCCTGAACTTCAGGCTTAAACCTGAACACGTACAAGGACTTCATGATCGGCAGTCCTTTACAGTTGTACGAGCAGAGTGGCGCCCCTTTGAATACACACAAACATATGACTCTCTGAGTTCGAATCCCTGATTTTATGCCACGGTTTGCCAGCACCATATCCTTGCCCAAGTGAATCAAAGTCATTAAACCGTATAAGACCTGAGTCACTTCGGTCGTTCCTGTGATATAACAGATAGTCTATTCAAAGCGACTTTATACAAAACTCACTTGCTATTAACCATTTTATACTGACTCTCGTTACACAGCACAGTGCTGTCCTATAGCGTTTTCCTAATAAATCTCCGATTCAATAAACACCGCATTAATAAACCCTGCCATAAATGTACACCATTCGTAATCACACAAAAACGATATGCTTATTTTCGATCAAGCACCTGTGTATAAACCTATCGGGATGGGATCAGCGGGTACATAGCTACAACCATGAATATCTTTACAGGTCCGTTTTCCGGCTCGCATAAGACAATATGTTGCTCGAACTAAATTATTATGTACTCGCATGTGAAGACATATGTCTCGGGAGGTCAATCAATGTTTGAGTTTTTCGTTAGATTGCGGAAGTATATAATGGGCGATGCAGATTGTGATTGTATGTTATGAATCTATTAGGAAAACACCACGGTCTTTTTCTTCTGTGTAGCGACATACAGTAGTAAAAAAACACGAAGCGTCACTCCCAGCTAACATCACGTAACTGGGCCAGTACTGGCACCGTTCTGGCCTGTACCGTTAGTACAGGCATAATGTACGACAGTATAGAGCCAGTACTGGACCAATGTTTGTTTTCCGTTAGTGGCCCGTTACAGTACTGGTCCACATATGGGTAGTTACCATAAATACTGCACCGCAATACTGTACCGGCCCAGTACTGGTCCAGTACAGGCAGTGCACTTCTTGTCTGGTGAATTGTGGTGGATTATCTCAGGACCATGTCGTCTGTTCAAGAGAGGTGGACATGTGAGTGTGACATGTTCCACATTTATGAATGTAGATTGACTTAATGTGACACTAAAAAGTAACGGTTATTTGTTGTGAAAAACTTATAGAGACTATTTTTTCAACTAAGGTTAAGTGTTGAGATAAATTTTGAACAATAACATGCAGTATGAATTTCGCTGGAACAAGGGTAGTTTGAAACATTCAGTATGTATGTGATGTTGTTAGATCAAGGAAAACCTGTTGACCTCATTTTTGCCTCATTCAAAAACATAAATTCAATATATGGCCTAGATTATAGTATTGTTTGATAATCATGTCATACTGGATAAAACGTCGGAAAGATTGAATTGCAAATGAAAATTTGAATTGAAGTTTGAAACTTGTTGAACAAGCTCATCCAGAAGGACAATGAACTCTGAATCAATGAAAGAATGACGCGTCATGTTTTCATCTTGTTTCATGAATTAAACTCATTTGGATAAACTTGTGTTTTCTTGTTATTGTTGTTTTCTTTTTGGTATCAGCTTGTTTTAAATAGTAGAAATTGTATTAAACTTAACCGGGCCAGTGCCGGCCAAACTGTAAAGGGCCAATTTGCAACCGTTACGGCTGTGTACTGGGCCATACTACTTTGCCTGTACTGGTCCAGTTCAACGCCAATGTGCAAAATAGTACAGGCCCAGTTCCGGAATGCCTTAAATGGGCCTGATTTTCTGACTTTACTGTGCCAGTAATGGCCCAGTTACGTGATGTTAGCTCGGACTGAGATGGTTACCATTGGTGGTGAGCCTGAACCATGACAATATTTTCCAGCCGCTTCTTTCACTGCGCTTATTACGAGTTACGTCCCTTAGAACACATCATTTTCATCATTCGTAACCGCTTGAATATGTCCGTGCCCGTGAAGATCCGGGTTAGAGTCTCGCTGACTTGGTTGATACATGTCATTGTAATCCCAACTGCGTAGATCGATGCTCATGCTGTTGATCACTGGATTGTCCGGTCCAAACTCGATTAATTACACACTGCTGCCATATGGCTGGAGTATTACTGGTGCGGCGTAAAACAACACACCAACAATCATAGTGTTCATACCACCCTTCACAGACTGGAAATAATGTTCATACCACCCCACACAGACAGACAATACTGTTCATACCACCCTTCACAGACAGACAATACTGTTCATACCACCCTTCACAGACAGACAATACTGTTCATACCACCCTTCACAGACATACAATACTGTTCATGCCACCCTTCACAGACAGACAATACTGTTCATGCCAGCCTTCACAGACAGACAATACTGTTCATACCACCCTTCACAGACAGACAATACTGTTCATACCACCCTTCACAGACAGACAATACTGTTCATACCACCCTTCACAGACAGACAATACTGTTCATGCCAGCCTTCACAGACAGACAATACTGTTCATACCACCCTTCACAGACAGACAATACTGTTCATACCACCCTTCACAGACAGACAATACTGTTCATACCACCCTTCACAGACAGACAATACTGTTCATACCCCACAGACAGACAATACTGTTCATACAGACAGACAATACTGTTCATACCAGCCTTCACAGACAGACAATACTGTTCATACCAGCCTTCATAGACAGACAATACTGTTCATACCACCCCTTCACAGACAGACAATACTGTTCATACCACCCTTCACAGACAGACAACACTGTTCATACAGCCTTCACAGACAGACAATACTGTTCATACCACCCCACACAGACAGACAATACTGTTCATACCACCCCACACAGACAGACAATACTGTTCACACTAGCCTTCACAGACAGACAATTCTGTTCATACCACCCCACAAAGACAGACAATACTGTTCATACCACCCCACACATACAGACAATACTGTTCATACCATCCCACACAGACGGACAATACTGTTCATACCACCATACACAGACAGACAATACTAGTCATACCATCCTACACAGACTGGCAATAATGTTCATACCACCCCACACAGACAGACAATACTGTTCATACAACCCTATACAGACAGACAACACTGTTCATACCACCCTTCACAGACAGACAATACTGTTCATACCACCCTATACAGACAGACAACACTGTTCATACCACCCCACACATACAGACAATACTGTTCATACCACCCTATACAGACAGACAATACTGTTCATACCACCCCACACAGACAGACAATACTGTTCATACCACCCTTCAAAGACAGACAATACTGTTCATACCAGCCTTCACAGACAGACAATACTGTTCATACCACCCCACACAGACAGACAACACTGTTCATACCACCCCTTCACAGACAGACAATACTGTTCATACCACCCTATAGAAACAGACAATACTGTTCATACTAGCCTTCACAGACAGACAATAATGTTCATACCACCCCACACAGACAGACAATACTGTTCATACCACCCTTCACAGTCAGACAATACTGTTCATGCTAGCCTTCACAGACAGACAACACTGTACATACCACCCTACACAGACAGACAATACTGTTCATACCACCCCACACAGACAGACAATACTGTTCATACCACCCTTCACAGACAGACAATACTGTTCATACCACCCTACACAGACAGACAATACTATTCATACCACCCTAAAGATACAGACAATACTGTTCATGCTAGCCTTCACAGACAGACAATACCGTTCATACCACCCAACACAGACAGACAATACTGTTCATACCACCCTACACAGACAGACAATACTGTTCATACCACCCTATAGATAGACAATACCGTTCATACCAGCCAACACAGACAGACAATACTATTCATACCACCCTATAGATACAGACAATACTGTTCATACCACCCTATAGATACAGACAATACTGTTCATACCACCCCACACAGACAGACAATACTGTTCATGCCAGCCTTCACAGACAGACAATACTGTTCATACCACCTAACACAGACAGACAATACTGTTCATACCACCCTATAGATACAGACAATACTGTTCATACCACCCAACACAGACAGACAATACTGTTCATACCACCCTTCACAGACAGACAATACTGTTCATACCACCCCACACAGACAGACAATACTGTTCATACCACCCTTACAGATACAGACAATACTGTTCATACCACAATCTACACAGACAGACAATACTGTTCATACCACCCCACACGGACAGACAATACTGTTCATACCACCCTTCACAGACAGACAATACTGTTCATACCACCCTATAGATACAGACAATACTGTTCATACCACCCTATACATACAGACAATACTGTTCATACCACCCCACACAGACAGACAATACTGTTCATACCACCCTCACAGACAGACAATACTGTTCATACCAGCCAACACAGACAGACAATACTGTTCATACCCACCCTATAGATACAGACAATACTGTTCATACCACTGTTCACAGACAGACAATACTGTTCATACCACCCTTCACAGACAGACAATACTGTTCATGATAGCCTTCACAGACAGACAATACTGTTCATACCACCATTCACAGACAGACAATACTGTTCATACCACCCTTCACAGACAGACAATACTGTTCATACCACCCTACACAGACAGACAATACTGTTCATACCACCCTTCACAGACAGACAATACTGTTCATGCCAGCCTTCACAGACAGACAATACTGTTCATACCACCCTTCACAGACAGACAATACTGTTCATACCACCCTTCACAGAGAGACAATACTGTTCATACCACCCTTCACAGACAGACAATACTGTTCATACCACCCTTCACAGACAGACAGAACTGTTCATACTAGCCTTCACAGACAGACAATACTGTTCATACCACCCCACACAGACAGACAATACTGTTCATACCACCCCACACAGACAGACAATACTGTTCATACCACCCCACACAGACAGACAATACTGTTCATACCACCCCACACAGACAGACAATACTGTTCATGCCAGCCTTCACAGACAGACAATACTGTTCATACCACCCTTCACAGACAGACAATACTGTTCATACCAGCCAACACAGACAGACAATACTAGTCATACCACCCTATAGATACAGACAATACTGTTCATACTAGCCTTCACAGACAGACAATACTGTTCATACCACCCACACAGACAGACAACACTGTTCATACTAACCCCACACAGACAGACAATACTGTTCATACTAGCCTTCACAGACAGACAATACTGTTCATACCACCCCACACAGACAGACAATACTGTTCATACCACCCCACACAGACAGACAATACTGTTCATACCACCCCACACAGACAGACAATACTGTTCATACCACCCCACACAGACAGACAATACTGTTCATACCACCCTTCACAGACAGACAATACTGTTCATAACACCCCAAATAGACAGACAATACTATTCATACCACCCTACAGATACAGACAATACTGTTCATGCTAGCCTTAACAGACAGACAATACCGTTCATACCACCCAACACAGACAGACAATACTGTTCATACCACCCTACACAGACAGACAATACTGTTCATACCACCCTATAGATAGACAATACCGTTCATACCAGCCAACACAGACAGACAATACTAGTCTGCCACCCTATAGATACAGACAATACTGTTCATACCACCCTATAGATACAGACAATACTGTTCATACCACCCTACAAAGACAGACGACACTGTTCATACCAGCCCCTACACAGACAGACAATACTGTTCATACCACCTAACACAGACAGACAATACTGTTCATACCAACTTCTATAGATACAGACAATACTGTTCATACCACCCTACACAGACAGACAATACTGTTCATACCAGCCTTCACAGACAGACAATACTGTTCATACCACCCTACACAGACAGACAATACTGTTCATACCACCCTACACAGACAGACAATACTGTTCATACCACCTAACACAGACAAACAATACTGTTCATACCAACCTATAGATACAGACAATACTGTTCATACCACCCAACACAGACAGACAATACTGTTCATACCAGCCTTCACAGACAGACAATACTGTTCATACCAATCTCATAGATACAGACAATACTGTTCATACCACCCTATAGATACAGACACACTGTTCATACCACCCTACACAGACAGACAATACTGTTCATACCACCCTATAGATACAGACAATACTGTTCATACCACCGTACACAGACAGACAATGCTGTTCATACCACCCTACACAGACAGACAATACTGTTCATACCACCTACCACAGACAGACAATACTGTTCATACCAGCCTTCACAGACAGACAATACTGTTCATACCACCGTACACAGACAGACAATACTGTTCATACCAGCCTTCACAGACAGACAATACTGTTCATACCACCGTATAGATACAGACAATACTGTTCATACCACCCTATAGATACAGACAATACTGTTCATACCACCCTACACAGACAGACAATACTGTTCATACCACCCTACACGGACAGACAATACTGTTCATACCACCCTATAGATACAGACAATACTGTTCATACCACCCTATAGATACAGACAATACTGTTCATACCACCCTACACACACAGACAGACAATACTGTTCATACCACCCAACACAGACAGACAATACTGTTCATACCACCGTACACAGACAGACAATACTGTTCATACCACCCAACACAGACAGACAATACTGTTCATACCATCCCTACACAGACAGACAATACTGTTCATACCACCCTATAGATAGACAATACCGTTCATACCAGCCAACACAGACAGACAATACTAGTCATACCACCCTATAGATACAGACAATACTGTTCATACCACCCTATAGATACAGACAATACTGTTCATACCACCCTACACAGACAGACGACACTGTTCATACCAGCCTTCACAGACAGACAATACTGTTCATACCACCTAACACAGACAGACAATACTGTTCATACCACCCTATAGATACAGACAATACTGTTCATACCACCCTACACAGACAGACAATACTGTTCATACCAGCCTTCACAGACAGACAATACTGTTCATACCACCCTACACAGACAGACAATACTGTTCATACCACCCTACACAGACAGACAATACTGTTCATACCACCTAACACAGACAGACAATACTGTTCATACCACCCTATAGATACAGACAATACTGTTCATACCACCCAACACAGACAGACAATACTGTTCATACCAGCCTTCACAGACAGACAATACTGTTCATACCACCCTATAGATACAGACAATACTGTTCATACCACCCTATAGATACAGACAATACTGTTCATACCACCCAACACAGACAGACAATACTGTTCATACCACCCTATAGATACAGACAATACTGTTCATACCACCGTACACAGACAGACAATACTGTTCATACCACCCTACACAGACAGACAATACTGTTCATACCACCTACCACAGACAGACAATACTGTTCATACCACCCTACAGATACAGACAATACTGTTCATACCACCCAACACAGACAGACACACTGTTCATACCAGCCTTCACAGACAGACAATACTGTTCATACCACCGCACAGATACAGACAATACTGTTCATACCACCCCTATAGATACAGACAATACTGTTCATACCACCCTACACAGACAGACACACTGTTCATACCACCCTACACGGACAGACAATACTGTTCATACCACCCTATAGATACAGACAATACTGTTCATACCACCCTATAGATACAGACAATACTGTTCATACCACCCAACACAGACAGACAATACTGTTCATACCACCCTATAGATACAGACAATACTGTTCATACCACCCAACACAGACAGACAATACCGTTCATACCACCCAACACAGACAGACAATACTGTTCATACCACCCTACACAGACAGACAATACTGTTCATACCACCCTATAGATAGACAATACTGTTCATACCAGCCAACACAGACAGACAATACTAGTCATACCCACCCTATAGATACAGACAATACTGTTCATACCACCGTACACAGACAGACAATACTGTTCATACCACCCTACACAGACAATACTGTTCATACCACCTAACACAGACAGACAATACTGTTCATACCACCCTATAGATACAGACAATACTGTTCATACCACCCAACACAGACAGACAATACTGTTCATACCAGCCTTCACAGACAGACAATACTGTTCATACCACCCTATAGATACAGACAATACTGTTCATACCACCGTACACAGACAGACAATACTGTTCATACCACCCTACACAGACAGACAATACTGTTCATACCACCCAACACAGACAGACAATACTGTTCATACCTAACCCTATAGATACAGACACACTGTTCATACCACCCAACACAGACAGACAATACTGTTCATACCAGCCTTCACAGACAGACAATACTGTTCATACCACCCTATAGATACAGACAATACTGTTCATACCACCCAACACAGACAGACAATACTGTTCATACCAGCCTTCACAGACAGACAATACTGTTCATACCACCCTATAGATACAGACAATACTGTTCATACCACCCTATAGATACAGACAATACTGTTCATACCACCCAACACAGACAGACAATACTGTTCATACCACCCTATAGATACAGACAATACTGTTCATACCACCGTACACAGACAGACAATACTGTTCATACCACCCTACACAGACAGACAATACTGTTCATACCACCTACCACAGACAGACAATACTGTTCATACCACCCTATAGATACAGACAATACTGTTCATACCACCCAACACAGACAGACAATACTGTTCATACCAGCCTTCACAGACAGACAATACTGTTCATACCACCGTATAGATACAGACAATACTGTTCATACCACCCTATAGATACAGACAATACTGTTCATACCAACTCTACACAGACAGACAATACTGTTCATACCACCCTCACACGGACAGACAATACTGTTCATACCCACCCTATAGATACAGACAATACTGTTCATACCAATCTCTATAGATACAGACAATACTGTTCATACCAACCCAACACAGACAGACAATACTGTTCATACCACTTCTATAGATACAGACAATACTGTTCATACCCACCCAACACAGACAGACAATACCGTTCATACCACCAACACAGACAGACAATACTGTTCATACCACCCCACACAGACAGACAACACTGTTCATACCAACTCTATAGATAGACAATACCGTTCATACCAGCCAACACAGACAGACAATACTAGTCATACCACCCTATAGATACAGACAATACTGTTCATACCACCGTACACAGACAGACAATACTGTTCATACCACCCTACACAGACAATACTGTTCATACCACCTAACACAGACAGACAATACTGTTCATACCAATCTCTATAGATACAGACAATACTGTTCATACCACCTAACACAGACAGACAATACTGTCTCATACCAGCCTTCACAGACAGACAATACTGTTCATACCAATCTCTATAGATACAGACAATACTGTTCATACCACCGTACACAGACAGACAATACTGTTCATACCACCCTACACAGACAGACAATACTGTTCATACCACCCAACACAGACAGACAATACTGTTCATACCAACCCTATAGATACAGACAATACTGTTCATACCAATCCCTATAGATACAGACAATACTGTTCATACCCACCAACACAGACAGACAATACTGTTCATACCACCCCACACAGACAGACAATACTGTTCATACCACCCTACACAGATAGACAATACCGTTCATACCACCCTATACAGACAGACAATACTGTTCATACCACCCAACACAGATAGACAATACTGTTCATACCACCCTATAGATACAGACAATACTGTTCATACCACCCTATAGATACAGACAATACTGTTCATACCACCCTATAGATACAGACAATACTGTTCATACCACCCAACACAGACAGACAATACTGTTCATACCACCCTTTAGATACAGACAATACTGTTCATACCACCCTATAGATACAGACAATACTGTTCATACCACCCTACACAGACAGACAATACTGTTCATACCACCCAACACAGACAGACAATACAGTTCATACCACCCTATAGATACAGACAATACTGTTCATACCACCCAACACAGACAGACAATACTGTTCATACTAATTCTATAGATACAGACAATACTGTTCATTCCACCCTATAGATACAGACAATACTGTTCATACCTACACTCACACAGACAGACAATACTGTTCATACCACCCAACACAGACAGACAATACTGTTCATACCAATTCTATAGATACACAGACAATACTGTTCATACCACCCCATAGATACAGACAATACTGTTCATACCACCCTACACAGACAGACACTGTTCATACCAATCTCTACACGGACAGACACTGTTCATACCACCCTATAGATACAGACAATACTGTTCATACCCATCTCCTATAGATACAGACACAGTGTTCATACCTTAACCCTACACAGACAGACAATACTGTTCATACCACCCAACACAGACAGACAATACTGTTCAAACCACCGTACACAGACAGACAATACTGTTCATACCACCCAACACAGACAGACACATTGTTCATACCAACCTCTACACAGACAGACAACACTGTTCATACCACCCTATAGATAGACACACTGTTCATACCAGCCAACACAGACAGACAATACTAGTCATACCACCCTATAGATATGTAGACAATACTGTTCATACCACCGTACACAGACAGACAATACTGTTCATACCACCCTACACAGACAGACAATACTGTTCATACCACCTAACACAGACAGACAATACTGTTCATACCAATTCTATAGATACAGACAATACTGTTCATACTAATCCAACACAGACAGACAATACTGTTCATACCAGCCTTCACAGACAGACACATTGTTCATACCAACCTATAGATACAGACAATACTGTTCATACCACTCGTACACAGACAGATACTAATACTGTTCATACCACCCTCTACACAGACAGACAATACTGTTCATACCACCCAACACAGACAGACAATACTGTTCATACCACTTATAGATACACAGACAATACTGTTCATACTAACCCTATAGATACAGACACACTGTTCATACCAACCCAACACAGACAGACAATACTGTTCATACCACCCCACACAGACAGACACACTGTTCATACCACCCCTACACAGATAGACAATACCGTTCTATACCAACTCTATACAGACAGACAATACTGTTCATACCCACCCAACACAGATAGACAATACTGTTCATACCACCCTATAGATACACACTGTTCATGCCACCCTATATAGATACAGACAATACTGTTCATACCACCCTATAGATACAGACAATACTGTTCATACCACCCAACACAGACAGACAATACTGTTCATACCACCCTATAGATACAGACAATACTGTTCATACCACCCTATAGATACAGACAATACTGTTCATACCACTCCTACACAGAGACAGACAATACTGTTCATACCAATCCAACACAGACAGACAATACTGTTCATACCACCTTATAGATACAGACAATACTGTTCATACCACCCAACACAGACAGACAATACTGTTCATACCACCCTATAGATACAGACAATACTGTTCATTCCACCCTATAGATACAGACAATACTGTTCATACCACCCTCTACACAGACAGACAGACTGTTCATACCACCCAACACAGACAGACAATACTGTTCCATACCCACCCCTTTAGATACAGACAATACTGTTCATACCACCCTATAGATACAGACAATACTGTTCATACCACCCCTACACAGACAGACAATACTGTTCATACCAATTCAACACAGACAGACAATACTGTTCATACCACCCTATAGATACAGACAATACTGTTCATACCACCCTATAGATACAGACAATGCTGTTCATACCACCGTACACAGACAGACAATACTAGTCATACCACCCTATAGATGCAGACAATACTGTTCATACCACACTCTATAGATACAGACAACACTGTTCATACCACCGTACAGAGACAGACAATACTGTTCATACCACCCTACACAGGCAGACAATACTGTTCATACCCACCTAACACAGACAGACAATACTGTTCATACCATCCCTATAGATACAGACAATACTGTTCATACTCCACCCTATAGATACAGACAATACTGTTCATACCACCCTATAGATAAAGACAATACTGTTCATACCACCCAACACAGACAGACAATACTGTTCATACCACCCTTTAGATACAGACAATACTGTTCATACCACCCTATAGATACAGACAATACTGTTCATACCACCCTACACAGACAGACAATACTGTTCATACCACCCAACACAGACAGACAATACTGTTCATACCCACCTCTATAGATACAGACAATACTGTTCATACCCACCCAACACAGACAGACAATACTGTTCATACCACCCTATAGATACAGACAATACTGTTCATTCCACCCTATAGATACAGACAATACTGTTCATACCACCCTACACAGACAGACAATACTGTTCATACCACCCAACACAGACAGACAATACTGTTCATACCACCCTATAGATACAGACAACGTAAACTGTTCATACCAATCTCTATAGATACAGACAATACTGTTCATACCACCCTATAGATACAGACAATACTGTTCATACCACCCAACACAGACAGACAATACTGTTCATACCACCCTTTAGATACAGACAATACTGTTCATACCAACTCTATAGATACAGACAATACTGTTCATACCACCCTACACAGACAGACAATACTGTTCATACCACCCAACACAGACAGACAATGTCTGTTTGTACCACCCTATAGATACAGACAATACTGTTCATACTACACCCAACACAGACAGACAATACTGTTCATACCAATCTCTATAGATACATACAGACAAATGCACTGTTCATTCCACCCTATAGATACAGACAATACTGTTCATACCACCCTACACAGACAGACAATACTGTTCATACCACACCCAACACAGACAGACAATACTGTTCATACCACCCTATAGATACAGACAATACTGTTCATACCACCCTATAGGATACAGACAATACTGTTCATACCACCCTACACAGACACAGACAATGCTGTTCATACCAACCCTACACGGACAGACAATACTGTTCATACCACCCTATATAGATACAGACAATACTGTTCATACCACCCTATAGATACAGACAATGGTGTTCATACCAACTCTACACAGACCCAGACAATACTGTTCATACCACCCAACACAGACAGAGACAATACTGTTCAAACCACCGTACACAGACAGACAATACCGTTCATGCCACCCAACACAGACAGACAATGCTGTTCACATACCACCCTACACAGACAGACAATACTGTTCATACCACCCTATAGATAGACAATACCGTTCATACCAGCCAACACAGACAGACAATACTAGTCATACCACCCTATAGATACAGACAATACTGTTCATACCACCGTGCACAGACAGACAATACTGTTCATACCACCCTACACAGACAGACAATTACTGTTCATACCACCTAACACAGACAGACAATACTGTTCATACCTAACTCTATAGATACAGACAATACTGTTCATACCACCCAAACACAGACAGACAATACTGTTCATACCAGCCTTCACAGACAGACAATACTGTTCATACCACCCTATAGATACAGACAATACTGTTCATACCACCGTACACAGACAGACAATACTGTTCATACCACCCTACACAGACAGACAATACTGTTCATACCACCCAACACAGACAGACAATACTGTTCATACCACCCTATAGATACAGACAATACTGTTCATACCACCCTATAGATACAGACAATACTGTTCATACCACCCAACACAGACAGACAATACTGTTCATACCACCCCACACAGACAGACAATACTGTTCATACCACCCTACACAGATAGACAATACCGTTCATACCACCCTATACAGACAGACAATACTGTTCATACCACCCAACACAGATAGACAATACTGTTCACAACCAACCTATAGATACAGACAATACTGTTCATGCCACCCTATAGATACAGACAATACTGTTCATACCACCCTATAGATACAGACAATACTGTTCATACCACCCAACACAGACAGACAATACTGTTCATACCACCCTTTAGATACAGACAATACTGTTCATACCACCCTATAGATACAGACAATACTGTTCATACCACCCTCACACAGACAGACAATACTGTTCATACCACCCAACACAGACAGACAATACTGTTCATACCACCCTATAGATACAGACAATACTGTTCATACCACCCAACACAGACAGACAATACTGTTCATACCAACCCTATAGATACAGACAACACTGTTCATTCCACCCTATAGATACAGACAATACTGTTCATACCACCCTACACAGACAGACCAATACTGTTCATACCAACCCAACACAGACAGACAATACTGTTCATACCACCCTATAGATACAGACAATACTGTTCATACCACCCTATAGATACAGACAATACTGTTCATACCACCCTACAGAGACAGACAATACTGTTCATACCACCCAACACAGACAGACAATACTGTTCATACCACCCTATAGATACAGACAATACTGTTCATACCACCCTATAGATACAGACAATACTGTTCATACCACCGTACACAGACAGACAATACTAGTCATACCACCCTATAGATGCAGACAATACTGTTCATACCACCCTATAGATACAGACAATACTGTTCATACCACCGTACAGAGACAGACAATACTGTTCATACCACCCTACACAGGCAGACAATACTGTTCATACCACCCAACACAGACAGACAATACTGTTCATACCACCCTATAGATACAGACAATACTGTTCATACCACCCTATAGATACAGACAATACTGTTCATACCACCCTATAGATAAAGACAATACTGTTCATACCACCCAACACAGACAGACAATACTGTTCATACCACCCTTTAGATACAGACAATACTGTTCATACCACCCTATAGATACAGACAATACTGTTCATACCACCCTACACAGACAGACAATACTGTTCATACCACCCAACACAGACAGACAATACTGTTCATACCACCCTATAGATACAGACAATACTGTTCATACCACCCAACACAGACAGACAATACTGTTCATACCACCCTATAGATACAGACAATACTGTTCATTCCACCCTATAGATACAGACAATACTGTTCATACCACCCTACACAGACAGACAATACTGTTCATACCACCCAACACAGACAGACAATACTGTTCATACCACCCTATAGATACAGACAATACTGTTCATACCACCCTATAGATACAGACAATACTGTTCATACCACCCTACACAGACAGACAATACCGTTCATACCACCCAACACAGACAGACAATACTGTTCATACCACCCTATAGATACAGACAATACTGTTCATACCACCCTATAGATACAGACAATACTGTTCATACCACCGTACACAGACAGACAATACTGTTCATACCACCCTATAGATGCAGACAATACTGTTCATACCACCCTATAGATACAGACAATACTGTTCATACCACCGTGCATAGAGACAGACAATACTGTTCATACCCACCTACACACAGGCAGACAATACTGTTCATACCACCTAACACAGACAGACAATACTGTTCATACCATCCCTATAGATACAGACAATACTGTTGATACCACCCAACACAGACAGACAATACTGTTCATACCAGCCTTCACAGACAGACAATACTGTTCATACCACCCTATAGATACAGACAATACTGTTCATACCACCCTATAGATACAGACAATACTGTTCATACCACCCTACACAGACAGACAATACTGTTCATACCACCCTACACGGACAGACAATACTGTTCATACCACCCTGTAGATACAGACAATACTGTTCATACCACCCTATAGATACAGACAATAGTGTTCATACCACCCTACACAGACAGACAATACTGTTCATACCACCCTACACAGACAGACAATACTGTTCATACCACCCTATAGATAGACAATACCGTTCATACCAGCCAACACAGACAGACAATACTGTTCATACCACCCTATAGATACAGACAATACTGTTCATACCACCGTACACAGACAGACAATACTAGTCATACCACCCTATAGATGCAGACAATACTGTTCATACCACCCTATAGATACAGACAATACTGTTCATACCACCGTACAGAGACAGACAATACTGTTCATACCACCCTACACAGGCAGACAATACTGTTCATACCACCTAACACAGACAGACAATACTGTTCATACCACCCTATAGATACAGACAATACTGTTGATACCACCCAACACAGACAGACAATACTGTTCATACCAGCCTTCACAGACAGACAATACTGTTCATACCACCCTATAGATACAGACAATACTGTTCATACCACCCTATAGATACAGACAATACTGTTCATACCACCCTACACAGACAGACAATACTGTTCATACCACCCTACACGGACAGACAATACTGTTCATACCACCCTATAGATACAGACAATACTGTTCATACCACCCTATAGATACAGACAATAGTGTTCATACCACCCTACACAGACAGACAATACTGTTCATACCACCCAACACAGACAGACAATACTGTTCATACCACCGTACACAGACAGACAATGCCGTTCATACCACCCAACACAGACAGACAATACTGTTCATACCACCCTACACAGACAGACAATACTGTTCATACCACCCTATAGATAGACAATACCGTTCATACCAGCCAACACAGACAGACAATACTAGTCATACCACCCTATAGATACAGACAATACTGTTCATACCACCGTACACAGACAGACAATACTAGTCATACCACCCTATAGATGCAGACAATACTGTTCATACCACCGTACAGAGACAGACAATACTGTTCATACCACCCTACACAGGCAGACAATACTGTTCATACCACCTAACACAGACAGACAATACTGTTCATACCACCCTATAGATACAGACAATACTGTTGATACCACCCAACACAGACAGACAATACTGTTCATACCAGCCTTCACAGACAGACAATACTGTTCATACCACCCTATAGATACAGACAATACTGTTCATACCACCCTATAGATACAGACAATACTGTTCATACCACCCTACACAGACAGACAATACTGTTCATACCACCCTACACGGACAGACAATACTGTTCATACCACCCTATAGATACAGACAATACTGTTCATACCACCCTATAGATACAGACAATAGTGTTCATACCACCCTACACAGACAGACAATACTGTTCATACCACCCTACACAGACAGACAATACTGTTCATACCACCCTATAGATAGACAATACCGTTCATACCAGCCAACACAGACAGACAATACTGTTCATACCACCGTACACAGACAGACAATACTGTTCATACCACCGTACACAGACAGACAATACTAGTCATACCACCCTATAGATGCAGACAATACTGTTCATACCACCCTATAGATACAGACAATACTGTTCATACCACCGTACAGAGACAGACAATACTGTTCATACCACCCTACACAGACAGACAATACTGTTCATACCACCTAACACAGACAGACAATACTGTTCATACCACCCTATAGATACAGACAATACTGTTGATACCACCCAACACAGACAGACAATACTGTTCATACCAGCCTTCACAGACAGACAATACTGTTCATACCACCCTATAGATACAGACAATACTGTTCATACCACCCTATAGATACAGACAATACTGTTCATACCACCCTACACAGACAGACAATACTGTTCATACCACCCTACACGGACAGACAATACTGTTCATACCACCCTATAGATACAGACAATACTGTTCATACCACCCTATAGATACAGACAATAGTGTTCATACCACCCTACACAGACAGACAATACTGTTCATACCACCCAACACAGACAGACAATACTGTTCATACCACCGTACACAGACAGACAATGCCGTTCATACCACCCAACACAGACAGACAATACTGTTCATACCACCCTACACAGACAGACAATACTGTTCATACCACCCTATAGATAGACAATACCGTTCATACCAGCCAACACAGACAGACAATACTAGTCATACCACCCTATAGATACAGACAATACTGTTCATACCACCCTATAGATACAGACAATACTGTTCATACCAGCCTACACAGACAGACAATACTGTTCATACCACCCTATAGATACAGACAATACTGTTCATACCAGCCTTCACAGACAGACAATACCGTTCATACCACCCTACACAGACAGACAATACTGTTCATACCACCCTATAGATACAGACAATACTGTTCATACCAGCCTTCACAGACAGACAATACCGTTCATACCACCCTATATAGACAGACAATACTGTTCATACCACCCAACACAGATAGACAATACTGTTCATACCACCCTATAGATACAGACAATACTGTTCATACCACCTAACACAGACAGACAATACTGTTCATACCACCTCTATAGATACAGACAATACTGTTCATACCACCCTTCACAGACAGACACACTGTTCATACCAGCCTTCACAGACAGACAACACTGTTCATACCATCCCTATAGATACAGACAATACTGTTCATACCACCGTACACAGACAGACAATACTGTTCATACCACCCTACACAGACAGACAATACTGTTCATACCACCCTATAGATACAGACAATACTGTTCATACCAGCCTTCACAGACAGACAATACCGTTCATACCACCCTATATAGACAGACAATACTGTTCATACCACCCAACACAGATAGACAATACTGTTCATACCACCCTATAGATACAGACAATACTGTTCATACCACCCTATAGATACAGACAATACTGTTCATACCAGCCTTCACAGACAGACAATACTGTTCATACCACCGTACACAGACAGACAATACTGTTCATACCACCCTACACAGACAGACAATACTGTTCATACCACCCTATAGATACAGACAATACTGTTCATACCAGCCTTCACAGACAGACAATACCGTTCATACCACCCTATATAGACAGACAATACTGTTCATACCACCCAACACAGATAGACAATACTGTTCATACCACCCTATAGATACAGACAATACTGTTCATACCACCCTATAGATACAGACAATAGTGTTCATACCACCCTACACAGACAGACAATACTGTTCATACCACCCAACAAAGACAGACAATACTGTTCATACCACCGTACACAGACAGACAATACCGTTCATACCACCCAACACAGACAGACAATACTGTTCATACCACCCTACACAGACAGACAATACTGTTCATACCACCCTATAGATAGACAATACCGTTCATACCAGCCAACACAGACAGACAATACTAGTCATACCACCCTATAGATACAGACAATACTGTTCATACCACCGTACACAGACAGACAATACTGTTCATACCACCCTACACAGACAGACAATACTGTTCATACCACCTAACACAGACAGACAATACTGTTCATACCACCCTATAGATACAGACAATACTGTTCATACCACCCTTCACAGACAGACAATACTGTTCATACCAGCCTTCACAGACAGACAATACTGTTCATACCACCCTATAGATACAGACAATACTGTTCATACCACCGTACACAGACAGACAATACTGTTCATACCACCCTACACAGACAGACAATACTGTTCATACCACCCTATAGATACAGACAATACTGTTCATACCAGCCTTCACATACAGACAGACAATACTGTTCATACCACCTGTGCACACAGACAGACAATACTGTTCATACCACCCTACACAGACAGACAATACTGTTCATACCACCCAACACAGACAGACAATACTGTTCATACCACCCTATAGATACAGACAATACTGTTCATACCACCCTATAGATACAGACAATACTGTTCATACCACCCAACACAGACAGACAATACTGTTCATACCACCCTACACAGACAGACAATACTGTTCATACCACCCTACACAGATAGACAATACCGTTCATACCACCCTATATAGACAGACAATACTGTTCATACCACCCAACACAGACAGACAATACTGTTCATACCACCCTACACAGACAGACAATACTGTTCATACCACCCTACACAGATAGACAATACCGTTCATACCACCCTATATAGACAGACAATACTGTTCATACCACCCAACACAGATAGACAATACTGTTCATACCACCCTATAGATACAGACAATACTGTTCATACCACCCAACACAGACAGACAATACTGTTCATACCACCCTACACAGACAGACAATACTGTTCATACCACCCTATAGATAGACAATACCGTTCATACCAGCCAACACAGACAGACAATACTAGTCATACCACCCTATAGATACAGACAATACTGTTCATACCACCGTACACAGACAGACAATACTGTTCATACCACCCTACACAGACAGACAATACTGTTCATACCACCTAACACAGACAGACAATACTGTTCATACCACCCTATAGATACAGACAATACTGTTCATACCACCCTTCACAGACAGACAATACTGTTCATACCAGCCTTCACAGACAGACAATACTGTTCATACCACCCTATAGATACAGACAATACTGTTCATACCACCCTATAGATACAGACAATACTGTTCATACCACCGTACACAGACAGACAATACTGTTCATACCACCCTATAGATACAGACAATACTGTTCATACCAGCCTTCACAGACAGACAATACTGTTCATACCACCCTATAGATACAGACAATACTGTTCATACCACCCTATAGATACAGACAATACTGTTCATACCACCCTTCACAGACAGACAATACTGTTCATACCAGCCTTCACAGACAGACAATACTGTTCATACCACCCTATAGATACAGACAATACTGTTCATACCACCGTACACAGACAGACAATACTGTTCATACCACCCTACACAGACAGACAATACTGTTCATACCACCCTATAGATACAGACAATACTGTTCATACCAGCCTTCACAGACAGACAATACTGTTCATACCACCGTACACAGACAGACAATACTGTTCATACCACCCTACACAGACAGACAATACTGTTCATACCACCCAACACAGACAGACAATACTGTTCATACCACCCTATAGATACAGACAATACTGTTCATACCACCCTATAGATACAGACAATACTGTTCATACCACCCAACACAGACAGACAATACTGTTCATACCACCCTACACAGACAGACAATACTGTTCATACCACCCTACACAGACAGACAATACTGTTCATACCACCTAACACAGACAGACAATACTGTTCATACCACCCTATAGATACAGACAATACTGTTCATACCACCTAACACAGATAGACAATACTGTTCATACCACCCTATAGATACAGACAATACTGTTCATACCACCCAACACAGACAGACAATACTGTTCATACCACCCTACACAGACAGACAATACTGTTCATACCACCCTACACAGACAGACAATACTGTTCATACCACCTAACACAGACAGACAATACTGTTCATACCACCCTATAGATACAGACAATACTGTTCATACCACCCTTCACAGACAGACAATAGTGTTCATACCACCCTACACAGACAGACAATACTGTTCATACCACCCAACACAGACAGACAATACTGTTCATACCACCGTACACAGACAGACAATACCGTTCATACCACCCAACACAGACAGACAATACTGTTCATACCACCCTACACAGACAGACAATACTGTTCATACCACCCTATACAGACAGACAATACTGTTCATACCACCAACACAGACAGACAATACTAGTTCATACCACCCTATAGATACAGACAATACTGTTCATACCACCGTACACAGACAGACAATACTGTTCATACCACTCTACACAGACAGACAATACTGTTCATACACACCTAACACAGACAGACAATACTGTTCATACCACCCTATAGATACAGACAATACTGTTCATACCACCCTCACACAGACAGACAATACTGTTCATACCAGCCTTCACAGACAGACAATACTGTTCATACCACCCTATAGATACAGACAATACTGTTCATACCACCGTACACAGACAGACAATACTGTTCATACCACCCCTACACAGACAGACAACACTGTTCATACCACCCTCATAGACATACAGACAATACTGTTCATACCAGCCTTCACAGACAGACAATACTGTTCATACCACCCTATAGATACAGACAATACTGTTCATACCACCCTATAGATACAGACAATACTGTTCACACCACCCTATAGATACAGACAATACTGTTCATACCACCGTGCACAGACAGACAATACTAGTCATACCACCCTATAGATGCAGACAATACTGTTCATACCACCCTATAGATACAGACAATACTGTTCATACCACCGTACAGAGACAGACAATACTGTTCATACCACCCTACACAGGCAGACAATACTGTTCATACCACCTAACACAGACAGACAATACTGTTCATACCACCCTATAGATACAGACAATACTGTTGATACCACCCAACACGGACAGACAATACTGTTCATACCACCCTATAGATAGACAATACCGTTCATACCAGCCAACACAGACAGACAATACTAGTCATACCACCCTATAGATACAGACAATACTGTTCATACCACCCTATAGATACAGATAGATAACACTGTTCATACCACCCTACACAGACAGACAATACTGTTCATACCACCCTTCACAGACAGACAATACTGTTCATACCACCCTAACACAGACAGACAATACTGTTCATACCACCTCTATACAGACAGACAATACTGTTCATACCACCCTACACAGACAGACAATACTGTTCATACCAGCCTTCACAGACAGACAATACTGTTCATACCACCCTATAGATACAGACAATACTGTTCATACCACCCAACACAGACAGACAATACTGTTCATACCACCCTACACAGACAGACAATACTGTTCATACCACCCTATAGATACAGACAATACTGTTCATACCATCCCTACAGAGACAGACAATACTGTTCATACCACCACCTACTGTTCATACAGATACAATACTGTTCATACCACCTGTACACAGACAGACAATACTAGTTCATACCACCCTATAGATACAGACAATACTGTTCATACCACCCTATAGATACAGACAATACTGTTCATACCACCCTACACAGACAGACAATACTGTTCATACCACCCTACACAGACAGACAATTCTGTTCATACCACCTAACACAGACAGACAATACTGTTCATACCACCCTATAGATACAGACAATACTGTTCATACCAATTCACCCTATAGATAGACAATACTGTTCATACCACCCAACACAGACAGACAATACTGTTCATACCACCCTACACAGACAGACAATACTGTTCATACCCACCTACACAGACAGACAATACTGTTCATACCACCCTACACAGACAGACAATACTGTTCATACCACCCTACACACAGATAGACAATACTGTTCATACCACCCTACACAGACAGACAATACTGTTCATACCACCCTACACAGACAGACAATACTGTTCATACCAATCTCTACACAGACAGACAATACTGTTCATACCACCCCACACAGACAGACAATACTGTTCATACCACCTAACACAGACAGACAATACTGTTCATACCACCCTATAGATACAGATAGACAATACTGTTCATACCACCCTTCACAGACAGACAATACTGTTCATACCAAGCCTTCACAGACAGACAATACTGTTCATACCACCCCTACATACAGACAACACTGTTCATACCACCGTACACAGACAGACAATACTGTCATATACCACCCTACACAGACAGACAATACTGTTCATACCACCCAACACAGACAGACAATACTGTTCATACCACCCTATAGATACAGACAATACTGTTCATACCACCCTATAGATACAGACAATACTGTTCATACCACCCAACACAGACAGACAATACTGTTCATACCACCCTACACAGACAGACAATACTGTTCATACCACCCTACACAGACAGACAATACTGTTCATACCACCCCATACAGACAGACAATACTGTTCATACCACCCTTCACAGACAGACAATACTGTTCATACCACCCTACACAGACAGACAATACTGTTCATACCACCCTACACAGACAGACAATACTGTTCATACCACCCTACATAGAGACAGACAATACTGTTCATACCACCCAACACAGACAGACAATACTGTTCATACCAATCCCTTACACAGAGAGACAGACAATACTGTTCATACCACCCTACACAGACAGACAATACTGTTCATACCACCCTACACAGACAGACAATACTGTTCATACCACCCAACACAGACAGACAATACTGTTCATACCACCCTATACAGACAGACAATACTGTTCATACCACCCAACACAGACAGACAATACTGTTCATACCACCCTACAGAGACAGACAATACTGTTCATACCACCCTATAGATACAGACAATACTGTTCATACCACCCTACACAGACAGACAATACTGTTCATACCACCCAACACAGACAGACAATACTGTTCATACCACCCTACACAGACAGACAATACTGTTCATACCACCCAACACAGACAGACAATACTGTTCATACCACCCTATAGATACAGACAATACTGTTCATACCACCCAACACAGACAGACAATACTGTTCATACCACCCTTACACAGACAGACAATACTGTTCATACCACCCTATAGATACAGACAATACTGTTCATACCACCCTACACAGACAGACAATACTGTTCATACCACCCAACACAGACAGACAATACTGTTCATACCACCCTATAGAGACAGACAATACTGTTCATACCACCCTATAGATACAGACAATACTGTTCATACCACCCTACACAGACAGACAATACTGTTCATACCACCCAACACAGACAGACAATACTGTTCATACCACCCTACACAGACAGACAATACTATTCATACCACCCTATAGATACAGACAATACTGTTCATACCACCCTACACAGACAGACAATACTGTTCATACCACCCTTTAGATACAGACAATACTGTTCATACCACCCTATAGATACAGACAATACTGTTCATACCACCCTACACAGACAGTATTGTTCGTATCATTTTACGCAAACAGTCAGTATTGTTCGTATAATTTTATATACCACCGCCTATACCACCGTACATAAACGCACAATACTGTTTATACCACCATACACAGACAATACGATTCACCCTACACTGACTGTCACATGTATCATTCTACACAGACAGTATTGTTCAGACTGGTGAAATATATGGCCTTGTAGTGTTATCCTACAGTACCCCAGATGAATGTGTACTATTACTGTTTTATCCCACAGTGTTATTATATATACTGAAACACAAAAGAAATGTCGCACCGATACCGGTTTCTTAAAGCACACACTTTAATTCGCTCTAATTAATAATCAAAATGGAGGACTGAGTTCAAACTTGTTTTCATTTCAGACATGTTCGGGAATCACATTTAGAGTTCTCACAAACAAAATCACCAAAAATGGTACCATTAAGATACCCCAAAGCTAGTATCGTGTATGGCCTCCATGGGCATTGATGAAAGCGTTGCATCGTCTGTACATGGAATAATTTAGCCGGTTGATAAAGGCCATAGGCACTTAGGTCCATAGTCTGCGAAATGCCTGATCGAGTCCAGCCGCAGTTGTCGGCCTTGGTTAGAGGTCATTCAGTCTTCTTTGAGTCTCGTCCCAAAGGTGTTCTATTGGACTTAAATCCGGGCTGAGTGCAGGCCATTGTAGCGTTTGGTTGCCAAGTTGCGTTAGGAAGTCCAATGTTGCTCTTGGCAGTGTGGGCACGAGCGTTGTCTTGCTGGAAGATGTGATTTTTGTAACGTCCAAAATGTGGTGCACCGTGGAGTCTTATGACTGGGGTCAGCTGTCACGTCATTTCCTCATCCTGGACCAAGATTCTGGAACACCACGGTGTCAACTAACTGATTCAAACCAATTGCACCCCACACTGTGATGCTTGGACCAAACCACGGGTCTCTTTCAACAATACACTCATTGGAAAACACTTCCCCACGCCTTCACCATACTCTCACTCACTCACTGACTGTCGAAACACAATATCGGCTTTCATTGAGATGAAAAGAGTTCTACATTGTCGATAACGCCAATTTCGATGCTGAGTTGTCCCATTGCAGTCGGTTTGGGCGGTGATGAGCGGTGAGGACAGGACTACTATAGAGTCTGTGACAGCAGAGGTTTCTTCCGCGCAAACGTCCACGCACTGTATCGGCACTGATGGGTCTGTTGTGAGTCCCAATGGTCTGGCGTGCTCTTACCGTCGCTCTGATGAAGCGATCCTGCAGATGGTTGCGCACAATCTGTCGGTATTGGCGTTGTGATGTTACTGAAGGTCGCCCACTGGGTGGACGGTCTTGGATGCTGTTAGTGACCTGATACCACTCCTGCAGTCGGTAGATTGTCCTAATATGAACATTAAAATGATTGGCTACCCTCCGTGCAGTCGGGACACCTTGCAATCGTCCCAAGACTTGGTTCCTCTGATCCCTCGTAAGTCGTAGCATGGTGATTGTGTCAAAACAAAAATGATTTCAGGCGAGTTTGAGACTCACTTTCATTGGTTGGGTTGTCACGACATGCACGTGCATTTTCATTTTCACGAATGTCATACAGAACCTTATGACATGTCTGCCTTTTTCGGTGCGTTTGGTCGATATGCTTTTTCATCAGAAAACACACTGATGTTGGTAATAACTGTTAATTTAGATTTAAAAACGTTATCAAAACGGTACAATCATAATAGAAACACCACCTTGTAAGAATAAAATTTTGCAATTGGTTTTGAAGGCGACGTTTCTTTTGTGGTTCAGAATAGAAGTGAGATACACTAGGAATATATACGTGTTGTCATATAGTAAGTGAGATATATGTGAAATACAATATTATAATATACCAGTTTCTATTAAGTAAGTGAGATACATTGGGAATATCTACGTGTTATCATATAGTGAGATTAATGTGAAACATGCCAGTTCCGTCATGATTTCAAATTGAATCAACCACCAATTATAATCAAATCAAGCAAATTTAAACAAAGGAGTTCTGTACATTCCATCTATATCAGATATCGAACAGGTCTTAATCGTAAAGATCGATAAAATAAAAGGGCTTAGTCATTTGTCTTTACTTTTCGAAATTTGAAAAAAATAAGAAGGCATAAGACCAAAACACATCAATATTATGATGTTGTTTCCATACAGGCGCTACACAACACTTTGACATTAATCAAAGTCATTTCCCCATTAAATTATTGACAGAAAGCAGCAAGATAGGTCGCCATATGAGTTCCAGGCCGGAGTTTCTCACTCCAAAAACAATAACCCGTTCTTTTCCATCTTAAAATTCAAACGTATTTTAATTGATCATACCATACTGAAACGATTGCAAATATCCGAGGCCTGGAGCTTTTTACATTTGAAAGCATTACGTCACATGAGTCATTCATCCAAACATACACTTAACAGATTATAAACAATTCATTTGTAAACTAGTTTCCCTGGTTTATTGTGAATGATATCCGTTTTAAAGTTCATCAAACACTATAAAGAAACATACAACGTACTTTTAACTTTTATCAAAAAATCAATTAACCCAGCTTCACTAACTTGTATATTTTTATTGTTTAATGTTTACACCAATTTATAACGAATTTTATTCAACTCTAAATAAGTGCTGTACGAAAACAACCACATGAACGCATCGACACTCGATTGTGCCTAATATTTCCTGTACAATGAAAGTTTTAAGAGCTTGTACATATCGTGTCTTGGTTTGGGAGTCTGTCCGGAAACATTTCTTACATTACTAAAAGACGGTGCTCAGTTGGTGTAAGTCAGTTTTCTAAGCGTGCCGCGCAGTCCATCCATCGTAATAAATGTATGAGCGCTGTGCCAAGTCTCGTGGCTTTTACTGTTCATCCTATTAATAGGTTACGTCAGACCTGTTGGGGGGCGACACAATCAATGGAAATATTGTAATATGGACATTACCCCGGATGAGTCCATTCTCTGACGCGAGTGGTAGCAGTATGGCGCGGGATGGCTTGGTAACTTGAGAGAACAGAGCGCTGACTCGGGAGGCCAGTCCAAAGAGTGAGTCAGAGAGTATACAGGGACATCGCAACTACACGACCGGTCCTTGGCTGTGGTCGGCGAGAAAGTGACTATGGATAGGATGAGCACCACAGCTTGGAACTGGGTCGTCTGCTCCGCGCTGACCGGTAAGTTGGGAAGATGCCATTTTAAACACGACCTTTTGTAGATGATGTGAGATAGGATATAGCGGAGGCTGACGTTGTATGGAGGCAGGTGAGAACACTGGTGGTTCATTCATTCACAGAACGCCGTGTGTAGGAGCTGCAGAAGCCTGGTGTCAATTAGACGTGGATTATGTCAACATGGCAAGTGGTGTAGAGACGGACTTTAAAACCCGGTCGTGACCCTTATTGCAGTGCGTGCACCCCAGACGGGTACATGTGTCGAACAGACGCTCGTATCGAATAATGCACAGATTGAAATTAATGTTGACCCGAGTTGATCTTGAGACACATGGCGAGAGCGTGGAGTATATGTTCAACCCCGGTGAGACGGTACCGAAAATAATTCAAGTCGTGTCTTCCAGGAATGGTATTTGTGTTTACAAGCATGGCAGATTTTAGTCAGACCATGCATTAAAGTAGCCGATGTAAACACTGGGTAGAGCCAGAACGGACAAATACGTGTTGCAACACAAAATATAAGCACAGTATTGATTCTTAAACATAACTTTGTGAAAAGGTTTTAGTGATATATATCAACATGTGATGGTCGTTTTGGTAGATGTCGCTGTTCTAGTGAAGCAGTCACTCGTAGTGGCAGCTGTTGTGTTGTCAGCGAGTGAGTATTGTTTAAGGCCGGCAGTAGCTGATGAAGCAGTACCGTAAGCGGTAGTCGTATTAGATATGAAACAAATCAAAAGGTCCTTGACATTGGTAGTTACTGATACTGCCAGTGATGCCAATTAACATCTGATGCTCCTAAATCAGGTCATCCTCATCTCTCTCCAGTGGGAATTTTCCGTATCTGGATGAGAATCGATCCGCGATATAATAATACACGATGTTGCTTTTGTTTTGTGAGCTCCCAGGATACTTTCTCTAGTGACGAAGCCTGACTAAACACAAAAAGCAACGGACATGTTTTTCCACGTGTAATTAAATGCATGCGCCATATGTATGTCGGCCAGTGAGTTCCTCTATCAACGGGAGTCAGCTTTTCTGTATAATATAAATATTTGCCGAGCGCAGACAAAATACGTATGTATTAAATGCATACACGGTACTTTGCGTTAATACGTGTTCTACAACGCGGAAGTGCCCAATGCCCGCTCCACGTATGGCGGCTTAAAGATACAGTGTATTACATCATGGCTAACTTTAGTCTTCAATATATGTTATGGCTGAAGGATACAGTGTGTTATATCATGGCTGACTTTAGTCTTCAGTATATGTGACGTCTGAAGGTTACACCGTGTCATCTAAAGGTTACACTGTGTTATATCATGGCTGACTTTAGTCTTCAGTGTGACGTGTTACACCGTGTTATATCATGGCTGACTTTAGTCTTCAGTATAACGTCTGAAGGTTACACCGTGTTATATCATGGCTGACTTTAGTATTCTTTGTGAGTCTGAAGGTTACACCGTGTTATATCATGGCTGACTTTAGTCTTCAGTATATGTGACGTCTGAAGGTTACACCGTGTTATATCATGGCTGACTTTAGTCTTCAGTATATGTGACGTCTGAAGGTTACACCGTGTTATATCATGGCTGACTTTAGTCTTCAGTATATGTGACGTCTGAAGGTTACACCGTGTTATATCATGGCTGACTTTAGTCTTCAGTATATGTGACGTCTGAAGGTTACACCGTGTTATATCATGGCTGACTTTAGTCTTCAGTGTGACGTCTGAAGGTTCAGTTATATCATGTGACGTCTGAAGGTTACACCGTGACTTTTATATCATGGCTGACTTTAGTCTTCAGTATATGTGACGTCTGAAGGTTACACCGTGTTATATCATGGCTGACTTTAGTCTTCAGTATATGTGACGTCTGAAGGTTACACCGTGTTATATCATGGCTAACTTTAGTCTTCAGTATATGTGACATCTGAAGGTTACACCGTGTTATATCATGGCTAACTTTAGTCTTCAGTATGTAGACATATGTGACATCTGAAGGTTACACCGTGTTATATCATGGCTGACTTTAACTTTAGTCTTCAGTATATGTGACGTCTGAAGGTTACACCGTGTTATATCATGGCTGACTTTAGTCTTCAGTATGTATGTGACGTCTGAAGGTTACACCGTGTTATATCATGGCTGACTTTAGTCTTCAGTATATGTGACGTCTGAAGGTTACACCGTGTTATATCATGGCTGACTTTAGTCTTCAGTATATGTGACGTCTGAAGGTTACACCGTGTTATATCATTATATCAGTCTTCAGTGACTTTGACGTCTTCAGGTTATATATCATGGCGTGACTAGAAGGTTGTGACTGAACCGTGTTATATCATGGCTGACTTTAGTCTTCAGTGTGTATGATGGCTGAAGGTTACACCGTGTTATATCATGGCTGACTTTAGTCTTCAGTGTATGTGACGTCTGAAGGTTACACCGTGTTATATCATGGCTAACTTTAGTCTTCAGTATATGTGACATCTGAAGGTTACACCGTGTTATATCATGGCTGACTTTAGTCTTCAGTATATGTGACGTCTGAAGGTTACACCGTGTTATATCATGGCTGACTTTAGTCTTCAGTATATGTGACGTCTGAAGGTTACAGTGTTACATGGCTGACTTTAGTCTTCAGTATATGTGACGTCTGAAGGTTACACCGTGTTATATCATGGCTAACTCTAGTCTTCAGTATATGTGACGTCTGAAGGTTACACCGTGTTATATCATGGCTGACTTTAGTCTTCAGTATATGTGACGTCTGAAGGTTACATTGTGTTATATCATGGCTGACTTTAGTATTCAGTATATGTGACGTCTGAAGGTTACACCGTTTTATATCATGGCTGACTTAAGTCTTCAGTATATGTGATGACTGAAGGTTACGCTGTTTTTAGAATAATTTTAGTCTTGATATTGACAATTATTGGAGGTTACACTGTGTTACATCGTACCTAACTTTAGTCTTCAGCATATGAGATGACTGCAGGTTAGACAGTGTTCCATGGCAATGTAGGCTAACTGTAGTCATCATGCACTCAGGGCCACACACTCGTCTATCAGGTCATTGTTTCATTTATACCCTGCCCAGCGTTCGAACGTTATTTCAGAGTTTCGCACAATACACAATGTTCAACTCATCTATTAACTCATAGTTACACACTATATACCCTGTTCAACTTACCTTATTCTACACCATGCCAACATGTTTTTATCTCAAAGGACTCGTGAAGATCCGGATTAAAATTGATTTTCAGTAACCCATGCTTGTCGTAACAGGCGACTAATGGGATCGGGTGGTCAGGCTCGTTGACCTGGTTTATACATGTCATCGTATCCCAATTGTGTAGGTTGATGCTCATGATGTTGATCACTGGATTGTCTGGCCCAAACTCGATTATTACCAGACCGCCGCCATATAGCTGGAATATTGCTGAGTGCAACGTTAAACAATCAATAACAAACTGCCATCCATGTGTATGTTGGACCTTCACGTACATGCCACGGAGGTATAGATAAACATTGCATGTTGTTGATAAACTAACATTCATCTGTTTTATGTTTTTGAATATAATTTGGTTATTATCAGATCAGGACATACTAGTACAGGTCGAGGCAGAATGACCTTTCACCTGACCAATTTCAGTGTCGCTTACGACATGAAAAAGTGCATCAATCATCGAAAAGGTTAAAACAGGGCATTCCGAACAACAGTTACGAGCTGTACGATTGGTTCCGAATGCAAGGCAACAGGTTTCTCGTCAAAATCTCTCGTTCTAAGTTTGATACACGTTTGATTATTTTGTTATTTAACATCGCACACAACAGCTGTATGAGGGCGATCTATAAATAAAGGAGTCTGGACTCGACAATCATGTGATTGGCATGACATGCATCAGCCAGGTCAGCGAGCCTGGCAACCGATCCCTTTAGTCGCCTCTAACCACTAGCAAGGATTGACGAGGAACAAATCCTAACCCGGATCTTCTCGGGTCGGATGCACATGAGAAGTGACTTGCCGTAGGACTTTAAACGTACTTCCTTAATATTTTCCGTCTATTATACATTCCCGAATATTTTCAGACTGCTTTCCAAATTTGAATCGAATACAGCGTAATCCGGATTGGAAGTCGCCATTTTTAAAATGGATTGTAAAGCTCACGAAAACTTCATTCTGATCGGATAATGTCGACTGTTAGCGCTTATATTGGTCGGTCATAATTTGCGGAAGATTGTTCTGATCTTGGTGAGACTTCAGTTAGCACTAAGACGTGGTTTCGGAAAGATCGACCGTATTAGTAACGGTGGTTTACACTTGATATACACAGCGCTGTTCGCAGTACGTCTGAGTGGTTCTGTCTTTCCGCGAGGACGCCGCCAAGACTCCAAGTGATTTTATTTTATGCAGCTTTAGGTATTTAGTGTAGGAGGATGTATATACGTAATCAGGTTGAATCTGGGTTTTGAACTCACGATTACAGGTTTCTCAAATGTGTTTGTTAATATAAGAGCGGACAAAGATTTACAAATATCACATCTCGTTCCATGAGACAGAATTGGTCTTCAACAACCCATGCTTGTCATAGGAGGCGACTGATGGGATTGGGTGGTCAGGCTTGCTGACTTGGTTGACACATGTCATCGTATACCAATTGCTTAGATCGATGCTCATGATGCTGATCACTGGATTGTCTGACCCAGGCTCGATTATTTACAGACCATCACATGCCGCTTGAATATTGCGACGTTAAACACCAACCAAACAAACAAACAACCAAACAAACAAACAAACATGCGACATAGAAGAATTGTGAAGTAGGGGAACAAGGACGAACTGGCCGGACCGTGTTACTGATACAAGGAGGTGTTTAAGGCCTACTTGAGTTTGTTTATGATTATATATGTGACTCACACACGCACGTATGTCAGCTGGAGGTACATATGTCAGCTGGCTGTACGAGATTTCAGTAATTGGCTCGACAAGCTCTGAATGAAATAATATGAACGACATCACGCCCAAAGTGGTTTAATTGTATCATTCACATTTAAGAACATGGTGTTACAATGCCTCGCATGTGCGTTTGGCAAAGTAAGTACACTTGCCGCCCGAGTAATGGCAATTATGAACTTATATGTACATCTAGGTGGAACTATTGACGTTCAATACAGCAAAATTATGAAGAGAACATCAGTTTGACAAAAGAACAATATGTGTGTTTCTGGTTCCCGACTGACCGGGGTCTGAAGTAGACCCGACACTGAAAATGTTTTTGTCATTTTTCTCAAGTTGCAGTATAGTGCTAGGTACATTCGGTATAAATCGGTAGTGTCCGTAAACATTGTACGTTCACTAACGATAAAACCAGTCATTAAGTAGTTGTGAAAACAGTCTGTCAGTGTTGAAAATAAGAAATGCCAGAATGCTTTCGCGACACAAAGACTGCAGACGCTGACTAAACTCCTCAGGCACTCGTTCAATAATAAAAAAATATATTTGACAAATAAATCGATATGCAAATTTACTAAGGGCTAAAGGAACCATCGAAGTTCTACGTGTCCGACACGTTGTCCGGCCAGCGGTTACGGACCTACAACACGTATTTCGGACGTTGCTCTCTGTGCTATTTAGGGCAACGTCACACAGGATACACACATATACGTTTTGCCATGTGAGTTGTAGGGACAGAGGGCGTGTCTGTTTCCAGTCAGTGATTATACAGCGCCTGTCAGTTACGACTTGCTCCCATTTGAACCAGCACCTCGTTCAGATAGCATGCTTATTGTAGTCTTTAATAGTGATATCCTTCATCACAACCACGTGACTGGGAAACAGGGCGTGTCCACGTGTAGGTTACCATGGTTATACATGTATACTGATGTTTGAAAGATAGAGATAGGGATGGTAACGAACTATTTTTTGTTTTTCATTTTTTCAGTTTTATGTTTGAAATTTTGAAGCAGATTAACTAAATATTATAGTTGGACACTTAGCGGCTTAATGGAATTTTTAAAGGGAAAGGGACAATTCGCGGTCCTGCATATAGTAATATGAAACCGACATTTTCTCTCCTGTGATGTGTAGCATCCCACCAGTTATCGAGTACGATTATTGCACAACAGAAATAGCCCTGATACACGTCACTGCTTGAATCCTTTGGATTTGCTTGGACTGTGGAGCTGGTGTTCCTTAAAGGGAAATTTATGATTATCTTAACTAATCAGAAACGATGTTCCAGCACACATTACATTGCCAGGACTTAGACGCAATGTTGACTGTAGTCTGCATATGGAACACACTCACCCTTTAAATGTTAACGTCAACGCCAAAGACAAAAATAACCTCGATTATCCGCTGATACAGATTCCATGGGGTGTAACAGGTGAAATTATATGAATGGATAACTGAAAGTAAGCGTCCCGATTACACCGGGTGTTTACAAAAAGA
The DNA here is from genome assembly GCF_003918875.1 of Haliotis rubra. Classification (NCBI taxonomy): domain Eukaryota; kingdom Metazoa; phylum Mollusca; class Gastropoda; order Lepetellida; family Haliotidae; genus Haliotis; species Haliotis rubra. The sequence continues at coordinate 152,810 of NW_025765625.1, read as the reverse complement.
TTAAGCATGTCCCACCCTACCGGTAGCGCCCAACCACTGACCCACATAGTCAATCAAGTGGGGTTTTGCTGCCTCACGTCCGGCTCTTCAGAGGCCAAAAATCACACACCACGAGTAACAAACGTTCCTGGTCCAGGACAGTATTGATTATATCAGGGTTCGTCATGGCGGTTCAAATTAGATGCTGAAGCAGATAAGGCGGAAAGTCTCTGGTGTATCAATAGCGAGAAACGATTCAGCAGAATTCATGTGAACACATTGCAGAATACCCCAGATATGATATTTCGTGTACTGAATTATTAAAATTGAACAAAACAGTATTTCAGCTTCCTGATTTTTTACATGAAACACGACCACCTTTCTATTCAACCAGAATCACTATTCCCAGTCCGACCCCCAAAAAGCGTCGACGTAGCTAAATATATACAAATAAACACTATGTCCTGAATCCGCTCGCCAACTGTAACACGGCCAACATTGTTCGATCGCAACCGTATCAATATCTCCGGGCACTGCTCTTCCATTATGTCTGCCAAGGCGCGGTGCGTGTGTTATTGATGGACGAACAGCCCATGGAATCATCACGAAGCTAATCAGTGGTCAGTGTTTAGAGACACAACATGGGAAGGGGTCGTGGTTGTCTCTGGGGCTGATGTCTTGCTGCTCCATGGAAAATGTGACTGATTGTGACTGTGGTATATAGCACTAACGCTGGCTGTCTTTTGTCGAATTATTTATGCTTTTGTCATTTATCTTTCCGAATAGTCAACATGGACAAATGGAGGTGTCTCTCTCGTGGTCGTGTAATGGAAGATACTCTTTTAATTACAGGGGCGATGAGATAGCCAAGTGCTTTCGCGTTCGCTCGTCTCGCCGAAGACCCGGGTTCGATTCCCAACACGACTACAAGCGTAGATTTCTGATGTCTCGGGCAGTGACTGTCTGGAATATTGCTAAAAGCGGCATCAACACATACGCACTCTATAATCACAGGGGCCGACCCAGACCTTCCGCTTTGGATTCTGAACTTGATTTGTTAAACCTCAAGTGCGTGTGTTTGAAGTACACTCCAACGTCGGCCGGTCCATAAAGCATTGTCCATATGTATTCTGAAACTTTTTGTCGGACTCTTGTAGTTAATCGAACGGTTTAAATTAGGTCTTAAAAAGAAAATATGTTTCTCATTTTTGTGTGGGCAATGTAAAACATTCCATGCGGAATGATGAGCTTGTCCCGCAAAGGTGTTATTTTAATATAAGTTCTTTCTGTTTCATAAATGGTCGGACTTTAACGATAGCGAATTTTTAACATGGTTGCTGTCAAGTCCGACTATGTTTTATTCCAGAAATAGGATATGCAGTTAACAGTTTACTATGTCAACAAACACCCACTCTTAAAACGTTTCTGCCAGCGTTGATATTCAAATGCCAACTAACAAACGAATGAAATGGTTTCAACAAAGGACATTGTCACCATAGGATGGTAATAATGTGCCACAGTTAAGTTTATCTTTTGGTATTTTCATGGGTTAAAGTCAAATATGCCTTTTAAGAAAATTCATGGGCATGTGTCAAAGCAGTTTCACAGCCATATTGCGAACACGGTTTGTGTTTTAGTTGGGTCCAGATCAATATCACGAAATCTTGATTCACATGAAGGGTGGGTTGAGTTCCTGAGACAAATATGATTTCTAAGAACTATTCGGCTTTATGTCTTTACCCTTGTACACAGAACACAAATGCTCCTTCGATGTTAAGCCCGATTTATGTTGATGCATGGCGCCCAGAAACGACTGGATGTACACGATATCCACTTTGATTTGAGACAAAATCAAACTTAAACAATCTGAAAAGTCACACTGAGTTCACGACTACCGGTAGGAAGTGTTCTCACGTGCAAGACGCTAGTTTCAAAATGGAGTGCTGGTCGAGGCGTGGCGAGAGGAGCGTGGCTTGCTCATCAGACAGCAGCATTACAGACCATGCTTGATAGTCACACCTACATTCTTTTCATTCAACACCATGTTCGGTGAGCACGCTGTCCATGCCCTGGAGGGACAGCCTAATGTTGTAACAAACTGACCTGGATGCAAGAACATGCATTGCTATTTCCATCTGAGGAAGACAACGTAAAATGTCGCCTTGGTTTTGGCTGGTTCTGATTGATTGTGTTGGTGGGAAGTGGATTTTGTAACGTTTTATTACCAATAAGGACAAATATACCGAAGCGATTATCTTCAGTAATTTTTGCTTTACTTCCTGTTGATTCTCTGGCTCCGTAGTTTTTATTGTCTGAAACCGTTTTATAGCAATGTGTCGTCATAGCAACGCATTGTAACAAAACGTTAAAGATGGCAGCCAGGGAGCAGGGGGTGCCCCCTCACGTCTTTCCGGACAAGGACCAACAAACATACCAGCCAGCCTGGTTTCCTTCGTATGCTGCGCTGCTCAAGTTTGAGCAAGTGCAACAAACACGGGGAACCAAGCTAATATATTTTGGAGAGTGAGTGAGTGAGTGAAGTTTTACATCGCTTTTCAAGCAATACCAAGTCAGAGCCCGCTAAAAATGGGCTTCACACATTGTGCCCAGGTGGGGAATCGAACCCGGGAATTCGGTGTGACGAGCGAACGCTTTAACCAATAGGCTACCCCATCGCCCCTATATCAAGGGACCCGTGAAGATCCGGGTTAGAATTGATCTTCAGCAACCCAGGCTTGTCGTAAGAGGCGACTAACGGGATCGGGTGGTCAGGGTCGCTGACTTGGTTGACACATGTCATCGTATCCCAATGGCGCCATATAGCTGGACTATTGCTAATTGCGGCGTAAAAATAAATTCACTCACTCACTATGTCCAGGAGAGATTCTGTGACCCTGGTACTTATTTACAGTACAGGCGTAATATCGATCGAAATGGGACGAATCCGCTTGCTGGGAGCAAGTGATGTCGAGCAGAGTTGTATCATCTACTGTTCTCTAACATTCTCAGAACTGCTCGGACTGTTAATTATCTAAGTGGGTTAAAGAAAAAATCGTTCTCGGTCGGTCACGTCCCGGGCGTTTTGTTTCCGGAAACTGACGTCATCAACCGGAAGTTGTACTTGAAGTACGACCTATGGCTAATGACCTCCCTGTGGTCAAATCAGCGATCCTTGATTTCCGAAACGATGATTTGATCGTAAGTGTATAACTATGACACTTAGTTTAGGATGCAGGCTGGACTAATGAGTTCTTGTTTCCCGCCCGAACGAGGTTTTTTGGTGGAGATATTGAATCATGCTTCGCGTCAATGGTCCGTATGTCCATCCGCCCGTACGCCCGAGCATAAGTCATGAAACATTGTTCATTGAACGTCATACACATCAGGCATGCATCGACTTAGGGCCCTTTGCTATCCTGAATGTGTCTAATCTTGTTTAATTTATGCGTTTCCAGTGCAATAGGTTTGAATTCAGTTCAAACGTGGTTTCGTTTTGAGTAACTCATGAATCATTCATTGTTTCTTGATTCAAACTGAGCACATACATATCATCACAACCTTTTGAAATTCTCAGCTAAAATAGGTCTCAGGACACTAAGTGTATCGGTTGGTCAGACTGACACGGTTCGTTTTGTGACATCGTACGAAGTTGGGTAGTCTGTCTCACAGTCTCTGAACTGCATTATTTTCCCTTCCGCCAAGCCTTTTGTGCAACGTAAAGCCCTAAATGAAGCAAGTCTAGATTCCATCAGGTTCAGGATAAAAAATCTCCCATCTCACTGGGGCTCCTTTTCCATTCAAGGAATTATTTGTTTCTAAGAAAAGTATATTCTGAGACTAAGCGTTAGGCTAAGAGTTGCATGTTGCTCATAACGCAGTGTCATTGATTTTTAGGGAAAAGAGCATCATTTAGTAATTGAGAAGAACCATCTTCCATTGATATAATTTTCTCACATGTTTCTGGGGGCGGTGGAGTAGCCTAGTGGTTAAAGCATTCGCTCGTCACGCCAAGGATCCAGGTTCGAGTCCCACAAGGGTACAATGTGTGAAGCCCATTTGTGGTGTCCCGCGCCCTGATATTGCTGGAATATTGCTGGAATATTGCTGAAAGCGGCGTAAAACTGAGCTCATTAACTGTCATGTTTCTAGAAGATCTCGCACCATTCTCTACATCTCTGCACGTATCTGAAGGTAACAACCAACATGCATTGCGGTCATTGAAACAGCATGTTCATTAGTTCATGAAGTGAAAAGTGTAGAGATTTTGTAACATACTTGACTGATGTAGGCATCTTTGTGCCTGGCGGCCCTGGAAGACCCGGGTAAGAATTGATCTTCAGCAAACCATGTTTGTCCTCAGAAGCGACTAACGGGATCGGGTGGTCAGACTCGCCGACCTGGTTGACACATGTCATCGCATCCCAAATGCGTAGATCGATGCTCATGATGTTGATCACTGGAGTGTCTGGTCCAGACTCGATTATTTACAGACCGCCCCAATATAGTTGGAGTGCGGCGTTAAACAAACCAACCATCAACCAACTTTGTGTTTGGCCCAGTTGATGACTACCTAGTTAGTGTGTGAGCACGTTTTGCATACCACCCATCCCTGAAGGCGGGGAGTCTCGCCAATCCCTGATAGAAACAGTGTCCATATGTTACTGTGTGTGAAACGTCACCCCGACTGACCCAATGACTAGGGTGCAGCTTTTGGCCGTGGTGTGTGATTGTGGTGTTCGATTAGAAGCAAGCCATATTGAGGTCCCGGGTCGGGTTCTGGGCTACCAAAATATGAAACTCATTTACTGGTATTTACTGCATTATGTTGTCGCGTACAAAACGATGTTCAGGTGATACTCTCAGTATTGTCTGTTCCGGGGAACAATAATCCCCATGCTTATCTATATTCCAAGGAAGAAAAGGTCCCTTGTACCCATACGTGTCTCCGCATGTTGATTCTGAGGGAGAACTGATCTCCACTTCGTGAGGTGAGGTGAAATTGGGTTTTTACGTGGTGCTTCAGAATATTTCGCTCATATGGCGACGTGCATGCATGTGTATGTGTATGTGCGGCTGCTTGTACTAGCCCAGACTTAAGCTGGTTTTATAGTGCTAGCCCACTGAAATACCATGCCGCAGTGAAGCATGAATACCCCACTCAGACACAGTATACTGACTCCGAGCCGACCAGTCCTTGTTGTACCCATTAATGCCGAGCGCCAGGCAGGGACCAACAAGTACCATATTTTAACGTGTTTTGGTATGACGCGGTCGGGGATCGAACCCGCGACCTTCCGCTCTCCGGGCGGACGCTCTAAAAACTACACCACGGAGGCGGTCTGATCTCCACGTGAATACTGCAGGGAAAAAGTTCCACAGCAAAACATGCTTGTCTCCTCATGTGGATTGCGACTTGTCTCCCCGTGTTAATTTAGAGGATCACTGACTATACACCCCCTACAATCAGTGAGTGAGTTTGGTTTTACGCCGCTTTAAGCAATATTCCAGCAACATCACGGCGGGGGACACCAGAAATGGGCTTCACACATTGTGCCCATGTGGGGATTCGAACCCGGGTCTTCGGCGTGACGAGCCAACGCTTTAACCATTAGGCTACCCCACCGCCCCTATTTAGAGGAAGAAGAATGGGTAGAGGCATCCATGTTTGTCGTAATACTTTACGTACCATCGTGTCACAATGGCGAAGACCATTGTTCATACTTTTACTAACTCTTTTGAGAAGACACTGCTATAGTAGTCATAGCTTTGGCCGTAGGAGCCGTGCCAAGTTTAACTTATAAGAGGTATACACAACGTAAAGGCCCCGTTTCACAAAGATATCGTAGCGCTACGGCTGTCGTCAGTCTATGTTACAGTATGGGAGGTACGACAGTCGTAGCGCTACGATAGGTTTGAAACGGGGCCCAGGTAGACTGCCAGTGTCAGATTTCTGTGAAAGCCGCGATGGCTGAGTGGGTTAGATCGCTTTGTGCGCCGACCCTGACTCTGAGTGTATTGGTTCAAATCCCGGATGTGACTTAACCCCAACAAGCGGTAGAATCTGCACTTTACTGAGAAAACGTAATCAGAAATGTAACGTTAACGTGTGTAGTCTGAGGAATATTACATATTTGTAGAGGAGCATTCTTTAAGCGATCATATTAAACTCGTTTCGTATGTATATTTTAAGCATTCAATATGTTTTCCCTAGGTGCAGCCAACACAGTGATCACACCCTGCAAAACATCCACTACAGTTTTCCACGTCAGTTTCCCTATAAATCCTGCTTTGCTTCTTTCATATTTCTCAGAAAAAAACAAACATTTATGTTTATGTTAGTAATACGTACCAGCCAAACGTGCCCCAATCCCCGCCTATAGCTAAGCGGCGGACATGTGGAAAGTAGTTTCTACATCCGGGTACCAAGGTCAAATGTCAGATGGTTGGTGAAGGTCACATGGGAAGTTAAAATGGCTGCCTGTGTTTGAACTGAAGGTAGGGAAATACAGAGGAAGGGCACAGGGTCAGGCCTTGGCAGTTTACGTTGTAAGGCTGGAGCACTAGTGAGCTCTTGGTTTGAGTGTTTTGCATCCCCGGATGATCTGGAATTCTTTTCCCAAACAACATGCGAGACAAGTGCATGTTGTGGGCACTAACAGGGTGATTTCAGCACAACGTGAGACTTGTCTGTGAGTCACTGTAGGGAGACGGCATAACTCGTTAACGTAAGATTGCTGAGTGCGGCATAAAACTAAACTCACTCTCTCCGAAAACTGGCTGAGGTGACCTAAAGGATTAAGTGCCGAGTAGTGGTAAACTTCCAATGTCCCTCCCACAAAAAGTTGACGCTGACATATTGTTTATACCAGTTCCGTCCCTCCATTTTTAAAGAACTCGGTCTATACTCATATAGTACGATCACGGACGGTATCACGTGATATGTTACCTGGGCGAGGCTGCATATCAGTCTGTACCTGTAAACACTGAAAAGGAATTTGGCATGCGAAAACATTTTTCATTGTTTTTGAAGCAAACGTTATCTTTGTCTCCTGAATTAGCAGTGGCTTGAATGACATCACCTTCAAGAACTGTTTACGTGGGTTATCGTACAATGGGAAATCGAAACGGCGCTGTCTTTCATTTACCAGGAGTGCTTGTTAATTTCATGGAAGGCATCTACCGCGTCCGAAGCTATCACGATGAGGGATAAACCCGATGCGCAGTTTAGATAGAACTCAGAACTCTTTGTGTCATTTGGACGCCTCCGCTATTGTTATTAGAAAGAGTGGAAGATCGTTGGTTCGATCGGCCTCGTCACTCCAAAAATCGTTAATAGACGATAGTTGTTGTTGCCCTGTCTGGCGCTCGGCATGAAGGGAATAAAACGGGGAATGGTTGGCTTCGAGTCAGTGTACTTTGTATGAGCAGGCATGCGTATAACACTCAGATTACCTCAGTGGGCTAGCTCTATAAAAGAGAAACAGGTCTAGATGTACACAACACCTACAGGGGCGGTGGGGTAGCCTAGTGGTTAAAGGTCCGCTCGTCACGCCGAAGACCCGGGTTCGATTCCCCACATGGATTCATGGGCCATTTAGGTCAAAATATTACGTGATAAAACAAAAGTCTAACCTCACCCAAACGTCTAACCTCACCCAAATTAGCCAAACTATCGATTAACGCTATAACGCTGGTAGCCTCATTAACGCCCCCTATACACCTACTGAAGACCCGGATTCTATTCCTCACAAGGGCACAATGTGTGAAGCCCATTTCTGATGTCCTCCGCCGTGATATTGCAAATTTTGCACCCCAAAAAAAGCGGCGTAAAACCCAACTCGCTCACTCCAAGACTTATGTGCATGCATGTCGGTATGTAAGTGAATAAATAATGACCGCCACGTTAACCCATATTCATCTTACTTTTTTGTAATTGAACTGGATTAACTTGGACGTAGACAGTCGGCGTCATCGATCTCGACGCCCTGTGAACGTTTCGCGTGATCACTTTCTATTTCCTGGCTTCAAAGGTGTTCAAATGTTCTCGAGGCTTCAAAGTCGAAAAAAAAAATCAATTTAGAAACCAAAGACTTGTTAAGCAGACGGACATAGGTCGTGGACCTTCCTCCCGGTCACGAGGTCAAGGCCGTTGGTTGCCATTTCAGCAAGGAAAGAACTGTACCTACGTTGAACAGTGTATGACTGACCGGGAATGTTATACATGTGCCTGACAGTGAATCGTCGAGTGTCCAGACCACCAATCTCTTTTTGATAAATACTCTGCATCTATTCACACTGCTTCATTTTAGACATATTTGCAACATATAGTGCTAAAAATAGCCGCCCAACCAACTTACTCTCCCGAGCGCAAGGAATTCTGGGCTCAGTTAACAGGGGATGTGTGGTGACGTCACTTCCGGAACGAAACTATGGCGTAATATTAGTTATTCCCGCTTTGTCTATGGCATCGTTGATATGCCATTGCCTGCTTTATACGTGAGGAGATAACTATTCACTGTATATCGAATACATCTTGTAATCTTTTCTTGTAGTAGTTCTGTGTCACGTTGACTTGGTATACTCTTCTGACGTTAAGCACCGTAATAATAACACATAAGTACTATCACGCGTTTCATCAAAATGGGAGAAGTTATGGTATCAAAGTCCATTTGTTGATCGAAAATTTATTTAGACGTGACAAGTGAGCGTTTTAATAACGTTGAATAATAACCACCACTACCACTGACCATCGACCCCACTGGGTGAGTGAGTGAATGAATGAATGCATGAGTCAGTGAGTGGGTGGGTGAACGAACGAGCGAGTGGGTGGATGAGTGAGTGGGTTTGGTTTATGCGTCTTTGAACACATATAAGTTGTTTACTGGTCACGTGGGGGACATGGGTTGATGTACCGTCGATGTTTGTTTATGTTGAACATAAACAAACATCGAGGGTACATCAACCCATGGGCCCCGATGGACCAGTGAACAACGTATTTATCTTACCGAACACCTTAATGTTAATTTTGAATTGTTTGAAGCACGGGTACAAATCTTTTTGTAGCCATCGCTAAAAAAATTTGACAAGAAATAACAGAGTTAGAGTTATCTCCCTTCCATCGATTTGCATTCGCAAAACATCGGTAATTTCCGTACATCTTACGTGATTCAATGTAATTCGAGATAAAGAATTACTACCACGAAGTACCAAATGAGTTGCCATTGACAGCGGGGTACATTGAAATGTTACTCGCTTGTAAGCGGGGTACATTGAAAATAATAGAAGAGCGCTCAGTTTGTGTTGGGCATTGATGTTGCTTCATCCCATCGAGATTCCGGTCCAGAATATGTCCCCAGCAATGTTAGGGTTACTAGATGATTAGGCCGAGTGAATTGTCTTAAGTCATCCTACCCCAACGGTGTTCATTGGTGTTCAAAATATCAATCACTGGCTTGTCTGGTCAGACTCCAATTTAATACAAGCTAGAATATAGTTCAGTATGGCATTAAACAACAAACGAACATTGTTGTGTTTTTTTATATGGATATTAGATTCAAATATATGGTGATATTGAAAGTAAAAAATATTCTTACCGATTAGTTCCCAGGCCCAGAGGGGCGGTGGGGTAGTCTAGTGGTTAAAGCGTTCGCTCGTCACGCCGAAGACCCGGGTTCGATTCCCCACATGGGTACAATGTGTGAAGCCCATTTCTGGTGTCCCCCGCCGTGATATTGCTGGAATATTGCTAAAAGCGGCGTAAAACCATACTCACTCACTCACTCAGGCCCAGACTCATCATGATTAAGTGAGTGAGTGAGTTTAGTTTTACACCGCACTCAGCAATATTCCAGCTATATGGCGGCGGTCTGTAAATAATCGAGTTTGGACCAGACAATCCAGTGATAAACAGCATGAGCATCGATCTGCGCAATTGGGAACCGATGACGTGTCAACCAAGTCAGCGAGCCTGACCACCCGATCCCGTTAGTCGCCTCTTACGACAACATCATGATTAAGATTTGTGTTTATCTCCGTGGTTAAAGCAATGGCTGAACAAGCAACTCTGGTATTGTAGTGCTGAACGAAAAAGTGCATCTACGAAGGCCCGAACCGAAAGCGTACCGTTACACTAAACAGATTAACAAGGATTTTACTGTTTAAAAATCCATTTCAGGTTTTGACTTTGTGAATATTTAGTGTACAAATAGAAGTTAACTTTAGAGCATTACGCCGGCAATATTGTATTTTTATCACGTGTTTTGTCGGAGGGAAGGGAACTCGGTCGGAAGAGAGACCCGGTACCCCCGAGTTCCTTCCAGGGAAGGTTAATGTGGGGTCGCGCTGCAGTAACCGGTAGCATGTGGGGGTGGGGCAAGACTTGCGTAAGACAATAATATAACTTACATGTTGTAAGGAACTGGGGTGATCGGTCAAGCGTTAACATCGAGGTCGCTGAGGCGAATGTGTTCTGAAATTTTGGAACAACGATTATGATAATTTCTAGTTAAAGGTTAAGCTGTTTTGTTTGACTCATGTCAAACTACATTACGTAATCTACCGTGGTAGTGTTAAATGTCCTAACGTAGTTGTGTTTTGGGTAACAAAGGCCATGTTTCCACTTTCCAAACAATACGGTGATGCATTGGTACATGGCAAGCGTTAGACACGAAGGTCATTACACATGTTTTTAAACCACTATTTGCTCTTTGCAGCCATTGTTTAACAACGCCATGTTGAATATGTACTTGGAGGGTGAAGGACGATGATCACGTTCGTGACGTGTGTGCACTCCGCGCGTCTGTCAAAAGGCCCGCAGCACTTGTCAGGTCGTTTGTCTTCACGCGCTCATTGTTTCACACGTCAGAACGCATGCACGTGCAACAAAAGATAGCTCATGGATTTAGTAATGAATCATTCTCTGACTGTTACAGTTTGTTTGCTAACCCGAATCGCGTGATCAAAATCGATATGTGCAGTCATCTCTGTTCTGTTACTGTTAAATTCGAAGTTAAAATTGCCCTTTGATGGAAATGTATAGTTTAACACACACAGAGACAGACAGACAGACAGAGAGAGAAAGAGATTTAATGTCTTATAGTTTGACCTACGTTCTATTTTATATGCATACAATGATATTAGACCTACGTTCTATTTTATATGCATACAATGATATTAGACCTACGTTCTATTTTATATGCATACAATGATATTAGACCTACGTTTTATTAAATATGCACACAATGATATTATGTACACAATGATATTAAACATAAATTATTGAGTGGTTTTAGATAAAACCTCTGGAATCTACTGAGTTCGGCGTTAGACAACAAACAAAAGCACTGCCATTATTTACCCTCACGAGTTAACACAAAGTGAAGCTTTTGTTTCTAAACTGGAGGAAGTTCAAATGTATAAACTTACCTAGTACATATTTACGTACATATATAAAACACTACATCTTTCAGTAAATACCAGTCTCATCCTCGTGATTCAGGGTATTGTGTGTCCGTTCTATATTATAGTCTGTAGAACTCCATCGACATATGGTCGCATGAGTACGAGTTAGGCAAATGGTTAAAGAGCTAGTTCGTCAGGCCGAAGTCCCGGTTCTATCCCAACCGTATATACAACCAGGGAGACTATATAACGTGTGGTAGATTATCCCTGATACAACGTTAGAAGCCTAGCTCTGATATTCTAAAATGCTGCTGAAAGCTACGCACTGACTCTCCCCTCATTACTGCAGTGATTAACAGACGCAGGTCTCAGGTGAAGTGGGTTTTGTTTAACAGGGCTTCTACCGTATTGAAATGTGATGCCTGTTTCAAACGTTAACACTTGGTGGAACACTGGTGAAACTTGGTGCCAACGAACCCAGACACATAATCGGGGGCGAACAGGTGTTTAAATTACTTTGGTAATTTAGAGTCTGGCTCAATATTTTTAAGGTATTACGGCAGTATGTACACCGGCGCCTGTCGATGTGTCATCGCTCCGGCTGTGACGTCATCCTATTGTCCTCAACATGAATTTTGTTCCGGGTAGTGACATAGCCTGAACAACCAAACACCCCTACATAAATCTTAGACCATTCCAAACATCCGCACGAGGCAAAAATGTGGTCGGCGGGCGCCACGGAATGCACGTGCACCTTCCGCGCGGAGCCTTTCATCGAAACAAAGGGTCACAGTTCGCGTACCTGCGCATGCTTCCGGCGACTGTTGAATTATTTATGTCACAGAAAGACCTCGAAAGCGTGTATTCGTGAAAATAATGCACTGAGGTGTTTTGGGACCTCGACGTAATACACGATATTTACTGTTTCGTCGAATGGTATAATAAACCGACACGTGTGGTCCGTGCAAAACTCGCTGCGCTTGAATCCGACCGTCGGTCTTTGCGCCATTGTTTGTTCTGCGAGATCGGTGTTAGCACAGTTCGTGTCTAGTCAGCCAGGCATACAGATCGCTCCAAGAGGAGGCCATTGGTTTCTGATGGAACCAGAGAGCTTACAGATGACGCTCAAGTAGGTATGAGGAGAACATTCACACACTGGGTGGCAGCACGGGAATTATTTAATATCTGGCGCTCAGGCTTTATCTCGTGTGGTCACTTGTGGTTCTCGTATCAGATTTTCTTGGTGAACACTTTATACGCAGATCGTAAACAAGTAACGATGAAGTGTTGCTTGAACGTTGGTTCACAGTGTTTCAATTTCCGCGTTAATTAGAAGCTTGACTTCATATACACGATAAAGAAAATATACTCAGAAGAACGGAACAGAATTTCAGTGCACTCGGGGTGAGCGAGTTTGGTTTTACGCCGCTTTTAGCAATATTCTAGCAATTGCGGGGGACATCAGCAAAATGGGCTTCACACATTGTACCCATGTGGAGAATAGAACACGGGTCTTCGGCATGTCGAGCGAACGCTTTAACCACGAGGCTACCCCACTGCCCACAGTGCACTCGGACGCTATCCGGTAAAGATGGAAGTGTGGTAGCCTAGTGGTTGAAGTATTCGCTCATCACACTGAAGACGGGTTCGATTCCTCACGTGGGTACAATGTGTGAAGCCCATTTCTGGTGTCCCCCGCTATTGCTAGAATATTGCTAAAAGCGGCGTAAAAAGTAAGTCGCTTACTCATTTAACCGGTAAAGAGGAAAGAGGGGTAGCCTAGTGGTTGAAGCGTTCGCTTGTCACACTGAAGACTGGGTTCTGTTTTCAACATGGGTTGTACTATGCGTGAAGCCGATTCTGGTGTTCAAGAGCGTGATTTTGCTCGAAAGTTACTAAACGCGGCATACAACAGTACTCTTTCAGCATGTCCAGCAGCATAATTCGTGAAGCCCAGACCCAAATATAAGCATTGGTTCTTTTCGTTAAAAGTGCCATACAATTTGGAGGTGTCGACGTTTTTTCCTGTTCTGTAAAATACCGTTTTACCGGTTCAGACATGAAAACGATACGTATTGCCATACATAAAACCGATGCCTTTGTTCTCGTTGACGTTTGGGCGGTAGGGTAGTAGGGCTGCGCAATTTTTCATTCAGGCCTTTGCGGAAATGTTCGTTGACGTTTGGGCGGTAAAGGGTACTCAAGCCTAGTGATTTTGTTGTGTTTTAGCCTAAGATTATGTTTTTGTTTTAAAACGTTCATGCAATATATTGCAGTACATGCTTTCGCATCGCAATATGAAAATTCTCTGCAATAGGCCTGGGTTAAAACGTTCAATCCTCACGCTGAAGGCCAGAAATCAAGTCCCCTTATCTGTAAATATGTGAAGCCCATTTCTGGTGTTGCCCGCCGTGATATTACTGCATTATTGCTAAAAGCGGCGTAAAACTAAACACACTCACTCACTTGTTGACGTTTGGCCAGCAAATACCGTATAATGGTTCCATTAGAGCTTAGTCATTCCCCATGCCTCCGACGCCCTATCTATACCTCGTTGTCGTTGATATATGATGCACACTCGACCTATGGCCGATCAATGAAAGTCTTTTATTATTTTTGTCATCCGATGTTTATCAGACGTGTGGCTGTGTTAACGAGGGCGGCCTTCAACGACTGTCATCCAGTAGGCCCACTAGGTCTATACACGTGACATTCTGTATATTGTAATTCGACTATTTGGGTGATAAAAGGTAATATATATATATAGCATCCATTTATTGTTGTCTGTATGTTGTCTACGTAGAATATTGTGCGTAACGCATGGCCCAGTCTTCAATGGCTGTGCAATTTCACTATACAGAGTTGCGTCCCTTAGGTACGCCTGTGAATCCAATCCCAGTTTGGTCCGATTATGTTTCAAGAATGCTGATAAAAGAAACGCATACCAAATTCACTCACGTTAAAAAGCAGAAAAGATTTTTTAGATTTTGAAGTCTATTTAAGAAAAAGTTATAGATATTGTAACTTATATTGTCATGCGCAGTCTTTTCAGGTACCGCAATTTTCTGTGCAGAGTTGCTCCCCTTTGCACACGCCCGGAATCCGTGATCATGGGATCAAATCCCTGTTCGCCCCGACGGGTTTCATCAAGAAGTGCTACCATGGCCACGATCGCGAACTCCTGGGTACATGCAGTTGTTTAGTTGTTCTACAACCATGAGGGGCGGTAGGGTAGCCTAGTGGTTAGCTTTCGCTCCTCACGCCGAAGGCCCGGGTTCGATTCCCCACATCGGTACAATTTGTGAAGCCCATTTCTGGTGTCCCCCCGCCGTGACATTGCTGGAATATTGCTAAAAACGGCGTAAAACCATAGTCAGTCAGTCAGTCTACAACCATGAGAAACAGATTGTGGTGTGGGGCCTCACCACACACACGTCATACCAAAACTACATTAGACCCGTGAAGGTCCGGGTTAGAATATTGATCTTCAGTAACCCATGCTTGTAAGAGGCGGCTAACAAGATCGGGTGGTCAGGCTCACTGACTTGGTTGACACGTGTCATTGGTCCAAATTGCGCAGATCGATGCTCATGCTGTTGATCACAGGATTGTCTGGTCCAGTGTCTATTTACAGACCGCCGCCATACAGCTGGAATATTGGTGAGTGCGGCGAAAAACTAAACTCACTCACTCCCAAACTACATTAAAGGATGTGAGATCGTGTTACCCTGTCTGCGGTGATCTGTTTGCAAGGGATACAACTTAGACTTAGGCACATCTTAAAGTGGGTGTGGTATGTTGTGTCTAGCACCATAAGTTCGGACTAGCGCGTACACGCACACACGTGCACGCATGTCGATGTAGAAGTTCTTGACCGTTTAAACTCATTTCACCTCGCCCTATACAAAGCGGCTGACGGGATCGGGGGATTATGCTCACTGACTTGGTTGACACGTGTCATCGTATCCCATTTGCTTATATCGATGCTTAAAATGCCAATCACTGGATTGTCTGGTCCAGACTGGATTATTTACAAACCACCGTCATATACCTGGAGTGCGCTGTTAAACAAACATGAAAGAGACTGTACATTATTGTTGGGCATTTCTTTGACAGGGTTCGAATCCACACCAACAAATCACTTAGCTTTCGACTCTTTCGTGGCAGAGCATGACGTACTCAACCTCATCTTAGGAATCGGACAGAGATGGCGGGGGTTTAGAGTTACCCAAACAAATCCTAGGTTCGTGGCGGCAACAAAAGCAGTTCTCCACAATCTATCGACAGAATTTGAGATATGAGCAATCTTGCAATCGATTCCGTCTGTGGACGATAAAGACCCCTTTAACGCAGGCTATCAGATCACGTGACCGATATGCACGTTGGGGGGCAGCTGTCATGGTGCATTACACTCTCATAATAAACGGTTAGTGTGACTGTATTTTCTAGCGGTTGCATATACATAATATCATAACGTGTGCGTCTCGAAATTTCTCCCGGGAGAAGAGGAATATCCCTGCCCCACCTCCTGTACCTCGATGATAGGAACGAGATGGTATCTGATGTTGTTAAAAAGGGGAGGGAGAGGAGGATCTTGGTGCTTTGTAGAGAAAGATGAGCCTGAAGCTGAATCAGAGGAAACCACAATGTTTTTGTTCCCCGCCTCAAAGACAAATTTCCCCAACCAGTATTTCAGGAATGTGACCGGTCTGATAACTATAGTTACGAACAGCATATGTCTTCAGTGAATGTACAGATCGCAAGGGTTATAGTGTTGGGAAACCCCATTGCCAGAGTAACAGTGAAATATGATGAAATATCACGAATAGTGATTGAAACCTATTGAACAGCTATGGTCACTGTGCTGTTGATCACTGGGTTGTCTGGTCCAGAGTCGATTGTTTACAGACAGTTGTCATATAGCTGACATATTGCCGAGTGCGACGTTAACAAACTCTTGTGAACACAATTCCCAATGTGCTGTTTTCCGAGAATGGTTTTATAGTAAAAACGCCTTGGAGTTAAAGCGTATCAAACTAAGAAAGATAACTCTTTATATCAAACCGAGAGTATGTATCATGACCAAGCTGCACCTGGTGGAGGTCAAGGCCAGCGCTCCAGGCGTTATGGGGATGTATTTATTTCTCTTAAATAAATAGCTCTACGAAATGCAAATAAACACCGTTCACTTCAAGGGTATTTGTGAGTACTTTCAGAAAACCTAATTTAGTGTTGTAAAACACGAACACAACCATTTACAGCCTGGCCGCCTATCCCAGTATCCCTGTCTGAAGGTCATGTCATGTGTGGCCTCGTCTCTAGGCCGCCAGTAGTTCATTCTAACAGTCAAATGCTTTCTTTCCAGAATAGCTTAAACCTCTCTTTCACAAGAGGCTAAAAGCTATGATTATAATTCACCATGCATGTAAATGGTTGTAACTTGTTTAGTAAAGCATCAATTGTTTCAGATTATGGTATTTGTTGCTATACATTTGCTGTAATCAGCCGCCATAGCAACATGAGTGTATTGTCATGTCTATGTGCAAGTATAAGTCTTCAGGGGGCAGTGGGGTAGCCCAGTGGTTAAAGCTTTCGCTCGTCTCGCCGAAGACCCGGGTTCGATTCCCCACATGTGTGAAGCCCATTTCTGGTGTCCCCGCCGTGATATTGCTGGAATATTGTTAAAGCGGTGTAAAACTTAACTCACTCACTCGTTATGAAGAGTTGCATCCTTGCAAACCCACCATTGTTGGTTCGAATCTAGGTTTGTCCAGTTTATATGTTCAGGTTTGTCAGCACCATACCCGGACTCCTTGGGTTCAAACTGGTAAATGTCTGAAACCTGCGTTACTCCGGGCTTTCCTCCCACATCTGCCGTCATGTCACTGGCTAAGTGTTGAAGGTCCTTACTTTTGAACGTGGGTGTTCTCCTAGGTATTGCTTTACACCAGTCGTTTTAAAGTGGGAGACAAACCTCAAATTACTTTCTTCTCAAATCAATTGTCTTGTACTGATCAATTATGCTAACCATTATCCATTGAGTGAGGAGAAGCTTGTATTTCGTAAGAGGCGACTAGCTGGATCGGGTGGTCAGGCTCGCTGACCTGGTTGATGCATATCG
Organism: Haliotis rubra; assembly: GCF_003918875.1. NCBI lineage: Eukaryota > Metazoa > Mollusca > Gastropoda > Lepetellida > Haliotidae > Haliotis > Haliotis rubra. The sequence goes on along the minus strand of NW_025765625.1, from coordinate 135,310 downwards.
TCATATCCCAGTTGTGTAGATCGATGCTCGTGATGTCAACCCCTGGATTACCTCGACGTAAGATTTGATTATTTACAGACCACCATAATATAGACGTGGTATTGCCACGACATTTGATAAGAAACAGATTTTAATCATGCATGCGACCAAGGTGTGCAATTGCTGATACAATTTCTGTCTCATCAGGTCTTACCAAATGCTCGGGGTTGGTTTTACGTTATCATTCTTAGAACAAATGTGAGGCACATTGTTGTATTTTATCCCCGATTGGATGATGTGAGTTCATACAAGAGAAAAATAATCTTGGATCTTTGTATAGAAATATACTGAACAGCAAAAGAAACGCAAGTTTCGAAAAAATGAAATTTCATCAAGGTAAACGTTCATGTTTATGGAACGTTCATGGTAAAGTGACGTAATGATCACATATGAGATGATGTCATGCAATTTGACGTCCATACGAACCATTCGCACAAACACACCAACAGTGCAGCAAAACCATAATTTTAGCACGTGCGTCGACGGTTCTGGATGGAAAGCATGCATTTCACTCTGAGGTATTCTTTATAAAGGTTTGTGTCATAAAATAGTTCAGTATTGACGCTAGGATGTGTACACGCCACACAAACGATGCCTAGACTAACGATTGAGCAGAGGGGAATGGCCATTGGAAAGATGCACGGAGGTAGCTCTGCAACCGCTGTAGCTAGGCAATTGGGCTGTCATCTTACCACATTACACGACTTGCTCAACGTCATCAGCAAACCGGGGTTGCTGCTGATCGTCCCTGTACCGGACGGCAAGGAGTGACAACTGATACGCAAGATCGGTTCATCCGGGTCACTCATCTAAAGAACCGAACTCAAGCAGAAACAGTAACAGCAGCCTTAGTTCTTGGGTCAAGTGGAGCAGTGTCCACCGATACGATTAGACGTCGTCTTCGGGCTGCTGGAATCCACTGCCGACGGCCATATGTGGGGTCAGTTTTGACACGTCAACAACGCCAGCAGCCCTCACACAGCAAGGGTGTTGATGGATCATCTGGCTCAGAACAACGTTAACATTTTTCTATGGCCGTCTCTTTCCCGGATATGGCTCCCTTTGAACATTCTGGGACGAAATTGGACGAAGGATTGGGGCAGGTAGACAGCCACTCACACTTGCTCAATTGGAATACAGCTTGGTGTTTGAGTGGAACCAGTTGCCTCAGGCAGTCTTTCAGACTCTAGTGAACTCAATGAGGCTACGTTGCACGGCCTGTGTGCAAGCTCAAGGTGGCTATCCGCGCTACTGTCATTTTTCGCGTTCAGGGGTATCTCCATTTGACGGACTGTGATCAATTTGAACTTATTGCAATTCAATGTCAACAGCAACTTTCAACTGTTAAATTGACAGTGTTTTCTATAGAATAAATGATTAGACATGATTTTGGTTGTCTTCTATTAAAAAACTTGACAAAAAGCCAGACTTGCGTTACTTTTGCTGTTCAGTATATGAATGAGAGGAAACCCTAATATTTTTTTATTCCCGCCACAAAGACAATCTGAAGTCAGTAGTCAGGAATGTAAAGAATCTGAATGTTAATCCGTGTCAAACTGTTCTGCCTATATTCCAAAAGAAGCCCTTAAGTTGGCTTGACTTAGACAACATCGACGATTTCGTTTTGATGTTGATACGTGTGAAAGGCAGTTGGGCAATCTTTGTATTAAAGCGTTGGTTCATCGCGCTGAGGTCTGGGTTCAATTCCCTACATGGGTATACTCTGAAGCTGTTTTATTTTATTCCAAATGCGGTATAAAACATACTTATGTGTGTGAAATAGAATCCTTGTTACGTTCTTGGATCCCAGAGCGTCGTAAAAACGTTTACAGCTATATTTGAAAAAGAATCGCAATGGGGTGTTATCAGATGTTCAGGTTTCGTCAATCAAACCGCTTGTCATCAGAACCCTACCTTTAAACATGACGTTTTCCAGGAAGTATAATTCAAAGGCGTTACAATGAGCTCAAAGCCTGAAGGACGTGCAGCCTGGTTCCCTGAACCAAAGGCCCGGGTTCTATTCCCCACATGGATACAATGTGTTAAGCCCATTTGCGGTGTCCACCTGCGTGATATTCCTGGAATATTGCTAAAAGCGACATAAAACTAAACTCACTCACTAGATTCCTGAAATGCCCCTGAAGCGCGAGCGCAGCATACCCGGGAAACCAGACAAGAGGTCGGGAGTCAGACTGAGCAGGCAATAGCTGTTAACGTCTTTCCTGTGAGAACTTGAACATGGGGCTAAAGGAAGAAGCTGTTTTCAATGGTACACGGACACTTCAATTTGCCGTTTTGGTTAATCTAGTTCAGATAATTTATCTGGGAGATATAACGAAGTGCGCCATGATTGAAATGTTGAGTGATTGAACTGTGTTTAACCGAGTCAGTAATTCCCAATCTATCTGCCTCGAGATTGAGATATTGACCCCAATTCCAATAGAGAGATAGTCTAGCTGCACGGTAAGATGTGGGTTTTGTTAACTGCTGGCATGTATTTCTTGGACTTGAAGGGGGCACGGTAGACTAACGCTTAGTCTCTGAATATATATAATTTTGATAGTAACAAACAAACCCATTTAAATTGAAAAGGAGCCCCAGAGATTCAGATTCTGAACCTCAGGAGATTTAAACTTACTTCAATTAGGGATTTGGGGTTGCAGAGACGGTTTGGCAGTAGGGAAAATAAAGTGGTTCAGGGACTGTGAGACAGACTAGGGGCGCAGGTGTGTAGTGCTGCATCTGGAACCTGTGGTTCGAATCCCTGAGTCCAGGGTGTTCATCACCACACTACACCACAGTCTAACCTAGGCGGGCCGCCCATCTGTGCGCCTGGTTATGACTGAAGTATATGTATGTACTGTTTATACAGGGTTAAACTCTCGTGAACCATTTGTAGCTGCATGGAAAATTGGGAGTATAAAATGGCCTTCAATCATTGTAGTTTTCTTTTCAGTTTCATCTGTTCCTTTCCTATCATGTCCTTTACGATTTAAACGGATTTAGTAATTGTTAGCATCCTATTGCAAGTCGGAAGTGTCAACTAAATTGGGAGCCCGTCGGAATTGTGGGTAATAAATGCTGGACATGAAAAACTACCAAATGGAACAGGTGGTGAGTGTGAAGCTGTACAGACCGATCGTAGCCCGAAGGTGATCATACCTTCATTGACACAGGGCAGCTCTATTGCAAATGTTCTGTTCTACTCATGGGCGGATCCAGGTATTTTGAAGGGGGTGGGGCGGGTGGTTTTAACCCCCTGAAGCCCCCCATTGGCTCCGCCAACGCTAAAAAAAATCTTCAATGTGGTCTTATGTCATTTTCAAAGGGGGCGGTGGGGTAGCCTAGTGGTTAAAGCGTTGGCTCGTCACGCCGAAGACCCGGGTTCGATTCCCCACATGGGCACAATGTGTTAAGCCCATTTCTGGTGTCCCCCGCCGTGATATTGCTGGAATATTGCTAAAAGCGGCGTAAAACTAAACTCAGTCAGTCAGTCATTTTCAAAGCGTGTGTGTGTCTCCTTTCCCCCCTCCTCTCTGGATCCGCCAATGCTACTGCACCCAGGTTTCGGGACTTTTGACCTAAGATGATGGCGTTTGACCTACTGCTTGTAGTATCAATCACTGGATTGTCAGGTGCCTGTAATGAGACCTGTAATACGAGTAACGATAATTCACTGATACGCAAGCTAAAGGTTGACATTGTTCTGTGTATGCATGAAACATCACATTTATTATTTACAAAGCTTCGAGCGTACTTGAACGCAATAGGTTTAATAGGAATGGAGCTTTCACATAAATATTTGCGTAATTTACGCAGATACGCAGCTTATCTGTACCTGATGATAGTTGTACCCCGGATTTACATTGCTTTTGACTGGGATCTTTCAGAATGTGAAACAGACTTTAATTCCTACCATATCTAACAACCTGTGTTGGCATTATACTGCCGGGGCCTCATTGACTGCCGAGTCTGTGGTCTGACCCCTTTTCCAAATTACGCGGAAACCCTTAGAATTACCTCTGCGGATTTGATAGCGTTTGGCATTCATTCTGTCACGTGATCAGGTTGTTCTGACCCAGCCCGCCTAACACTGCTTTCGCGATTCACGTGCTTCCTGAAAACTCTTTACCTATTGCTATGAATTTGTTGGTGAATGACAGGGACTATCCATTGACTACCGGTTCCACAGATGGAACTCTGATATAATATCAGATTATTGGAGGGTGCCAATTGGTCTGATTCGCCTCTTCAGTCAATCGTCTCTCGCACAGGTGTTGACCAGTAGACTGGCCAAATATTCCCTCATATTATGTACGGGCGGTAGGGTAGGTAGTTACTTCAAGTGTTCGCTCGTCACGTGGAACGACCGGGTTCGATTCGGGTCCGGAGACCGGGGTACAATATGTGAAGCCAATTTCTGGTGTTCCCCGCCGTGATATTGCTGGAATATTGCTAAAAGCGCCGTAAAACTATACTCACTCACTCATGTCGATGTAAACAATAAGAAGCATCTCTTACACAAAAAGAATGTAATCGAGTCTGAAACAGACAATCCAATGACATCCCGAGGATCGGTCCCCTCAGTGGGGTACAATTACTTGCATCAAACAACTCAACCAGACTAACCACCCTTTAGTTGTTCTATACTCTGTAGTCTGCTAAAGGCTTAACTCGAACTGCACTTACGAATGCGTAAGACCTTGTGTTATGTTTATCCTAAATCCTAAAACCGAATCTATTAGCTTCGGCTAGTGCTGTAACTATCGATGGATTGCAGCTGTCGAGTCTCCGATAGCAATTAATCGATAGTAGAAACTTGCAGCTTCATTGAGTTTGTTTTAACAGTTTACTTGATCTGGGTTTCAAGTTTCTTGTCAGTTGTTAAAAGAGACTGAAACTACTTCAAGTTGTTTTTATTTCATATATAAACTATACATTCATTTCATACCCATGAATTTGAGATCCGGGTTAGAATGTTGATCTTCAGTAACTCGTGCTTGTACGAGGCGACTAACGGGATCGGGTGGTCAGACTCGCTGACTTGGTTCACACATGTCATCGGTTCCCAATTGCGCAGATCGATGCTCGTGCTGTTGATCACTGGATTGTCTGGTCCAGACTCAATTATTAACAGACCGCCGCCATATAGCTGTAATATTGCTGAGTGTAGCGTAAAACTACACTCACTCACTCCTACATTCATGTGGGAAATGACTTCAAATGAGACAATTCAAGGAGAGAAAAACTGTTGCGATAGTATTGTAATAGTTGGTCTCAATAGACTATTTCTTTCGCAATAGTATGTTGCAATAGATTATCCCTATCGCAATAGTTGTTTCCCCCTCAATGGTCACCACAAGCTTCGGCCCACTGAAGAAGCGGTAATTATCCCCCGCAACGCGTTTTGGGGTATTAAAAATGGACTCCGTCCGTGCGTCCGTCCTTCCGTGCACATTTGTCTTTTCCGGAGCAGAACTCTAAAACCGTTCACTATTTCTTCACCAAACTTGGCACATAGATAAATCTGGTGGTGTACTGGTGCCTTTTGGTAGTTTTGGAATTCTGAATAAAATGTTTTTGGCATTTCCATGGCAACAAGTTTTGACTTAGCCTGAAATTTGTGGTAGTACACTTTTCCGGAGCAGAACTCTAAAACCGTTCACTATTTCTTCACCAAACTTGGCACATAAATAGATCTGGTGGTGTACTGGTGCCTTTTGGTAGTTTTGGATTTCTGAATAAAATATTTTTGGCATTTCCATGGCAACAAGTTTGACATAGACTGAAATTGGTGATAGTGCTCCTTTCTGGAGCAGAACTTTCAAAACCTTTCAATACTCTCCTTCCACTTTTCTATATACACACCTAAATATTTGACATAATCATAACTCGTAGACATAATCATGAAGAGTATTTTGCCATTGCGGGGGATATTGACGACTTTGTCTTCTTGTTGCTAATTATCATGAGACGTACACAGATAATGTAAAGGCAGTTTAAAAAGAATTGACAAATATCAACCGTAATTTGTAACTCCTTTTGTAAACGGGTTGTTAATTAGAGATTCAGACATCACTCAATGATACCTCCCAGCTTTTCAGCTCAAACACGAAAGTATCCTTTTCATGAAGGCACGTTAAAGTAAAGGTAATGACTTGCAAATATCAAAGCCGTGATTTTCTTTTTTCTGCACTGGCAAGTATAAGTTTGATGATCAAATACCTGGTTGTTTTCACACTGCATGGCTCCTGCTCACCTGTGGCTCATCACAGCCGCTGTAACTGCCTCGTGATGCAGCTACTTCGTCAACAGCTCGAAAATGTCTGCTAACCATCATGTGTTTGAGAAGACGGTGTAGAGTAGAAGCCTGGAAGGGTACACTGATAGATAGAATACACTGGCTGGGGTGTGATATAGCACTTATAACACCACTGGGATTATACATAAAACGCAACATATGGGTGTAACGGAAAATACTACACACTGCGGTGGAGTGTTATGTAACACTATAGTGGGGTGTTATGGGAAATACAACACGAAAGTTGGGTATTAATACGACGTATGGCAAGCCGTTTTCACACTTAAGAAATACTGATATCCTAAATTGTTTACAGATATCTGCAATATTAATAGAGATATCTTGAATTGAGAACGTCTTGAAAATTGAAATGAATTGAAGATATCTCGAATGGAGATAATTATAGATAAGATTCATGATATCGCAAAATAAATTAAGTATAAGATGAAGCATATTAATGATATTCTGAAAACCATTGCTGATTTCTTAAATTGAATGGGACATACCCATTCTCTTCCCACAGAGGTTACTCCTGTCATATCTTCCTACGTAACCTCTGTTCTAATACGGCCCTTTCATGGTGTGAGCGTTCAAGACTCGTGATTGGAGACAATCAGATTTAGTTGTGCAATCAGCGACGTTGTTTCAAAAGTGACCATTCGCATGGCTTCGGTAATTTCCGTATACTTCGAGAAAACTAAACCTCTTCCTCTGCGCGATGCGCAAACGTTTCTTCTAGACAGAACTCAGTCATGTTATGGCGGATCAGTGGCGTCTCCATCGCCCTCGTTGACAACGGACAAGCTAGCCATTAAACGTCTTGTGTGTAACATCAACACAAGTCCCCGTCAGAGGGGGAAATTTGTGGCCTCACATTTGCTTGTGTTAGTCATGTTGAATCTAAGTCGATGTAACACGTGTTCTGATTGGATAGACAGAAGGGAGATAATTCGTGTTGCGATATTTTGCCGCTAGGGGGTTTTACGAGAAACGGGAAATATGGCCGTATTAGAACAGAGGTTACGCAGGAAGATATGACAGGAGTAACCTCTGTGGGAAGAGAATGGGGACATACCTTGAAATTAAAGATATCTCAAACTGAGAATGCATTGAGAAATTACTGACAGCTTAAATCATTTTAAAGATATCTTGAATTGGAGATATCTTGAAATGAATTGAAGATATCTCGAATAGATATAATTTAGCCGTTCGTTACTTGTATTATAGATACATGTATCAATAATTGACGAGTGAAGATCCGGGGTAGAATAGGTCTTCAGCAAACCATGCTTACCACAAAAGGCGACTATGCTTGTCGTAAGAGGCGACTAACGGGATCGGGTGGTCAGACTCGCTGACTTGCTTGACGCATGTCATCGGTTCCCAAATGAGCAGATCGATGTTCATGCTGTTGATCACTGGATTGTCTGGTCCAGACTCGATTATTTACAGACCGCCGCCATATAACTGGAATATTGCGGCGTAAAACTAAACTAACTCACTCACTGTATCAATACTTGATTTTAAGATATCTTCAAAATTAGTATTAATGAGATTTGATTTTATATATCAGTAATTGTAATTGTTTTATTGATATCTTAAACACATTAGAGATATCACGAAATATTTCCTTGATAATACAGTTACATTTTACGATATCAGTAATTCTAATTTGGATATCAGAAATTAATTAAAGATATCTTTAATTATTTACAGATATCAAACATTATTGATATCTATAAATAGAATACAGATACCTTTAAGACAAATGAAAATATCATTAATTTCCTAATACATGTGAACACGGCTAGTGATAACGTCGTACTGTAGTAGGGATGATGAAAGACAGGCAAACAGCTGGTGCGGCTATATTTAGAAAAGAACAATTGATTCCAGACACCCCTAGCTGTAGAACAGACCCCTACAGACCGGCACCGGTGTATCCAGGAATGTTGGTGAGCGTTAGGTCTGGTTACGATATGTGTACAGAAACTACAGGAGAACAACCCTTGTAAATGTACAGTTAGAAACAGAACTGAAGTGTTACACGAGGAGTTCTTGTAAGGCTAGACTAACAACTAGTCTCTGAAATGAACATATTTTACTGAAAAAAGTTCATAGTAAAAAAAAATATAATATAATAAAAAGGAGCCCTGAGACTTTCTTCATTTTCTGAGGAAATCTAGACTTGCCACATTTTCTAGACTTGCGTGGGCTTTCTTGGATATATTTGCTTCAGGGTCTGTACAACAGACTATTGTAAGGCATGCTGTTTGAGTAGTTCATGACAACGTTCACAGTGATAACGAAGAATACGTTCCAGAGTATGTCAGCCCCATCCTGTCAGAGTGACATCGATGTTTATGACAGACATATTCAAATTAGTTTTCGTTTGTTTCATTGATGCGTCTGTTGATCAGCTAGGGTCGAGGGTGACCCACTTGTCTAATGGTTTGGAAAGTGCGAGAAAGGATTATTTTCTGTTCGAATCCGAGTTTTGTCACGATTAAATTTCTAAAAGATGTCAACGCCACACCAGAGTTCGAAAGTCAAACACCAGTTTCACTTTCCTGTTTCCTTCCACCTAATATGACACGTTGTGAAAATGCATTTTTGTAAAACTGTTAAAAAGAGTTCAGCACAACCAATTCTTACAGCCTTTTTCCACCATGGATTTTCTGACGTTGAATTTAGATTCAGCTTCATAATTAACAGCAGTTGAAGACACTTTAGGCCATAAAAAAATATATGTTCGTTTCCTATTACATGATTTAAATAGAATAGGTGGGTCGATTTTATCTTCTTTTTTTACTTATTTGTTTTTTAGTAGCACCAGGTGGGTACCTGAGAGTCTTCAAGGATACTATATCATGTTCTTAAAATGCCTTGTGACGAAACATTGAAAGATATCTATATCAAGTCATTATTCATGTTATTTATTTGCAGGATTTGAATAGGGTCGGACATTTTGGTTTGGCCTTATTGGGGTAATGGAGAGGAGCTGGTGATGGGGAGAGGGGGGTTTGAGAGTGTATACTGACTCGCAGAGGTAATTCATTCTGCTCCTTTAGCAACGGAACTTTATCTACAAGGCGTTGAGAATCGCTGAGAGTACAAATGGTGTTTATAAACATGACATACACAACCGTTTAATGTTTGCTGCACATCATCTTCTAGGCCTTGTCGAATGCCATCATCTGCTCACATTCAGACACTACTTCCGGTGTGACTCGTTTTCATTAGAGCACATGCGTATTTGAACTTCCGTTTTTGAAATATATTCCACATTTCTGTTCTTCTTTTTCTATTGTTTCTCTGTTTGTATATCCTGTCTTTCGTAACAATAAAGATAAACGGAACCTTTTTCACAACGAGAATTGTGCTCAACACTTCAAACAAATTGACAGTTTGCTTCGAATCCGAAGTTAAGATATGTTTAGATTTGATAATATTTTTTAGCTTTGTCCTTTGACATATTTCTAATGGAGATTCTGAATCATTGAATGGGATATGAGCATGGGCTTTTGAAACGGTGTTTCGAGATCATGGTCATGGTGTTTTCCATTTTCACTGATGTGAGGTCAGCATTTGTCCATTGGAAATAGGAGCTGTTTGTCATGACGTCAGTCCCAACCCGATGTTGTTGTAAATGGGTCCAGATTATTATCCCCCGCAACGCGTTTTGCGGGGGTTATTAAAATGGACTCCGTCCGTGCGTGCGTGCGTGCGTCCGTCCGTCCGTCCGTGCACATTTGTCTTTTCCGGAGCAGAACTCTAAAACCGTTCAATATACTCACCAAACTTGGCACATACATGGATCTGGTGATGTACTGGTGCCTTTTGGTAGTTTTGGAATTCTGAATTAAATATTTTTGGTGCTTCCATGGCAACAAGTTCGACTTTGACTGAAATTAGTGGTAGTGCTCTTTTCCGGAGCAGAACTCTAAAACCGTTCAATATGTCTTCACCAAACTGGGCACATAGATAGATCTGGTGGTGTACTGGTGCCTTTTGGTAGTTTTGGAATTCTGAATAAAATATTTTTGGCATTTCCATGGCAACAAGTTCGACTTAGCCTGAAATTGTGGTAGTGCTCCTTTCCGGAGCTGAACTCTAAAACTGTTCACTATTTCTTCACCAAACTTGGCACATAGGTAGATCTGGTGGTGTAACAAGTTTGACTTAGACTGAAATTGGTGGTTGTGCTGCTTTCTGGAGCAGAACTCTAAAACCGTTCAATATTTCTTCACCAAACTTGGCACATAGGTAGATCTGGTGGTGTACTGGTGCCTTTTGGTAGTTTTGGATTTCTGAATAATTTTTTTTGGCGTTTCCATGGCAACAAGTTTGACTTAGACTGAAATTGGTGGTTGTGCTCTTTTCCGGAGCAGAACTCTAAAACCGTTCAATGTTTCTTCACCAAACTTGGCACATAGATTGGTCTGGTTGTGTACTGGTGCCTTTTGGTAGTTTTGGAATTTTGAATAAAATATTTTTGGCATTTCCATGGCAACAAGTTCGACTTGGTGATAGTGCTCCTTTCTGGAGCAGAACTTTCAAAACCTTTCAATACTCTCCTTCCACTTTTCTATATACACACCTAAATATTTGACATAATCATAACTCGTAGACATAATCATGAAGAGTATTTTGCCATTGCGGGGGATATTGATGACTTTGTCTTCTTGTTGAAATAGAATGGAAATATTATACACTGGATAATAGAAGATCATTTATTTACTTGCGTCAAAGAAGATGTTTACATCTTGTCTCGATATAACCCTACACCTCCACCCACCTCCGTCTATCGTCGTATCCAACTACATCACCAACTTCATCACCAACTTCCCTGGGCACCGAGTGGAGCGACTTGGTTTACCAGCTTACCAAGGCATGCTGACATTCTATGATCGGTCTTGTTGTTGTCTTACCTGTTTTGCAGGACTAATGTTTTCAGTTTGTAAAGAAATGATTTCTTGCTCGTTAACTGAAGATGTTACGGATGCCGCTGGAGACGCAACGACTGCCGGGCGTGCCATGTTACGAGTTTCAACCTGAAACGTGTCATTCCCGTTTCTTCTATACCAGTTCAACTTGCTGAGACACTTGTGTTTTGCAGTACAGATATAATTAGTGACAGGTAACGCCTACCATGCAACACAATACATGTTGGCTTGGTTCATCTGGTGTAGTGACTCGTACAGGGTCGGGCAGAGTTAACTTGCCTTGTTGTCAAGGGACTGGTACAGGGTGGTTCAGGACTAACTTACCTTGTCAAGGCACTCGTACAGGGTCGTGCAGAGTTAAATAACCTTGTTCTCAAGGGACTGGTGCAGGGTCGTTTAGGGCTAACTTACCTAGTTATCGGGATATGGTAGCCTGGTGGTTAAAGCGTCGCTCGGCACGCTAAAGACCCGGGTTCGAATACACGCATGGGTATTGCTGGAATAATGTTAAACGGCGTAAAACCAAACTCACTCATTCACTGACCTCGTATTAAACACAACAGTTTCCGTGTGGTAGCCAAGTGTTTAAAGCCTTCACTCGTCTTTACTGTGATCCGGGTTCGATCCCCATACTGGTAGAATGTTTGAAACTATATAATATCTTCTTTTAATCTGATATTTTATTGCTGAAATCCTGTTACAAAAATGAACCCTCAGTCAGGTTAGTGAAGGGCCCAATATCACATGTTTTAATGTGTAGAAAGGTTTCATGTTTGTGTGTGCATAACTACACACTCACTCACTCACTCACTCACTCTCACTCACACTCATACAACTGCACGCATGAATACAACAGTAACTCGAGTAGTTACTGGCACCGTCCTGTGAGAAATTCATTTTATGGTTATAGATGGTTTAATTTTGCAAACCCGTGATGATCCGGGTTAGAATTGATCTTCAGTAACCCATGCTTGTCGTAAGGGGCGACTAACGGGATCGGATGGTCAGTCTCGCTGACTTGGTTGACACATGTCATAGGTTCCCAATTGCGTAGATCGATGCTCATGCTGATAATCACCGGATCGTCAGGTCCAGACTCGATTATTTCGCAATATAGCTGGAATATTGTGCGGCCTAAAACTAAACTCATTCACTAATTAATTGTGCAAATGTTTATTCAAAAAGTGAATGATACATCATTTATTTATAATTTGCAACATTATTGTGATAGAATGTGGCACCAAACAGCTACCTTGGAACTTTTATCAGTGTGAATATCCCACGTGTGTAGCCGAAATCCAAAGATTGCCTTGTAATATCTAAAACCAGTTACGTCACAGCGCGGTTTGCCACGCTTTCAGCTATTTCACAAGAAGTACACATGTGTTCATTCTTAGAAGGAAATCAGCTGGAGAGAATTTGCCACGTCGACAGAAAAATTTCAACCTATGGGAAGCCAATTACGAAAAAAACTATTGGTCATTCACAACAAAAAAGTGGGGGCGTTGAGTCGTAGGACTAACAGCTACTTCGTTTCCGTGACATTTGTTGCAGTAGTACGTGACTCATCTCCCCAAATTACCGGCAGGAACCTTGGGTTCTGGACCTCGTAGAATGCCAGCTGGATCGCCCCCAGATTGCTTCATGACCGCGTTGTTTACATGCACTCAACACGCAACAACCTCTTCGCTCTCTGTTAAAAAATTACAGCTACTTATGACATTCTTACAAGCATAAACAAAAACGTCGTGAGACATAAATACTCAACACGTATTTGTTATTCAATATTGGTTCAGTTAGCTGCAGGACTATCAGGTGAGCTGAAGGTCCCTTTCTCCTTAATTAGTGTGTGTCGAACAGGTATGAGACAAGGTGTTACAGGTGGACCTACGTTATTCTGATTGCCCGGGTTAGTTGTTTTAACATGCGTAGATGTGATTGAGGCATTGTCCTGGGGTTTCATTTATGATGAGAAGTAATCGCACATAAACAGATATAAATAGAGACACGCGCCGTGCATTTATTTTTATGGAGGTTTTTTTCGCAGACTTTCTTGAGAGATCAGCGTGAAGTAAAAACGAATAGATGACACACTCTCTATAGAAGTAATCTACCGTCTCAGTTAAAATAATTGATAGTCTCCCTTCCAAACCTGTAACGTCTCTGGCCTGAAGAAATATATTCTACTTGTCGAACAAGTTTCATTTTTTTGGGACCGGCTGACCATGTCGCACACGACGACATACACAGGCGTACACAGGCAGACCACCTCGTACACAGGCAGACCACCTCGTACACAGACTGACCACTTCGTACACAGGCAGACCACATCGCACACGACGCCATGCACAGGCGTACACAGGCAGACCACCTCGTACACCATGTCCCACGAACAGATCACGTCAAACATCAATCACGTCATAAAATATGACTTACAAACATACTGTCGCGGCCATAAAATTTCCGAGTCTCATGCTGGGATTCGCACCACGGACCTTTTTACTCTGAAGTCGGAGCCTTGTCCACCTGGCCAAAGGGGTTATTAAAAATCATATCAGTCTAAACATTTAGTGAAAAGGAAGCACAGCTGAACAACACTATTTACTGCCTCGCAGACTGGAGCTAGGAGCATGTTCGACTGTTGAACAGTTGGCATCTCAAGCTGGCGTCGTCAGATTCTGATCTGGGCTCAACCGCAGGGAGAAAATCGTGACATGCCAGTCGATAAATCTTACACGTGCCCATATTGTTTATATTTGATAAAGGTGCTGAGCACCACTTCGAGTAGCATGTAAACGTTTGTCGTGGTCCTCCAGAAATATCGAAAATACATCTTTGTTCTTTGTCGTAAAAAACACAAACGGGGCTTTGTAGGTCTCCAGAACTACGTTATTGAAAAAAAACCAAACTCAAATATATTTACCGTCACAGATGTACTTATCGTTGATGCTGAAGATACCCATATAGACGCGTTTAGCTCATGGCTATGATATCTTGAGTGTGTATATGTATTACATTTTCAACTCCATAGGAAGTATACAACATTATCTTGCAAACGTCAAAATGTACGTTTGTCCTCCAGAAAGAGTATAATCTGAGTAATGTTCAGTCTGAAGATGAGTGAGTTTTACGCAGCATTTAGCAATATTCTAGCAATATCGATATCACGGCGGGGGACACACGTACCCATGTGGGGAATCGAACCCGGGTCTTCGGAGTGAACACTTTAATCACTAGATTACGCCACCTGAAGATGAGACAGGTTCGGGTGGTGCTGGGTGTACAGACTAACGTCCCTTAGACGTGTCAGGATCCGGATATAACATGACTCGGAGCTTTTCAGACACATTAACTATGACAAAACATTATTGCTGAGGAGTTCAACACGTTTATAGAGCTGCAGATAGTCAATAGTGAAAAGTTCTTGAACATTAGCCCTAGATGCTTCAGGGATGTACTTGAGAAAGCATTCAGGACTGCATACAGGTCTGTTTACACATCTGTACGTGTATGCACCATACGCTCTGGGCATGTTTCTTGCACCTATAGAGATATCGGGCACCTTGAGGGCTACACCTTCTATAGTATGTCGTTAATAGTTAGGGTGTTCCAGTTGTTTTAGGTGACTGTGTAGAGTTGCCTCCCTTGGGCACCCCAGAACCCTGATCATTGGTTCGAGTCCGGGTGCGCCCCTATAGTACCACAGCTTAGTTTTTTTTCAAAGTGGAAAATGTCAAAGACGCGAATCCGTCCGCGATTTCCTCGATTATAAAGCAGACACACTCTGAAATAAGTGTAGGACCGCCTCCGTGGTGTAGTGGTTAGAGCGTCCGCCCGGAGAGCGGAAGGTCGCGGGTTCGATCCCCGACCGCGTCATACCAAAAGACGTTAAAATATGGTTCTTGTTAGTCCCTGCCTGGCGCTCGGTATTAATGGGTAATTTTACCTCACCTCACCTGAAATAAATGTGATGATGTTGGAAACGAGGTTAACCCCGATTTGGTCACTTAAACAGCCGTAGTAATACAAGTGTGGACGGCTGAGCGGGCCTTTGTGTAATCATGACATGTAAGACTCTCTTCCCTTTAACTGATATTTCCCCCTGCGTCCATTCGTAACTACTCGCCTCTTTCTGTGACCTACAAGATTAATGCAGTTCCGAATGCTCCTGCATCCATGACCCAACTCGTGCCTTTCCGGGACAAGCCGAATGGATTCTTTTAAGTTACGGAAATATACGAGTGCTGACAAGAGGTCTCATTTGCGACCAACAGGTTGTCCAAAAATAAACCAAACGGATTCTCGTAGGTTACGGGAAAATACGAACGGTGACGAAAAGTGCTTGTCTGCCAATTAGCAACTGCCAATATCGCACCTGCTGCAAACATTTCCCCATTAAGCAGGGGAACCGGAAGCTTGTGTTTCTGGCTCTAACCATCAACACAGGCACCGAAGCACACGTACCTTGAACACCTGTAGGACATGGTGTATGTTTGCAGTGGGATATCTGTTTGTGTGAAAGCAAAAATGTCGCCTTGCCCTAATATAATTAAGTGCACCTCGGCTACACAGAGCATTGTCCTGCTTTGCATGTTAGAGAACAATTCCGTCAGTTGCTAACAGTTTGACTTGACAGTAATCGGGAACATCTATCAACATTATAGTCCGTTTGGCTCAAAAGCGGACCGATGAATTGCAATCGAACTCAGAAACTAATAAACATATAATACTCAATGAAACACTGATCATAATCAAAATATCAGACCAACTCTGAGAGGTGTTTGCACAATTTATGTCCTAAAAATAAAAAAGTTGTTTAACAAACTATCATTAAAATATTGACACAGTTCACTATTTGTTACGAGGGAGGAGTGCAGAGAAAGGGACAGCCAGGTGTTAGGCACGTGCACACGTGCCGACAAAGTTATTGATTCATTAACCTGTGCTGTGCCGTCTCCATCCTTTCTCACCTGGCTGTCCCTTTCTCTGCGCTCCTCCCTCGTAACAAATAGTGAGCTGTGTCAATATTTTAACGATAGTTTGTTAAACAACTTTTTTAATTTTAGGACACATGCTAATTGGGCAATAGATGCTATTCAGCGTATAACTGAATCGGTGGAGATACTTGATCAGGTGCTGAAAGTACGGCAACCCATATGTTATCTGTGGCACTGGCACATCTGGGCACACATGCAGTACAGAAGAACATTATTATCAACTGATAAGCTTTGTGTGTTTGTTGCTTAACGCCTTACTCAGCAATATGCCAGCTACATGGTGGAGGTCTGTCAATGGTCGAGTCTGGACTAGACAATCCAGTGATCAATATCATGAGCATCGACCTACACAATTGGGATACGGTGACGTGTCAACCTTGTCAGCGAGCCTGACAACCCGATCCCGTTAGTCGCCTCGAACGACAAGCATGGGTTGCTGAAGACCAATTCTAACCCGGATCTTCACGGGTATAAACATGGAGGTAATTGTATAGTGCATCTTCCTCTGTGTGGGTCCTGATAGGGTAGACTGTTCAGCGTAAAACACCTGAACAATACTCATAATGTCATATCCCAGTGGCATGGCTTTTCCGGTTCGCCATTTTAGTCACTGGTCAGCTTGGTCCAGAGTTAAACCTTTAATGGTCGTTATGAATTTCGAAGCTGGAACATTGCCGTTTGCGGCGTTTAGCTACATTCCATCACTGAGCCAAGCTCTGATATTAGACTGTGTTCTGACTCTTGATACCGTTTTTGAAGACAGATATGTTTTTATCTGAATATCGTCTTGTTTTCAGCTCTTGTGGTGGTGAGGTGCGAATGTCCTCAAAAAGTCCTCAATATGGCGCAGCTGTGTACGGCAAATCTCGGCATCGATCTTTCTCATTCTGGTCCGCACGAGTTTGTTGAGCTCGGGAAGATAGAGAAGGCCAAGATGGCGTGCAGGTAGGTGTGTGTGCGTGTGCATGCGTGTGGGAAGGAAGGGTTGAGGGTGAGTTTGGTTAACGCCGCCGGACAGTCTGCTTTAGGTAGAAGGAATCTGCCCTGATGATTGACGTACTCCATAGAGTTTAAGGTTGTGTTGTTATACACTCTATTAAGAATCTTTCGCTTGTTAATTCGTACAGGGGCGGTGAGGTAGCCTAGTGGTTAAAGCGTTCGCTTGTTACACCGAAGACCCGGGTTCGATTCCCCACATGGTTACTATGTGTGAAGCCCATTTCTGGTGTCCACCGCCGTGATTTTGCTGGAATATTGCTGAAAGCGTTAAACAAAACTCACTCACTCGTTCGTTATGTAGCTGGTACTGATAAAAAAACTAAGTGATTATGAGGTCACTAACGTGATCGGGTGGTCAGCCTCGCTGACTTAGTTGACACATGCCATCTTATCCCAATTGCGTAGATCGATGCTCATGCTGTTGGATCACTGGATTGTCTGGTCCAGATTCGATTATTTACAGACCGCCGCCATATAGCTGGCATATTGCTGAGTGCGGCGTAAAACTAAACTCACTCACTTATGTGTGAGAAAAGCTCATGTTGTGGATGTTTACGGACAAACAACGATCAGGGTGTATCCGGATTCTGACACAGCTAAGGGACGTCAGCCTGGACACCCTGGACCATCCGTACATGTCTCATCTTCACTTGGGGTAGCCTACTGGTTAAAGCGTTCACTCGTCACACCGGAGACTCGAGTTCGGTTTCCCACATGGGTACAATGTGTGAAGCCCATTTCTGGTGTCCCCCGCCGTGATGTTGCTGGAATATTGCTGAAAACGTTAAACAAAACTCAATCACTCCCTCGCTCTTAATGTAGCTGGATATATACTGGTAGCGACATTACACCCAACTACAAAAACACCCAGTGATTATGTCTGGAAAATGTGAACCGTCGCGACAGACAGTGATCCCATTACGTTATGTCATTCTATAATTCACAATAATGACTTTACAATTGTGTCCGCCTGCACCGCTGGTACCCCCCGCGTCTCGGTCGGTGAAACAACGTTGTGTTGACATCGTCGCATGACACACAATGCAGTGGTATGGCTTTATCACGATCAACTGGAACTATCTGACAACTAATTTGAAGCAGTGTTTAATGTTGTATTGGGCAAGTGAGAAGAGATTGAAGCTGCCCAAAATGATTTAAAGTAGTGTTTGCGATTTGTGGGAAGTGATTTGAACTGGTGTTTGGGATTGGAAAATAACCTGTTTACTTTATGTTAGTTTGTGGAACATCCAGCCAGCCTGATGGTTAGAATGAATGACTTGGCTGATTGTCTGGCGTTATACCGCCATATGTAATGTCAAGCGTTGATCGAGACAGCGCCAACTGCGTTTTGTTGGTATTTTATCCCCCGCCGAGCGTTTAGCCGATGCGGGGCATATTTTAGTATTAAGCTCCGTCCGTCCGTCCGTACGTACGTACGAATTGGAATATCTTAAGAGCCGTTGGCTAGATTCTTTTCATATTTGGTACCTAGGTTCATCACAGTTTAAGAAAGGTCCCAGTCAGGTTTGGTGACCTAGACCTTCATTTCAAGGTCACAAGGGGATTTTAACGTTTTACTCTTGTCAGCAAGATGTCTCAATAACCGTTCACTAGATTTTCTTCATATCCAACACCAAGCTTTATCTAGGGAAGGCGCAGGGCTCAGTTGATGTTGGTGACCTTCACTTAATTTTTAAGGTCATGGTGACACTATGAAGATTTCAGCAAGTTAAATTGCATGTTAAAATAGTCAGCAAGATATCGCAAAAAACAATTCAGTGGATTTTTTTCATATTCAACACCAAGCTTCATCTAATGAAGGCGCAGGGCCCAGTCAAATTTGGTGACCTTCACATCTATTTCAAGGTCACTGCGACACTTTCAAGATTTCAGCATGTTAACCTGAATTCACTGGACTTTCTTTATAGACTTTCAAGACTTCCCTTGTATGTTTTTCAATAAGCAATTTCTTTAGTACCATTTTTGCATATTTCATACACTATGACATTCATGTCAAGGTCAAAGTTAGTCTTGAAAATATTTGTGTGTTTGAACAACTAATGAGCAAGATATCAAGAGAGGTTGACTGGTCATGTTGTTGTTGACATTTAACTTCAACTTAAACTTTCATTACTTTTTAAGTTTGATTTGATAATTTGCGGCGGGGGATTATGTCACCTTAGTGACAATGCTTGTTTTGTTTGTTTTCGTTTTGTTTTTTTGTTGTTTCTTTTGGTGTATTTTTGTTTTTCTATTTGGGGTGGGGTAGAGGGTCTAAATAATCGACTTTGGATCAGGCAATCCTGTGATCAACATCATGAGCATCGATCTACGTAGTTGTGATACGATGACATGTGTCAACCAAGTCAGCGATCTGACCACCCGATCCCGATAGTTGCCTCTTACGACAAGCATGGGTTGCTGCAGATCAATTCTAACCCGAATATATACATTAATAGTAACATTTCTTTGTAAGTGCAGTCAATTGACACATCCCAAATCACTTCCGGATCATGTCACAATCAGTTGAAGTTAAGCAACGTTGGTCGCGGAGAGTCCTTGGATGCGTCACCGTGTGTGACAGCCTGACTCCTGAGGGTTTCTTTGTGTTTCGCGAAGCACATGTCATAATGTGCTGCAAGTGGTCTCACCCTTGGCATGCGAGTTTGTTCAAAATTGCCTCTGTTCACCAAGCAGAAAATGGGTACCCGGTGAAATAAGTCGTGAGACTTTTGACCATCTAGCGCCTAACAGCTAGCTTGGGTTATGCGGGGTAATAATGATCAGATTGTGCGCTTTGAGCAGGATATGTAGCATGGAAAAGGCGCCTTATAAATATTCTCGTTATTATTATCATTATTATAATTTAAACACAATATTGTCACAAGCAGGTTGTATTGCCTACCCACTCAGCAGCAAAATTGAGAATAACATTTGTTTTTCGTTTGTATAGAATGAGCATTCCTGATGATTAGAAGTGATCACCAGAGGTGCATTTGCTTAGCAATGAGTATGAACTAGATTTCTGAATTCCTCTCGGATTACTTCGTGTGTACAGGTTTATACTTGATTGTATGGTGTAGCGAGTATTCCTAACTGCAATGCATTGAGATGCAGATATGTGCAAAGAGCACATCCATAGGGACACCTTGTAATGTGAGCAGTTATTGTTCATAGATTTTTATAGAAACGCGACCCAGTACTGATCTGGATTCTAGTCATTCCGTGAAGATCCGCGTTACAATTGGTCTTCAGCAACCCATGCTTGTCGTAAGAGGCGACTAATGGGATGGGTTTCAGGCTCGCGGGTTTCATTGCCATATGCCATCGTATGTGCTCGAGCGTGCTCAAAGATTCTGTCTGAAAATTGCTCAGGGTTTCCCAAGAAATACACGGACTGATATCTGTAACGCACTTGCCGGTTGGAACTCCATTGAGTCATCAATTGATACCAGAAAGCTGTTCTTCTTAGGACAGTTGGGGCGGTGGGGTAGCCTAGTGGTTAAAGCGTTGGCTCGTCACGCCGAAGACCCGGGTTCGATGCCCCACATGGGCACAATGTGTTAAGCCCATTTCTGGTGTCCCCCCTCCCCGTGATATTGCTGGAATATTGCTAAAAGCGGCGTAAAACTAAACTCAGTCAGTCAGTCAGTCTTAGGACAGTTATGTAATTCCAAAGCAGATTTCCCCCCAAGGAAGCTGTTCATAAACCGCCTATCGCTACTCAGACATACCCACACCAAGTTGAAGTTGGGCTATGTGCCTGATATATGCACTATACTGGACAAGTATAAATTAACCAATTATCTGAACTCTTTCCTGAAAGCAAGGACATTCCCAAGTCAATCGAAGTGGAAAAATATCGTCAAAACCGCAGTGAAGAAGAAAGAAGAGAGCAGCTGGCGAGATCGAATCTCCTCTGACCCTGACCTTCATCATTTTATGTGGATAAAATCTGAGATTTCCACCCACATGGCATGTGGCGAAGTGGAACCCATGGCTGAAGCCTGCTGCAAACTTTGTTGTCAACATGTGTGCGATCTGGCGTCCAAGAGCTGTGTGTTGTGATTGCCCAAACTGTGGACAGCATTATAATGATTTCCTGACTCATGTGATCTGTCACTGTCCCAGCTACCAGTGCCAGAGAGACAGTCTGTGGTGCTCCCTGATTGACGTCAGCCCGCCAGCAATAAGTGTACCACCGCACGCCAAACCAGACATAGAGTTGGTGGCATGTCCTGCAGACCTCCTGTCACCCCAGTAACATGCGATCTACACCTCTACGCTCAGACTGTCATTACAAACCTGTATTCATTCCAGAAAGACTCTTAACTCTATTGAAGATTACCATTAATTTGATTGCCATATGTCATCGGATCAGAATTGCGTAAATCGATGCCCGTGATGTTGGTCACTGGATCGTCTGGTCGAGACTCGATTATTTACAGACCGTCGCCATATACCTGGAATTTGCAGAGTGCGGTGTAAAACAACGACCAAACAATTCCAAGAGTACATTTATTGCTGGTGTGTACACTGTGTGCGGGGATGTGGATTATGGGCTGTGTTTGATGTTGAGATATAGTTGAGGGGCGGGGATCAGGGGTTGGACAACGTGAGTGAGTGAGTGAGGACGTCAGCAGTAGTACGGCCATAATCTGAACAGAGTGAGTGAATTGGGTTTTACGCCGCTTTTTGCAATATTCCAGCAATATCTCGACGGGAGACACCAGAAATGGGCTTCATACATTGTACCCATGTGGGGAATCGAACCCGGACCTTCGGCGTGACGACCGAACACTTCAAGCACTAGGCTATCCCACCGCCTCTAATATGAACAGAACTCAAACCCAAAATTTTCAAATGTAACACGTATTATATTCGAGATAACACTTCCTCGGTAAAGTACAGCTTCTAGTGCCTTTTTGGAGGGATGAGTCCCATTCAGGACTCGAACACACACTCTCAGAGTGGGGCGCCTTATCGTGCACCTGAAGTCATCGATCCAACCCACCCAACCGCCACGGCTTCCACTAAAGTCGATCTTCGTGTCAAACTAGGGAAGCTTGATGCCGTCTGAATGTGTATTTGTCCTAGTAAAAATATTATCTGACTTTCTGTTATTTTCCTTTCCAAGGTCTGTTCTTGTGTAATGGGGACTGAGGATAACAATGCAGTACACCATTAGTTAAATAACATAAACATTTCTTGGAGACACACGAAATCGTTTGACAATCATTTGGAGCTCGTTTGGTGTCCCAGTTTAACCCAAAGAAAATATTTGTGTCAAGCGCGTCTAAACTATGTACCGTTTGCGTTGTCTGACAGAGAGTTTGCCTAGAGCGCGAGATAAGTGGTTCAATCTGCTTCCGCGTCATGCATACAAAAAGACATGAAAGGTACTTATCGTTGCCCTGCCTGGTCGGTCGAGGTGGGTACCGACGTGCAGAATGGTATCACAGTGGCCTAAAGCCGGGGCGGTATTTATAAAAATTCTAAGAATTAAAAGTTACTCCTAAGTGTAGAAAATACTGAGAATTTTGTGAGAGTTACTCTTAATTTTAAGAATTTTCTCAAGACCTATTTATAAAGCCTCTTTACTCTTAAGAGTACTCTTAGAGTGAGGAAATGTTAGGAGTCCTCACAGAGGACTCCTAAGTCGACCTAAGAATTTTCTTAACTCAACAAAATGGCGGCCGCTAGACAACGCAGCCGTCACCTCAGACATTTTCAAGAACGTAAGGACGTTTTAACTTTTTACAATGACAATGAATTAGTCAAAAGATTCCGTTTTGATCGAGCGGGAATAATATTTTTTTGACAGATTTGGTGAGAGAATCTTTGCAATCACCCACGGACAGAAATTACTCTATCGCACCTGAACTGAAAATTGCCATCACCTTACGCTATTTAGCCACAGGTAAAATGCAAATGTGCAATGGAGATGACTTGGGACCGTCACAGTCCACGGTCAGCTGTGTCATCAATGATACATTGAATGCTTTAACATCGCCATCTATCGTGAAGCAGTTCATAAAATTCCCAGTTCATGTGCGTGAAATACAAAGAAAACAAGCAGCGTTCATGAACATAGCAGGTTTCCCAGGCGTCATTGGTGTCATTGACGGTACACATGTTCGCATTATTGCACCGCGAGATCATGAGGCAGAATACGTGAACCGAAAACATTATCACAGCATCAACACACAGGTTGTATTCGATGCCGATTATTACATTTTGGATGTGATCGCGAAGTGGCCTGGTTCTACCCATGACGCTCGCATACTAAACGAGAGTGGTTTAAAAGTGCTGTTTGAGAGGAACTACATGCCCACAAGTTGCCATCTACTCGGAGACAGTGGCTACCCCTGCAAACGCTGGTTACTAACGCCATATTTGAGACCTCTACCCGGGCCCCCAGACGGATTACAACAGGTATGATATGTTTCCTTGTTTTGTTTACCTCGTGACCTATAAACGATAGATACGTGTGCTCAAAAAAACATTATTACGAACTTGCATTCATAAAAACTACATTTTACCTACCCACAGAGAGTTCTGACGGATATTCACACATGTTCAGCCTGTCATAAAAATGGCACGGTCTGCAACATCCCCTTTAACTTTTTTTGGTTAGAGTAATTTCCCTTTCCTTGTGGGTTTTCACTAAAATCATGCAGGGCAATCCCAGAAATAAGATCATTATTCCTTGGATATTAATCACATTGTAACACAAGCTGTTATTACTTTACCCTGCATCATCACAAAAGTATACATGACTTCACTACAATCCAGTTATCAATATGTATAATTTTAAATACATACCTTTACTCCCATCAAATTAAAACAAAATGATATTTTTGTAAATACACAACATCTCTGCGATCCAGTTATCAGAACATTTTTTTTAAAATACATCACTTCACCGACATCCAATTAGCAAAAAAAGATATTTTGAAGCCATTCATCTGAAATAAATATATTTTAGAAAAAAAAATTCAATTGAGAAGACTTAATGCAAATAGTCCCTACCAATCTTATTTCAGTTTTTACATAGTTATTTTAATGGCAAATGAAATATGATTCTAAATACATTCTGTATGTATGATATTTGTGAAAAGAAACACTTAATAGATGCAATGATTCGTGATCTTGATTATATTGTAGAAAAATGACACCTGCATTTAATGAATAGATAATTTACTAAATATACAAGATGCTTATAGCTCTTAGGTAAAAAAGACTTTCTAGTTTATATCCATTGTTACATATGTCATGTATATTTGTTTTGGAAAATATTTTATGACAAGACACTGCCCAATGTAAGTTCCAACTTCTCTTTGATAATGACATATGTTCAAATTTCATGTTTCTTTTAAGGGACAGATACTGTCAATAGAAAATTATTTTTTTTTGTTTTGATTTTATTTCAGAGCACACAAGCGCACAAGATCTGTTGTAGAAAGGGGGGATTGGTCAGCTGAAGCGAAGGTTTCATGTTTTGCATGGTGAAGTGAGGGTATGCCCAAAGAAAGCATGTAGGATAATCATTGCTTGTGCCATACTGCACAACATATGCAAGCAGAGGAATCTTCATATACCTCCTGATGAAGACACTGATGATGAGGGTGATGAGGATGGGGACAGTGATGATGGTGGAGATAGTGTTGATGGTTGCCTTCCTCCACAACAAATTTCCACCGTTGATGGACAGCGATACAGACAGCACTTCACAAATGTTCACTTTCAGAGTATGTAGCAACATTTATTTAGAAAATGCATGCAAATCAATACAATAATGATTTTGAAACAGCACCTTCAATATCTCTACTGTAACCATGTTAACCCTATAGAAATGAAAACAATTATGATACTGGTAAACATGTACAGACATGGTTCTTGCATTTACATATTAGATTGATCTGTCTTCATCTTTTCCAATTTAAGCATTAACAGTTCTCTCTGGAGCTGAAGCACGTCAATCTGTAACAATTTTTTTTTCCTTGAAAGTTCTCTGTCACTGAGGTGTCCATTGCTTGTGCAGGGTAGAACTGGAGTGGTGAATGCTGCACAGCTGGGCTGGGGTGAAGATAGCACATCCAGGGGCAAGTGGGCCTCAGCTTCAACAACAGCAGCTTCCTGACTTCTGAAAGGAAATATCAATTTTTGAATGTAAAACTTAATGTCTTATCAAACAAAAGGAAAGATTGTTTACCTTTTCCCAGCCAAATTTCAGTTAATTAACCACTTACTCTTGTTATGCAAAAAGCATATATACTAAGCAGTCTTAAAAGGACAACTGTTTCAGTTGATAGAGTGATAAAAAATCTTCAAACAAATATATTCTATAGAAAAATGCATTGCCCACAGGAATAATAAATGGGCTGCGTTTGAAAAAAATGGTTCCTCTGTCATATATTTATAAAGATGTCACTTGACTTCATGTTTTTCAAAAACACTATTTCTTGGCTTGATTTTTTATGCATAAACTTTGCGTCTATATGCTCTATCTGTATAGTTATTAACCATTGTCTTTGAATGCAACCATGCTTGTAACCTGATTTGCCGGAATGGAAAAAAAATGTTTACCTGTTTGATATGTCCATGACTTGCAAAAGGGTTGAATCGAAGCTCCCCTCAATTCCACTTATACTGACATTGGATTGGCCAAGAACATCATATACTGCTTCAGAAACAGCACTCAACTTGCTTGGACCAGGTCCTCCTCCTGCAATCATTTCAAACTTTTGAATGCTTATATACTTCTTGATGCATTTAATAACCAAGACCCAATAAATGGGGATAAAGAAATAAGTTGTTTTTTTTCTCTTATTAATTTTGCATTGGTCTGTCTTTTGGTCAGGTGTAGGAAACATGTGAAATGTGAACATTCTTCTTAACACTGGTTCTATACTAGTGGCTCATGTCTACTGTCTTATGGTTCATATTACTCAATTATGTAGCTTAATATTTTTCATGTTTGAGTTTACAAGATAGTTATGATAAAAGATACACTGAAATGCATTAAAAGTAATATGTTTTATTCTTTTAATTTCACACCTTTTTTTATTAATCTTCTAGGAATATACCCATGTAGATATTTTGTATAAATGAGAACACATCTCTCAAGTAGAAATACAACATATGTATCAAGCAATGTTTTTCAGTTCATACACTGGCCAATGTATCAACATAACTATATTTTATCAACATTGCTCTTTGTCATATAGGTTTATACATGTGAGTTCACATCTCCTATATATTTGTATCCAACTCTAACTTTGTGTACAAGGAATTTGTGTACTGCATCAAATAATTGAGGTTTGAGCACTGTGCATAAAAAAAATTGAAATTGAATAATATTATTATATTCCAAGATATCTGTGATCAAAATACTTAGAAATGTAATTACTTACCAGTGCCACTGAGCTGTCTCTTGAAAGCAGATATTTCTTGCCTTGACTTGGACTGGATGTTGTACCATCTTTTCTCGCAGTCATCGCTTGACCTAACAACGTTAGGAAATGCAGCGTTGATATTGGCTGCCACCTCCCCCCATGCCTCCTTCTTCATTCTGGATGTTACTCCCGGTCCAAACTTGCCCTTGATGATTGATTTCCGCTCATCAACAAGTTGGACCAACAGCAATGACTGGTCAGATGTCCAATTAGGCTTGCGTTTCATCGAAACAATGTGTGATGAATCCATCGCGCGAAGTTTTGACAGATGTCAGATTCACGTCTGCTTGTTTACATCATGTGACTGTCACGTGGTATAAATTTTCGCCTCCAAACTGGAAGAGTGCTTTAAATTCTAAATATAGCACAGGGAATCCCCTGGTTACGACCAATGTCAGCTCTAAGAGTTACGCTCAGAGTTTCCTTTTCCTCTTAGCTAAGAGTTACGCTCAGAGTCATTATAACTACACTTTTAAGTGTAACTCTTAGCTAAACAAGTCAACTGACGCTTTTATCCCTGCCGCGGTGACTTTTAGTGTCTTTAAGGTTGGGATGTTTTCTAAATACACCAACACGAACGCCTAAATGCGCTTTCTGCCATATTGCATTGGATAGTGTTTTCAAAATCACGTTTCGCGAAGGCCGGTATTGAGACGCCTATTACATCACGTATATTTCCTTTTCATCTGTGACAAATACATCACTGAATTCCTCATACATTTTAGTATCAAATAAGAAATGGTCTTTGTCACTAAAACCAAGTGTCTAGGTGATATGAAACGAACGCTGTGTGAGAAAGACAGCACTTGTTGAAATGTAAACAAAGAAACATTGAGACTTTACACTGTGTACTGCATTTTCTCAAATTTCAGACACCCATTCGTCTATTCGTAGCATGCATAGGCTCAATACTTTTAGAACATACATGGAAATAGTATCGTAGCAAAAAATAATAGATACAATACAGTAATGTGATATGTTTATACGAAATTGTCAAAGTTTCTGTGCAGCGTAACGTCATGACTGACGGAAAATCTCGCAGAACAACAACGGTAATGATCGGCATATCTGGCTTCTTCTCTTACTTGCAATGAAAACGATAAAACATGTAACAATACACAGATAGTCAGAATCATTCTGATTACTCACATCACACATTTATGTACAAACGATCCCCGAATCAAAGGAAAGGTCCTCGCAAAATCCTGTATACCCATGTCACCGAAGCCGCCATTTTGTAAGAAATCGGTCACGGGTTGTGACGTCATATACGTCAACATTGTTGTTACATATTTGGCAATTTCTTTGAGGTGAAGGTCGGTTGAATAACAGTAAACACAATCGCCATGTTCCACCGATTACACTTTCAGTGTATATTTTGAGTATCTTTCAGATATTTTTTCATGAAACTATAATTTCATTATCTACATTTACCCTTGTTCTATATCATATCCTTGGATATAGGGTATACGGTTTTCATTCTTTCAAGGGTTTTGTTTGTTTGAATAATATTTACATAAGAAATTGATATACTGAGTGTAGTACACCATATTTTAAACCCTTAAACAAGTTTTAAAAGAACAAACGAAGGCGTAACTGCAACATGTACTTAAATAGTTCATGTATCATGTGCAATATTCGCCATTCGGACCAATATTACAGTTGCATATGAACAGGTTATGAATAGCGATTTAACTTTCATGACCCCGGGGCCAGGGGTTGTGAAATATTCTGTTTAATTTACGTCAAATTGATGCCAAACAGGTGCGTGTGTTGTTCATATTAAGATACAAAGTCAAACCGTCTAATTATGGATCTATTCAGGACATTATTTAAATGGTAAAATCAGTCATTTTAAGTTCTGTCACAAGAGTGTTAAATTCAGACATAGAAACCAAAACCTTTTACACAATTCATGGATATTATGTGAGATATATACTGATCAGCATACCAGTGCCGTTTTTTTCCGACGTCGCAAAATACATAAAACAAGCAATGACGTCTACTACAATTTTGTAATCTTTTCAGTAATTTCATTATATTTGAAGATATGGCTAGTACTCAGTAAATAATGATGCAAAATCAGTCAAAATACATCTACACAAACAGGAGAATATGTGAATTTAAGAACTAATTTACATATCGGATAGGGCCATCAAAATCGCTTTTACGTGCTTTCTCAAGTAGTACATTGTCATCTTTTCTTATAACTTGTGAAACTACTAAAACGTATCCGCTCACATTGGGGAACTTTGTATTGGAATACATGTAGTTTGGTTCACGGTGAACAAAACATAAGGAAAATATAGCGTCCGTATCCACAACGAATTCTCTCCAAGTGATATGAGTTACATTGACCTAGTGTTAAGCATAGCGGAGTTATGCCCCCTTATCTTTATACGCGTATGACCTCTCTGTCGTCCTTTGACGTCATAGAAGAAAATCCATTTTTGACATTTATTGCGAGTCATTTTTAATGTTGAGCGTACAACGTTATGCATAAGCAAATAAACCCATTTCATATATACTTATGTCGTTCAGATATCAGGCTGTAATATATTCGCTCACACTTTCTGTAAAGATGCCAAATTAAAAAAATCGTAGCACAGTGCTTTTACCGGTGCACGATCAAAAGCGGAGAAATTTACTGTTTTTGAATGCATAGCAAAATTTTGGACATCATTTAGCAGTGTTTATTTCTCAAACCGCCGAGGTATTTGCATTTATACTTATACCAACGGATAGGAAATTTAATATTCCACATTTCTGTGTAATTTTATAGCTGTACGCAGATACAGGACCACGCGAGCACAAATCTCGCACAACGTTCACTTTTCAAACCTTATGAAATTGTGCGCCTGAAAAAAAACCTCGGCATCAAAAAGGACTTAAGACTGGTAGGTAGCAGTCTCAGGATTTAAGACAAAAAATGATCTCAGTCTTAACTTTTAAGACTAAAAAATGTACGTGATCCCCGATTTAAGACAATTTTTGGGACTTAAGATCAAAATGACAGACTTAAGCAAATTTTAGACTTAAGTCACTTTCATGACCCCGGGGCCAGTTCGATTTCAACCATGGGTGAAACTCGATCCCCCGACCGTGATGTTGCTGGAGTGTTTCTAGAAGCGGTGTAAAACTGTATTCACTCACTAACCATATTAATGTTATTTCAGGGAGGGTTTGTTTCACCAGACTGTCTCCTGTCTACGGGCTCTGACTGACAACTGCACGGGAAACACGGAACGAGAACACATTCTCCGGATGATGGTGGACCCTGACAAAAGTGAAACCAGTGTCAATTACTTCTGTCAAAATTTCAAAAGTAAGTGGCAGTATATGATTAAATTAAATTAATCTTAATGTCTTATTTACGTGGTGCTGCTTGTCTTTAAGAGCCGACTAACGGGACCAGGTGGTCAGGCATGGTACATAATGATCGGTCCCCTTGAGAAGTTGCAACAGCGCTAAATGAGCAATGATGGTTTGATAACGTCATAACGAACCGATGTACTCTACAAATAGCCGTGAATGTTTAGACTACGGGATACAATGAAACAAAATCGTAAAATAGATTACAAGTTTTGGGACTAGAAACAAGTATCCGGCTCTGTGACTACCTGGCTTCTGTTAGAGCAAGACGTTACATTTAACAGTTCACTGTTCAGAGTTACGTCCCCTAGGCTAGCCAGGATCTTCTGATTCACCCTGCTATTGTAAATGGTTTGTCATCTCGTTCCTATCTGCTTGTACTCTCCAACAACTTGTGTCTCTTTTGGCATTCCACTCGAATGAAACAATCGCAATACTGAAATACTGTAACAGTTCAAAGCTTTTAACCGATCCCCCTTCATTAAGACTATTTTATTCTGTTTAGCATACGAAGCGAACGCCCAGTGTATCGCTAACTCCCATCCAGAGCAGGTCAACTGCACTCACGAGGTACAGAAGAACTTTAAGACGAAGGTCAGGGCCACCATCAACATGGACGTCAGGATGACGTCATCGTGCAGGCAAGTGGTATCTTTCTAAAAGCAATATACATGTAGTCGGTGGTGATAATTGCCATAGGATCCAGAGTATGATGTATGTTAAGTGACCAGTTGACTCCCTTCCCAATACGAACAGACTCGGACACGCACGCAAACACGTACGCAAACTCTCTCATACGCACGCAAACACGTACGCAAACTCTCACACGCACGCAAACACGTACGCAAACACGTACGCAAACTCTTACACGCACGTAAACACTTATACCGTCAAAAAATGTATTCGGGGCAATTTTACAAAACACGGTAACTTCCGGATTATTGAGGTTTCTTAAACCTTTAAACTTAGAATAAAGTTTCATCCCAAACCACCTCCGTTTATTATATACATCGGTGATTGCATGAAGAGGATACCTCATTTTACACTTCACGACGAGAAATAGAACACTGAGTGTAGGGAAGAGTCCTCCTGAAATGAAGGTATGTTCTCTCTTCGTTTCGCAGAATTCGTGAATCTTTTAATGAAGAGGAGCGGTGGGGTAGCCTAAGCGTTCTATTCCCCGCATGGGTACAATGTGTGTAGCCCATTTCTGGTGTCCCCCCACTGTGATATTGCTGGAATATTGCTAAAAGCGGTGTAACACCCAACTCACTCTCTCTCATCATTTATGAAGAGATGATATTGTAACGTACCTATTTCCGGCATGCATAAGATGGTACTAACTATTCTAATATTTTCGTAATTATTTTTAACAAGAAATGTGTCTGTTCTTTGTAGATTCTTTAAGACTGCAGTGTCGTGCTCCTCAAAGGTGATCCGTCGGCGATGTGGTCGCTCTGCTGCCACCGTTGTCACGACGATCATGCAGGGTTTCCAGCCACCCAAATGTCTGGAGGTGAAGTTTGAAGACGAGGGAATATATTCCGTCGGGGACGATGACGACGACGCAGGAGCAGCAGCGTCTGTCGTCACAAGCCACAGACTGATGTTACTTGTATATGTGTTGATATGCCTGTTCTGGAGGTCCTAATGTCTTTAAACACTATAGAAAGATACAACTTCTTGCTTCAATGACCTCTGTCAATCAGCATCCTCATCGTCAACATTCTATGTCACCAGCTGCAGCATCCCCAACCCCATTGCAGTGATTGTTCTCGAAGGTTCTCAAAGCCGTCGGGTAAGATCCGCCGTGAACGACCGGTAAATAACATGGCTCTGTTTGGTGGCCAAACGGTTTAGCACGATCTTAATCTGCAAACAACAGATGAAGATTTGACATTGCCTGTATATAAGCTGTATACTATTGAATGCCCTGAACTGAACTTGGAAACAGACACTCGTATGGTTCCCATACATTTACATGGTCTTCAGGGGTGGTGGGGTAGCCTTGAGGTTAAAGCGTACGCTCTTCTCGTCGGAGACCCGGATTCGTTTCCCAAAATTGGTGTCATTTGTGAAACCCATTGCTGGAGTATTGTATAAATTCAGCGTAACACCGTAGTCACTCATCCCAACCGGCGGCTGAAAACAGCGTAAGAAATTACGTTGACGTTAAACCCTGATGGTGGCCTGAATTACGCATTCGTATTCAGAATGTCATACCTCGCCGCTTATTGTGGTGTAAACACGCCACACTTTCTGTACCCACTTCAAAGAAAACTCCTTATTTCGATGTCCGAGTCAAGACATATCCAGTAATGTCATTCAAGGTACCAATGAAGTATTGTTTCAGGAAAACGGGGTAGCCTAGTGGTTAAAGAAGAAGACCCGAATTCGATTCTCCACATGGGTACAATGCGTGAAGCCCATTCCTGGTGTTCCCCGCCGTGATATTGCTAGAATATGGTAAAAGTGGCGTAAAACCACTCTCACTCCAGCTCATGCAACAACACTGGAAAATCGGGCTACTCCCATTGTACCAATGTCGGGGAATCGAATACGGTCGCTCTGTATAACGCCGCCGCTCTCTCGATAAAACGATGTTTCACTGTACTGTCACAAAAGGACGTAAAGTAGAGTGTATTTCAACTGTGATATCTGAAGCGTAATATTTATAAAATTTATGAATATGTTTGTAAACCACGACAATCATTCACTGTGAATTGCTACAGGTGTGTTGTTAATGATGTTGTTTGTTGGCGTAGCGTTGTGATCGTTATACAATGGGTAATCTCAAAGTGGCTTCAGATGCTAGATAGATAACACGTGATTGTTATATAGAACTGCTGAAAAATGATTTTGATTGGTCGTACGCGAGCAAGAGTTGTTTGACAACCATTCACACCTCAAAGTTTGAAAACATACAAATGTTCGTGCAAATAGTGATGAGAATAGAGACTCCCAAACAGTTCGTCAATTTTGAATGAATCGTTTTCCAATCTGGTTTCCTTTTAGGCAGTCAAAGAACCGCTTTAAGATAAAAGGACTATCTCAGCTTCCGGTCTGACATTGACGTCATATGTACAACCAAAGATAAGTATAGAATGTGGAATGTTTAAAGTGGAGGCGGATCCTAGATTTGTAAACCCGAATACAAGGCACTGAAACTGATAAAATACACAGCTATTACCAACAGCTCTTTGCCCGTGGGTCCGCCTGTGATAACTTACTACATCTTACATTGACAGCCAAGCTTGGCTCATTGTCCTTCATCATGGTCATAATATGTCTTGACATTTAATCATTTTAGCAGTGGTTTGGGCTAGCGTAGATTACCCGTCATCCTAAAGAAATATTCACTTGAACTGATATTCACAAACCTTTACATAGTGATGCGCCTTATACCAAACATTAATCCTGTTCTTCCCATATGTGCTGTTTTGTGGAATTGCCTACGAACTGGAAAGTTTTGTTTCAAGTCGGTTTGAACACTGTTCCAGTTATAAGGCGAAGGGTCGCCATGTGGGAGGGAAACCCGGAGTAAGGTCACTGATACCACTTTGATGAAACCCATTGGCACGGGTAGATGGTGGTGACATACCTAAAATTATAATTTGGTGAAACAAGCTCCTTTTAAAAAAACTAGCCATGGGATAGCGGTCCATCGTTCTAACACATGGGTATATGAATCAGTATTTCTGTCAGCATTCTACTCCCAGTTCCAAAACCAACCGTACTCAGTTCAAGGATTCTTGACTTTCCGGAACAACCCGAATAGCACCTCACGAAGCGTGCCGAGTGTTTACGATCGAGACCGAGGAGCAAAGATTGGTTGGAAACTAGTTGTGGGCGTACCTTTGTCAAATTTCATCAGTCTGGTATGACGTCATACCTAAACCCTGCGATGTCTGGCTCACATTATTTTGTTGTGGTGAAACTACCCTCATTTAATATTTAATCGTAGACTTGATGACAAACAGCACGTGTTTTGAGTGCATATGGTCATAATGATTGGACTCTAATACCAAACATCAATAGAGGGAAACATGTTCATATTTCGTCATTTTTGCCTTATTATGAATAATTTATTTCATAAATGATCATACTGCGTCTTTTTATGTGTCCAAAAATTGGTTTCACCTGCTTTCGATTTAACGATATCAAGGTTTGTGTTGGAAGGGCCGCTCACAGAATATGGTAATCTTGAATGCAGAAGTTTACTGTACGTTGTGAACTATTGGCGTTAGAAATGGACATCTAAACCCAGAACATATTTAGAAGAAAACAATCCATTCCGTGCACAGGACAAAAACAGTTAAAATTTACCTCGAATTGAAATTATGTACATGCAATTCAAACGCCAGTGTTATGTTTCGATGGAATCATACGGTACCACAGTTGCATAAATTCACTGTAGAATTACCTCCCTTGGGCATGCCTGGATCAGCAATATGTTGGTTAGATCTAGGGTTTGAAATGTGAATGTGCATGGTTTGTCAGCACCATGCCAGTGTCTTTAAAGTTCACGGCAGCACTTTGTGCTCTCTTCACTCAAGACTGCCGACACCCCTGACCCAAGTGGACACTGTTCAAACCGGACTCATTCGTTATGTGGACGTGGATTCTAGAGGGTTCTGATGATCCTCCCATTGTAGGCGGAAAGCGTGCAATCCCATGGAGTTTCCCAATGTTTTTTCTGGCTTGTTCATCAATAGTTCTAGATAGGTTGACATGTCTAATATCAATGTATATTTATGTGTTCATAAGGTATATCAGGCGTCTTGGAATCAGATGGAAATGTACATGCTTCTAACAAGATGTTGTTGAGTCATACCTATAGTATAGATGATGATGTTCACAAGTTATAGCTGTAACCCCAATGTCACATTCCTTTCAACACGAGATGCCACTTGCACAAAGAGATGTTAGAGCTAAGACGATCGCAACTTACTATAACATAGACTTAAGATGATCGTGATGCTAAAATCGGATTGTGCAAGTGGTCCCTTGTATGGATCAGTGGAGTAAGGAAGAAGTATTATCAGACATGTCTTCCTAAGATGAGGGTAATGGTGCCAAGGTCGTCTAAGGTGCTATGGAGTTGCATCCCTAAGACGTATTTGAATACGATGATCGTGGGTTCTATTCCCCGAATTGAGCCTTGGTGTGACGGCACAATACCCGTGGGTTTCAACGTATTACTTCCGGATTTCCTCTATTTTAAGCAGACATTTCCCATATAATTAAACCATTGTTAAACTTTCGTTCTTAGTCAGAATAATCTTCAGTAAATTTTATTTTCCATGACAGCCAAATTTCAAAGGCTGTTTATTATGGTGTCAGCCTTTTGTGCAGATAGACTGTGACCTGCTCTTATGTATTCCGGTCACTTCCCCTCATGGTGTCTTCCTTGGCGAATGCTTGTAGGAATCAATTCCGGAATCTGATATTATGTAAGATATCGTTTTTCATTCTTATATTCCGGGGCAAAAATATCCGTGATCACATAAACTTAATCATACTTCAGGTTCGAATTAATAACGAGATGGATTACATGGCTTTTCAGATCCGTCTTGTGTATACACCAAAACACTTTTACAGGCAATAACATTCCATTATTAAGTATCTTGGGATTAACCAGACCACCTCCAAAAGTATGAAAACACTCACCATAACACGTGTAAAGAAGACAAACATCGTTGGATTTATTTAAATATTAATCATATAAAAACGTTTTGGGAAAATGTATAACAATTTTAACTGTCAGATAAAACGAGTTTAGACTTACATTATATTTATCAATGATGTCGAGATATAACGGGCGCTTCTTGTTGACATGATTATGCACTTTCTTCAACAAAATTGAATGGTGATAAAATACCATTATATTAGTTACTTTTGACATTGAGTATATATGTTGCCGCTATCAAAAGGGTAGAGCTATTCATGGAGGGCACTATGCATTTGTCTGGGCTAAATGGCTGCCCATGCTCCGTGTCAGGCGTATGAAGAAAATACTTCTATTTACACAATATATGGTATGTGTGAACCCACAGAAAATCATGTCCTCATTTGTGTAACCTATTCACAATGTTGTATTTTAACAGTGTTGGTTTCCGTCAGTAAATACCTCCCACCACAAGATGTAAATGTACAGATAATGTTACCTCCTGAGATGTACCTGTTGCGAGTAGCTTGCTCGAGATAGTTATCATCGTACGACCAGTCATGCATTGTAGGGTGGGGCAACCCCAGAGATAAGCAAGGGTGGGTCTCCTGTCATACATAGCTGTATAGCTGCAGGGGTGATTAAATAATTCATTACATTTATTGTGGCATCGGGGTGACCATGGGGAAACTCCAGGTCATCGGGAGGGCAGCAAAATATCCTAAAGGAAGAAATATTTACGATCTGTGGTCCTTTGGTTAGTCTGTCTCCTTTCACAAAGCACTTAGGTGATCGTAAGTCTCTAAGGTAACCTTAGTGTAATGGGAGTGGGAGTTAAGGTTTTAGTGACGCTTGCTTCGTGATATGGGCCCCAGGACCATATTTTTTTCGCTTCATCCCAGTACTGCCTGTAATGCGAATGCTCTAAATGCAGCAACATTTCCCCAGGTTCAGAATCTTTTCTCACTGGGGCTCCTTTTCAGTTTAAAATGAGCTCTGTGTTTTTATAATTGTATACTGAGACAAAGCGTTAGTGTGTCCTTTTGTTTGAGGATGAGAAACTCGAGGCTCACCTCGTCCCTATAATTAATGACTGGTCCCTCATTTCATCAGCTTCAATCTCCTGTTGTGTTGCTCAATCACTTGTTTGTCTTGTAAATACTATTGACACATTGTAGTTTATACACCAAAGAGGATATAAGGCACATAACATAAGGTGAATAAGTCACACACTCCGAACTCGTGCACAAGAATAAACCTTGAATCATCCAGCCAGTGTATTTTATCTCAATTCTATTACGGTAAATACCCTTGACCATTCCCAGGCTTTATTTCGGAAGTGAGGTCAGTATCTCCTTCCACCATCATAAGATTTATCTGTCTCATGTGAAATTTGACCGAATATCTTATGCCATTTGAGGTACGCCTTCCATGTAGAATATAAAGTATATCTGCAAGTATTTGGAACCATTGCCTTCACTTGGATTCTGGCATAAATGTACACTCCTACCCATCTGTGTGTATAGGGAGTTTGACACACCATCCTGTCGTGAAATCCTTTTATTTAGAATGGCAGTAATCTAATCCTCACGTCTGGACCAAACAAACCAGTGGTTGATGGGGTGAACACAATGCCCTCATCACAAGTAGAATCATAATAAATGTGGTCACTTCAAGATTGATATTCAGCCATTAATTTATTCTTTCGTCATTGACGTACATATTCTTGTTTATTTTCGTCTCGTCACTGCCAGTTTTGACACATGTACAATCTCATAGTATTGCTGTTAGTCACCCTGATGCTTGTGCAGCTACCTATCAACATGATATGCATCCATACACTATAATGGCCTTAACTATATGTTTTAGACTTTACTCATTTGGAATAAATATGGTTTTGAAGATACTCCTTGTTGGCTTTAATGTGTGTACTCTTTTCTTTGTCACATGGATCAAGTTCTTGTCAGACAAATCGTAGCTGGGCACCATTGTACAAAAGGATCTTGGCGCAAAGATGATCGCAACCCCAATACTGTATCATAGACTTGCGATAGTCTTAGTGCTAAGGTTGCTTTGTACAACAGCACCCTGTCCTGAGAAACCTGGTCTCGTGTGTATACTAGTGGCACCAATGGTGTTTGATTCCAGAGTTGGGACCAGCCAATCCAGTGATTTGGGAAGAGTAAGTGAAAAATACATGTCATCAACCACAGAACATGACCACCCGATTTACCTGTAAGTCTGTGTGTTTAATGCCACACCTGGCAGTATTTCATTTATCTGGACCACACAGTTCTGTGACTGATATGATCAAAGTCCTATTCCAGTTCATGATGACAAGGTCACATAGTCAGATCAGCGAGGATGCCACATACAGGAAGTATTATTGGAGAACTGTCCAGGGGAGTGAAATGCCCGTCTCTCTCACCCCTGGTCTTCCACACAATGACTACAGATTACAGCTATATACAAAACATTTATTGTGATGAAGTCCTATGATTTCTTCTTGATGGGGATGATGACGATGGAGTTCCTGGCTGTCTTGTCCCTCCACCAGCGCCCCAGCCGGTGCTCCTGCCCCACCCCTACCACCAGCATACGCCCGTCCCCCGAGAACTGCAGGCTGTTCACAAACCCCTTCTGTAACAGACAGTGAGTTAGATTTAGGTCTCATCAAACTATATTTTCAGTTGCATCACTTTGGGCTCTCCCACTGAGATGATCTTAGCTTTTAAATAATTTAGGCAAACACAAAGACATTGCTGACAAATTATTAAAAAAAATTATCATAAGCCTCTGCACTGTCCAAGGGCCACAACTCTGTGCAGCACCACAGATTACAGGCCATCTGAACCAACAGATGCACTAGTTTGACATTACACTGTATAAATGCATATAACTCTGTATATCCAATGTATGATGATAAGTCACTGAATGTGACCACTGAACCATCTGTCACCACATACACCAAGCATAGGGCCTACTCTAACCTGGCTTTCCAGCTCTTGGGAGGTCGATAAATCAAATCTAAAAAACACCCCACAATAAAATGTTTTTACTTTTTTGTGTCATTCAACATTGAACACATTCACTACTTACAATTCTTATTCACTGGTTAAACTAACTGTCATAATACAAAAACAAACCATCCTTCATTAAACCAGACTAGAGGAACACACCCATTCGTCACAGGTCTTCTTTCAATTATGCTTTACAGAGTTGTCCCCCTTACTGTACCCGCCTACTGTAAAACCTCATTGCTATACGAGAATCACATGCTCAACTCCTGGTGGCATCAAATGAACAACAACCATCATATGTATCAATGCCTGCCACATCCATAAGAAAGAGAATCTTCAACAACTTTGGCAGATCTGGAGTCCAAAACACCTAAAACTACCCATCTGCCCTTATCCCTATTAGCCTAAGCGGGTTTAATGTTCCTTTAAGACAATTTCATTTCCATACAACCTTTGTGTGTTTAGCTACTTGTGCTAGTCTGAAGATGATATGAAAATTGTACATGTACTTTTGGACATGAGGCATATTTGGTACATGGGTGGTAGTCTTGACTTCTACCAGTTTTATTCTGCTTGCCCACTGAGATACCACGCTGCAGTTGACAGGGAACCCCACTTTGACACCTTATGCTGACTCTGGGCCAGTCTGTGCTTGGTTTATTACAACCAGCTACATCACACCAGGGGCTTTCAAACAATGTACCCATGTTGGGAACCAACCCAGGCAGTGCTTCAACCACAAGGCTACCCTACAGCTGAGCAAGATGCAGTACATCTGTGCGAGATGCAGTACAGCAGTGCGAGATGCAGTACAGCAGTGCAAGATGCAGTACAGCAGTGCGAGATGCAGTACAGCTGTGTGAGATGCAGTACAGCAGTGCGAGATGCAGTACAGCTGTGTGAGATGCAGTACAGCTGTGCGAGATGCAGTACAGCTGTGTGAGATGCAGTACAGCTGTGAGAGATGCATTGGTCACCTTGACCCAGCAGTGATGACTTACCACAGGTATTGATGCGATGCAGGTGAGAGACTTGAACTCTGCTCCACACTTCCAGAACCTGATTGCTCCGTCACGGGACCCTGCTGACAGAGACGGAACACATCTACACAGGATGATTATCAATGTGTTTTCAGGTAACAAAATCTCCTTTTAGGCTGACTGACTTGAGTTTTTGTTTTACACCGCTTTTAGCAATATTCCAGCAACATCACGGCGGGGCACACCAGAAATGGGCTTCACACATTGTACCCATGTGGGGATTCGAACCCGGGTCCTTGGCGTGACAAGCCAATGCTTTAACCACTAGGCTACCCCACCGCCCTCCTTTTAGGAATAAAACACAACATACATCCACCAAGTGAGTCTACCCACCCAGTCTAGTAAGTCACCTCTCATGACAAACACAGGCTGCTGGGCACCTATTCTAAACTGGAACCCCAGGGAAGACACGTTTAGCATCTGCACAGGCAATAACATCTTTATATGACCCTCCACAGACAAAAATACTCCGTATTTCATTACTTGTTTGTCTTCAATAATTATGATAGCTGTAAAACTTTATTCATTTACTTGGGTTCTAGTGAGTGTGTTGGGTTTTACACCACCTTTAGCAATATTCCAGCAATATTCCAGCAATATCACATTCTCTTCCCACAGAGGTTACTCAAGTCATATCTTCCCAAGTACCTCTGTTGTAATACGACCATATTTCCCGGTTCTCATAAAATTCAACATGAATTATCTCCCTTCTTTCTATCCAATCAGAGCGTGTGTTACATTGATTTAGATCCGATATGGCAGCCGCCATGGAAGGATAGATTCGGTATTTCATGTTTAACTGAAAATCAGAAACTAGCAATAGAGAGCAGGACTCAATCGACAAGATGTTTTTGTTGCTGTCACACACAAGACATTTATTGGCTAGCTTGTCCTTGACCTAGTGCTGTATAGAAGTAACGTTCGCGCAGGGGAAGATATTGTAGTTTTCCCAAAGCATATGGAAATTACCGTGGCTTTGCGAATGATCACTTTTAAAACGTCGCCGATTGCACAACTAAATTTGATTGCAACCAATCACGAATCCTGAACACTCGCACCATGAAAGGGCCATACAAGAACAGAGATACGTGGGAAGATATGACTTGAGTAACCTCTGTGGGAAGAAAATGGCAATATCATAGCAGGGGAAACAGAAATGGGCTTCACACATTGTACCCATGTCTGGAATCAAACCCAGGCCTTTGCCATGGCAAGCAAACGCTTTAACCACTAGGCTACTCCACCTCCCTTCTGGGGTTCTAAAACACAAAGGACATGATTTTTCCTCTGATGTCCGGATGACCTACCGGACACAACTACGTCAGTGTTTTGAAGGGAGACAACTGCGCTGATCCAGTTCTCCTGATAACCTCCAGTTTCAGTCTTGTGGGCCTGCTTGACTGTAGTCAGGGGCTTCTTCTTGTTGACACTCCATAATGACACGGAGCTGTATGTAAAGTAATTTGGAATTATCGTCTTCAGTTAAAAGTAAAAACACTTATATTGATATGATCTAATCATTACGTAGACAACTGTACATCAAATCATTACGTGCACAACTGTGTCTAATCAATCAGTAGTCAATGTACAATGGAAGCCACTTACTTGTCGTCTGCTCCTGTGACGAATGTTGACTCATTGATGAGAGACACACAGTCTATGGAGCCACAGCCACTGCAACACAGGACAACCCAGGAAATCATTCAAGGGAACAAATAAACACATCGTACACCAAGATCTGTGGACACTCCTCAGACGAGTGTGTCAGAAAAGAATGTATTTGTACGACTACTATATAGCTTGGATACGATAAGTCTACCCACACGTGTCCGTTGAAGATGAGTTGTGATTCCTCAATGATCTTCCACACTCGTACTGTCCGATCCCTGCCACCAGAGGTCACTGCTCGGTCACGTGTCAGACTATCCACTCCAGTCAGACAGTCCTGGTGGCCGAATCTAAACAACAAAACAGAACTTACGTTTTACATCACTTTCCGCAAGATGGCGGATGACTTACATAACATTCCCTTCCAACCAACTAAACGTGAAATCACCCTTTAACGTAATGAGAAGTGTGAAATATACCAATAAATAATTAAGTTTAAACTAAAAATGAAGAAGCTGTTTATCTATTAAATGTTCAGTGTAAATGGATAATTCTCTCAACTATTTCTGTTTCGATTTGATGTATTCTATTCTAGTTGAATCATCTATCACTTGGAGAGAGAGCTACCTAGTGCCTAAAACTGAAACTCGAATTTCTGTTACCTTATATTACCGTCTATAAGCCGAATTTTGAGGACCAAAAAAGGGGGTCTGTAGAAGGGGGTCGTCTTATCCATGGGTTACGCTTTCGTCAAACTTTTTTCCAGGGGTAAGAAAGAACATGGTATCACCTCGCGTGAACAATACAGAGTACTATTATTTAACCTAAAGAAATATAACCTAGCATTGTGTAATTTTAATTACAGTTTTAATGTAAATTATATAATCAACACTAAGGTTATACGGACCCTCATGAACGTAGTAAACAGAAGTTGTACGCACATGGAATGGGGTAAAATACGGAAGCCATTTAAATTCACACATTTTTACCGATGTTACTGTAAACTAGCAGTCAATGGAAAACGAGGCGGTTATCAGTTCGTGATTGTTGAATGGGGTAAAATAAGCAAGCCAGTTTGTTGCTACAATAAATATGATATTCAGAGAAACAAAATATATTATGCATTTTCTGTCAACTACACTTTGTTTTGATCCGTGAGTAGACGCAATATATATGATTGTGAATTCTTTGAATAATGTGGACCAAAGTTATAATTATTGGTAACTGCCAGTTGTCTGTGGTCGGTGTTTGCCGCGATTAGGACCCCATCGTGGGGGATCGGCTCATGCACGAAACATACCATTTTGACACTGATTTTAAGGGGCAAGTTTGGGGGTCGGCTTATCCATGGGGTCGGCTTATAGACGGTTATATACGGTAATCATGTGTGGTCCAACTCATCAACAAATCTCATGCAACATGAAAGTCTTGGCCTTTCTAAGAAGTAGGGGTGGGTATTGCATAGAATTTTCATATTGCAAGTCGACGACATATTGCGATGCGAAAGCATATATTGCAATATGTATTGCAATATATTGCAAGAAGGTTTTTGTAAACAAAAACTACTTATTATCAAGTTAATGCTTGATTTATAAAGCAAAAACAACAAAATCTCTATGCTTGACTAGGCTTTGATGAAAACTTTTAATGATGACAAAATAAAAATGTAAATAATGTTTGGCACAAATGAAACAAGGAAAGGAACGATTTAAAAAACGGAAATATACGAAGATTTCCTGGTGTTACGAAGTTTTCCGAATGCATGTCAAATACCGGTTTTAGATCAGCATATCGCAATACGTATCGTGTTCATGTCTCAATGGGTAAATACCGGTAAACCGGTTATATTGCACAGCCCTACTAAGAAGCGGTTGTAATTGTGCTGTCAAACACTTTGTCCAAGAACATCCGTTCTTCATGGACCCTCCAGAACAGATAGTGATACTGCAGTAGGAGTTGGAGACATCACTTTATACCTGACACTACAGTGACAACTGTCTCCTGGGTTACATCCAGATACAATGGATATACATTGCTCTGAAGCATCAAGGCTGCTACATCCATTCAATGATCAACATTAACGCTCAAAGTTGACAGATATTCATGAAACATTTCACCTTTTATCAAAGCAGAACTTCCATCCTTATTACTTA
The DNA here is from genome assembly GCF_003918875.1 of Haliotis rubra. Taxonomy (NCBI): domain Eukaryota; kingdom Metazoa; phylum Mollusca; class Gastropoda; order Lepetellida; family Haliotidae; genus Haliotis; species Haliotis rubra. The sequence goes on along the minus strand of NW_025765625.1, from coordinate 91,709 downwards.
CAGGGTTTCCACATAAGCCATTTCATCCAGGTTCCAGACTTTGACGGATCTATCATGGGATGCACTGAACAGCTGATGGGAGCCCTTACGGAATGCCAAACCCTGCACACAAACAAAATGTATACTCGATAATGATCATGATTTGGTTGGTTGGTTGGTTGGTTGGTTGGTTGTTTAACACCGCACTCAGCAATATTCAAGCTAAACGGCAGTAATATAGAACAATGTTTTATGGATAACAACTTCTTTATTTCGTGAGTGCGACGTTTCGATACAGATTCTTGTACCGTTGTCAAGCAACACGGTATTTTTTGTAAATAATTGAATCTGGACCAGACAATTCTGATCAACAGAATGAGCATCAATCTATGCAATTGGGATACGATGACATGTGTCAACCAAGGCAGCAAGCCTGGGTTGATGAAGATCAATTCTAACTCAATAAGGATGATCATCATCATCCTAGTTATAATCTCTGTGTAAAGCACAAGTAAACTCCACATGCATGTCAGCTTGATGTATTACTCCAGCCTAGTATTACACACACTTGTCATCCTCAGGAGGAGAATACAACCCTAGCTGCCTGGGAGGTGTGAGAAGGTCAACTGTCACCATCTCATCCTACTGGGAACACATTCACTGCTGAACAAACAGTGGCATATTTTGAAGTCACTTGCCAATGGAGACACCAAGTTTGCTACATGTTCGAATACGAGGTAGCACCGAAGCTCCAGGAACTCTCAGGAGTGACGGATGCCAATCAAAAGACTCCACAACCAACACTGCCACCTGATTGTGACGTGTCTTATAGTCAACATGTATTGCTTATACTAACTGGCAGGACAATGTATGAGCTTTCTCTATCTCTCTTTATCAATTATACAATTAATTTATTTTTTAATCAATTTAGACATTCTGAGACAGTAGTTTTTCATCAATGACATCTTCTCCTGTAATAGTGAGTGAGTTTTTATGATGCTTTTAGCAATATTACAGCAATATCACGACGGTGGACACTGGAAATGGGCTTTACATATGGATTTTTGTGTGGGGAAAAGAATTTCGGTACTTTATGGTGTTGGGCGAACACTTTAACCACTAGGCTAACCCACCGACCCGATCCTGTTATAATGAAATGGCCAAACTCTACCAGCATGCATGTGGTGCTATACCTGTTTATCATGTTTATAGGGCTTGCTGAGAAGATCGATAATCAGAAATATCGTCGATGGGAATCATTATTCATGATTATTGATATGAAAACTGTGTAATCTGTAATATTGCAAATGAAATATTGTGATGAAATTTTACTCAGAAAATTAGATCTTTATTCCTGGGTTGCACCTAAAGTATGTTCACATCGGGGTTTTGTTGGTAATACAAGCTTCAATATGTCACCACTCAACCCTGATGTGTGATATGTTTGTTAGTTACTTTCATATTTTCTAGTCATTATTGCCTATAGCAGAGCTCCAGATAAGATTTAGCTCATGTGGGTACCGTACCCACTGTATTTTTTTGGAGTGGGTATTATGAATGTTGAGTGGGTATTTCATTTTCTGTTACCGAGTGCTTTCAAATATGTGCGTATTTCAGTCATTTTACTCACCTAAGTATTATGTCATTGAGTAAGTTTACTAAGCAGGTATGTTCTGCCTTATGTCATACCTAATCAAAACCAACTTAAATATAATGGAAATGATTTCATAAAAAATCCCTCATCCTGTACTGACAGTACAACACTAGTCCTATACTAACAGTACAACTTGATAGCAATCCATGTCTTTTTCATTACGCAAGCGATTTTTTATAAATATATTCCGTACGCATTTGTTTTAAACATTTTGCGTATCTTACATTTTAAATGCGTAATTGGTACGCAACAATTATTTTTCAAAGCGTAATTGGAAAGTTTCTATGCGTATTTTACCCGGATACGCAGCTTATCTGGGCCTCTGGCCTATAGTTACTTCTCCAACATTTAGCGATAATGGATCAATATTCATTTAATGATGATCAATCTCTATGATCCATATCAATAACCAGCCTTTATGTTTATCCCTCTACTTTAGGAACTGACTGTTTCGGACTTTGGACCTAAAATTCCAATATCACAAGGTCAGTGCTCTCCAGTTCCTAAAGTCCATCATGTGACGTCACATGAATTATTGGTGTGGATGAAGGGAGATTACCCTTTACAGCAGCCTAATGTCATCAGTGCACAAAACAAACACAGAAGTCTACGTACCGATACTGCGTCTCTGTGGCCCGTCAGGGTGCTGACAGATTCCATACTGTGAGGGTCCCAGATGTGAATGACGTTGTTCCGGTCTCCGGATGCCTGGGTTACAGAGAACATTAATTAGATTATAACAAGCTAGGAGTAATTTAACTAATCTCACCCAAGTGATATCTCCTATGGACATTATGGAGACCAGTGTTGGATGATAACATAAGTTGTATGCTTCTCTTGAGGATAATACGGTCCGATGTACGCATCTTTGTATCAGTGTCACCCGAGCCAGTAGGAGAGGGATGACTGCTACGAAAAGGCATACATCAGACCGTATTACCTGAGGGAGAAGCATACAATGTATTTATCTTACCGCCATTTTCAATGTACAAAATATCATTTTATTTTATTTTGAAGAACAATAAGCTCACTACCGACTATATGACATGTAAACAAAATGGCGTCTGCCTCTTGACTGGATTTTTAAAATCAGTGAAACATATTCTGACAAGCTTAAAACTGCTATAAAAATGGTTAATTATGTTTAAGTTGAGTGTGCCAACAATTCAATGTATAAAATAGTTTAAATAAAGCAGTGGAAGTTGGTAAAATAAATGTGTACAAAGTGAACTAAAAAACAACTAATTGAACCGTTTTCGAACTCTGTGCACTGCACGCGTCATATTATGACTTCCTACGATTGTCAGTGATACAGCTTCTCAGCGGAGAGTTTGGCGGTGACCGTGGCAGTGGGTAATATTTTTTCCAGTTGTCACCCTCCTGGGAGGAGTGACACTGACACGGAAACTTGTTAAAGCGTCATTGACCAATGAAATAAAAGTACTTTACATGAAGGTAAGATAAATGGAAATATCACTTGTTTTGTGGCAGTGATGTTCAGCGTAATAGTAATACATCGTACCTGTTTACATACAGTAAGGGGGCATTGGTGTGCTCTATATTTAGACTTGTGCTATATTTAGACAGAGTTCTGGAAGCTACTACTGGGTACTACAACTGTAACTTTTGTGGACCTTTCCACTACATTCTGACCCAGGGAGTTGGAGAATCTTCTGGAGTCTTTCTTAGGTATATAAGGGGAGTTTACTCTTGAGTCTCTCCTCACAGTACATTGCAAGTTGCAGGAAAAAATAACATTGAACAAAACAAAACACAAGATACTGGTTGCTGATAGTTTGCTTTGAACAACTTGAACACCGTAAAGTTCTTGAATGTGTCTATTCAATCAAAATAACAGGCATGTAAAGATCAAACCTTGCAGGACACCATTGTACAGTATATTTAGATTCTCAAGAGTACCTAAATAGCTTATCACTCACCAGAAACTTGCCATCTGTGGATATTGCGAGAGAGAGTATGTGTGCTGTGTGTCCGACATGCGTCTTCTCTGTCCCCTTCTTCCCGCCGGGGATCACCTTCACTTTCTTTCCCGTCTCCGCACACCCTGTGTAAACCATACAACCACATGAACAGAGGCTGAATTTGCTTAGTGTGGGCTTGTCCAGACCCAACTTGAGCTACTGACCACAGGCACTGTCTCAGCCCCTGTCAAGCACTGTCTCACCTAATGTTCACTCACTGTCTCACCCCCTGTCAATCACTGTCTCACCCCCTGTCAATCACTGTCTCATCCCGTCAATCACTGTCTCATCCCGTCAATCACTGTCTCACCCCCTGTCAATCACTCTCACCAAATGTTCAATCACTGTCTCACCCCATCAATCACTGTCTCACCAAATGTTCAATCACTGTCTCACCCCATCAATCACTGCCTCACCCATGTCAATCACTGTCTCACCCCCTGTCAATCACTGTCTCACCAAATGTTCAATCAGTCTCACCCCTGTCAATCACTGCCTCACCCCCTGTCAATCACTGCCTCACCCCCTGTCAATCACTGTCTCACCCCCTGTTCAGTCAGTGTCTCCCCCAACATGTCAATCACTGTCTCACCAAATGTTTAATCACTGTCTCACCCCCGTTCCATCACTGTCTCAAACTCTCATCCCATACAATTGCTATCTCATCCCACCCTTCAATCACTGTCTCACACCCACGTTCAATCAGTGTCTCACCCCGTTCCACAAACTGTTTCGTACCATTCAATTGCTATCTCATCCCACCGTTCAATCACTGTCTCACACCCTGTGAATCAGTGTCTTCTCACCCCCTGTTCATTCATGCCTCATCTCTGTTCAATCAATGTCTCAACCCACACACAGCACTACATCTCACCCCACACACAGCACTACATCTCACCCCACACACAGCACTACATCTCACCCCACACACAGCACTACACTGTACTTTGTATGCCATGACTCACATTTTATCAGAGAACAGTCTTTGCTTCCACTGAAGATGTGCTTTGAATCAGGGGAGATAACTACACATGTCACAGGCAACCGGTGGCCTCGCAGCTCTCTCAGCTGTGTGGAGTCCGGGAATTCCAGCTGCAAGGACAAACATGATTGTTTGTAAATGAGGCAAACATTATCTACCTAAGTAGGTGAACTCCTGGATAGTTATCAATAATTGACCCAAGGATCTGTTGAAATTTCCTGAAGCGGAAGAGGACCTTACCCATTCTATGACAAATATAAATAAGCTTTGATGCGCTTCGAGCATGTCCCTCAGTGAAGTGGATCTAGTGCTATATAAATATCATTACTATTATCAAATCCTAATCAATATTTACATCCCAATCAAGTGGTTGATGGCTCATATATCTGTTTTAGTTTGTGAGTGAGTATGATTTGTTGAAAAACTGTGCATGAAAAGCAGGGCTTGTTCCTGCACAATAAACATTGGATGCCTTGCTTAATTAACATAACATGTTCATATTAAACTATAGAAGCAAACAAGTGACAAAAGTCACAGTTTTACCGAAAATAAATCGCCAGTGAACATAATGAGGATTGCAAGAAACATTTTTTTTACAGTTTATACTTCATCTAATATGACTATGTTATACATGAAAATTTATAATATATGAATATTTGTTAGTATCAAAATATGAATGACTGAGTTGCATTTGAAAATGATTCCAGTTGGGATTTGAAACCAAGATCAGTTGATTCTAGACACATCTATGGTAAAACAAGTTCGTTACACTTACCGAATTTGCAACTTCTCTCTGGAGTTTGCCGGCTAGTTCCAACTAAAATAAAGCACACGGTCAATCAGTGTTTCACCATGGAATTTTCATGAGATCATAACTCTACAATAGTAATAGTTGCATGTATCTGCACTTTCAGCAATATTCCAGCTGAATGGCGTCCGTCTGTAAATATCAGATCTGGACTAGACAACTTAGTGATCTGTAGTATCAGCGGTCCACTAGTGGTGTGACAATTCATCGATACATCGATACATCGATCCATGGGTCGCCGATACAGTGAATCGATACAAGGTTTTACATTGTCGTATATCCCGATACGATACGTCAAATGGGCCTAAATACATCAATGTTTAACTCTGAATATTGCCAAATCGCGATACCTGTCAAGAAAAAAGACCAGCACCACGGTCCACACAGTTCAGTAATGTTAACATGTCATCAACCATGAACCTGTTTTTTTCTGACTTTGTCTTCTTTTCAGTGCTGCACTATTGTTGACAGGAGACCATTCAGTCCAGTGATTGACGTCACATCAATCCAAGTTATCGAGGCACCAAGCCTTACTACTCAATCCATTTAGTGATCTCCAATGACAATTAGAGGTTCTTCTTAAAATGATAAAGGTCTACTTTCAGACACGCTTACCAAACCTATTGCAATGTTGCTCGTCTGATAAAGGTGATAAGACTTATTTAGCTCACCTGATCCTGTTTTAACCTGTGCGAGATGGCATCCCTCGTCCCTCCGTCCTCCTCCTCACGATCTGCTTCTGTTGGGAAACTCAGTGTTAACTCAGGAATAATGATCATGATAATAATATAATATAACAAGCATTGTCACTAAGGTGACATAATCCCCCGCCGCAAATAATCAAATCAAACTTATAAAGTAATGAAAGTTTAAGATGAAGTTAAATGTCAACAAAAACATTATCTTGCTCTTTAGTTGTTCAAACACACACGACCCGTGAAGTTTCGGGGTAGAATAGGTCTTCAGCAACCCATGTGCTTGCCATAAAAAGGCGACTATCTTGTCGTAAGAGGCGACTAACGGGATCGGGTGGTCAGTTTCGCTGACTTGGTTGACAAATGTCATCGGTTCCCAATTGCGCAGATCGATGCTCATGCTGTTGATCACTGGATTGTCTGGTCCAGACTCGATTATTTACAGACCGCCGCCATATAGCTGGAATATTGCTGAGTGCGGCGTAAAACTAAACTCACTCACTCACTCACTCACTCAAACACACACATATTTTCAAGACTGACTTTGACCTTTACATGAATGTCATAGTGTATGAAATATGCAAAACTAGCACTAAAGAAATTGCTTATTGAAAAACATTCAAGGGAGGTCTTGAAAGTCTATGAAGAAAATCCAGTGAACAGTTTTTAAAAAATCTTGCTGACAATTCAGGTTAACATTCTGAAATCTTCATATTGTCGTCGTAACCCTAAAAATTATGTGAAGGTCACCAAAATTGACTGGGCCCTGGGCCTTCCCTAGATGAAGCTTGGTGTCAAATATGAAGAAAATCCAATGAATATTTTTTGCGATATCTTGCTGACTATCTTAACAAGCAATTTAACATGCTGAAATCTTCAGTGTCTCTGTGACCTTGAAAGTGAAGGTCACCAAAATCGACTGGGCCCTGCGCCTTCCCTAGATAAAGCTTGGTATTGAATATGAAGAAAATCCAGCGACCGGTTCTTGAGATAGCTCAACATGCAGGTAAAACGTTAAAGTCCTCTTGTGACCTTGAAATGAAGGTCAAGGTCACCAAACCTGGCTTGGACCTTTCTTATAGTGTGATGAACCTAGGTACTAAATATGAAAAGAATCTAGTGAACAGTTCTTAAGATATTCCAATTCGTATGTACGTACGGACGGAGCCTAATACTATATCCCCGCTTCGCGCTAAACGCGTGGGAGGGGGATAATAATCATAATAATGTACTAATACCTGCTCATGACGCTACAATACTATAGGAGAAAAAAAATAGTTAAAACTATTTACAGAGACAATTGAACATAGAGAGTCTAGTTATAGGCAAGATGAAAAAAGTGGGTTTTTTAGAGACGATTTAAATGTGTCCAAAGATTCAGCATTCTTGATGTGAGTGGGCAAGTTGTTCCAGAGACTGGCGGCTGCATGTTGGAATGATCTTTTCCCATAGGATGAGAGTCGAACTTTAGGAATGACAACTAGCTGGTAATTCTGGGATCGTAATGGTCGGGTTGGGATGTACTGACACAGAAGACTGGAGAGGTATTCAGGTGTTTGTCCATGTAGAGCTTTGAAAGTGATACATAGAATTTTGAAGTCAATCCGGAATTTGACAGGCAACCAGTGTAAAGACATCAGTGAAGGTGTGATAAGATCTTTCTTGGACTTGAGGCAGACGATACGAGCTGCTGAGTTCTGTAATTTTTGAAGTTTCTGAAGTTGAGTTGAACTGATGCCAAAGTGTAGACTGTTGCAATAGTCGAGTCGAGAGAGTATAATGGATCGAACCAAAGAATGAGCACATTCTGTTGTGATGAGATTTCTAATGGAGCTGATGGTTCGCAGATAATAGTGACAGTTCTTATAAAGATGGTTGACCTACGATTCCAAAGACAAACTGGCATCAAGATATACACCAAGATCCTCAGTGACAGAAGATAAAGAAGGAAATGTTCAGTCAACATGTCCATTAAAAAACAGGTTGCGTGAGTGAGTGGGCAAGTACGATTTTACAATATTCCAGCAATTTCACAGAGTGAGACATCATAAATTGAACTCAGGCCTTTGGCATTGTACAAATGCTTCAGACACTAGCTTAGCCCACCGTCCCCACAACTATCTGCTCAAACTTCCATCACAGTGTTCTTTATTCCTATTAACTCCATCTCCACGAAAACCTACCACTGGCCTCTAACTGGGCCAGATACTGTTTTGTGAGTCTCAGCTTCTTCTCCTGGGCAGTTTCAGCCTCTTCGTCTGATGAAGCCAACTCAGCTTTTCTCGTCTCTGTGGCCTCATCACTGAAACAAACCACACAAAAACACTGACTTCCACATTCCTGGGGCTATTCCTGAGTCAGAATTTGCAACTTGATGGAAAAACATCAGTTAAATGATCACTGGCAAAACAATATTAATTTCATTAAGACCTTAAAATTTATTGATAATCTTAACACAGTCCCCAATCAGATCCCCAATTCATGTTGACTAGACCCCTTATCTGTGGCTGCTTTGACAAGTGATACCTTGGAGTGACCAACTCAGAACTGGAGTGGCTGCATATGGTACGTATTTATATTCAAATACAAGAATAAAATAATAACAATGTTGGACAATATAGTTTGTAAGCCTGTAACGATTCACTCGCATATTCGGTGAATCGAACTGTAGCCTTTCATGAATTCAATTCGTTATTTGTGGTCACCAGAACCGAATATTAACGAATATTTATAATTGGGAGCATGTTTTACTTGAACCCTTGTGTACTTCTGGAAATTGACATATGCAAGAATGGAACATGTACTAGCATTGCAGTAGTGCAAGTCTTGTTAGTTTGCCAAGGCCGCACATGGTACTGTCGACTATAACTATTACATACCAAATTTGAGTGTCATGAGATCACTGGTTATTGCTGTGACAAATCAAACCTGTCAACATGGGCGTTCCATATTGTACATCAATCACTTCACTACAATATTGTATTCGTGAATAATTATTCGTATTCGTTACCCAATATTCATGATACGTATCATATTCGCCACATAGTGTATTCGTTGCAACCCTAGTAGTTTGTTGCTTCACGATCCTCAGCAATATTTCAACAAGCCCATAAATACTCTTAGTTACTCTGGACCAGTGAGTGAGTGAGTTTAGTTTTACGCCGCACTCAGCACAGCAATATTCTAGCTGTATGGTGCCAGTCTGTAAATTATCGAGTCTGGACCAGACAATCCAGTGATCAACAGCATGAGCATCTATCTGCGCAATAGGGAACTGATCACATGTGTCAACCAAGTCAGCGAGCCTGACCACCCGATCCCGTTAGTCGCCTCTTACGACAAGCATGGGTTACTGAAGGTTCATTCTAACCCGGATCTTCACGAGTAGGTGGCACTGCACTGTTGACCAGACAGATCAGTGATATGATGAGGCATCAAGCCTGACCACCCATTTCAATACATCTTCAACAACAAGCATGAGCCAGTGCAAGTGATTTGAACCCAGACCAACCCTGGGAATGAGGTATATTTGGCAACCATACGTCTGACATGAACAACAAAACCTGTCGTGTACCTGTCGACCTCAGATTCACTGTCAATCTCTTCATCCCAAGCCTTTCTCTTCCTGGCATATCTCAGACCTGCATCTTTCTTCCCCACTGGTCCAGCTGGCTTCTTGAGTTTACTCTGCAACCAGGTTGTGAATCTCAAGTTCCATTACAGGGAATTCTCAGAGGCTGATCTTCAGCACCAAACAAACATCCAATAATAGTTTGCAGGAAATGGTAGCCCTTAAGCATGTTAAGCAGGTACCACGTCATATTTTTTTATTTTTTTTAAACCCACCAAAACAACATGTTTGTGGAAACAAACACATACAGAATTGCTTTGTTAACCAAACAAATGCCTATGAAATGTACCTATATTCACATAACCATTTTGTCCTCTGTATTGAAGCCTCCAGCAAGTTAAATACTGAACAAGAAACAGACCCAAAAAATAATTCTCTAAGTAAGATGACCGTGATCAGGTATAATCTTGCTTGAGATCAGTTTGTGACGGATTGAAATCACCTGCTCACGCCGTACTACATATTTATTCACTGCTATCACCAACAGGTGGTTATTTAAATTTGCTGCAGTTAATTATCACTATCATGGTTATGGGACAGTTTCACGGAAACAGCTAGCTGGACGGGAGACATATCCCACACTACCCTAGACTACGGAGACAAGAAACTTTGCCTTGCACGTTTCTGAAGTGAGAGACTCTCTCAGACTCAGAGAGCAGATTCGAGGGCCGGTCCACAGAAGACTATATTGCTGATAATGTTCGCCATAAGACAAAATTTCAATTTTTTATGTCACATATATCGTGTGTTCTCCTTCTTCACCCTACCTTCGAAGTTCGCTTTTCGTTTGACCGTCTAATAAAGAAAGACATCTCTGTTTACAACTTGACTTACACACGTGCAGAGTAAGAGGAAGTAAGAACAGAGTTACGTTTTCTTGAATTACTACTGGTTACTTTGTTGGTACGCGCAGTTTATTATGCGCACAGATATCATACAGACAGAATCCCAGCCAATCTGGTTTTGAGCTCTCTACACCATTGAGCGTGATGTGGGAAGTTTACAGCGGAGACTGCGTTCACGAGTGAATACTCATCGTCAAATTTTCTTGGCGGGAGAAAGCGTTTATGGATAGAACGACAACCAAAATGAGACCGAGGCTCCAATAACGTCTATAATGTTTTTTAGATAATTAACAAAGTTGAAATCAGTCATTTTCCCCAGACCTCGTCGTATCTATGGTCAGTATGGAGTCGGCTAGACTTCCATAAGTATCTGAGGCAATAATTATTAGTGAAAATAATAATTTTCAGATTGTATATAAAATAAGAACAAGTTGTTCTTAAAAGATCAGTGTATTGTCCGCTTATCTAGACTTGCCTATTGTAAGGATAGAGTTAGTGTACACCTATGTATTTAGCATTCATATCCTCTTGGCTCGGCTTTAGGCTCCAGACTCTTTCACCCACAGGGGCTTGTAACGCTAAAAACTGCCATCAAGGTATGTAGTGTCACTAACGGGGTCTTATCACTATAGCCTTTTATATAATGATAAGACCCCTTTAGTGACACTACATACCTTGATTGCAGTTTTTAGCGTTACAAGCCCATGTGCTGTCACCAGCGGTGGGTACATAACATAATTAACACTTGGATAACTGCACACAATTCTCTCCGTGACGAAAACGCTGGATTTTGTCACCTCGACCGATTTCTGTCACAACTCGAAAACAAGACAGTAATATGATCCATAGATATTTTCATCGTAAACCCCTACGTGCTCAAAATGCGCGTTAATGTCGTAGCGTATACAGATGTATTTGTTTTAACAAATCAAACACATTATGAAAGAACACTTTGAATGTAGCTTTGTGCATTTCCTCTTGATATGCTCATGCTGATTGAACACATTTATTTACTGAACCAGAGACCACAGACCGGTATATGGTGTCTGACAGAACAAACACAAGTTTTTATCTCGTTTAAACACCATGACCTTTGGTTGATTGAAGGGCATACGTTTCATCTATGTGAAGTTATTTCTATTTTGTATTCATTGTTTTCTTACTTCTTTCTCTCTGTTGGGGGAAAGTGACATTCACTATAAAGCATAAACTGACTTTAGTTGGAAGGAATATTGCTTTGAAGAGTCGGTTTAACATTATGGCAGAAGGCGTAGTACAGTTGAGAAACTAAAGTTTTATTTCAGCCATGTTTACACCAATATGGTGTACTGGACAGTAGAAAACAATTCGCGATATTAAAGGAATGGTCAGTTACAGCCTGACCAGAGCACTTATAGGCTGTCATCTCTTGGCGCGTTGCTCGTTGGCCCAGTGTCCCAGTTCCGTCTTGGTTTCTTTTCGTCCAGGCTCGTGCCTAGGTCACCTCCGCTGTATGTCCGTCTTCTATCAAATAGTATCTTTTCTATCAACCAAGCAGTAAATAAGTGCACCTTAGCCGGGTCTTCGACGTAACAAGCGACCGCTTTAACTACTTGGCTAGCCCACCGCCCCTGCAATATAGCCAGTTCCACAGATATGGTCTCAATTGTATTTAAGGCACCAGTTACAACTCCTAGACCTGGGACTCGTTCTACAAAGCCATCATAATTATACCACTACCTCAGCCGAGATCCGCCGTGATATTGCTTAAATATTGCTAAAAGCGGCGTAAAACCCAACTCACTCACTCACTTGCCAAGGTTAAAGTATGAATGTTACGATCCCCTAAGCGCTAAGATCGGCTTGTGGGCTGTAAATGGGCAACTGACGGCCATGGATCACACCTCTCCAACTGAAGACTGTCCCCAGGCGTAGTGATTAAAAGATCCGCCCGGAGAGCAGAAGGTCGATGGTTCTACCCCCGGACAAGTCTTATCAAAGTACGAGTCGGTGAAAAGAGCCAATTTGCGATGTGAAACCAGTGAATTGAGTTTAACTCTGCTTTGTACAGTATCTACAGCTGCATCACGGTGAGTCAGCTTAATGTGGAAGGAAAACCGGAAGTGGTGCAGATCTCTGAGATTTCCACTTGGTTAAAACCCACAATCCGGTGAACTGGGATTTGAGCTATCATAGGTAACTAGCGTGGTCAAGGGCACAACTGCACAACTCTCCGGGCAGCTTGCCCACATGGCTTCTTTGATCAAGGAGTGAAGAGCCAAGTTGTCTAAAGGGTCACCAGTAGCTTCAGACATTTAGTCCAAGCAATATAGTCATCTTATTTAAAAATATTAAAAATATATAAATATACAAAATAAACGCAATTGGATCTCGTAAAGATCCTCAATTCCTAGATGTGAGGCAATATAGACTTGCCAAATCGTTCTGGGCTTGACCAGGACTGCTATTTAGTGTATTCAGTTTGTCGTTGATCAAAACAATCTTAACGCTAAGACTGCCGTAAGTCTACGTTAAGATATGGGAGTTACGATCACCTTAGCGGGAGTTACGATCACCTTAGCGCTAAGGTTGTTTTGTACAACGGCACCCAACTTCTGGGAGACACAGAGTTAGCAGTGCACCCACTGGATAACAGGCAGCCCCGCTTTGAAGAACATTTCAGCCATGTCACATCCGGACTTCTTATGCCACCAGTGACATATTACCAACACCAGTATCGTCGCCATCAAGCAATAAATACATTATGATGTGATCTGGGATTTGAACCGATGACATCCTCGTCCTTCTTCAGGATGCAACTCTGTCTCCCAGAAGTTGGGTGCTGTTGTACAAAACAACCTAATAGGCGCTAAGTTGATCGTAACTCCCATCAGGGAGACTATCTTAACGTAGAGTTACATGAGTCTTAGCGTACAACTAAATACACTAAATAGCAGTCCTAGTCAAGCCTAGAACGATTTGGCAAGTCTAGACTGACTCACATCTAGGAACTGAGGATCGCTACGGGATCCAGTTGCGTTTAGTTTTGTGGATTTATATATTTTTAATATTTTTTCAATAAGATAACTATATTGCTTGGACTAAATGTCTAAAGCTACTGGTGACCCTTTAGACAACTTGGCTCTTCACTCCTTGATCAAAGAAGCCATGTGGGCAAGCTGAACTCATTTCACCAAGGACACCATTCCATCCAGTTTCTAGGAGGTGAGGTGAAATTGGGTTTAACGTCGTGCTTGAGAATATTTCCCTCATATGACGACGTGCATGCGTGTGTATGTGCATGTGCGGCTGCTTGTACTAGCCCAGACTTAAGCTGGTTTTATAGTGCTAGCCCACTGAGATACCATGCTGCAGTGAAGCATGAATATCCCACTCAGACACATTATACTGACTCCGATGCCGAGCGCCAGGCAGGGGCCAACAAGTACCACATTTTAACTTCATTTGGTATGACGTGGTCCGGGATCGAACCCGCGACCTTTCGCTCTCTGGGCGGGCGCTCTAACCACTACACCACGGAGGCGGTCCCACTTTCTAGGAAAGTTCAATGAACACAGACACCTCAACATTATCCTAAACTATTTATTGTTACAAAATGATATATATCTTATGTAAAACAATGATTGAAAACAATCAGTGCATTATCAAATCTTTATACATCTCAAAACAGACAAACTGATTTTACAGGAGTATTGCCATTAGAATCTAAGTGAAGTACCATAGTCATTTCCGGTCAACCAAGGGCGACAACTCTTGCAAAAGACAGCAGGAGTAAACGACTCTTGTTCATGTATTAATACAATACACACCAACGATAAAATAAGTTGTTAAACAGAAATAAGATCTCATGTGGTTTGCCTTAAGGAAAAACTCCCAAAGATGGAGTTTTCATGCAAATGACAACTTCAACATATTAACAATGAAATCCAAATAAACATTCAGTTTATAAAACCTATACGTTTTCAGTGTATATTATGAGTTCAAAGAAAATACTCAGCTGTATATTGCAAATTCCTTTTCAACAGTGTATAATATGAGCTCAATGAAGATGCTCAGCTGTTTAGTCAAAAATCCTTTTCATAATTCCAACCCACTCAACATAATCTCCCAATGAGTTGAGATTCTGTAAAACCAGGTACTGCTGCTGAGTGGGATAAAGCCAACTGGGCAATGTTTGATTTACATTTATCAAATTATGCAAATGAGAGTCATTACACAATCACAGAACACTCTTTTATGCTCCTTGTTCTGAGGAGAAAATGTCTTTCTTGTAGAACACTTCACAAAACAACAGGAATTTGTGCCGAAAATCTCTTTGTTTACATTGCATAACAAATGAGTATCTTTTGCTACTGAAGTTCACCTTCAAAAACAGTATTTTCACATCAGAATATTTTTCTGTCACCTTCACATCCCTGTGATCTGTAGGTTAAACAGTTTATGAGTAAAAGAGTATTAAAGTTAGAATTAACAGCTGTTCAAGATGTGAGATTCTTTGAAGCTTTGATCGCTGACAATTTATAAAGGGCGTATCACCGAGGAATACAAACATAATGCTAATAGAAAATGATATTTTCCTGAAACAAATTATATGTTCTCCTGCAACAATATGAAAAGCAGAAAGTTACATTTTGTGCATTTGGTAAGATTAAAAAATATAATTTGAAAAATATTTTCTATGTAATGGAGAGTATTTGTACACTTATAAAGTATGTAAAGTGCCACATATTGATTCATGTATAGTATGCAGCATTCATTTAATTCCATGAAATCACAATGTCTGTTTATATGAATAAAATCGATGACAAACTATATACAATTTGTACAAAATACATGGAAAGTAAATGAATGGATGACTACAGAGCTCTCCTACAACTATATGTACCAGTACATTACTATCTATCCACGCAAGTACTATCTATACAATAGTCCCTGACATAAGCACACATACTTGGCAAACATATGGAATTCTGGTAGCATTGATGAGACTGTAAAATGAATATAGAAAGCATCACAAGCCAGGAGATTATTTCAATTTGAAATACACTGTATAACTTTATCTAAAAATATATGCCTAAATTTTACACACAATTTCTGCACCCTAAATTTAATTTTAATTCCATGAAAGAGATCATAAACCTGCACATCCTATTGAATTTATTTTACAGACGAAAGGGAACAAATTTATAGTTGTCGTTGTGTTGTTATTTGTAATAGCTCTTACAATATGAGTATGAAATTAGGACACAATGATTAAATGTCACTTTGATGCTATTACCCATCAAACTACTCATATCTATATTATTTATAGAATAATTAGAATGTGTAAGCAAATTTTCATCATAAATTACCACAATACACATGCTATTACCCTTGAAACTAATCATTACACTGACATGTTCTAAACATGAACAAAATATTGAAGAGGAATGTTAATGATAAAGTTACCAGTTTCATAATCATTATGTTATTACCCTTGAAACTTTAATGATTACTCTGACATTCTCCCAACATGAAGAAAATATGGAAGAGGAATGTTAACGCTGACGTTACCACCATCATAATAATTATGTTATTACCCTTGAAACTAATCATTAGTCTGACATGCTCCCATTCACAGAAAAAAATGAGGAAGAGGACTAATAATGACCAAGTTGCCACTTTCATAACCATCATGTTATTACCCTAGAAACTAATCATTACTCTGAATGTTACCATTATGGAAGATGATGGTCTGAACAGAGAAACACAGTGTTCAGCAACAGAAACCTTTACACAGAAAAATAAAAAAGAACAAACATGCACTTTTTAAAAAAACATTACAAAATTACAAAACAACTGACATTTTCTTAAAAAATACTTCACACTTTTCAACAGCATCTAGTTACGCTTACAAACATGAATAAAATTTTAGAACATACAAATCATAAAATAAAAGATTCAATTTCACGAAGCATAAATAGTTTAATACTTGATACACTGGCAAAGAATCGCGAGACATTATGGCAACAGACGCACTAATTTCCCAGCAGAAGGAAAGGGACTAGCAAACTTATACGTATTGTAAAAGATTGTAAAAACTGTACAATGTTAGGTATAAAATGGATGGTATATGTATCACACATATATATATATATATATGTAAATATATGGAATGTGTTGGGTTGGATTTTGAAATCACATTTACTAAATAATTAATAATAAATGATATTATCAATGTCAGTTTAGATGAATATGGTAATCAGCTGTGATGGGAGGTCTTAATTTGATCTTAACACGTCAAATACAAATCATATCATTGTCACATATAGACTGAGGAATTATTCACGTCCACAACCATGAACCAATATACTGAACAAAACAAGTTAGGAATCATGTATATTTTTGTGAAGTAAAAACTGAGCACAAAATTTATTTAAAAAATGGTCTCAAATATGCATGACCCCAAATGGTTTGTTCAGTATCTATTCACGAATACAGCAAATTTACCATTCATTAAGTTCCATTGTTAACATTTTTTATATTCATGAATTTTTGGAGTTGAATCTGTTGTAGACTGGCAGGAATGAAAATAGCACTGTTTGTGGACAACTTAGGCACGGAAGATGAAGACAATTGCAGTAAGCAGACAGACCGCCGTGACCAACATGGCGGAAGCACACTGGCGCCACCTGCCATGATGATGGTTGTGCTGCGGTCGATACGCACTTCACCTCCTGAAAACAGACAACCAGCATTGAGGACTTATCATACTAATAATTTATCATTTATGTGAAAATTAGACCTTAGATAATATTTGTTTGTTTGTTTGTTGTTTAACGCCACACACATCAACATTTAAGCTATATGGTGGCGGTCTGTAAATAATCAAGTCTGGACCAGACATTGATTTATGCAATTGGGATACAATGAAGTGTTAACGAAGTCAGCGATATCATAGCTGGGGACATCTTAAATGGCCTTCACACATTGTACCTATTTTAGCAATGTTTACAACCAGAATAAGTAACTTGCATACCCTCTCTTGTCCATAATCCCCATGGGTACATCTGATTGTGAATGACTATGTACTACTACTACTACTACTACTACTACTACTACTACTAATGATGATGATGATTGATGATAATGATAATTCAACTGCCAAAGCAGATTAGAAATAAACTATGACAATATGTTTGAGTCTACATCATCCTCGTCCAGGATTTACTCACCAAGAGTGAAGCGTGTTGCGGGTGAACTCATCTTCCCCTGCCCCCCGCGACTGTAGGCAAACACACGCATCTGGTAGATGATATCCTTATCGATGTTCCCCAGTATTGCATTGCTGTTCTTCTCGCAGTCCACAACCTTGGCCTTGCGAATATCCTCGGCATTACGCCAGTATTGCACCTACAAACACACAAAAAGTTTTCAAAGAAGTGACTAACGGGGAAACTAGAACATTACACAATTGGGAAGCCTTTTTTCGCCTGAAAATACCTCCTTTAATCATCCTTCTTTGCACCTAGAGGGGGTCCAATTAGTCAAGTTCATTTTGTGAGTGAGTGAGTAAGGTTTTACGCCGATTTTAGCAATATTCCAGCCATATTACGGTGGGGGGACCAGAAATGGGCTTCACACATTGTATCAATGTGGGGAATCAAACCCGAGTCCTCGGTGTGACAAGTGAACGCTTTAACCACAAGGCTACCCCACCGACCTTCATTTAGTGAAACCTGTACAGTAGGGTGAATGCCGTTAGAGTTTCATGTACAAATGGTTTTGCCAGAAGACTTGTTTGGGGCCTCATCTTGCTGATTTTACCACTCCTGTCTCAGTTTTGGCCCTTTGGCTGATAATCTGGCAGAGATGTCAACAAGTCCGAAGTCAAGTTAGGCCATAGGAGACTATATAGTGTTTAGTGTATCTAGTGTTGTTGTTTAACGCCGCACTCAGAAATATTCCAGCTATATGGCACCAGTCTGTAAATAATCGAGTCTGGACCAGACAATCCAGTTATCGACAGCATGAGCATCGATGTACACAGGGATAAGATAACGTGTCAACCAAGTCAGCAAGTCTGAGCACCCGATCCCGTCAGTCGCCTCTTACGACAAGCATGGGTTACTGAAGACCAATTATAACCCGGGTCCCGTTTCACAAAGCAATCGTAGCGCTAAGGTGATCGTAACTCCCATACTTTAACATAGACTTCCGACAGTCGTAGCGCTATGATCGCTTTGTGAAACGGTCCCCCGGATCTTCACGGGTCTAACAAGCTAGGACCCAGGCCAAAGGAGACAACAACAAGAAAAGAACACAAAATACTACACTACTGCAACATGTTGCCATGTGGTTCTGTCCTACCCCAGTGGCAGTGTACACATCACGGTTCCAGGCACACCTGCACCTACCTTATACCCCTGTAGTGGTTCCTCGTACACCTGCGTACTCACACCACGGAAAGACACATACACCTGGGTGCTGGAGTAGGAGAACACATGCACTTCTGTCGGGTACAGCTGGGGAGCTGGAAGAGTAGGACGCCATTTCAAAACTTTATCTGATTAATCAAAAAATATTCTACACATGATAAAAACATTTTTCAGTTTGACTTCATAGTGAGCAATGTTACAAATATATGAAGGACTAACATATTGACTGTTTATGCTCTCTTGAAGTGAGTTAAGTTTTATGCTGCTTTTGTAGCAATTTTCCAGCAATATCACAGCTGAGGGGACACCAGAAATGGGCTTCACACACTGTACCCATGAGGCGAAACGAACCCGGGCCTTCATCATGACGAGTGAACACTTTAACCACTGAGGCTATCCCACTGTCACTGCTGTTTTTGAAGTTGTATCAATGGACTGAGCTGATCTCTTTTTTCATGCGATCAACATTTTATAATCAAGTGTTTATAATAAGCGAAGCGAGTGTGAGTGAGTTTTAGTGTTATGTCGCTTTTAGCAATATTCCAGCAATATCACAGCAGGGGACACCCGAAATGGGGTTGTACCCAGGTGGGGAATTGAACCCTGGTCTTCGGCATGATGAGTGAACGCTTTAACCACTAGGCTACCCCACTTTCCCTGAAATCTTCATAGTATTCATAAGCCTGTGTTAAGGATTATCTAGTTCTCATGAATGTAATATTGTAGCAAAATAGAATCATTTGGAAGAAATACTTGACATTGCCCGAGGGTTAACAGGTATACATGTTTTCAAAACATGGAGTGTTTTATGTTTTAAGGGGTTGAGATATCGAAGTGTTGGTGATCTTAGATATCAACTACTTTGGTACATGAATGGGAAATAAGGGACCGGAATACATGATCACAGGTTCCTGGCATGCTTAAGGGATGTAACTCTGTATTGTGAACTGCAGCATACATGACTGGACGCATCAAGTGAATACCAGCTACAAACAATTAATACACACCCAGTCTGTCTGTGCTCTGATGGTAGTCCTCGCTCTTGGGTCCGTTTCCAGCGGAGTTGTACACTTGAACGTTGACGGTGTACCACGTGTCTGGCTGCAAACCGATAATAAGGGCGTTGTCTATCTGACCTTCGTAGATGCTCTGAACGGCCTCGATCTCAGTCTCTCCGAGTCTTGCATCCAGTAGTTTACCTGCACATTACAGAATGATACAGACTGATACAGCATGATACAGACTGATACAGACTGATACAGACTGATACAGCATGATACAGAATGATACAGACTGATACAGACTGATACAGCATGATACAGAATGATACAGACTGATACAGCATGATACAGACTGATACAGAATGATACAGAATGATACAGAATGATACAGACTGATACAGCATGATATAATCTGACACAGACTGATGCATGTAAATAACGAAGCCTGCATTTGATGATACATTGGACACAGTGATTAACATCCCATGCCATTATATATAAGGGGTCATGAGTGAGTGAGTGAGTGAGCTGGGTTTTACGCTGCTTTTTCTGACAAGATATTCAGTTTACAAAATGTGAATGAGTGAGTGAGTTTAGTTTTATGCTTCTTTCAGCAATATTCCAACAGGTAATCAAGGCTGGGGACACCAGAAATGGGCTTCACACATTGGTTTGCAAAACATACCCATGACATAAAAGCAGCATAAAACTAAACTCACTGACTCACTCACATTTCCTAGGACCTTTTTTCCAAAAAACATCATAACTTTAAGGACCTTAAACAAGGATCCACCAGTTCACATCCACCATCCAAAACCTGCTCCTGCACTAGTTAAATAATAACCATGAACTATACAGCAAAGAATTCAACATTTGACATCTTGAATGAGAGACCACTCTCTTAAGTTTGGCTTAAAATAGTTTTCCCGCTACAATACAGACTTTTTTCTAAATATTAGCCTATGGGCCTTAATTATGGTGGGCTTATGATGTGAAATAGCTGGTAACGAGAAGCCATTCTCAGGGTATTTGAAAACCTACTATGTAAAGAAATCCTGAAGTGATTTATTTGATATAAAATTGGGGGATGGAACAGGAGCTCAATCACAAACATCTGTGACTGGGCGCCTCATTTTGAAGCTGATCCTGCTACAGCGACACAACCTGCAGTGCAAATACTGGCGACCTACATCACCATCTGAGTCACTAAAATACGTTGTGCTTTCTTAATTCCCAAGGAGTGGTGGGGTAGCCTCATGGTTAAAGCGTTCGCGTGTCACGCTGAAGACCCGGGTTCGATTCCCCACATGGGTACAATGAGTTAAGCCCTGGATTTCTGGTGTCCCCTGCCGTGATATTGCTGGAATATTGCTAAAAGTGGAGTAAAACACAACTCACTCACTCACTCTTGGGTCCCAAATGTTCAACAGACATCAGAAATACATAAGCATATACATTTGGTTTTAAAATTTTGAAAATTGAATTTTAAATCTAGCTCTTCGTCTCAAATGAAAACTGGCCTGTTACTATGACAACCCAATTGTAACCCTCCTATCGTTACCTTGTATCCAATCAGCTTTCCCTTCATGAACTTCTTGTTGTCGGGCACGGGGTTCCAGAACACCACCAGTGAGGTGCTGTTGAAGCTGTCAGCGTAGAAGACGCCGCTGGGGGTGCCAACAGGTACTGAGGACACAAGGAGTGAGTGAGTGTATAATGGCAGCAGGTGAACAGGCACACAAGTTATCAGTATAGAACATAAATGATTAGAGTATCAATCACCACAGTTGAGGGCAGGGAAAATGTAGCAATAAAATGTATAAATATTGTGGGTGTTCAAAATCTATATTAGAAACGCATGTCATGCAATTTACACTATTCATAAAATTCATAATTTCATTCATAACAAACTGGAAGGTACACTGAAGGTACGCTCTAGGTACACTCTAGGTACACTCTGATACTGGAAGGTACTCTCTAGGTACACTCTAGGTAAACTCTGATACTGGAAGGTACACTCCAGGTACACTCTGATACTGGAATTTGGAAAGATACACTCCAGGTACACTCTGATACTGGAAAGGTACACTCCAGGTACACTCTGATACTGGAAAGGTACACTCCAGGTACACTCTGATACTGGAAAGGTACACTCCAGGTACACTCTGTTACTGGAAAGGTACGCTCTGATACTGGAAAGGTACGCTCCAGGTACACTCTGATACTGGAAAGGTACACTCCAGGTACACTCTGATACTGGAAAGGTACACTCCAGGTACACTCTGATACTGGAAAGGTACACTCCAGGTACACTCTGATACTGGAAAGGTACACTCCAGGTACACTCTGTTACTGGAAAGGTACGCTCTGATACTGGAAAGGTACACTCCAGGTACACTCTGTTACTGGAAAGGTACGCTCTGATACTGGAAAGGTACGCTCCAGGTACGCTCTGATACTGGAAAGGTACACTCCAGGTACACTCTGATACTGGAAAGGTACACTCCAGGGACTGGAAAGGTACACCCGAGGTACTGGAAAGGTACACTCCAGGGACTGGAAAGGTACACTCCAGGTGCTGGAAAGGTACACTCCAGGTACTGGAAAGGTACATCCGAGGTACTGGAAAGGTACACTCCAGGTACTGGAAAGGTACACTCCAGGTGCTGGAAAGGTACGCTCCAGGTACTGGAAAGGTACATCCGAAGTACTGGAAAGGTACACTCCAGGTACAGGAAAGGTACATCCGAGGTACTGGAAAGGTACACTCCAGGTGCTGGAAAGGTACACTCCAGGTACTGGAAAGGTACATCCGAGGTACTGGAAAGGTACCCTCCAGGTACTGGAAAGGTTCACTCCGGGTACTTGAAAGGTACATTCCAGGTACTGGAAAGGTACACTCCAGGTACTGGAACGGTACATCCGAGGTACTGGAAAGGTACACTCCAGGTACTGGAAAGGTTCACTCCAGGTACTTGAAAGGTACGCTCCAGGTACTGGTAAGGTACACTCTAGGTACTGGAAAGGTACACATAACATTGCCAGGGCAACGTGACCATTAGCTACCACTGTGAAGAGCGAGATGACTCACTGTAACCTCACCATCCAAATTGCTAGAGGACTTTTTCCTATTTGGTGTGAGAGCAAAGCAACCCTTCTGTGCAACAAACTTACACCGGTGACATCACACATACTGATACTCACGATCTTCAGCTGATCTGACAAGGGCTATGTGTGATCGGTTTCCGTTGCCCAGTTCATTGAAAGCTTGAACCTGCACTTCATACTCAGTATAGAAATTCTCGAGACCGACAAGAGTGACATAGCTTCCTGCGCTGGGGCCCAATAATCTTCTCTGTGAAACAAGGATAAGACTCGTTTAGTCTCCATGAAACAACTTTCAACATCAGTGTTATCAGTGTGCATCAACTGACAGCTACACAAATGGCTGCAGACAATCAGTCCTGTGGCTATGGTACTTCCGCTATGATTGTCAACTACCTCCTATACTGTAACATAGTGTTACAACAGTCATAGTGCTATGATAGTCAACTACCTCCTATACTGTAACATAGTGTTACAACAGTCATAGTGCTATGATAGTCAACTACCTCCTATACTGTAACATAGATTTACAACAGTCATAGTGCTATGATAGTCAACTACCTCCTATACTGTAACATAGTGTTACAACAGTCATAGTGCTATGATAGTCAACTACCTCCTATACTGTAACATAGATTTACAACAGTCATAGTGCTATGATAGTCAACTACCTCCTATACTGTAACATAGTGTTACAACAGTCATAGTGCTATGATAGTCAACTACCTCCTATACTGTAACATAGATTTACAACAGTCATAGTGCTATGATAGTCAACTACCTCCTATACTGTAACATAGATTTACAACAGTCATAGTGCTATGATAGTCAACTACCTCCTATACTGTAACATAGATTTACAACAGTCATAGTGCTATGATAGTCAACTACCTCCTATACTGTAACATAGATTTACAACAGTCATAGTGCTATGATAGTCAACTACCTCCTATACTGTAACATAGTGTTACAACAGTCATAGTGCTATGATAGTCAACTACCTCCTATACTGTAACATAGATTTACAACAGTCATAGTGCTATGATAGTCAACTACCTCCTATACTGTAACATAGTGTTACAACAGTCATAGTGCTATGATAGTCAACTACCTCCTATACTGTAACATAGATTTACAACAGTCATAGTGCTATGATAGTCAACTACCTCCTATACTGTAACATAGTGTTACAACAGTCATAGTGCTATGATAGTCAACTACCTCCTATACTGTAACATAGTGTTACAACAGTCATAGTGCTATGATAGTCAACTACCTCCTATACTGTAACATAGATTTACAACAGTCATAGTGCTTGCTACCTCCTATACTGTAACATAGTGTTACAACAGTCATAGTGCTATGATAGTCAACTACCTCCTATACTGTAACATAGTGTTACAACAGTCATAGTGCTATGATAGTCAACTACCTCCTATACTGTAACATAGTGTTACAACAGTCATAGTGCTACGATAGCTTTTTGAAACAAGACCCTGAATTACCAGTCAGCAGGGTTCCTGCTGTCTATTCAGACTGGACCAGACAAACCAGTGACTAAAAGCATGAGCAAGTATCAACAATTTAGGGAAAACGTACACAGGTATGGTCCAGGACCTATTCGCATAAGCGATCTTAATGAGAATCTTAAGTCTAATTGTTGGAACGGGGGAGTTACAATCATCTTAGTGCTAAGATCGTGTGTAAGTGGGCCCTGACCGACCAAAAGTCATAACTGTGTAAATCTAGCATTGGACATCATCACAGATTCTTGCCCAGCTTAGGGAGGCACCTGCAGAGCTGTGGGCCAAAACGCAATGCCACAATATCAATGAAGAAGATTACTGGTAGAACAAGTCACTGTTTTTAACATACCGTTTCCCACTTGGATTCACTGCCACCTACTGGCTTCTTTCGCCAGAAGACATTGTAGCCAAGCTGCTGGCCATTGTGGTCCTCAAGAGACAGCGGCTGAAAGACGAAGTGCTCACCATGAACTAAAACCTGTTATAAACACACATCTATATGGATGTCGGGGATCCTCAAGAGACAGCGGCTGAGAGATTAAGTGCTCACCATGAACTAAAACCTGTTATAAACACACATCTATATGGATGTCGGGGATCCTCAAGAGACAGCGGCTGAAAGACCAAGTGCTCACCATGAACTAAAACCTGTTATAAACACACATCTATATGGATGTCGGGGATCCTCAAGAGACAACGGCTGAAAGACCAAGTGCTCACCATGAACTAAAACCTGTTATAAACACACATCTATATGGATGTCGGGGATCCTCAAGAGACAGCGGCTGAGAGATTAAGTGCTCACCATGAACTAAAACCTGTTATAAACACACATCTATATGGATGTCAGGGATCCTCAAGGCAAGACAGCGGCTGAAAGACCAAGTGCTCACCATGAACTAAAACCTGTTATAAACACACATCTATATGGATGTCGGGGATCCTCAAGAGACAGCGGCTGAGAGATTAAGTGCTCACCATGAACTAAAACCTGTTATAAACATACATCTATATGGATGTCAGGGATCCTCAAGAGACAGCGGCTGAAAGACCAAGTGTTAACCATGAACTAAAACCTGTTATAAACACACATCTATATGGATGTCAGGGATCCTCAAGAGACAGCGGCTGAAAGATTAAGTGCTCACCATGAACTAAAACCTGTTATAAACACACATCTATATGGATGTCAGGGATCCTCAAGAGACAGCGACTGAAAGATTAAGTGCTCACCATGAACTAAAACCTGTTATAAACACACATCTATATGGATGTAGGGGGATCCTCAAAGAGACAGCGGCTGAAAGACGAAGTGTTAACCATGAACTAAAACCTGTTATAAACACACATCTATATGGATGTCAGGGATCCTCAAGAGACAGCGGCTGAAAGATTAAGTGCTCACCATGAACTAAAACCTGTTATAAACACACATCTATATGGATGTCGGGGATCCTCAAGAGACAGCGACTGAAAGATTAAGTGCTCACCATGAACTAAAACCTGTTATAAACACACATCTATATGGATGTCAGGGATCCTCAAGAGACAGCGGCTGAAAGACCAAGTGTTAACCATGAACTAAAACCTGTTATAAACACACATCTATATGGATGTCGGGGATCCTCAAGAGACAGCGGCTGAGAGATTAAGTGCTCACCATGAACTAAAACCTGTTATAAACACACATCTATATGGATGTCAGGGATCCTCAAGAGACAGCGTCTGAAAGATTAAGTGCTCACCATGAACTAAAACCTGTTATAAACACACATCTATATGGATGTCAGGGATCCTCAAGAGACAGCGTCTGAAAGATTAAGTGTTAACCATGAACTAAAACCTGTTATAAACACACATCTATATGGATGTCGGGGATCCTCAAGAGACAGTGGCTGAGAGATTAAGTGCTCACCATGAACTAAAACCTGTTATAAACACACATCTATATGGATGTCGGGGATCCTCAAGAGACAGCGGCTGAAAGACCAAGTGCTCACCATGAACTAAAACCTGTTATAAACACACATCTATATGGATGTCGGGGATCCTCAAAAGACAGCGTCTGAGAGATTAAGTGCTCACCATGAACTAAAACCTGTCATAAACACACATCTATATGGATGTCGGGGATCCTCAAGAGACAGCGGCTGAAAGACGAAGTGTTAACCATGAACTAAAACCTGTTATAAACACACATCTATATGGATGTCAGGGATCCTCAAGAGACAGCGTCTGAAAGACGAAGTGTTAACCATGAACTAAAACCTGTTATAAACACACATCTATATGGATGTCAGGGATCCTCAAGAGACAGCGGCTGAAAGACGAAGTGTTAACCATGAACTAAAACCTGTTATAAACACACATCTATATGGATGTGTCGGGGGGATCCTCAAGAGACAGCGGCTGAAAGACGAAGTGTTAACCATGAACTAAAACCTGTTATAAACACACATCTATATGGATGTCGGGGATCCTCAAGAGACAGCGGCTGAAAGACCAAGTGCTCAACATGAACTAAAACCTGTTATAAACACACATCTATATGGATGTCGGGGATCCTCAAGAGACAGCGGCTGAGAGATTAAGTGCTCACCATGAACTAAAACCTGTCATAAACACACATCTATATGGATGTCGGGGATCCTCAAGAGACAGCGGCTGAAAGACCAAGTGTTAACCATGAACTAAAACCTGTTATAAACACACATCTATATGGATGAACCATGAACTAAAACCTGTTATAAACACACATCTATATGGATGTCAGGGATCCTCAAGAGACAGCGTCTGAAAGACGAAGTGTTAACCATGAACTAAAACCTGTTATAAACACACATCTATATGGATGTCGGGGATCCTCAAGAGACAGCGGCTGAAAGACGAAGTGTTAACCATGAACTAAAACCTGTTATAAACACACATCTATATGGATGTCGGGGATCCTCAAGAGACAGCGGCTGAAAGACCAAGTGCTCAACATGAACTAAAACCTGTTATAAACACACATCTATATGGATGTGACAGAAACAAGCACACTGAAATGCTCTACTGATTTATCTTCTGAAGAAAACAACCGATCAATGAATCAACTAGAATGTAATGATAACTGACTGAGATGGCCTGTAAACAAGTCTCTTACCTCCCATGTGATCGTGAGGTCACCGACCTTTCCACCTCCTCCCCCGACCTTCTCAGGTGCTTTTGATGGTTTATCTGATGGAATCTGTATTGTTGCTATGGAAATATAAATGTGTTACATCATTTTCCAATTACATCATTGAATAATTTTAAATTTAGTCTGAATATTCCACAGAACTCTGTAACTCGTTAAATTTATTCAATAGACAGTTTCAAAATTCAGGTAACCTAGCCAGGAAAGTTATTCTTTAAGTTGTACGTACAACATGTGTTAGTGAGTATAATGAAAGGCTGAACCAACCTCTTTGCTTCATTTTCAGCACAGCCCCAATCTCAAAACAATTCAAGCTTAAACCTTAGACAAAGTAATAGCAGATACTGTCAAGACTAAGGGACATAACTCTGCATGGTGGTTTGGAGCAGCTTAAACTGGGCCTTCAATTTTCCTTGATTTACATTAGGCCACAGAAAGTACAATCATCTTGATCTTACTGAACAGACTATGTCTCCAAAAGAAATGTCAAATTTCCAGTGTGATAACTGTGATTGTAATCATCAAATGTGGTTAGTGAAGATAACTGTACCCATTTGGGGGATCAAACACTGATCTTTGGTATTACAAGGGAATGCTTTAACCACTCAACTACCCCACCACCCCCATACTAACAATAAAGGCTTACTAGTTGGGACACTAGGTAGACCAAGACCGTATCTGTTCATGGCTCGAACTCGGAACTGATATCCTGCACCGGACTTCAGGTTGATCAAGGTCGTCTGTCTCTTAGTTGGGTTGAGGTCATCCATAGCTTCAACTCTCGGGATCCCTGGATAATAGAGTGAGTGAGTGAGTGAGTGAGTGAGTGAGTGAGTGAGTGAGTGAGTGAGTGAGTGAGTGAGTGAGTGAGTGAGTGAGTGAGTGAGTGAGTGAGTGAGTGAGTGAGTGAGTGAGTGAGTGAGTGAGTGCATGAGTGCGTGCCTGAGCGAGTGAGTGAAACACGATTTGGAAGGACCATATTTCAGTCAAGCACATTTAACACCATGACACTGCAGTTTGATCACGTGACTGGCTTGGTTTATAATACTGACCCTTCAGTTTAATCATGTGACTGCCACAGCTATGACCCTTCAGTTTAATCATGTGACTGCCACAGCTATGACCCTTCAGTTTAATCATGTGACTGCCACAGCTATGACCCTTCAGTTTAATCATGTGACTGGCTCAGCCATGACCCTGCAGTTTAATCATGTGACTGGCTCAGCCATGACCCTGCAGTTTAATCATGTGACTGGCTCAGCCATGACCCTGCAGTTTAAACATGTGACTGGCTCAGCCATGACCCTGCAGTTTAGTCACGTGACTGGCTTGGTGTATAATAATGACCGGGCTGCTGTTTGATTACATGAATGGCTGGGCCATATTTTTGCTTTAGTCTGATCACGGCAAGTAACTGCACACTATACTGGATCTCGCTATTCACAGTATTACACCATGAGTGAGTGAAACACGATTTGGAAGGACCGTATTTCAGTCAAGCTATGACCCTTCAGTTTAATCATGTGACTGGCTCAGCCATGACCCTGCAGTTTAATCATGTGACTGGCTCAGCCATGACCCTTCAGTTTAATCATGTGACTGGCTCAGCCATGACCCTGCAGTTTAATCGTGTGGCTGGCTCAGCCATGACCCTGCAGTTTAGTCATGTGACTGGCTCAGCCATGACCCTGCAGTTTAAACATGTGACTGGCTCAGCCATGACCCTGCAGTTTAGTCACGTGACTGGCTTGGTGTATAATATTGACCGGGCTGCTGTTCGATTACATGAATGGCTGGGCCATATTTTTGCTTTAGTCTGATCACGGGAAGTAACTGCACACTATACTGGATCTCGCTATTCACATTATTACACCATTTCACTGCCACGGTTGTGTATTTGAGACACGGCATATTTATCAAAATGATTACTGCTTTAATTATTGGAAATAAATATGACATGTCAGATGGACTTTGTGATAATGTGGTGGTGCCTGAGAACCAAGACTATTTATTTCAGGACTTGCATGCTATGAAATTGTCTTCCTAACAATCAAAAGAACGAGACCTTTTTCAGACATTTTCACAAACCAACCAATCCTCAGCCTTGTCAGAGTGGAAGATGATTTTCTTAAAATATGTAACTTTACATTTGAAATATTAACCCATTCAACACCGTAGGCCGGAAAACCGGCCAAGACGTCACAAGTCCCCTGACACCGTAGGCCAGTAAACCGGCCAGGCAGTAGTTGCATCAAAATTATATATAATTTTAGAAACCTAACTAACATATGATTCTTTTATCAAATCTATCACTTTTCACAATGTCTGAAAACACATATTAAATTTGAAATGACCATATATTATCGACAGGATTAGAATTATAAACTATTTTTTGCAATGTTATTGAAAAAAACAATTCTCAGACACATGCTTCGGCAGCGGGTCCACAATAACATTGTCAAAGAGCAAAGCAACAATGTTTCGAAGAAATCATTAAATAAATTGAATAAACTAATGAATAAAATCAACAACAGCATTCATAAAAGATGTCAAACATACATATAAAATTACTATTTCCATCTTTTTGTGCGATCATGTAATGTAAGTCAAGTCACTGACAAGTGACATCTCGGCTCTCGCCGCCTCAATCTTCACGGCCGGACACGATGTTTAATGAGAAAATATATGCATGAAGCATTTTTGTCACAGGTCATAACCTAGCACGATACGTCAAATAAGTTCCATAATTTACATATAGGTAGCGATTTTTTGCTTAGTATGTTCAAAATAGCATTATATTAGCCAAAACTTTCATCTAAATCTAAAAGTTTTCCTTTACGAGGACGGTATCCATTGCCCTAAATTATTGCCTGCCTTAGGTCACGTGTCTGATTTTGACCAATCACGACCCTTATAGCAGACTGTGGCGAAAAAGCGTCATTAGAAACCAATCTTTATCCAATAAAATCGCTTCTTACAACTGTAAAAATACTCTCGGCAAGGGTACAGTGATGTTTTTGATGTTCAAAGCTTTTGAACGATACTCAACATCCCATGTTATTCATACGAAGCTTCGAAAACGGAGGTAATTTCCATTGTTGTGTCATGTTACCGAGCGGAAAGCCACTGATATCGGGAAATAGGCGACCATATCTGGACATTATAAATGTAAAGTTGCATTTTCATGACAAAAATAAATCTATTTAAGTTGTAGTTATATTATTTGAATAACATTATAAAAATAAACTTCATATTTATCAACAGTAGGATTAGATCTTTCAAAAGGTGTATGAGATGTAGTTGTAATAACGTTTTACAAGCTCATATTTACCATGATAAACATAGGCTTCATCTATGACCTTAGAGTCTCTGGAAACTCAATGTCATGGCAGTAAATGTGTTGAAAGAGTTAACAGTCTAGTCCCTTAAAGCTCAGATAGAAAGTTTGACTCACGTTCTTTGAGAATCCTCCACTTGTTGTTGAAATTGGTTCTAAACTCCACATCGTAGTACAGGACATCTGCTCCATGATTGTCTCCATCAGTCCACATAATTTTAACTGTCCGAGGATTCGAACTGTCAGTGACCTTTAAGTCCTGGTAGACTCCAGCCGGCTCGCCAGGAGGTCCTGGAGGAAAGACAGCATGGTACATCAGGTCTATCATCCAATGAGTGAATGAGTTTAGTTTTATGCCGCTTTAAGCAATATTACAGACATTTGGTGAGACCCACAGTCCCAGATACGGTGCTGTCAACCCTAGACACATAATCAGGGCGGACTGGTATTCCAATCCATAATCATCAGTGTCTGGCATACCCAACTCTGCACAACAAAGGGTGTGTATCAGACTGGGCCCATGTTAAGCCTACGTGAACAGTTACAGGCAGGTCCTACTTTGAAAAGTAAAAAGTTGAAATTTCGCAAACACATCCCCATTTCATAACGTTAACATGAAATTCAACACCATAATTCAATTTTACATCACATTGAGTCCTAGAGACGAATGTTAGGTAAGAACTGACTTATTAGTGAGTGAGTGAGTATAGCTTTACGCTGCACTCAGCTATATTCCAGCCATATGGCGGCGGTCTGTAAATAATCGAGTCTGGACCAGACAATCCAGGGATCAACAGCATGAACATCGATCTACGCAATTGGGATACGATGACATGTGTCAACCAAGCGAACCTGACCACCTGATCCTGTTAGTCGCCTCTTACGACAAGCATGGGTTACTGAAGATCAATTCTAACCCAGATCTTCATGGGTAAATGACTTATTGAAGATGCACTGTATAGGGTTGATTATAACATTCTCCAAGACTTTCAGGGGAATAAAACCAAATACACCGAACTCTAAACTAAAAACTTCTCCGAATTCCAGACCCAGCCAGTCTGATCACATTTATGTAACGTCACCACTGAAAAGCAACATTTGAGTTTTGACACATCCCCTACATGTCAAGGGGGAAACCTCCTACTTACCCAGTACTCTGAGAGTAGCTTCAGCTGACTCCGTGTCAAGTCCGGTAGCAGCGTTACATGTGTAGTCTCCTGCGTGGTAGAACTGGGCATTGATCACATACAAGTAGCCTTTTGTCAACCCGGAACCCTGGAGGAACAAAACAAATCAGCATTAGGCCCTGGTTCACAGAAAAATGCCTAAAATTCAGTGTAAGTGGATGCGATTAATGTTTTTAATCATTTTAAGAATAGTCTTGCTATTGGTTATTATAACAAGCATTGTCACTTAGGGACCGTGCATAATTTATGGCCAGGGGGGGTGATGAGGATTTTTTTGGAGAAGCATGTACAATGTGAATGACCACTCCTAAAATTTCTGCATGTCATGTACAAAAATCAATGATCCCCCTCCCCCTTCCAATATTTTTTCGGTATAATTTTAAAATATTTTTATGTACAAAATTGCTGACCCCCCCTAGAAACGTGTACAAAATTGCTGACCCCCACTACCTCCCCAGTACAAAATGGGTGACCCCCCCGTTAAAATCATCATCACCCACCCTAGCCATAAATTATGAATGGTTGCTAAGGTGACATATTCCCCCACCGCAGATTATCAAATCAAACCTGAGAAGTAATGAAAGTGAAGGTTGTAATTTAAGATGAAGTTAAATGTCAATAAAAACATGACCAGTCAACCTCTCTTGATATCTTGCTCTATATTTGTTCAAATACACAAATATTTTCAACACACACTTTGACCTTGACATGAATGTCTTAGAGTATGAAATATGTAAAAGTAGTAATAAAGAAATTGCTCATTGAAAAACATTCACAGGAAGTCTTGAAAGTCTATGAAGAAAATCCAGTGAACCGTTCTTGAGATATCTTGCTGACAATCTTAACATGCAGTTTGATATGCTGAAATCTTCAAAGTGTCGCCGTCACCTTGAAAATTATGTGAAGGTCACCAAAATCGACTGGACCCTGCACCTTCCCTAGATAAAGCTTGGTGTTGAATATGAAGAAAATCTAGTGAACGGTTCTTGAGATATCTTGCTGACAAAACGTTAAATACCTGACTGGTACCTTTCTTATACTGTGATGAACCTAGGTACCAAATATGAAAAGAATCTAGTCAACGGTTCTTAAGATATTCCAATTCGAGCTAAACATGTGGTGGGGAATAATTAAATAACATAATTATTCATTATTATAATGAATGAAAACAAACGATTTTAACATATCAAGATACTGAATTATAACTCAATGTTTTTCCTTTACAGAGATTTTGTTTCCATTTATCTGCAGCAGAATTCAGAAAAAAACACAGACATCAACATGTAAGTGAAAAACTGGTTTAAACCTGATATTTCAGATATTTCTGAAGTTGGCTTTTGTGCTAATGTTTGAATGGATGTCTGAACGTTTAAGTTTACACCAGTGATCTCCAGATTCACTTCGCAAATGAGTGAGCGAGCAAATTTGGTTTTAGCAATACTCCAGCAATATCACGGCACGGGACACAAGAAATGGGCTTCACACATTGTACCCATGTGGACGAGAGGACACTTTTAAACCATCAGGCTACCCCACTGCCTCTCACTTCCAAAAGCTCTTCCAGCCATGGATAAATTATAATAACTGGTAGTCTAGACAACTACTTTATGTGCCCCTCTTACAAACAGTACTCGGATGGTACCAAAAATGCAAAATTGTTCTCACCATTCTGTAGTAAGGATTAATGTCGACATCAATGAGGTGATCGTTAAACATCCAGGAGTACACCATGTCCATGTTCTGGCTGGCAGACGCCTCACATTTCAGTGTGGCTGTGGAGTTGACGTTCACGTCCTCGCTGCTCGGTCTCACGGTCATCACAGTTTGGGCTGTGAGATAATTCCAAACAATAATATTTCATAATTGAGTAGGGCTGCGCAATATAACTTGTATGTCCTTGTTTCATTTGTGCCAAATATTATTCATATTTTTATTTTATCATGATTAAAAGTTGTTATTAAAGCTTAATCAAGCCAAGTGATTTTGTTGTGTTTTTGCTCTATAAATCAAGAATTAACTCAATTATAAGTAGTTTTTTGTTTAAAAATACTTCATGCAATATATTGCAATACATATCGCAATACATGCTTTCGCATCGCAATATATCGCAATATGAAAATTCTCTGCAATACCCACCCCTATAATTGAGAATACCATACATAGAACACAGCAACTGATAATTGTAACAAGAGTCATCAGAAGATGACCGATTGCCCTGGCTCCCACAAATTTGAAAGAACAAATCATGTGACAGTTAATTAATGCCCAACTTGATTTTCTTAAGACTAAGTCCAAATTGTTTCAATGGAAATCAAGAAAAATAAAAATGCCAAAAATCTGTAAACTGCAAATGGTGCCACAATAGGTTCTGTTTGATATATCTTCCAATTTTTGTTGTAAAATATGGAATAGTTTGGAGTTATGCTCTGGAAATGAAATGATTACAGACGGACGAGGCGTTGACTATATATGCGCCATATTATATACCGGGGGATATAACAAATTATCACATCAACATCTAAAAAATTGTCAGTATCAAACATGACCAACCATTTCATAAATGTGAATGATAATATCAATAACACTGCATCTAATAATTGTAATAAGTGATAAAAACCAGCAAAACATGTCATAACTGCATAAAAATTTGAAAATTGCCATCATCAAGGAAAACTATAATAAATAAATAAACCAAAATAAAGTTCAAATCTGAAATTTTTCAAATAAGACTTTCAATATTATACCCACTGTGGCAAAAGGTACTGACAAACCTATAGATATAATCTTGGGAACAGAAATTGAACCCACAACCAGTGTGTGAAATAACCACTGGCCTGCTAGCCTGTGGCTAGTAAAAATCCAGTCGGGCCAGTGACTGAATTTTCATGGGGTCATGTTGTAAATATAGCACTCTCTCCGACTTCTTAAGTTATAACACACTTTTAAATCATGCAAGATTATGGCCTGATAAAAATGTTCATCATATTAGCAGCTTTATGATGAGACCCGTGTCTACATTCAAACTTCGAGCCAGTTTTTTTTGGTGGGCTAGTAACTTTCAGGCATAGCTAGCCCGACTGGCTAGCAACATTTGGAAACTATTTTGCACACTGCCCTGGTTTCTGGACTGTTTCTCGACATGAATCACCCACGCCCACACACTTTAACCATCAACATGTCAAACGTAGGACTTACAGACGATGCTGAGCTCAGTGGAGTCTTCAGCTGATCCGATGGAATTTGTCACCTTGCAAGTGTAGCGTCCTGCGTCAGCCATTCTCACTGATGTTATGTACAAGTTTCCATTCATCAACATTTTGAGGTTGCCAGAGTCACCACCCTTTGTCAGACCAAGATTACGTCCACCCTTTAACCACTCATACTCTGGCGCAGGAGCTGCCTCGGGGTCACATATGATGGTGACGTTGCCACCACTCGATGCTGCAATGCCCCTCTGTAGAGGATGCTTGGCAAATGAAGGGGCAAATTCTGAAATGTGAAAACTGACTTTATAGTCTTTTGCAAACTTTGGAGCTTCTCTGTTAAATTTTAGACTACACAATTTTCATATTGATCAATGGAAAAATAACATCCTTAGAAAAACTGGGAAAATGTACTGTCAAATTCTAATACTTCTCAATTTGTTCAAATGAAAGAAATAATTGTTCCCTGTGATTCTACAATCATCTGACAATGCCTTGAGGTGAGGTGAAATTGGGTTTAACGGAGTGCTTGAGAATATTTCGCTCATATGACGGCGTGCATGCATGTGTATGTGCATGTGTGGCTGCTTGTACTAGCCCAGACTGAAACTGGTTTTATAGTGCTTGCCCACTGAGATACCATGACGCAGTGAAGCATGAATACCCCACTCAGACACATTATACTCTCCGAACTGACCAGTCCTTGTTGTACCCATTAATGCCTAGCGCCATATTTTAACTTCTTTTGGTATGACGCAGTCGGGGATTGAACCCGCTGACTTCTGCTCTCCGGGCAGATGCTCTAACCACTACACCACGGAGGCGGTCGACAATGTCATGACATACATCCACTTGAGTAAACCTTGACCCACAAACATCTGGAAATACCACCGACTTTCATCCACCTAACAGTACCATAAGAGACAATTTTGAACACAGAGACTACACAAACCCAGTGCTATCAGTGTATGAAATAAGGCCTGTCCGACCACCCGAGACGGTCTAGATTTCTGACAGACGGTCCAAATTTACAGTTAGCCAGCCCGATGGTCTGGTAAAAAGTTTAGATGTTCCATACATCTGAGTAAATTCACCATATTTGGTCTGGTTAAATCCATTTTGGGATGGTAACATTTTGAAGTTACCAGTCCTGATGTCTGGCTGGATTTTTGGCTTCTTTCATACACTGGTTCTATACATACCAAGCACCCTGAGTTGAGCTGTACTGTACACGGTGCTGTGCTGGTTTGTAGCGCCGCACTGGTAGATGCCGCTGTCCCGCTCTATGTTCAAGCCCTGTATGGTGAGGGCGTTCCGGTGGATAGTTAAGTAGCCGGTCTGATTCCTCAGATGTACCCCATCCTTGTACCACAAGTAAGTGGGTGTGGGTGTGCCTGCCGCCTCACAGTGCCACGTCAACTGTCCCCCCACGTCAGTGTGTTGGTCCTTCAGAGGATACGTGAAGTAAGGCTCAGCTGTGACAAGAAAATTTACAAAAGTATCAGCAAATAATCATGCAGATTATTACAGTTAGAGTCAGAAATGATTGCTGAAGAACTTCAACTTGAGTGTTGAAAAGAAACAACAGTTTTAAACATTTATGAACCCGAGATCAACTTGAGGAACATATAAGCTTTGGTACATTGGGTATAAATAGCAGAATCTGGACAATCCGGAAACACTAGAGAATTGTCACATCCATACAGCGTGTGATGCCATGTATTGTGTATTGTGATACGGGCGGTGGGGTAGCCTAGTGGTTAAAGCGTTGGCTCGTCACGCCGAAGACCCGGGTTCGATTCCCCACATGGGCACAATGTTTGAAGCCCATTTCTGGTGTCCCCGCCGTGATATTGCTGGAATATTGCTAAAAGCGGTGTAAAACTCAGTCAGTCAGTCAGTATTGTGATACAGGGTTTGTACATTGATGTATTGCATCCAATACAACACTGTATTGCCATATTATTACACCACGACTGTTCACTGTATTTTGCGAGTGAGTGAGTGGATTTCGTTTTACGCAGCAATATACCAGCTTTATGGCGGCGGTCTGTAAATAATTGAATCTGGACCAGACAATCCAGAGATAAACATCATGAGCATCAACCTGAGCAATTGGGAACCGATGACATGTGTCAACCAAGCCAGTGAGCCTGACCACCCGATCCTGTTAGTCGCTTCTTACGACAAGCATGGGTTATTGAAGGTTCATTCTAACCCAGACCTTCACAGGCCTGTATTTTGTAATATCCCTGAACAAATGTAGCATAAAGACACATTTCCATTGCCTAAATTCTCAAGAAAACATCCTCTACTATCAAATACACTGAAGGCACAGCTGAAAGTGAAACTGAAAATAAACTTTCAGATGAGGCCTCTTGAGCACTTCTTGAGGTCAAGGTCATGGGGAAAAACATTGACGCCAGTGACCTCACTACCGCCAGTGAGTGAGGTTTTTTAATGACACTTTTAGCAATATTCCAGCAATATCACAGCGGGGAACACCAGTAAAAGGCTTCACACATTGTACGCATAAGGGAAATAAACTCAGGTCTTAGACATATTGAGCGAATACTTTAACCACTGGGCTACCACAACGCCCCAACATGATGACTGACTGACTGACTGAGTTTAGTTTTACGCCGCTTTTAGCAATATTCCAGCAATATCACAGCGGGGAACACCAGTAAAAGGCTTCACACATTGTACGCATAAGGGAAATAAACTCAGGTCTTAGACATATTGAGCGAATACTTTAACCACTGGGCTACCACAACGCCCCAACATGATGACTGACTGACTGACTGAGTTTAGTTTTACGCCGCTTTTAGCAATATTCCAGCAATATCACGGCGGAGGACACCAGAAATGGGCTTAACACATTGTGCCCATGTGGGGCCCCAACATGATGAAGACAAGACAACAGATGATGCGATTTATATTGACTCACATTGAATTCTGAGTGAATATCCCTTCTCGTCGGCTTCCTTTGTGGTGGAACTGTACACACGGCACTTGTAGACTCCCTGGTCCTCTGGGGCAACGTTGAGGATGGTGAGAACGCGGTTGTGGTCAGAGTACCTCGCCCGTGACGGCATCTCCTTCCCCAACAAGCGACTCCACTGGTACACCAAGGGCCCCCTGAAGTAAAGAATAAACACATTCAGAATATGCAACCTGAAACTGTAGACTCCTCAGGGAGCTGAGAAAGAAATAACTCCATCGTCACGAGCCAACGCTTTAACCACTAGGTCACCCCACCAATGAATCCACCCCACCAATGAATCCAGCCAGTGCTTGTAGTATCAAAGCTGAATCAGAAAATTTGAGAATGATGTCAATTATTTAAAATATACCGGTATTTCCACTAGGTGATAGAAGTGGGTTACCTCAACAACAAGCCAGCGAGCTTTGCTACTTTGATCACTTTGAGTTGACATAACCAAACATACTTTTTAAAAATCATATGAGGATACCATGACGACCTACCTGTGAAGATCCAGGTTAGAATTGGTCTTCAGCAACCCATGCTTAAACTTAAGAGACGTCTAACCTGATCTGTGGTCAGACTCGATGACTTGGTTGACATATGTCATCGTATCCCAGTTGCTCATGCTGTTGATCACTGGATTGTCTGGTCCAGATTTGATTATTTACAGACGACAGACGCAAAAGAGCTGAAATATTGCTGAGTGCGACGTTAAACAACTACCAAACCATGATGACCAATCAACAGAGTCACCTGACAGGGGCGTATCTGAGCCAGTTATTATGTGTAGGCAAAAAGTTTAGAATGCAATTATTTTCAGCATGTTGAAATAAATTCACCTGTAACAGTTTTCTTTCAAATTTATCATTTCCTTTATTTAATATTTTTTTTACAAAATTATGTGTAGGCAATTGCCTTTTTGCCTATATGGCAGCTACGCCCCTGCCTGACCTGACCACCCAATCAATGTATTCGTATGAGTGGTATAGGTTCATTGGGTCCAAGTCAGACCCAGAATCGTAGCAGTACTCACGTTCCGTAAGCAAAGCACTCTAGTTGTATGTCTTGTCCCTTCTTGGGCTGCGACGGGAACACCGAGATGAAGTCATCCTGGATGATGGGTCGGTAGTTTCCCCCAGCTGAAATATACACCAACAGATATGAAATATACACCCACAGTTTTGAAATATACACCAACAGATATGAAATATACACCAACAGATATGAAATATACACCAACAGATATGAAATATACACCCACAGATGACCATCCAGAGTGAGTGGGTGAGCGAGTGAGTGATTGGGCAAGTGGTTGAGTGAGTGAGCGGTTGAATTCAGTTAGTGGTTGAGTGAGTTTGGGGTGATTAATTGATTGATTGATTGATTGATTACAGCATCAGCAATTTTGCTGCTATCAGTGTCAGTCAATCAAACATTAGAGTACAACATGATTCCTAGGATGGACAGGATGTCAGTCACACATATTCAACACCATGACCCTGCAGTTTGATCATGTGACTGGCTGGGCTATGACCCTGCCCTTAATCATGTAAATGGCTCAACCATAAAGCTGCAGTTTGATTTGTGAATCACACGACCATGACTCTATAGGTTGATCATTTAGAACAGAACCACTCTCTCTGCATACAATGAAATAAAAAATGGATAAATACAGACAAAACATAGAGAAGATCAGCATAATTTCTGCAATCTTAATACATCAATATGCAACTAGTACACATTAGAAGTTAATAATAATGCCACTTCAAAGCTGTGGTAAAAACACTATGGTAAGAAAGTTCTCTTGTGTACCTACCTTTGGAATTCACATCAAGATTAAAACCCAGACTGGATTTAGTTGGAGTCTGAGAAGAACCAATGTAATTGCTGGTCCCGTCACTGCTTGTAAGGGAGACAATGCAGTGATATCTCCCCTCGTCAATACGCGTCACCTCCGAAAAGTAGAGCTTGCCGTTGTTGGAGATGAAGATGTAGGACTGCAGACTCGGTCGGATGAAGTTGGCAACATTGTTTTTATACCACTGAAACTTGGCCGCTGAAAGGAACCACGGTATGGTCAGGACAACAAGGACACTGCTTGTCAGACAACTTTCATTTTGTTTTCTGAATGGACTTTCTACTACAGTGTTCCACATGAGGTCAATCAATTTTGTTGTTCTTTGACGGAGGGTAGATTTCTCTCCCCATGTAACCCCCAATAAACAATAAAAAAACATGCCCAAAAAGGACTCATTTCTTTTGTTTCAAGCTCAAATAAAATCGTTCAGATGTTGATTTTCGTACCAAGAAGTTTAGTAGACCCTCACTCTCTACAAATAACTTATCATGCTGAAAAGGACAAAGTATGAGTAATTTCTAATGACGACAGACTTGAGGCTATAAAGCCAAGGGTAGAGGGGTCAGGAAAAACTGGACTTGGATGTTGCCCAATCTTGCAAAAGAATTGTCATCTCAAGGGTTAACATACCAAAGCACAACCAAAGATTGTTGTTTTTTCCAGACACCAACAGAAATAATCAAAAGTATCAGTATTAGAGAGGAGAAATGTTGATCATAAACAAGTAAGTTTGTCTCCCTACTCAGGATGTGGACTTGACCAGACCCTGGTCAATATTATATGATACATTTCCTGTTACAAAACAAACTAGTGAGATGTGACATTTTGGTTCATCTGAAAACAACAGATGACAGGTGGTTAAGTATTTACCTGGCTTCACTGTGATTGGAGGACAATTCAGCTGAGCACCCTCGTATTCATTGGTCACAGTCGGTGCCACACCAACATTGGAGAATTCTCCCAGATCTGAAGAATTCAAGACACATTAAAAAAACAATAAAGTTAGTTGCTTCTGGTTGAATGCTGCAATCAATAATATACAACATACAGTAAAGATACAAGTCTTGACCAGAATATCCAATGACTGATCAATCAAGCCAATCAATTGGTCACTTCTCATGATTGTCATAGACTGCAGTGTTCAATTCTAAAGTAATATCTGCATGGTGATGATACACTAAGTTTGAAATACGCTAACTGTGAAAGGACCTTAGGACAGCATCATTGGGTGGTAACCTCCCCAAACTGACGTCCCCTTTCTGTACTTTAGGCACCCAGTATTAATGTCTTCAGAACCTCATTATAAAACGAGATGAATATACTTATTGGCACCACAGGTAAATGCCTTTAGAACCTCATTATAAGGCTAGAAGTATCTATTTCTTTGCACCAGTAGTTAATGCTTCAGAACCTCATTAAAAGGACATGTGATATGGTGGACTGGACCACTTCTACCATTAAGTAGATGGCAGCTCTGTAGTAGATCCTTAGGTACCCAAACACCCCCTAATTGATGTGTCATGTATTATGAGTTACATGTATTAGGGGTCAGTGAATTGGTTTCCCACTGCTCCTAGCAGTATTCCAGGAATATTCCAGCAGGGACAGGGGACACAAGACATGGCTTCAGCAAACAGACTGGTCAAGATTCTGTGCCTTGTAGTTGGAATCAGGACAAGTCCTTTCTAAAAACTTGCTTGCAACTAGTTGCATGCGCTTTAAGATTAAGATTTGGGTGTTCTGATGTTGGAATTGTGGTGCAATCTACAAGTTGTTACTACAAGCTGCAATGTAAGAATGTTTCACAAGATGATCACTGTCCATGTTTGATTAGTGAGTAACTGAGTGAGTGAGTTGGGTTTTATTCCAGCAATATCATGGTGGGGGACACCAGAAATGGGCTTCACACATTGTGCCCATGTGGGTATCGCACCCGGGTCTTCAGCGTGATGAGCGAACACTTAACCACTAGGCTACCCCACCGCCCCCAAGTTTGATTCTCTAAAGAGTAAGTGTAAACTGTTTTATCAACTTACCTCCAAAGGAGAGCTGGGCAGTCTTGCTGAGAGCTACTCCGAGATAGTTCTCCGCCTTGCACTGATAGTAGCCTTCGTCACGAGTATTTGGATTGTTGATCGTCAGTCGGCCATTGGTCAGAGTGTAGCGGTTGTCAGTCGAAGCATCCAGTGCAAAGGTTCCATTACCCACAAACCTATACCACTGGTACTTGGCGTCGGGGACAGCATGGGCGACACACTCCATGAACACAGCAGTAGTGGAGCCCAGGATTGTTGTGTCGGATGGCTCGACAAGGAACTTGGGTCCCCGAGGAATGTCATTGGGGTTTTCAGTAGCGAAACCATAGTCTGGAATGGCAAAAACAGTCAACTACACCGAAACCCCAAAACCATGTACATTTCATCAACACAGGTACATATCTCACTCACTTGGACAAACAGATTGCTCAGCTTCACAAGAATCCCAATGGATCTGGCAATGTCAACGGAAAGACTTACCAAAGTCTCTATCTTCCTGGACAATCCTATAGGCTT
Organism: Haliotis rubra; assembly: GCF_003918875.1. Lineage (NCBI taxonomy): Eukaryota > Metazoa > Mollusca > Gastropoda > Lepetellida > Haliotidae > Haliotis > Haliotis rubra. Next base: position 48,780 of record NW_025765625.1, on the reverse strand, counting down.
CGGTCTGGTCAATCTCACAGATGAAGGACAACTCTCCAGTGGTGCGTGTCACTGCCCAGCCATAGTTGTTACCTGCGATTATAGCAGTGTATTTAAGTTTAGTTTGTTGTTTAATGCTACACTCATTAATATTCCAGCTATGTAGTGGTAGTTTGTAAAAAATGAGCCGAGACCAGGCAATCCAGTCATCAACAGCATCCAAAGTGATCCAGATTTTTAAGAAAATGTCACACCCAAAATAAACAGAAATCAGACAATATGGCAGTCCATTACTTGCAAATGCATAGATGACCCGTGCACCATCTTCCAAGGCGAATGACTCATTGAGCCAGAAGCTGAATCCCCGAGAGAAGGTTCCATCTCCGCTCCAGCTGATTCCCCCAGAAGTCCCGATAGTGACTTGACCGCTAGTGAACCACTCGTCTCTGGGGAGAGGAAATTATGAACACATGCAGAACACACTCTCATTCCGATCCTAATAATTTGTGTGTTTGTTTGCTGTTTAACGCCATACTCAGCAATATTCCAGCTATATTACAGTCTGTAAGTCTAGACCAGACAATCAAGTGATCAACAGCATAAGCATTGATATACACAATACACCTTATAACAAAATAAATCTTGTATAAAAATGTTGTTTAGGTCAGTCTTTCCTTCTTTCGCTATATGGACCTTACAGGGAAAATTTGGGTCCAAAGTAGGTCAGAAAAAGAAAAGAACAGATGCACTGGACAGGGCTATTTCAATTTGGTTTGGTAGGTGGCCATAAGATCTTGGCCTGCTTTGGGTAATCATAAATGTCATGAATCACATCTCATGAAAGACAACTTATTGTTGCAAAACATTATGGTATGGTCAAATAGAAATCTCATATATTTCGTTTCATTGGCAACGTGTTATTTACAGTCAGTTGCAAAAACTTGTAACTTTTTGTCGTGAATTCGTAAGTTAATAGGTTGGTGGATCCATAAAACAAGGAAAAAACAGAAAGGCATTGTAATGCATTTTATGTTGCATCTGCAATTGTTACTATAATTGTCACGCAGGTTGGGTTGATGATGCTGTTAGCCACTCATATCCTGACAAGGTGCAACACGAACAGACTCAACACATCAGAAGCTTATGAAGCTCAGTGAAACCCAGGTGTTCAGTGTAACATCTGAATGCTTGTTTTCAGTGAAACCCAGGTGTTCAGTGTAACATCTGAATGCTTGTTTTCAGTGAAACCCAGGTGTTCAGTGTAACATCTGAATGCTTGTTTTCAGTGAAACCCAGGTCTTCAGTGTAACATCTGAATGCTTGTTTTCAGTGAAACCCAGGTGTTCAGTGTAACATCTGAATGCTTGTTTTCAGTGAAACCCAGGTGTTCAGTGTAACCTCTGAATGCTTGTTTTCCAAAACCACCCCACTCCCCAGCCACAACGAACATGAGGAGAACAATAATGGCTGCAGTACATCTAAAGCAAATAGTACTAAGTATAGTTTGATATCATATGTTCGTTTGTTTTTAACACGCCATATGTTAATATGCCAACTGTAAGATGGTAGTCTGTACATAACTGGGACTGGACTAGACAATCCAGTGATTAACATCAGTCTTCGCAACTGGGATACAATGAGCGAGTGAGTGAGTTTAGTTTTACGCCGCACTCAACTATATTCCAGCTATACAGCGTTGGTCTGTAAATAATCAAGTCTGGACCAGACAACCAGTGATAAACAGCATGAGCATCAATCTACGCAACTGGGATACAATGACATGTGTCAACCAAGTCAGCGCGCCTGATCACCCGATCCCATTAGTCGCCTCTTATGACAAGCATGGGTTACTGAAGATCAATTCTATCCCTGATCTTCAAGGGTCCAGTTCGTAAAGAGTTATGACCAGGGATCCAAGGATCGGTGACAGCTAACCAGCTTCAGCAGCAGAAAGATCAGTGATGTCATTTGACTGTGACATCAAAGTAACCAATGATGGAACAAATGGTAGATGTGCAGTACTAACCAAAATAAACTTGAACAATTTGAAAGGGAAACAAAACATAAATTATGAAATTATGAAATTAACACAATGAACATTTCAAGACAAAAAATAGTGGGTGTAAACATTTGTTGCAACAATTCATGTATTAAAATGGCATTTCTGTTACCAAGGCAACATGGTTCTTACCAACCAAAATGGAATCTTCCAATTTATACTCCAAATTTCAATTTCAACAAATCCTTTCACAAAATTCATGCAAAGACATTGTCAGTACCGGTAGCTCAAAGCATTCGTGGATTATCTCAAGAACTGTCAAATCAACATGCCATGCCCTAATGAAGAATGACCATGACACTTTATCAGCAACATGTCAATGCTGCCATATTGCTAAAGTAGTCTTCATCAAGTTCAACATTATAACATATGTAAGTGTCATTTAAATCAAATCTTTTACTGGTATAGTCCACAGTCACATCAGGTGAACTTTCTAATTAGTCTCAAGAGGTCCTTGCTGTCTGTACATTCAGGCCAAAATATCTGATTTCCATCTCTTGAAAACAACATTCATCTAACAAATTGACACTGTGACATTCATTTGTGGATATTTTATACACCATGGTGTCTGTCACTGAGAGCCACTGCATCCACTTCCAACAGGGTAATACCACTTAAGAAATATTTCGGTTCCATTTTGGTTTTCTTTTGTTAACATGAACATTTCCAAATTGCAGGGGTCAGATTTTAAGCGGTTTCAGTTGAAAAACCTATAAGCAGTTGGCCCAATGAACATTCAGATTGGTATATCAAAGATCACCTGATGCAATAGCTGTCTATGTACATGCCGTCAAGTCGTCACAAAGGCATAAAATATAAGATTTTAATGACACTGAATCATGTTTAATTAATTCAACATTTCAATACACCAAAAGCCCCCCAAACCATGCACATTTCATCAACATCTATTCTCACTGTGAAGGATCATTCAAGCTGTGGAGGAAAGAGGAGGAAGTGATAACAAGCTCAAGAGAAACCATGCACTCATCTCAAGGACATCCATTTTCTCTGTACTATGACTGTGTGTCCCATTATGCTTGTAGCGAACTTTGACATTACATGCTGAAGAATCTAATGAGTGAGTTTAGTTTTACGCCGCACTCTGCAATATTCCAGCAATGTGGCGGCGGTCTGTAAATAATCGAGTCTGGACCAGACAATCCAGTGATCAACATCATGAGCATCGATTTGCGCAATTGGGAACTTATGACATGTGTCAACCAAGCCAGGGAGCCTGACCACCCGATCCCGTTAGTCGCCTCTTACGACAAGCATGGGTTACTGAAGGTTCATTCTAACCAGAGACCATATAATAGATTTATTTATCTATTATATGGTCTCTGTTCTAACCCAGACCTTCAAGGGAAAAGAATCTAATGGATATGATGATGTCAAAATCTTTGGTGTGACATCACTGGCTTCCGACACTAACATATTCTTACATACAATACAGAGAGAATGTCATTGGGGTTTTCTGTAGTGAAACCAGAGTCTGGAATGAGATACAGTAAAGTGCGGTTGTAACAAACTGAAAGGGACACCTAGATTATTTGTTATAACTGTGGTTCGTTATACAAATTTCAATTAAAATACAGTCAGCTCTCGTTAATGCGACACTCATTAATCCAACAATCACGTTAATCCGACAAAAATATTAGGGAACCATTTTAAACTGTGATAATTACTCTCGTTAATCCGACATTCTCGCATTCGGACTCCGACATACCAATCTAATCTAGCAAGTGATCATTGTAAATACATTGTAAAAACATTCTTTAATCCGACAATCAACACAGCCGGTCGGATAATCCGACCGTTAACAAACATCACACATGAGAGGTGATTAGCGCGTGCCTTACTGGCCGCTTGACACCCACGTCGGGGAACATCACACTTCTTAATTAGAAACACAAGATAACTTACTGAGACGATTTAATAAAGAAATAACAATAGAGCGAGCTGTATAAAATGTTTACAACCGAGCTGAGCATTCATCACAACAAGATGTCTGTCACGAGTACACCACCTGCTAAGCGAGCCCGAGTAGAATTATTAATGCTATTAATGCTACACTAAATTAACATGTAAGTCTATGGAAGTTACGTCAATTGTCCGAATATAACTGGCACTGGTCTGTACATTCTGAGATATTTTAAGCAAGATTGATTGCCGAGGGAAATTGAAATAAACTGAAATGACAGAAAACATTGTAAATGAATCAATAATGAGAGTGAAGAAACAACACCCAAACCTGAACATACATCCAGACCATGATGTACAATCACTCGAAGGACAAGCATTAATACATTGATCAACGGGATTCATGTATATTTAAATAATTGTAGCCATGTGGGGATCAAACCTGGGCCTTCAGCAAGACAACCAAACACTTTAACCATTCGGCGACTCCACTGGCCCTGCTGTACTTGAGAACAAACAATCTGTTTACTTATCCCCACCTTACAGAACAAGCTTACCATGCTATAGAAAGGCATTTACATCCAAGGGAGGTAAGCCACTCAGATTCCATACATTCCTTCAAGATGCTAACATACAGCTGATTACGAGAATGTGGTTAAACAATTAATCAAAACATTTCCTACTTTCGCTGGTCTTTCTCTTCCAACCAGTTTGCTATGAAACGATGTTCCGCGATGGTATTGACGCTGAGGAGTGCAGCACCATCCTCCTGAAAGGTCAAACAGGATGGCATGAAATTATGCTAATAAATCTCTCAAAGATGTAAACAAATACTAAAAACTGTGACCAATTAAGCTGTATTAAGTTACAAAACTGTAAATGGGCCTGGAATGGATATCAATATAGTTGGGTTTCATGTCAGAACACAAACAGCTATGTTGAAGAGACAGAAAAATATTCACACAACATGGCTGAAATAATAAACCTGTGGGTTTTTTTATTTAGAAATAGATCTTTTTGTCACATAACCCATATTTAAATTATTCAGTGTATTATCCTAATTTTCAAAATACCCAGGCCAAATTGTTTATAAAGTTAGCTTATTTTTTCAAACGTTAAAACACAGACATTATTCAGATGAGCAAGAAATATTCTGTATTCCTTTCAGACTAAGAACCACCTTATCTAGTTAGTCAACTCTCACGTTACAAGCATACGCTGTTCAGAAAACCAGTTCTATCCCAGAATCCCTACAGGATGAAGATGTATGGGAACGAATGGTATTGCTTGAAAAATCAGACAGTGTGCAACCCAACATTCCCTCACTCACCCTGCATATGGCGGAGGCCCCCTCGTAGTTGGATCTAGGGTAGGCTACAAATCTGTAACACTTGTTCTCATTGGCGTACCATTGGTCTGGGCAATCTGAAACAGCCAATCAAAATCCTTCTATTAATATTTCAATGGGATAACTATACATATTTTATCTCACAATGAAGTTTTTCTCAAATCTATATTAATAATAACTATGCCACAAATAATGAACAACAATACAGTTCACAATGTCAATACAACCACACTCTTTTCACTCTAAACATTATAACGACATACACACACATATAAAAAACCCACCCCATTAATATATTTCTTTGTTAAAAACAGCTTAGAGCTGGGACAGTTAACGTGAGTACCCAGGTTGGAGGGTTGGAGTAGGACCTGGGCCCATGATAGCTGTTAGGGTTGCATTATAAGGCAAATATAATATATATCCTGAATATTTTGTAACGAATACAAAACAAGTCAACAGTTGATGTACAATACACTATAATATGTTAAACAATAACCAAATACATTCTTTGACATGTTTCGACCATGTTTACCGTGTTAATTTATCATGACAATAAACAGCGTTAATATTACTCTAAAAATAAATACATATGAGAACTGGGTATTATTCTTCCTGGCTTGGATACATTACATTATTTCACTTTGATGAATAAGATCAGTAATAACTTTCCTTTCAAATCATGAATAACTGATCACCAAACACACGAGTAAATCATAACATCCGTAATATTCAGTGTGCGAAATAGCCACTGGTCCGCTAGCCCGTGGCTAGTAAAATCCAGTCGGGCCAGTAAATCTCCACAGTATCTGGCCCGACTGGCTAGTGAATTTTCATGGGGTCATTTTGTAAATATATATCACTCTCTCTGACATGTTAAATTAATACACTTTTATATCATGCAATATTATGGCCTGATAGAAACATTCATCATATTAGCTGTATATATGCTGTTTGTGCCAAGGAAGGGCATCCACTGACAAGGTGTTGGACAGTCTCTGTAAATTCATTGCACAATGGACATTTCATATTAATATTTTCTTTAAGAATCACATTTAGGCGATTGTGAGTGGAAAGTGACTGGTCTTGGGCAGCAAAAGAAAGCCCTCGGTTTCACATTTAAGACTAGCCGACTTCATCCAGGCGAAGGGGTCAGTGGGATTGCTATTCTGTTCCACACACTGCATGTACACACGATGCAACGGCTTCTCAGAAAGCTTCTCCACAAATGACCGACTGAGCAGACTTGGTGAATAACTTCACCCGTTTTATTATTATTATTATTATTATTATTATTACAGAAACATTTGGGCAGAGTCAGACATAGCAGGGGAAAATAAGAAAGAATAACAATGTTAACCAATAATCACTCTCACTTTTAAATTCGTATTAAGTATTGGTTATGGAAACATCAAATCAATGTTTCTTTGACTAGCACAGAAGTTGAAGTACCCGGTACATTGAAATTGAATATGTTGAGACTTACCATGGCTACTTATTAAACACCTTTCACAGGTATAAAATAAACAATGCTGTAGATATGAACTATTATATAAACTATAAACATGCTCTCTTCTGTTCTGAGTGCAAGTATGTAGACTTACCAAACAGCTGCTGTGCCTGCACAGACAGTACCAAGCTTAATGCTAGTAGTGGTTTTAGCATCCTGGCATCACTCCCTGGGAAAAAAGAAAATTAAAATTATCAGAAAACTGAGTGGGTGGTTTATCATCACTTTGAGCAGTCTTTCAGTTATAAAATGCCAGCATACTGTTGAAGAAGCAGATGTTATGATTAGAGCTGTGACGATATATCATAGTATCGATAATCGGGATACTTTTTCTGGCCATAAATATATCAATACTTTTTTCCGTATCGTGATATGTATCGTTGACCTTAAAATTGTGAATTTTCACCAGAAATTGACGGTTATGTCAAAATTTAAACTGTTTCTTGTTATCAAAATACACTTTTTTAAAGAAAATAACTAAAGATAGCATATTGTGATATGCATCGTATCGAATCGTATCGTTCCCTGATATCGCGATACGTATCGTATCATGAAATTTCTGTATCGTCACATCTCTAGTTATGATGTTTTTTGCTGTGAAAGTCACAAGCATGTGTCTGGTGCAGGCCAACCAAGAGCCCTCAATCCAAACGGATCCAAACTTCATATAACAGATTTATTGTATGCAATTCTGCACAATGACTGGGTAATGCAGGGTTTTACGGGACGCGTGATTCCTGCGTATTGGACGCAAAATCCATTACGCCCTTGCGGATGCAATATAATTTTTGTCTGGGAAAGAACTTTCTGAGTTTGTAATGATATCCCATATTAAAATATAAACATTCTGTTTGCAATCATTATTCTACTGACATTGAAAGTAACAGATATTTTAGTCATTATCAAATAGGAAGCATACAAGATCACTGATTTCATGAAAATTGATGGACCCCCCAATTTTGGAAAAGGACTCTCAAAACAATATGCCCCGAGTTCCCAGGACTCCCAGTTTTAAAGAGCTTTGTTAAACTCTGTAATGTATACATCAAAAACTACACAGAAAATTGGATATAGTCCCCCAGAAATTGTAAAAATGCACCATTAAGTTTGAAAATCTAAACTGTCCAAAACATTTCTGTCTACCCCATTGTAGACCCTAACAATGCTGACTTTCAGAGCAGTTATTATTCACAAACATCTTCCAATCACTAATAATGTTTAATCACAATCTCATTAGAATCAGATCATCTTGGTTCACTCTAACCCACTGAGCCACCAAGGCTTCTACACAAAAACAGGAAGTCAAACACTAATAGTCAAGATTTAATCTATCACTGCAATGCTAACCCTTAATGATGCAAATCTAGACCTGAATCTCCCATCTCACTGGGGCTCCTTTTCAATTTAAATGGAATTATTTCTATCAAAATCATATATACTCAGAGTAGTGGTGGTCCGATTAATTGAAAATCGAAGATTGGTCGCAGTGACTAAACGACCAAGCAATCGATCATGTTTTCTCATAATCGACTGACTGAGTTTGGTTTTACGCCGCTTTTAGCAATATTCCAGCAACATCACGGCGGGGGACACTAGAAATGGACTTCACGCATTGTGTCCATGTGGGGATTCGAACCTGTGTTTTCGGCGTGACGAGCCAACGCTTTAACCATTAGGCTACCCCACCACCCCCTTCTCATAATCGAACACAAACAATTCTGGAACACTTGTTTTCATAAACAATATTTTTCACAAGGTTGGTTTTGTCTGTTACATTTCATAAGCACTACAAGCTCGTTTCAAGTCATGACTGAATTTATCTTAAAGACTCCAAGAAATTTAAGTTCCTGACATACTAGTCATCCTAAAGATGTGAAATTTTGCCAAAAACCCCAAAGAACTACATGTTTTTTCCATATTTTTATGTGCACTTACAAATTTCATTAATGACGCTAACCAAGTTTTTCGATGATTGATCGGTTGTAATAAACCAATCATCAATTATGAGATTTTAATCAATTCCCAACACTACCTCAGAGGCTAAGGGTTAGTCCAGTCAAGTCCTACCCAAGCCATTGGTCACCTCTGACAAACAGACCAGCTTGCTGGGGACAACTTCTAACCCCGGAATCACCTCAAGTGAAGATGTAAGGGAATGATAATGAATAGCACATGGGTGACAAGTCAGCTGTGAATACACATGGATCATTCAGTGTCTGGAGCCAACACATCAGACCTAGCCTCAAGGCAACTAACTGATGAATTAGGCCATAAGCTGATTTTCTGGTTCATTGATTTGACAGATTATCTTAGCCATGTCTTCATTGTTTTAATGACAAATGCCTCAAGGGTTTTAATTAGCATCCTAATATGCACCAATTAACACATATTGTGTCAAATTGACATATTCACAATTGGCTAATTACTGTCAGGCATGACAATGATCTCTTGCCAGTGAAAATTTTAAGAAATATTTAAACAAACATGAGTTTTTCAATTAATTCCACCACACCATTCTAGCATGTATAGCTGAAAATACCAAGCACAGTAACATGTACAGTGTATTTACAGACATTAATATAATCTGAATATTGACACATCTTTTAACATAAAAGCAAGAAAACAATTAAATGTTGCCTTTTCAACAATGTATCCAAGGTTACAGAGTTTTCATTGCAGATTGAAAGCAGGCACGAACATGTAAACTCTTATTTTAATGAAAATTAAGCACAAATTGTCATTTGAAACTCCATTATAAGCATAAATAATTTCTAATATATACTGAACATTAGAAACGCACAACACTAAAATGCACCAATGATGCTCAGATATCATGGGCACATTTCAGTGTGACGGGAATATATCGTATTATATGGGTGGTGCGTTTCTAATAGTTATTACCTGTTTTAAAAAGCGTTAGTGCTTGGAACCAAGTGGAAAAAGTGAACTATGAAAAATACAGCATGGCTAAAAAAAAGCACTTAGAGTCCTTGGACTTTGTTTATTTTGCCGAGAACGTGAACAGCAAATTGCTGTGTCATTTTACTGAAAATTTATGATACAGGTAAATTCGATTGTTAGGGAATCACAACAATACCCCGGCGTTCAGATACAATACCTCTCATTTTTGGTTGGGGTGGAATATTTTCTTACATTAGCCATGACACAGGGAATTCCGAAACACTAAACTCACCCAAACTATTTCCATAATTCATACTTCAGTGCTATCCATAATACATATATTTCTACAAACAAATATCAGATTTAGATCTCTTAGATCAGGACACAAGGAAATAAGATGTCAGTAAGCTTTACTAAATACATGAAAGTATGCTAGGTAAACGACATATCAGGTGTAATACCGTACCGTGTATCCCTCACATTTTAAACCAGTTTATTATCAAAACGTAAAACACCTGATTACAGGTAGAATCAAAGAGTGATCGGCCCTATTGAAGTCGTTCACCTGATGCGGTATGCAGGTGAGGTGAACGCAATACCTTACATGTGCCAACATAATACGTAAAATTACACAAATATTACCTGTAGTTAGTCCACTTCCGTCTTTCTATGGCGGTTGAAGCTTAGCATAGAAAATAATGTGGGTCACACACCTGTGATCGTAGCGCCCTCTAGCGACACAATTAGGAATTCCTCAAGGGTGAGGTGTCATTTGAGGCTCTCCGAGGGATTGATTATTTCTGTTATTCACGTGAATGTGCATGAGTTCATCATCAGCTGACTATAAATGTTACAGAGATTTGTATTTATAATAGCATAGATACTATAGATAATAATATGATATGAGCAGGTACGACTAAAATGTATATATTTCAGATACAATTTCTTTTAGAACAACTCTTAGAAAGGCCCCATGATGACAATGAACGGTAGGTAACTCTGACTGACTACGATGACAAATTGAGCCTGCGAATGATTCACAATCTGTTAATTATTTTATATCGGTTCTTGTGATATTTTTAAGTTACTGAGAACGCAATTATTAAACGTGAAATTTTAATATCCTGTTGAATGTTTGAAAAAATGATATCCAAAACTGAAAACCGTGAAGTATTTATTTATTTATGTATTTATAAAACGGCCATAAATCCGCAAACAGAATTCAAGGTCCAATCAGTTCTCTGGATTCAAGGTGGCCAACCAATATACAGAAACGTATAAACATGCGAACATGTGCTTGCAAATATTTCATGTTGAGGTCAACAGTGGTTCTAGAATCGGTGGCTATGACAAATGTATGTGGGGAGTTACTATAGAACAGTTGTCACCCGGGTTAAATATAGTCCTATGCAAGCCATGCTTGACGTAAGAAGCGACTAAAGGGATCGGGTGGTCAGGTTTTTCTGACTTGGTTGAACTGGTGAATCGATGCTAATGAAATGAATCACTGGATTGTGTGGTATATACAAACAGACGTCATTTTGATGGAAAAATGCTGAGTGCGGCGTTAAACTGCATACAAAATCTATTGAATAAGTTCAGGATGATTATACGACGATATTGACCATTAATAGTTTCATATTCAGCAGTGCTAGGGGCGGTGGGGTAGCCTAGTGGTTAAAGCGTTGGCTCGTCATGCCGAAAACCCGGGTTCGAATCCCCACATGGGTACAATGTGTGAACCCCATTTCTGGTGTCCCCTTCGTGATGTTGCTGGAATATTGCTAAAAGCGGCGTAAAACCAAACTCAGTCAGTCAGTCAGCAGTGCTATCTCGCGACAGTGGCCTCTTGCATACCAAATGTAAATAGATTGGCCATGACTCCACGTATTTTAAGAAGATACTAAATTTTACATTCCTCCAAATGATAGCGGGAGTCCGTAAGGTCACATATCCAATTAACTCTTGTTTCTCTGAAAACCAGAAGTTAAAATTTATTAAAATATATGCGTTTTTAAATCATTTTCATTTTCGCTTCTATTCTATTCTATTCCTTGCACATACATTTTACAGCACTGTCGCGTGATAAACATTTACTGCATTCACTTTTGTACCTTCCCTTTGATTAACTGTGTATATTACAAACCCGAGCAGATCCGGGCTAGGATTGCTCCTCAGCAACCCGTGCTTGTCGTACGAGGCGACTAACGGGATCGGGTTCGCAGATGTGTTGGATGCGTGTCACCGTAGCCCAATTGCGACGCTCATGATCGGGCACTGGACTGTCTAACCCAGATTCAATTATTTACATACCGACGTCATATTACTGGTATGTTGCAGAGTACCGCGTTAAATAACATATATGAAACCTGGGTCTTCAGCAAGACAACCAAATACGTTAACCATTAGGCTACCCCACTGCCCAGCAGAAAAAGAAGTTGTCATCCATAAAAACGTGTCATATATTCATGTTCGTCCAACTTCTAAATGCCTTTCAAGAACTTCAATCTGGCAATCATGCAAGCCTTTTGAATGAAACATCCCTGTACTCAGCGGGGATGTGGTGCCATCGGTATAAGTTGCTTCTTTTGGTCAGATATATACGTCACTGCCAGGGCTCTGTACTTGAGGGTTTGCTGGGTCTGTCCATCCACTCGGTAGCCGTATGACGGCACATTTAGAGTAAGCACTTACGAAAAAACCACGGCGATCTTGATGATGCTCGGATGAGTGTTCCTATGATCTTCATAATTACTGACTGACTGACTGACTGAGTTTGGTTTTACGCCGACCTTCGAATTAGCAATATTGAAGCCCATTTCAACATCACGGCGGGGACACCAGAAATGGGCTTAATCTTCATAATTATGATCAACATGTTATGGGTGAATAAGGCTCATGCAACTAACACCCCTACAGAGGTGCATCCCATTTGCCTCGTGCTTGGGGAAACCTGTCTTGAGACCAAGTTTGGAAATTTACCACGATTTCACAATTTAGGGTCACGATTTCATATATTGTATTTATATTTTCAAAAGATGAATGAGATTGATGATCAGTTTTATCTGAAAACTTCTCCACCCGGGTTCGATTCCCCACATGGGTACATTGTGTGAAGCCCATTTCTGGTGTCCCGCGCCGTGAGATTGCTGGCATATTGATAAAAGCGGCGTAAAAGTCAGCTCAATGAATAAATATAAACTGCTCGTAAAATAACACGGTTTGGTTAACTGTTGCAAATGGTCTGAAGCTATACAGGCAGATCCAAAAGTGTGTGTGTGTGTGTGTTTGTGTGAGTGTGTGCGCGTGTGCGTGCGTGCTCCCCTTGTCCTAAAAGTTTATTAAATGACCATTGAAACTCGCGTAAAATGAAGTGTGCACCCCTCCTTTCTCAAAAGAGTGCCCCCCCCCTTCTCAAACAGCTGTACCCGTCCCATTGCTAATATACAGTTAAGCCATACCAACACAAACTTGTGCATCCATGCACATACATGCACACACATGATACTGTTGTACACTTATATACATCTACGTACACAGCATGTCACGCATTTATATATATATATTTCGGTTCTTCTAGATTTTACAATACACACGTGATAAGATTTTATAACAGCAAGATTAACACTATTTATTCAAGGATTTGCAGGACCGTGTAGATCCGGGATATAACAGGTCTTCAGCAACCCATGCTTGTAAGAGGCGACTAACAGGGTCTGGTCAGACTCAGACTTTGTTGACATATGTCACCGTATTTTACCTGTGTGGGCCGATGCTCATGATGTTGACCACTGGGTTGTATTGTACAGACTCGAATATCTACAGACTGCCGTCATCTAGCAGGAGTGTTGCGGCGTTCAACAACAAACCTCGTGCTCTGTTTGCAAATGGCAGCCCGAACGGCTGGCTATATGGTATTTCACCACCAAATCGTGCCTGTGAGCCGTAAAAATATAACACTCACTCTAAAAAGTTGATATCAGTACAAAATTGAACACTTAAGCCATCGTTTTCAGCCAAAAGTGTCTACGTTTCCAGATTCCTCTATTTTGACTATTCCATGTATGTTTATCTCAGAAACACGAGTTGCAGTGTAAACACTGAAAGAGAAGGTTAAACATGACAGACCGGATTATTAGGTTCTGAATATTTGACATTATATTGTGGCAATTACTGAAGGGACACGATAAACAATAAGAAAATAAAGACTAACTGTTGGCACAGAAACAAGCGACTTAAAAGGAAGCAGATCCTGACGTTGCAATAAATAAAACAAGGTTGGCCTTTTTGCATGGCAACAAGGTTATAAAGGCTCGGCACTGTGAACATTATTTCAACTCGGGCATATTTCCCGTAATCACTCGTACCTGGTTGGTTGTTCTCTAAATCTGCTATATATCGTAGATAGATAAAGTAAAGATTACTAAATGCAGGCACATGCTACACAAAGGGGACAGTGGAGTAGCTTGGCGGTTATTGGTTAAAGCAGGGAGACTATATAAGGTTGTAGAGTATCCCTGGTTAAAGCAGTGGTTGAGGTGCCAAAGGCTCAGGTTCTATGTTTCTCTTCACGATTGTGGTCCTATTTTCGGTTTTAACTGTTTCTACTGTTTGGGCTTTTTGTGTGTATTTTTTCTCTTTCTAAGGCCGCAATCAGCAACATTCCAGCCACAGGGGCTTGTATTGCTGAAAATAATACGTCCTGGGTCCTACAAGCGTACACTGATATCCATATACATATATATCAGTGTACGCTGATATATATACATATATATGGCGGCGGACTGTAAGAAGTCGAGAGTGGACCAGACAATCCAGTGATCAACAGCAACTTTTAAAAGGAATTATTACATCGACGTTTGCTTGTTGCATAATGGTAAGGACGAGTGGCCGAAGAATTTCATCGTGTAAGATTGTTCCGTTAAATTGCCCTGGACGTCAACCAAGTTTTTTCTACCGGTATGGAAAACCAGTCCACTTCCTGTAAACGGTTTCGAGTATAACATTCCCCACGACGTCCTCCGTCTTCCATTTTCACTGCCGAGGCCAAAGCTATCTTTTCAGCTTTGACCTATATTAAACAGCAGAATCATTCCAAAACTTCATCGTTTTCACAGATTCATTATCTTGCCTTCAAGCACTTCAAAATGTTACTTCAAGTCACCCAATCATTCTGGACATTTTAGAACTTTACAACGACCTCTCTACTGGCCAATGTGACATCGTCCTCTGCTGGTTGCCGGGTCACGTCGGCATAGCAGGTAACACAAAAGCCGATGCTGCAGCAAAAGCAGCTCTTGACAAGCTCTTATCTCCCTGCTGATCCCGTACAGTGATTTCAAACAAAAGTTATACTCGGGACCTCATGCAAAAACGATGGGACACTCAAGTAGGAAGAAATAAACTGTATGAATTGAAACCAACAATTGGTTATACCTACTTGGGTTGTCAGTCAAGACGTGATGAGGTAATTTTACGACGATGTCGTATTGGCCACAGTCGGTTTACTCATGACTATCTGCTGAAAACGGATGGGGATGGACCCCCCATGTGTGTCTCTTGCGATTTGGTTTTCACCATCAAGCATATTCTGCTCGAATGCGTGGACTTATCGTCTGCAAGGGACTCACATTATGATGCAAGAAACCTGAAAGATCTGTTCTCCCGCGTGAGCGCTCATCTGATAGTGAACTACCTGAGGGAAGTTGATCTGTATCATAAATTGTAACTGTGAAATGTGACTATCATAAATTGTAACTGTGAAATGTGACTAACAAATTGCCTGCCTTTAAATTTGGTGCTATGACTTTTTCTGCTTTTAAATGACAATGTAATGAATATATGTTTTTGAAATAAAACTCATTCCGAGTATTTACTTACAATGTTTATTAATGCAAACTTGTTCTCGTCACTATATGGCTGGAATAATGCCGATGTGACGCAAAACTCAACTCAACTCAACTCAACTGAACAGAGATGCATAAACAAAACGTAACTCGTTGCTAAGCCAAACGTTTCCATCACTGTTGTGGTCATACTCTTTGTCCTTGACGCCATTCAAATCGTAGCCGACGATGCTGTTCGGTCAGAATGACGCCCCAACAATTCCTCAGTGTCTGGGTTGAAATCGTGCAGAGGTGGCCGTATTGAGTACCGTATTTCCTCTAATAAGCGCTTATTTTATCAACGGAGTTCCAGACCCGGCGCTTTTGCGCTTACTGGGTCTAATTACCGTAATAGTTAGTGAGCTGCTTTACCCCCGGCGCTTATTACAGACCCAGCACTTATTAGAGGTCCAACGCTTATAAGAGGAAATACTGTACATCACATCAATCGTATTAACCTGTCCTGCACTGCAGTTTTGACACGAGGTCAACCCGATGCTGTTGTTGCGTTTAGCTTCTCAGTCTTGACATTTTTGCACTGTTCAGTTGCAACATACGGTTGTGATGTCATACACGCCCATCGTTTTCATGGCCCAACAATTCATGTTGCACAGTCATTCCGTGTTGGTGTGTTTGGCCACCATGCTCCTACCTGATAGCTTCAGTTACGTTTCGGTATTTTTTGGATTTATTCTATTCTACCTGCACAAATACATGCAGACATGAGAATATCATATTTTGTGTTGTTGCGGATATATACCAAAAGTGCAATACACAGCAAAGAAACCTGGAAAAGTATACAGGACACTTGAGTTCCCTTAACCGTTTCCATCACCATATGTGAGTGAGTGAGTGAGTGAGCGTGCGTAAGCGCATCTGTCATTCACATTCAAAACTGGAATCTCTGACACAGTTGTCTAGAAGTTGTTTGTTATGTGACATTCACATTGAAGGCTGAAGCCACAGCTGGACCATCTAATACAAGACCGAAGATGTAAATGGTCAGATGTTTATTCATGGTTCTTCATATTCTTGAAAGACAAACAACAGTAAGCTCAACTGGCAGGTTGAACTGCTACATGTTATAGGGTGTAACTAGGAAATATACAACACCATCAGTGAAATGCACTATTGGTTATCACAGACAAGGAGGATTCAGACATAGGCAACAATGTGTCATGTCTCACACACTAACAAACACATATACAGTGGAAACCGCCTACGTAAAGACCGCTTAACTAAACATACCGGATAAGTAAACACTATTCTTTGGTCCCGGCAAATTTCTTCATTAATTAGATATCTATCATTATTAGAGTCCGGTTAACTAAACTCGGATAAGTAAACAATACCGCTTAACTAACCGTTTTTCACGATCCCTGGAAGTAAATTCCTAAACAAAAGAGACCGGATAACTAAATTAGCGATCACCACATAATCTGACATGAGGGGCACGTGTCATGTTGCAAAGACATTCAATATACCCACTGCTACTTTGTACAACTGGATCAGAAATTCGGACAAAATTAAGGAATGCTACCACCAGTCTGGTTATTCAAATGCTCGAAAAAAACGAGCTCGGACATCCAAGTTTGAAGATGTTGAAGAAGCCTTATTGACATGGTTCAAAAATGTATGAAATGAAAACATCCCGTTATCTGGACCACTTTTGATGGCAAAAGCTGAGGACTTTGCAAGTCAGTTAGGCCATGTAGATTTTAAGTGCTCAGTTGGTTGGTTAGGATGCTTCAAAACACGTTATGGCATTGTCCTAAAAAAAGTTTGTGGTGAAGAAAATTCTGTTGATTTAGAATCTGACAGCATGAAAACTTGGCACAAAACTCTTGATTCTCTGCTTAAAGAATATGATGACGATGACATTTTTATGCAGCTGAGACTGGGATCTTTTATAAAATGTTGCCTGACAAAACTTTGGACTTTAAAGGTGAAATGAAGAAATGTTTTACAAAGAGACAATCCCTCATGACAGCTTTTGTGGAGTAATAGGTTAGACTGTTAGACTAAAATATTTTGTTTCATTATGTTTGATTTTTATTACTTTGTATTGTACATGTATTACTTAACGCAATGAAATTTTATAGAATAAAACATGTCATATTACTTACAAATGTTGTCTGTTCTTCTGCTGAATACATATACATGTACATTGTACATGCATATGGTTGTCATTTCCGGGTTTTGATAAGTTTGGATAAGTAAAATACCTGATAAGTAAACAATTTTGGCGAGTCCCTTGAAATTTTACTTATCAGGTTTATACTGTATAACAATGTGTCATATTTAACACCGTACCAATCACAGACTTAACAATGTGTCATATTTAAAACACCATAAAAATAGACATAAGAATGTGTTATCTCACACACTAACAAGCACATACATGGTAATGTGTTATATACACATGTATAACACACACAGACACATACACACACGTCATACAACACTGTATCACACATAAACAAATGATATGACATATATCATACATCAAACATAAACACTCCAAAATGACATTGAAAAGAGTGAGTGAGCATGGTTTAAAGGCACAATGTCACACATTTTCAACAATATTTTATATATTGGGGCATATGCACTCTCTTTAGCTTCCTATTGATGCAATAAAAGACTTATTATCTGAAATCGATGATTGAAACTCCGAGGCGAACGGCTTCCAAACAGATAACACTTGCCATATATGGAATGTTAACGATTGCTCCGTACATCGAAAACTGTCACAATCGGTGTTGTCGGGGTTTGCCGAAATGGCCTTAATGACCAGATGCGTTACAGAATATTCGTAAAGAGTGTTCCATTGTACATAACTCTATGGGGTTTGCTTGAAAGAATGTTCGTCCGGTAGAGGGCGAGAGAGCTGATTTAATGCAACACTGCATTAATTCATTCAAACTTTTCAATTTAATATTGTAACCTAAATATGTAAAATATTTTCAGAATAAATTATATGGTAGCTTCCCTGAGGGTTGATAGTTAGTATTATTGAGAGAAATGCATCATGTATTTTTAGAGAAATGTAGCGTGACATTGTGCCCCTAATGCTGCTTTCAGCCAAATTCCAACAATATCATGTTGGGGGACACCAGATCAAGACTTCATAGGATGAGGTCATAACATGACAAAAAGCAACTCTCTCTCATTTCTCCAGTTCCTGCTACTGTTTTTGAATAGGCTAACAGTTAAAGTCATGTTCCAATATCACAGTTCAAATGTCCACTTTATCAGTATGTAGTGGGTGAGTATTGTTTTATACTCCAACAGTATCACAGTAAGGGCACCAAGTGACAGATATTGGGCAAATGAGTATGGTGTTACATCCCTTTTAGGAATGTTCCATCAAGGTCACAGCTGGAGAACATCACAATTTTACCCATAGAGAATCAAACCTTGCATTTTGGTGAAATAAGCAAACACTTTAACCACCAGCCTACCTCACCACCCATTATTTCATATCTCAAGACAGGTTAGTGGTTTGTTACTTTCACTGGTGCAACCCAATGTTACAGAGTGCAACCTAGTTATTTGTCTAACATGCACCAGGTGTAAGTCAATTTTTGAGAAATATATCAACAATAAATCTAACATTACAAGCATAATTATGTCAGCTCATTTTTCTTCTAAACTTTGAATAATTCAATAGCATATTTCTTTCATTACATATTGCAATACAAGCAGTGCAATTGTAATTTGGCTGGTGCAACTAGGTTTTTATCTTAGGTTGTACCTGGTGCAAGAATGTTAACGTCTCTTAAATCGAGCCCTGCAAGAGCTAACCAGTCTCTTCATATATATTCAGTATAGGATTGGTTGTCTGGTTTGTTGTATAGCACTGCACTCAGCAATATTCCAGCTAAATGGCAGCGGTCTGTAAATAAACAAATCTGGACCAGACAATTCAGTGATCAACAGCAAGAGCATCGGTTTACATAATTGGGATATGATGACATGTGTCAACCAGGTCAGCGAGCATATTCAGTATTTAAAAGAAGCACTCATGGTGATAATACTAAAGTGAGTTTCCTTTTTGGCTTCTAGATCCTTGTCTTGTTGATCCTTGTGAATGTCTGTCCACCGTTGCCTGGACAACTGGAGCCAGTAAGACCAGTTGGTCCACTGTTGACCAGGCCAGGTACCTCAGAGATTTCAGCCGAGTCAGCATTTCAGCCCTCAGTGCTGATGAGTTCAAAGTCTGAAATAATGAAGCGAGTTAGTGAGTTGGGCCCCAACTGCTCCTGTTGTATCACTAAGTGATGTGGGCCTTAGACAAATGAGTCAGTTTAGTTTTACACCACTCTCAGCTATATTGCAGCTATATGGTTGCGGCCTGTAAACAATCCAGTGATCAACAGCATGAGCATCGATCTACGCAATTGGGATACGATGACATGTCAACCAAGTCAGTGAGTCTGACCACCCAATCCCGTTAGTCGCCTCTTACGACAAGCATGGGTTGCTGAAGATAAATTCTAACCCGGATCTTCACAGGTTGTTAGACATATGCTCATCTTGGGAAACCAGAGACCATACACCCAAACTGTTCCAAATGTGAAGTACTTCAGCCTGTACAACTAAGTGTTAGAATTATGTTAGTTATTGAAAGCAAATGCTGCAACTCGGCACATTATAAGGGTACTGGGCGACATGAAAGAGGGCAAATTTATCGATGTCGACTTCGGTTCTTCAGTGTTCCTTATATTACTGAAGTTGACATCCATAAATTTACCACCATTATTTTTCACTGGCATTGAATGGATTCACAGACTTTAACAAGAAAACTGACAAATGATTACTATGACCTTTGGAACACTCATCTGCTATGTAAATGTGCTATTTATCATGTTCTACGTATTGACATCAAGGGTAGAACAATCATGTAATGGATAAATGAGAGACTAGTAGGGACAAAAAGTGGAAAAACAGTTGCAATACGAAATTTGAGAAACCTGTACTGGCAGAAACCTCAAAGGGTTGAATTTGGAGAAACTTGTGAGGGTTGAATTTGGAGAAACTTGTGAGGGTTGAATTTGGAGAAACTTGTGAGGGTTGAATTTGGAGAAACTTGTGAGGGTTGAAATTGGAGAAACTAGGAAGGGTTGAAATTGGAGAAACTAGGGAGGATTAAGAAACTAGGAAGGGTTGAAATTGGAGAAAGTTGAAAGGGTTGAAATTGGAGAAATCTGTTTTCATTGAAACAGATGGAGACAATTCTGAAAATTAGAATTGTATATGACATCATTTATCAAAACCCCAAAACATAAGATTGTCTCAGTTTCCATTTACCCCGGTACACCCAGAGTGTATCAGAGGTAATGTACACAGAAGTATACTTACTGCTTCGAGTCTGGATGTGGTGAAGGCCAGCTGGGACGTACAGGTGAGCAGATTCTTGGGCTGGCAGGACCGAGGAGTGTTTGACAGCAGCACATTACAGTTCTCCAGCAGCCGATGAAGCTGAAACACAACATCACCTCCATCACTCTCAGAACATCAGCAGCTTGCACTGTCGCCATGGGCAACCACACACCATCAGTTCATACCTTAAGCAATAACCTCCATCTTACTTAAAAGGGGTTAAGTTGTTCTTGAGCACAAGTATGCAGGTTCCAAACCAAAAATCACAAAGATGAATAATGGATTTCAGAAGGCAAGCAGCACATCCTGGCAAGACCAAAGGAGGCAACTCCATCCAGTGACTGAGTAAAGTTTTATGCCCCTGTTAGCAATATTCCAATGAGGGACATCAGAAATGGGCTTCACATATTGTACTGATGTGGGTTATCAAATCAGTCTTCAGAGTGACGAGCGAATGCTTTAACCACTAGGCTACCCCCCACCCCACTTATTTCATTCAAGTTGCTTTGATTGCAAAGCTGATATAGTGTGGTCCCATCAGTGGGTATACTCACATCGGACTAACACCAGCTGGTCTGTGAGGAATGCTTGAGTAGCATCAAGCTGGGCTGTATTCATTGCACTTGGTGAACTCCTCCACATCTTCTTTCTCTGAAACATCAAAACACATTATTTCTGGTCCTTTTTATGAAAAACAGTTGAGCATACATTGAATGTAGAGCATCATGGGGAGTTCACTTTGCCAGCTTGAAGCTCTGGGCGTTCTCTAAAGAGTTAATCTATTCAACCAACACCTTATCATGGGACCAAGGGCACTATCATAAATAACTATTGTCCATTTACCAAGTCATCAGTACCTGATTGTTTACCTTTCTGTCATGTGCACTAGCCATTTTCTTGGCGAAACTCAAAACATGATAAAGATGTATGGCTTTTTCTCAAACTGCCTCAGATGTATTTGTTAAAAGAGACCGATGACATACTCCCTACCTCACAACTAATCCTGACCCTAAGGACTTGAGAGGGGTGTTTGATCGGCAAGTTCTGCCAAACCCTAAGGATAGTGAAAAGGTGTTTGGTTGAAAGGGGTACATAACCCTAATGAATGTTATGGCCATGAATGAATAGATTGGAAAAGGGATCCAAGGGCTAAAGCTAGAGTTGGGTGTAACCTACATGAACCCTAACAGGGGCGGATCCAGGAATTTGGAGAAGGGGGTACACTATTTAGATCATGAAGTCCAAGGGTTAGTCCACATGATGCTGATAATTACTTTGCCGATACTGTGAGTCAAATAGTGAAGGCTTTTTCACCTGGGTGCTGACCAGCTGAGTGACCTTTGACCTGATGAACGTAGTGGTAATTTTCTTCCAGGAGTATCGGTGAGTTACGGACTTGTTGTACTGGGAAGCATGGAGCGTCATCACTGCCTCCGAGTCCAGCTCCACCGTCTACAGGAACAACATCAGCTATCATAACACACTCTGCTTGGGTGAACCTACCCTCAACTCTCTACTATGGGATAACTCAGTGTAACATACTGCATATAACCCGCTGCCACTTTCTTTACTGTGGGATAACCCACTGCTGCTCATGTTACTGTGGGATAACCCGTAGCCACTCATGTTACTGTGGGATAACCCACTGCCGCTCATGTTACTGTGGGATCACCCGCAGCCACTCATGTTACTGTGGGATAACCCGCAGCCGCTCATGTTACTGTGGGATAACCCACTGCCGCTCATGTTACTGTGGGATAACCCGCAGCCACTCATGTTACTGTGGGATAACCCACAGCCACTCATGTTACTGTGGGATAACCCGCAGCCGCTCATGCTACTGTGGGATAACCCAAAGCCACTCATTTTACTGTGGGATAACCCGCTGCCGCTCATGTTACTGTGGGATAACCCGCTGCCGCTCATGTTACTGTGGGATAACCCACTGCCCTCTCAAACTACTGTGTTAGTAATTCGGACACAATGGTGTTAGTGAGTGAGGTTTAACACTGCTTTTAGCAATATTCCAGCAACAACACAGTGGGGGTCACCAGAAATAGACCTCCTACACTGTACCCATGTGGGGAATCAAACCTGGGCCTCCGGCATGATGAGGATATTGGATAATGATTACAATAACAGCAATTGATGTATTTGACTCTATAACTCCAGTGAAACAATGGCAAATTATGTGACGTATATTTTGCCATGTTCACAGCATTAATTCATCAAACAATTAAAAGTGACCACATTACTCTCAAACAGTGCTGGCTATTTTCCTGCCTGGAGTAGTGTTGGGAATTGGTTAAAATGTCATAATTGATGATTGGTTCATTACAACCGATCAATCATCGAAAATAATTGGTTAGCGTCATTGATAAAATTTTCCTGTTATGTTTGATAATGCACAAAAAGATAAAGAAAAACATGTATTCCTTTGGTGTTTTTTTTGCAAATTGCACAAAATGCATTTGCAAATTTCCCATCTTTCAAGGAGGACTAGTATGTTAGGAACATAAATTTCCAGGAGTCTTTAAGATAAATTCAATCATGACTTGGAATGAGCTCAGAGTGCTTATGAAATGTAAATTTAACGACACAAACCAACCTTGTGAAAAATATTAATGCAAACAAGTGTTCCAAAATTGTTTGGGTTCGATTATGAGAAAACATGATCAATTGCTTGGTCGTTTCATCGTTTGTGACCAATCTTCGATTATTTCAATTAATCACACCACCACTAGCCTGGAGTGGATATATTCCATTTTGCATATCTTGTTTTGATAAGTAATTTATCAAGTAAAAACAGAACCTTTAAAAACATTTCAAGAATATTCGATCTTAGTGATTGCGAATAACAAACTGAATTCACAAAAGGATACAGTTCGAATTACTGAACACATGAGCGAATCGTAACAGTCTTGATATATGTGACATAGATATACGATTAATATATTATCTCATAACTGGGAACTGAATGGGCGCTGAATGGTCAAAATGGCTGTAAAGACAGTAGATTCTGTGTCAGCACTACTTACCCTCTCTTCCCTTGCAGCAGAGGCACAGACCAGACCAGAGTGCACGTGGCTGTCCCAGTCTCCCAGACACACCCAGCAGAAGTGGTGCGAACATTTACAGGTCATGTGACTGCAGCCGCCATCTTTCTCCATCGGGTAGTGGCAGCGAGGACAATTTTTCAGCTTAACGAAATAGGTCATATCCGATGTACTAGTAAGCTGTCGACCCATTTCATTACCTGGTGTGAAATACAAAAATGGTTGATAAAAATGAACTGAATATGCGAGTGGGCCAGTACGGTTTTGCACATCTTTTATCACAGTGAAGAGTGAAGTACAACAGAAACTGGACTCATTTCAAAACTGGAAATCGAACCCAGATCTTTGGAATGATGAGTGAACATTTTAACCACCAGGCTACCCCAAATCCAAACTGTCACAATAAATTCTTCTTTTTCCTTAAATGATGTCGTATCAGAAATAACATCGTGCAGCTCATATGTTTACATTATTATCAAATAAAGCATTATTTATATGATATTCTGCAAACAATAAAGACTAAGAGACATCTAACAACAATTCCAATCATACCATTCTCCAGCAGCATCTTGTAATATATGTCACCATGACTACAGAGAGCCGGCCAATGAGGTGACTTCTGACATAAGAGACACCAAAGCTCCCCACAGTGACATTGAACAGGAACTCCATACCGGCACAGTCGCTGAGCTGAAACACAGTCATGCCTTCATCAAAAACCTGTTGTTTGATTGGGATCCTGTCCATCCATGATCTGATAAGAGCAAAGGTTATTGTCCGGACTAACAGTGTAGCCAATTTAGTATGTTATACACAATCTGGATCATACAAAAAATATTACCAAATGTAGAAGGTCTGAAGAAATGAAGCAAGATTTTAAAGGTTTTAAATATTTAAATATTTGATGGTTTCAATTATTTTCAATACGTTTAGACATGTCTGTTGAGCTAGAAATTGCAGTCTCTCTAGAACAATTGATGCAACAAGTTTACACCCGACTCTACAATTTCCATAAATTAGCAATTTCTATGGAATGGTCAAGCAACTTAATGGTGTTGTGGGCAAGGGTGTTCCAGTTCATGGTGCAGATTGGTTCACTGTGAAAAGTCAGTAGAATATGCAGGGTTCTGTGAACGTTGGAAAAAGGTCAAACTTGTGGAATCACTTGTGGTGTTCCCTCAATCTCTGTTTCAGTTATTAAACATTTCATATTTGGCATATTTATAGAGCATATTAAACTGCATACAGAAGCATTCAGGTACTTAGTAAGTTTTCTCACACTTTTTATCTTGTGGCTTGGCCATCTTGGCGAGATATTGACACCCTGCCTTCGGACACCAGTGCCAGCCCCCTGCCCGAGTCACATGACTCTCCGCACACTGTTGCTGCCATCTTGTGAGAAATTCAGGGGGAACAAGGGAGGTAACTGTAGCAGGATCCAACTCAGTTTCGCAACCATATTCCTAAAATAACAAATTTTGTTATTGCTTCATGCATGAGAACGATATGAATGTTCAACAAACACATACAATATTTACATCATTATCTACCATGTCACCGTAGATCTATTAGCTGACTGTATAGGGGATTTTCAGCTGAGTAAAGAATTGAGAATTTGTTATGACATAATACATCTGTACCCATTGTTTGTTACTGATTTTTTGGACTGCACATACATTGTATATAGGTCACAACCACAAACCCAGAGGTTGACATCAAGAGCATCTCTCGATTGGTATGATGACACAAAAGTGATCATACATTCTAACCACAACAAATACATTATCTCATTCAAGAAAGAATGACAAAAATCTGCTATATATCACATATTTAACACATCGACGCCACACATGATCTCTAGTAACCAGTGCTAACAGTACCTACAACTTACCATGCAATAAAGAGTTGTCTTCCCTTCCTTGATATTCTGACATAGGTACAGCTGCCAGCACTGTCGACAAAAGCTGTGTCGACATGGCAACAAGGACACATTGTGTGAAATCCACGACCATTCTTCCCCTTCCCAAGATGCAAAACAGATTGAGCACTCCTCTATGAGGTCAAAGTCAAGGTCAATCAGAGTTAGAAGGTCAATTCGGGCAACACTTGGAAGAACCTGTAACAAGTTATAACACAATTTGGCTTAAAAATGCAAGAAGTATTGTTTCACTAAAATGTGAATCAGATACTTTGTGAGATACATGTTTGGGTCATATTCCGTGTCCAAAACAAGATCAACATCAACAGGGGGTGAGGGTGAGGTTGAGGTTGAGGTTGAGGGTGAGGGTGAGGTGAGGTGGAGGTGAGGTGGGTGAGGTGTGAGGGGTGAGGTGAGGTGAGGTGAGGTGAGAGGGTGAGGTGAGGTGAGGTGAGGTGAGGTGAGGTGAGGTGAGGTGAGGTGAGGTGAGGTGAGGTGAGGTGAGGTGAGGTGAGGTGAGGTGAGGGTGAGGTGAGGTGAGGTGAGGTGAGGTGAGGTGAGGTGAGGTGAGGTGAGGTGAGGTGAGGTGAGGTGAGGTGAGGTGAGGTGAGGTGAGGTGAGGTGAGGTGAGGTGAGGTGAGGTGAGGTGAGGTGAGGTGAGGTGAGGTGGTGAGGTGAGGTGAGGTGGGGTGGGTTTATGTGAGGTGCTTGAGAATATTTGAGCTCATATGACGTGCGTGCAGGTGTGTGTATGTATGTGCGGCTGCTTGTACTAGCTCAGACTGAAGCTGGTTTTATAGTGCTAGCCCACTGAGATACCATGCCGCAGTGAAGCATGAATACCCCACTCAGACACATTATACTGACTCCGAGCCGACCAGTCCTTGTTGTACCCATTAATGCTGAGCGTCAGGCAGGGACCAACAAGTACCACATTTTAACGTCTTTTGGTATGACGCGGTCGGGGATTGAACCCGCGAACCATCCGCTCTCCGGGCGGACGCTCTAACCACTACACCATGGAGTCGGTCTGAACTATTAGTAACTGAACTTAAATTCAGACCAGCAGTTAGTCACGGACTGATAGAACCGCCTCCGTGGTGTGGTGGTTAGAGCGTCCGCACGTCGTCATATGAGCGAAATATTTTCAAGCACGACATTACACCCAATTTCACCTCACCTCACAGACTGATAGCATGTTGACCTGTAAATGATCAAATCTGGATCAGACAAATACATCAAGTTTCTGTGAAATATCCTGTTTACTCATGAATCTGTTTACACCTGGATGCGACCTTCCCATATACTCAAGAATGTGGCCTAGCTCTTTTATCATGAATGTGGCCTTCTTGTTTACTCTAAAAAGTGGCCTTCTGTTTACTCATGAATGTGGCCTCCCTGTTTGATAATGAATCTTTTTTTCTGTTTACTCATGAATGTGACCTACCTGTTTATTGTGTTTGTCCTCAAGGTAAGCCTCTTCAGCTGTCTTCACTACAGTTAACTCAGAGAAAAGCTGCTTGTGGATTGTTCTGTTTCCATGGAGATCAGCCCGAGACTTTGTAGTCGACCTGAATTAAAATATATATAGATAGAGTCATAAGTTTGTATTTGTATTTCTCACAGGTGACCTGCAACACAATCTTCACACTACCCACCATAAACAGTTGATAAAGCTACTGAGTTTCTGATCAGGAACATTTCCACAAAAATTGTAATTTTCATTGTTAACAACACATAATTTTATACATGACTATCCAAATATTGCTAATCCCCTGAACCTCTCTGTAGCTGTTTGGTGCTCAATGTACCCATAAAAGATTATACTCATATGTCAAAGAAGTCCATCAGTATTAACTAGTGTTGGGAATTGGTAAAAATCTCATAATTGATGATTGGCTCATTACTACCGATCAATCATCGAAAATAATTGGTTAGCATCATTTATGAAATTTGTTAATACACATAAAAATAAGGTAAAAAACAAGTAGTTCTTTTGGCAAAATTTCACACCTTTAAAGGATGACTAGTATGTTAGGAACATAAATTTCTTGGAATCTTTAACATAAATTCAATCATGACTTGAAACGAGCTTGTAATGCTTACGAAATGTAACAGACAAAACCAACCTTGTGAAAAATATTGTTAATGAAAATAAGTGTTCCAGAATTGTTTGTGTTCGATTATGAGAAATTGTGATCGATTGCTTGGTCGTTTAGTCACTACGACCAATCTTTGATTATTTCAATTAATCGGACCACCACTAGTATTAACACAGTTAAGTCAAGGCAGAATTATAGCCCTACTGGGACACAGGTGGCCCAGTGGTCTAAGACACCAACCACTGCATAGCTGCATGCATTGAGCATGCCAGAAAGCCATGATTGAGGGTTGGAATAACAGTTTGCCCAGATCATAAATATATGTCTTCAGGTTTGTCAGCATGATACCCCATCTCATGGGTTCCACCAAATAGGTACACAATTTGGACAAGCATCAATTTGGGCTTTCTAGATATAACTTGTACACTGATCAGAATGGCCCCAAACCCAGTTAACTCACTTCCTCTTACATCCATAAATGCCATCTGTCTAGTGTGGACAAATGAAAACCACCATAGACCTGTCTAAACATTGAACACAATGCATCTCAAGAAAATCTCTGGTGGTGTGCGTTTCTTTTTTTAATGACCATATACATGACAGAGTTGATTTCCTTACTTTAGTTAGTTCCTAATGTTAGTACAAATTACTTACAAAGCTTGTTGTAATGTTTCCTCAATGACTTTGTTGGCAAGGGCAAATAACTCTGTCAGAGTGTGTCCTGATCTGGAAGTTTGCTTTACAGCATGACGCAGACTGGAGTTCACAGTGCAGATGTCCGGTTCAGCAGCTCTTCCTTGCAATGTTACCCTGCGTGAATATAACTTACTGAGGAATAGGTTCAGTAGCTCACCTTGACTCAAGGTAAACTCACATATATGTAAAGGAAACTTTTATTGGGCTCTAACAGGGTATGAAACTCCCAAAAAATTTCAGCCAGACCATTGGGCTCTGACCGAAACATACCTGCCCCAAAAATATCTTCATATAAATGTCAAAATTTTAACCCGACCCTCAGGCAGGTGAATTTGAGAATCTGGCAGTCCATTTTAAAAATAACTGTCCCGGGCGGTTGGACAGGCAGGTATTTTGAACGCTGGTTCTAAAATTCAAATTATTTTACCTTAGTTACAAAAACTGCTACCTCAAAAACAACATGCCAGCATATTTCAGCTTCTGAAAGTTACTAAACTTAACTGATTGTCATGGGTAAGCAACGTGTACGACTGAAGATAAGCTGATCTCATAGATAAGACAAGGCCCCAACCTGGGGCCATATTCTCGAAACGTTCGTAGCCCTAAGAATTCTTAACTTTGATCGTAGCCAATGTGTTAAGAATGGGCTTAAGAAGTTCGTAGGACTTAAGAAGTTTCGAGAATAGCTAGCCTGATTCTTAAAAGCTGTATCAAAACAGTATGTCCGGTCCATAAGCTTGACCAACAACCTACGTACATTGTCTCAACATGATCAGTGATAGGAAATAGAATATAAAAAGATTATGAACGTTAATCTTATTGTTACTCTACCTCCTAACAAATCATGTTCATTGTAAATCTGGACTTATGTTTGTTATACCGTTTTATTATTTTACTCAAAATGTCATTCAATAATATTTATATTACTGGTAATTGCAGTGAAATCAGGTGTCCCTCCGATACCTTATAATTTCTGTTTACATTATTCATAGCAGCCATGATCATTTTACTACTCACTCCTTAAAATGCTGAGAGAAAATGGACATACATGCTCTTTTCATTGGCTAGACTTCACAGCTGTAATCTATCAATGGAAGGTTTGTGCAAGGCTTGTTTCACACTATTTCATGAATCTTGTTCATTCTGCTACTGAATTAAATGTTCTCCTAGTCATGATCACGTCAGGCGACCACCATCTTTCTGTGTCATATTTTATCATAACTCCCCTCCTGATTTTTGATAAAATCCCTTAACCTCATATTTCAAAATTGTGGTTTTCAAGTTGTTACTAAAATCACACATCTGTTTAAGATACACAATATTTCTAGGCAAGTATTTGGCATAATTACCTCAGTGCAACACTGGTTTGTGATTCAGGGTCAGGCCAAAATCCCAATCCCGGCGACATCTGGCACACCATGCACCAGTGACCTTGACTTCTCCCAAGGTTAATGACAAATGTATACGGATGGATAAGGCTGACTTCAACGCCATGTCCATACAATTCTGCCAGCTTTCTTGGCACAATGTCTTCCATGGCAATCTTGCACACGCAGAAGTTGCCATTGAACACCTGCAGGTGGTTCTTCATGAGCTCCAGCATCTCACCTGCCAGGTCGGAATGATTCTCAGATTCAGTGTTTCTATCAACAATCTCAAAATCATCATCAGTTACTTTGGTTCTGTTCTCCAACACAATTGCACAACCTTTCCCATATCTTTTTGTCCACAAGGAAGTTGCTCTGTTGATCTGCTCAACTTCAACCTTGACCTTCTTCCTCCTGTCATCAGTCACAAACACATAAGTCTCCTTGTCCACCATGTCAGCCTTACGTCCTTTCTTCCTCAGTTTCTTCTTCCTGGAACCCTGTTTCATAATCAGTGTTTGCAAATCCACTTCCATGGCCCGCTCCCGTTCCTTCACTTCCTCCACCTCACCCAATTCCCACATCCACTCTTCTCCAAGTCCTCCAGGGTGTTCCTGTTCCTCATCAGCCTGTTCTTTCATGCCTTGTGGTGAGAAACCAAAATGTGACTCCTGCTTGTCTCTCTTGCTGCGGAGTCCTTTACTTTTCTTCAGAGCCTTATTTTGTCTCATATTGTGAGTTGGATCTTCTAAAAATACATTTTACAAGACAGTAATTAAGATACAATATATATAAATCTACTGTTCATATTCAAATACAGTCAAATGTAGATGTGTTAAAGTTGATGGGACCTATATAAATACTTCAAATTTTCCAAGATTCGACACAATCACAAAATGATGACAAAAGAAGGAACAGGCAGAGAACAAGGCCTAGATTTTCGGAGGCTCTCTTAGCACTAAGATAGTCGTAAGTGAATGTTATTGCATGGCACTTACGACTATTGTAGTGCTAAGAGAGCTTCGAAAATCTAGGCCCATGCCTTCAATTTGAGACAACGGTAAGTTTTGAACATCAAAGTTTCACAGAAGAATGTTTGACTGTATAAATTTTCAATATGGTTGCATTTTCAACAAAACACAATCATGGCCATGTTTTATAATGTGCACATTATTGGATGCTAAATGGCAGTGGATATTTCCCAAAAATCAAGAACTTAAATACTAGACCTATATGGTCAAATACCTTATTTGTATATTATTCATGTAATTATTTTCCGTGTATTAGTATTTACTTTAACCATTGACCATTGTTCTTGTACATCCACACACATGGATGTTACTTGCAATTGGATGAAATGTTAATGTGGAGGTATTAGTGAACTGCTGAATATAAAGTTTAATATAATAATATAAGCTCAACCCAAAGCAACATGCTCTGCAGTCTTGTATATATTGTATCTTGAGATAAATCCTAAAGTAACTTGTAATGAAGTCCACCTGTAGTCCACAATTTTTTCTTCATGAAGACCAAGGGCAGTGAGGTAGCCCAGCAGTTAAAGCGTTAGAGCAGTTAGAGGTTTTACGCCTCTTTTAGCAATATTCCAGCAACATCACGACGGGGGGCACCAGAAATGGGCTTCACACATTGTACCCATGTGGGAAATCGAACCTGGGCCTTTCGGCGTGACGAGCGAATGCTTTAAAACAGTGGGCTACCTCACACACCAACACCACCCCAAACCCCCCAACCCCCATAAATGGACTTACTTACTTTTCACTACTTTTGAGGATGACTCCGTTCTGTATTTTCATTGTAATTTTTACCATGTGCAGCATTTATACATTGTTGCTGTTACTTGCATCACCATTAACTGAAGAATTGCAAAACATCACAAAATGTGAACTAGTAGATCAGTAAAATATATGGTGGACATGAATCAAATTCACTTGAAATGGCATATAGCCTTGTACAGACCTCCTTTTCACACAGATTCCCTGATCCAAATGTTGTTGTCCTTTCAAATGAAAATGTAAATCATTTTTATGCCTGTAAAGTAAAACTTACTATCCCAAATTCTTTCATAAGGACTTGTTCTGTAGAACATTTTTTTGGATGTATACTCCGCTGGCGACCACAACTCGTATCGAATCTCTGGACATCCGTGAGGCTCTGCTAGGTTCCTGGGACTGGAAGTGAAGGGCGGAGAATAATGTCCAGTTTGTATGATATATAATCTCACACAACAGGGTTAATGAGTATTTCAGTCATATCATGATTTCTCAGCTTAATTAGAAGAAATGCCTAACTTAATTGACGATTTTTAGTATTAATATAGAAATTCTGATGATTTGAACATAATATATCAATATATGGTCCAAATACAAATCCAGCTTCTTCAGTATGGCCATTTGAGGTGAGAAGCCACAGCGCCCAATATATATTGTGAAAGGATTAAACAGCTACGGTCAAATAAAGGTAAAAATTACAAACACTCCAAAAGTAAGGTATATGTACCTATTACACTTTGAACAAACTAGTTGTAAAATGGTCACGAGAAATTCAGTTTGCAATATGGTCAAAGTGCAAAAGTTCATCAGAAATTCTATCCCTATTCCTTTTAAGAAATGCGAATCTATTAAACAGTTACTCAATTTGACGGTTCTGAACCAATTTATTGAAAGTACACTACGAGTTAAATAAGGAAGATTGTTTCAGGTCATTCATGACATGGCTGTGGATGGCGGCCATATTGTCTTACATAAATGGCTGCTGGTGCAGCTCCGTCTCTGGGGGCAACGTCTTCACCTTCCTCTGGATTGCACGGAAATGCTTGTTGTGATACTTTCTTCTCCTTGTCACCTTCCCTTCCTCTTCCTTCCTCTTCCCACGTTTCCGTAGATCTGTGATAAACGAGGCATCCTTTCGGGGAGTAACATGAGGCTGGATGTTGTGACTATCCCAGTACTCCCGGCATACAGCAATGTTAGGATTCATGAAATAAGTGTATCCGTTACATAAGTGAACATTATCAACCAGTGTAATCTTAAAGTCTTCCTCACAATTTTCTTCAGCCATATAGCAAATGGTTTTCGCGACAGTCTCTCGTAGCAGCCAACGCTTTCTTTTATTTAGTGAAAAGACAACTGGACCATGAAAGTTATGTTGAATAGCCAGGTCCCCATCTTGAACATACTCATCTGATATCGACAATATGTTCGCATTCTGTTCTTCAAAATCAGCTGGCTGGATGATTCTGTTTATGTAAACCTTGGTGATGAGGTGATCTCGCGTTCCTATGAAGGCCTTGTCATAGTACCTGACTTTCAGTGAGTTCCCAGAGTTCAGACTGCAGTTGGACTTCTTCAGGACCATGGTGGAATCACGGTGACTATTAAAACAAGCAAGGAAGAATTATTTGCCATTTACATATAATTTATTTACCAAAATCAGAAACTTCTGAATTTTTAGATTTAAAGATCAGGATGTTTGTGGATCCAGGGTCCTTTTCCACGAAGCGTTCACAGCGATACAACATACGTAAGCCTATAGTAAACTATAGAGTTCCGACAGCTCGTAACATTATGAATGCTTTGTGGATAGGGACAGAGAAGGGGTTGGATTGGGGTTGAGGTAAGGGGCAGGATTGGGGATGCATTTTGACTGAGGTTGGGTTGAGATGCCTGGCCGGCCAGGTTGTGATGAGTCAGTGATTGTTATACCTGCTTTCTTTCAGACAGCTCCACATCATATCCAAATCAATTTCATTGTATCAGACTTGAATGGACTCAGTTTAATCATCAGATTATCAGGCCCCGACACAATAATTTACACATTGATGCATGGGGCATTAAACCAATAATACCAACAATACATCATAACATGAAAACATGTTACAAAAGGTGTGTGTGGGAGGTGAGCTAAATGTAATACAGTTCTAAGACAAATCTCGCCACATACCCCTTATAATAAATAAACTGTCCCTACACTAATTTAAAGTATTGTTTGGTATCATTTTGTATTTCAGACACCCTGTTATAGAGGAAAAAACTCATCTCAAGAGTAGATAGGCTTCTACTGAATAGACTAGGGCTGGGACAGGTCCAAAATTTCTACCTGGGTACCCCACCCCCCTATTACCCTACCCTGCCCGGATACTCGTTATGTTAATTCCTGACATCAAAATTGTAAGAAATGGCTAAAATATTCTTCAGCTCAGAGGCTAAAATTTCAAGTTTCTTAATATCTTAACCATGTATTTTATTCAAAAGAAGTGACTGTAATTATGTCTAAGTCTTCAAAGACAATACAACCTTTTAATCATGAAAGAATAACATATTACATTGTTTAATCTATTAGTCACATGATCCTGATGGGTCCGGGTATTGAGAACGGGTACCCGGGTCCGACTCATTACCCACACGTCCCGGGTATCCGGGTTACCCATGCCAGCCCTAGAATAGATTATTTGCAATATGGAAGCTGGCTTAGATATAGTATGTCTCAGTCACTGAACCGCATTATTTTCCCTTCCGCCTAGCCCTTTCTGCAATGCTAACGCTCTAGATGAAGCAAGTCTAGATTTCCTGTATTTCCTGTTGGGTCTGTATCTCCCTTCTAACTGGGGCTCCTTGTCAAATTTTAAAGGAATTGTTTGTTTCTATCAAAATTACATATGTTCAGATGCTAAGAGTTAGTCTAGCCTAGATACAAAATACAGTTAATGTAAAACATGTTATAATTGTAACATCAGTAGGATTTGTACTTATTGGGTCTGATTTATCACAGTTTCTCTAGGTACCAAACAATAATACATTCTACATACAAATGATAACTAACCTCTGAGATTTTGTTACCTTTTATAAAACCTTGATCATCAGTCCACTGGATTAACAATTCTTTGCCAACTCTGATTGACTTGGAATGAAGA
The DNA here is from genome assembly GCF_003918875.1 of Haliotis rubra. NCBI lineage: Eukaryota > Metazoa > Mollusca > Gastropoda > Lepetellida > Haliotidae > Haliotis > Haliotis rubra. The sequence goes on along the minus strand of NW_025765625.1, from coordinate 13,727 downwards.
GTGGTTTACAAGAGCTGGCAACAGAGTTAACAAGACATCATTCTGTTTACCTGTAAAGAGAATATACAAACTTAACAGCTGAAAAATGAAGTCATTCAGTCCTCAAAATTCATCTGGGAAACGTGTGACTTATATAATCACCATGTTTATGTTTAGGCTAGGATATTCATAAAAATTATAGCATTAGATATGTTTCAGTTTAGATCTGCCATGACTACTGAAATTCATCCTGCAGATTTCTCAGGAAAGACACCTTTTATTCCACAACACTGAGGTTAACCTCACCTTAACTTTTAAGCACAGCATAATATTTGTCAACGTTTCGTTTTCCACATATGTATAATACTAATCACTGTCGACAACTTATTGTCACTGTTTCGAATCATACGTTCCACTAAATCTGGACATACAATATGTTTTTAGCTCTACAAAAAATATCAATTTTGGGTGCTACGCCACAGTTACCTCCCCTGAAAGCAGACAGCCTCACGTCGAATGTCTTAATTTACTCACCTGTCAGCTTGGCAACGCTCGCAGTAACACAACTGGTCTTGATGAGATGATTTAACTGGATTTCTGCTCAAACTGCTTACTTCAACCTTCGTGTATTACCTAATATGCGCACTAACAGAATACAGGATGATGTTTGGTGACATTACCTGGTCTAAATATAGCTTGACAGTTTACTAGCAATGGTGCAATGTTTACATCGTATTGAAAGGCAGTGTTGGTAGATTCTATTCCTGCGTGAAGGGGTGGTAGATTGGGACAGTTTATTCAGACAGTGGAATCTATTTGGGTGTAGAAATTACTGAATCGCCTAGGTGGTAGAGTATATGTTGTGTCTCAGGTATGCACGATAGTGATGGCAGCTTCACATGATCATAATATATATACTGTAGTCTGTCTCACAGTCACTGAATCGCATTATTTTCACTTCCGCCCAACCCTTTCTGCAAAGCTAATGATTGTCAAGCCCTGAATGAAGCAAGTCTAGATTTCCTCAGCTTCCGACAGAATCTCACGTCTCTCTCAGACTCCTTTCCAATTTAAAAGGAATTGTTTGTGTTTATCAAAATTATATATTTTCAGATACTAAGCGTTAGTCTTATAATATACACTGTAGGTTTATAACAAATCTGCTAACATATACATGTGTATACCCACGGTATGAAACCTCCAAAAATTTCAGCCAGACCACAGGGTTGGTTAGATGTAAAACTTGCCAGCCCTGACCAAAACTTACCTGCCCGAAAAATATCTTCATATACATGTACATGTCTAAAGTTTAACCCAATCGTCGGGCAGGTGAATGTGAGAATCTGGCAGTCCGTGTTGAAAATAACCCGTCCCGGGCGGTCGGGCAGGCAGGTATTTCGAACGCTGGTTTAACCAGACACCATATAATAGAATATGGTCTCTGGTATAACGAACTGTTCTTTGGTCACCGCCACTGCCTATTTTAGTCGAAATGCGTAAAACAGACTACGGTTATACCGAAGTAAAATCAGTGGTCACCACGAGTTCCTTATATCTGTAGTTTACTGTAGTTCAGCCTTGGCAGAAATATTTTTCATCGGATCTTTGAGGGTGGCGTATAAAAACTGGTTCATCGTATTATATTTACTGGTAGAACTAATCAACCCCCATCCCAGTTAAATGATACCTGGCTTCGATAAAAATGGTACTTGTTGTTACCCTGTCTGATTATATAAGAAGGGAGGTCTCGGCACACACATAAGTTTGATTGCGAGTCACGATAAAAGTGCAAAAAAGGCAATGCATTAAATGTAAATAGAGCAAAGAAAACATGTATCGTGAGATCACGAGGACTTTCTGTCTTATCGTTGAAATGCGTCTCGGGTCCCTAACTGAAGATTTCAACGATTAGAAACCAAAATCCGAGTGATCTAACCTATTTATAGGGACATTTATCTTTGGCTTCAACCCAGAAGTCAAATTGGTATCATTTACAACATTTATGTGTCTGGGGTGAGACCATTTCCCAGGGGCGGTGCGGTATCCTTGTAGTTAAAGCGCCTGCTCGTTACTTGTTTCTTGCAGGCATGCGTATCAAGCAAAAATTCCCCATGGACGAACGGGGCATGTCCTTTGGGTGGTGCCTTTCTTGGATCTGACAAAGTGGGGTCTGAAGTCGGGTGAAGCAGGTGGGGCTGTTTCTCAGGGAGACTGATATTGAGAGTAGCACAGAAAAGCGGCCGTAAAATGCGCGTGGCCGTAGTGGGGTCTGAAGTGGGGTCAAGCAGGTCGGGCGGGTTCATGTACCTTTGAAGTAGTCCCATTCGACTGTGAAAGTGGGGACTCGGGCTGTGGCGGGTAGATGAGATTCCACGTGCGTCACCCCCGAATGTAGGGAGGGTCAGACACAGCAGTTCAGTGGACCAATAATGGGACATGGCTTCCTCGATCAAGGGACTATTTCAGTTGTGGACACTACCAGGCCCGTCGAATCCCTACGCGCGTCGCTGTTCATGATCTTTCATTGGAAAAAGTACAGATGGGTACTGGCAAATAAGGCTGTATGAATCGAATATACAAACAGAACATGCAAGTCACTCAAATTTTCTACCAATCCATTGCACATACCAGGGAGTGTAATTTACTCTATCGTACTTACACAGGGCTGGCCTCTAATCGCAAGGGAAATCGGAAAATCAAAAGGTGAGCCTCTAGATACAGGCGTAAGAACAAATATACATGGTTTGATGATATACACAGTTTGCTAAAACCACGAAGTTAAACTTGGGCCGCTTCACTCCCACGCACAACACCCAAGCTATCTATGTACACCATACATTTTTCCTGAGGAAACACTAAAGGAGGGTAGTATAGGTATCGAGCTCCCTAATTATAAGCCGGACTAAGTGGGAACTGAATATTGCTATAGAATTATAAAATCATCCCAAATAATCCCCGAACATTCAGGGCTGCTCAACAATCGGAAACAACACAGACTTCTGACTTTGAGTCTGCTGGCAGAATGGATGTTTAGTTTTCATCTTCATTTTCCCTCACACTAGAAGATGTAGCCTTTTCAGTGGCACATGGCGGGATGGCACTGACAAATTCTCGCCACATGCATTAAGGGTCACATACTACCACGTATAAAATGTCATAGCTAAATTGACAACCATTAAGAATTGCGACTTTCCTTATCTTTCGTCTCATTGCTCGCAGAAACGATATTGTTTTATGTTACTAATTTTGTCGTATACTTGAGGATATAATCTCTATAATGATATATGGCACCACATCATCCATGTAATAGTGTAGGCGTGATAAATACCTGAAAGTATGAGGTCCATTTACTAAAGTCGGTAAACCCTCAAGAATTGCGACTTTTGGTATCTATGGTCTCATTGCTCTCAGAAACGATATTTTTCTGTGATTGTAATTTTGTCATATACTTGAGGATATGTGCTTTTTAATGATATATGGAACGATATCATCGACAAAATGGTACATGAGCAATCAATTTCTGAACTTGTTATTCCCGGATACTTGCACGCTTAAAGTTGGACTGAAAGTCGGCAAAACTTGCGAATTGCGACTTTTAGTATCTCTCGTCTCCCTCCTCGCAGACAAGATATTTATCTATGATTGGGATTTTGTCGTATACTTGAGGATATAATCCCTTCAATGATATGCGGCACGATATCATCCATAAAATAGCGTGCGCGTAATAAATATCTGAATTTATGAGGTCCATATACTCAAGTCTGTAAGACTAAAGTATTGCGACTTTCGGTATCGTTTGCCTTCCTCCTGGCAGACCAGATATCAATCTATAATTGTAATCTTGTCATATACTTGAGGATATCATCTTTCTAATGATATATGACACGATATCATCGACAAAATGGTAGAGGAATAACCAGTTCCTGGACTTATGAGCTCCATATACTTGCACACATCAATTTGGACTAAAATCGGCAACCGTCAAAGACCAACACACTCAGCATCTCATGCGGGCCACGCTTCTCGGTGACGGGATATCTGTCTATGTTCCTGTATTCCCCGCATATTTGCAGACTGCCATGTTAATGCATGTCGTACCCAGCCTGCAATAAGCTGGGCCCCGTCTTGCATGTCGCTAGTTGGTGCGCGCAAAGGGAGCCAGGAACCAGCTTAAGCCTGCAATGACGGACTTTACCGAGACGTGACGGAATCGTTTCTGTGACGTCACAATCGCAAGGCCGCCATTGCCTGAGTAGCAACCAGTTTCGCAACAGTTGACCGCATAAGTTCTGCCCAAATTGTCTTTTCTCTGCGTTTCCAAGTATGAACGAGATCCATCTACCCGATTTTCATCATCTCCAGAACGACGGGGAACTGTAAGTAACTTTCTTTGGTTCCATTCTGCACGCAGTGTGACGGAATCTCCAAATTAAATGTAACGGACGTTCTCGTTGCTATGTCCGAGTTGGACGCCATTTTGTACATAACTTCAACAAGGTCTACCCAGATACATCAAAGAATTTTAGCAATCAATCTGCCTTAAATGCCTCATCCCGTTCCCCTTTTCTAACTGTGTAAAAGTCTATTTAGAATTGTCGACAATATTGGCGATGATATTCTTACATTTTCGCCCTAAAACAATATGCCAATTTCGTGCCAAATCGCGTAACAATAGCCCCTACTTTATCACAGGTCAGATGGAGTTCATGTTGTCTGTTTACAGCTTGAACCCTTCTCGTTTCTGGGTGGACATAATGAAGTCCCGGGTAGGCATCAGCAATTCATACGCCGAAAAGCTGCTCGACTGGTGTCAGGATTGTAGGACTAAGCTTGGCACTGTCAGTCAAGATGGTAAGCATGCGATTACTTATTCAGCTACTATTCAAAATAACATTTTGACTGATGTTCCTGTTATGTTGCTTCGGGCACTCCTTTAGGCTTGTTTTGCTTAATTAGAAACCCCACAAGTCCTCTTTATTCCGTTTTCAGCTTGTTCCGAGAGTTATGAGATTCGCCATCTTCTAGACTGCTACTTGATATCCTCCGAACAGGAGGCTAATCATATTCTCGCTGTGTCACGTGATATGACGACCCAGGGTGGACCCATCCATTCTCTAAAAAGGTAAGAGTAATGAACATTTGTTAGTGTCATTCGTGTGTGACTATATATCCACGTGTTGTTTTGACTGTGTGATTATTAAAAACATGGACAGAGTGGCATTCATATTAGTGGTTGATGTTTTCAGATTGGCCTCGACTAACAGGGGAGGCGTGTTGTCTGAGCACAAGGCCTTGAGCCGGGAACTTCTGTCCCTGACTGAGAGACACATGGTGTGCCTCAAACATCTTCAGGAGGTGAAGGAGGTGAGTTATTCTGGCGACTGCCCATAGGATGAAACACTTGAATGTAGTTTGTTTTCTATTCTGAATACTACTGTACACACGCGTGTTTATTTCAAGTACAATATGACAAGGTGAATGTCTTCTCCATTTTTGCAGAGCGGAATAATGGCCATGGCTGCCTCTCGTAATTATGAAAGGAGAATAAGCGAGCTGAAGGCTGACCTAGTGAAAGTGGGGGAAAGGTCCAAGACGTCTCAGCAAAGTATGCTGGAGAAGAAAGTCCGGACTCTGGAGTCCAAGCTGGTTAAACACAATCAGAAGGAGCAGACCCACAAAGCCCGTTATGAGTGCCTGTTGAAAGAGGAAAGCGAGCTTGTGAACAGGCTGAGAAAGGTGAGCATTAAAAACAGGGGTGCTCACATCTGAGTTTCCAGCCATTCCTACTCATTCTTTGAAGGACTCCTTTCTTACAGAACTGTTTATCTTAATCCCTTTGTAACCCCCTTTCTCTGTGTGAGTAAACGCTCCACTTACTGAAACCTATACATGCACATGCACATGCCATGTAAAGCACCAACGTTCATTCACGTCTGTCTCTCAATCTTGTTTACGTCTGTTTTGTGCTTGTGTTTTTTTCTGTCCTTCTCTTTGTTACTTTTTAGTTTGTTTGCTTTCCTTTCTCTATCTATTCCCTGTTCTGTTTGTCCCCCTCCCTCCCTCCACCCACCCAGACCTCTGACCATGCATGTCAAGAAGCATGTGACCTGCAGAAGAGTCAGTTGGAGTCCTTGATCTCCAGTCTCAGAGACTTTGTTGTCAAGACATGCTCGCCTGACAACGGTGACAGGTACAGCAATAGGGCTGGCTTAATTGTGTTACAGTGTATTGATCCAAAGTTTTGATGCTCTTTCCTTTTCTCCCTCTCTCTGTGTTTCTCTCCAAGTGTTGAATAGTAATCAGGATCGGGTAGAAGAAAGCTATGATCATTGCATCAGTGTGTACCGGCTCCCTCACTTTTAATTGCATTTAGAGTTAATCTTCTAAATGACTGAGTCAGACTGACTTGTCTTTGCGTTGCTTTGATAGTTAACCTATGCTTTGTTTATATTAATGAAGGTATTGTGTGTTGCTTCAGGAGCAGCTTCCTGAAGGCGGCCATTGATGACATAGCTGTCGATGACATCATCAATGCCACCTGTGATGTCACCTCACAGAAGTACATCTTCCCAGATGTTCAGGCCTGGCATGGGAAGTTTGGCTTCTTGGAGAAAATTCCAACCCCGTTCGTCCGAGCATCGGATGTGGCCATTAGACGAGATCCAAAGAAAGGCCTGACTGAGGAGAACCTCCTGGCACAAGAAATCATGTCAGCCATTGGCCAGCCCGTTCACAGTCGCAGACGCTGGATCTCTAAGTCTAGTACCAAGAATGGTGACAACGGTGACTTCAACAACAACGAATCTGTTACTGTCATCTCAAAAGGTAAATGGAGTCTTGTATTATACATGTATAAAACTCTGTCTGTGAGGACACTTCATATTGCTTTAAACTTTAAAATTTACGAAAGAGATTATATGGTAAGATGCAGATGTTCAATCAATTTTTGTGTCTCTCCTCAGCTGCAGTGGAGGAGGACGTGAAGTATCTGGAAGACGTGTATGTGCGCGTTATCCGCCCCTTCAAGCCCACCCACCCTGAGCACCTCCAGCTGAATCTGGGTGAGTGTTCCCAAGGAGCAGTGTCTGTAACACTCATGCATGGGATGTAGGAGCGGCCATTGTTGCGTCCATAGATGACCATGTAAGCATGCTACATGTACGAGGTTAGTCTGAGTGGTCCTTCTGTTGGGAGTGGAAGTGAAGCAAGTGATTACTAAAACTGTGCATGCTGCGTGACTCTTTGTATATTTGTATGGTTCTCTTGGATTATGGTGTTACTTCTGTTTCTTGCAGGCATGCGTATCAAGCAAAAATTCCCCATGGACGTACGGGGCATGTCCTTTGGGTGGTGTCGGCGTGGGCTTGGGGGTCGGAAGAAGCGGCATGGATTTTACCCTGCAGATCACGTGATCTTGAGAACTAGACTTTCATTTCATTTCAGTTGTATATGTTGTAAAACTTTATTTTCTACTGTGAATACACATTGATGAAGGTGTACACATTTTGTCTGTTTTCATTACTCTGTGCCTTCCTTGGATCTGACAAAGTGGGGTCTGAAGTCGGGTGAAGCAGGTGGGGCTGTTTCTCAGGAGACTGATATTGAGAGTAGCACAGAAAAGCGGCCGTAAAATGCGCGTGGCCGTAGTGGGGCCTGAAGTGGGGTCAAGCAGGTCGGGCGGGTTCATGTACCTTTGAAGTAGTCCCATTCGACTGTGAAAGTGGGGACTCGGGCTGTGGCGGGTAGATGAGATTCCACGTGCGTCACCCCGAATGTAGGGGCAGGGTATCTTGCATCCTGATTTGTCCCTTGTCTAGATTATTACAACGACCCTTATAAAGATCGGGGTTTCGAGTTGGGCTTCAGCAGCATCTTCATGTCGAAGGAGCTCTGGCAGGACCAGGTTCAAGCTTACTTGGTTGATGCATGCCATCATTATCACAGAAAGATACAAACAGTCACAACTGCAGATTCTCAGTCTGTGTGTCTGTGTTGCAGTTCACCCCATTTTGTAATCAGTCCTAGAGCAGAATTCCAGCAGACTTCAGCTGAAATTCACTAAAATAATGCCGCGGAATAACGAAACTAGAGTGGTCTCCTTTGCATGCATTCACGCTTGACCACGGAAACAGGTTCAAGGCAGGTTTTCTTAGCACTCTTGTTGCATAAGTTGCTTATATTTCTGGTGATATCTCAGACGGTTTTAGTTAAACTATAGCCTTAATATGTGTATAGCACAAGACGCCTTGGAAACCCGGGTCCAGTGTAAGTTTCCATCAGCCAGCTGACCATCACACTGCGCACCACCTCTCATAAAATCATTAAGCATGTAATATGACTCCAATCGATCTGCGGTTTCTGAGACATAGCAAGTAACCGCCAATTATATCATGTCCCCTCCAGTGCCTATGGCTTCAGTAAAAGTACAGGTAACCTGCAAGCGAACTCCGTTAATCCGTACATCGGCAGATAGAAGTCTTCACAGTTGAATAATTCTGGAAGTCCCCTTTGAAAGCGAACGATTATCATTCTTCTGGTGAAAGGTTAGCGCAGGATAGAAAACTGCCAACACGTCTGGGGAAGCAATCTAAACTAGTTAACTGTTAACGCTGTTTATTGCACGTGTTACTGTTTCTTTTACAAACATACATCTTGTTGACAAAGTTAACAATCAAGGTGTAATAAAACATGGCGTGCATTGATGAACAACATCAATATATATCCAACAGTATCGCTAACCTTTAACATTGTATCAAGATTGATCAAAATTTCCATCTTAAAACACAATCGACTGTGCTTCTCCCACCCGTCTCTTTCTGTGTATAGGTGTAAGCAATTACTGATAACGTACGAGAACTCTCGGAAATTACTGATTGAACAAATGTATGTGGTCGCCTTCTTGTGAAGGATTCCACGAGGTTCAAATGTTTGAAAATACAGTGTAGTTAAAAGAAACGTTGGCTGTCGACGAAGGAAGATTAACAAAAGAGGACATTCTGCAATGGAAAGAGTTATTGGTTCGGGGGCAATACTCGATTCTCAGATGACGCTGTCAGGATTATGAGCCGGTAAAAAGCGAATCTTCCTAATGGGCTTTGGTGGAATAATTAAAATATGAAGATTCACTCGGGTAGTCCAGTGAATTTACATGGGAGTTCGAATGAAGGTCAGATGAGGTGATATCCTGGACAGCTAGCGTTCGGCCCGAGTCGGCATGAAACTCATGGTCCAAGACACCCTATCATAAATCCAAAATAGGCATACGCGTAACACCGCTCATACACATATACCAATGGCAAACCTCCAGTAATTTTACATATTCTGTTTCCAAAGGAATATCCTCAAGTCGACCATGTAAATATTTGAAACGATGACCTTTCAGTATTCATCCAATATCGTCCTTTTCCGTGATGATTTACGACGAGCGCTCTCGGACATTACCGACTTCTTACGTGTTCTGGGCAATATCTTTGTGTGTGTGTGTTTGGTTTGACGCTGTTTGAATGGGTATTTCGATTATATCTCGGCAAAAGACGTGGCAGAAAAACTCTAATGGAGGCCCCTTGTGATATAATCATCTTTGTAAACCCACATACTCCGGATGTGACACTGTTACACCTAGAACGTTAAGTGGGAACAATCAGGGCGAATCATTAAGATTCAATCATAGGTTCCTGTCACATCAAAGGACGCAACTCCGCACAGTGTTTCACGGCGCCGTACGACAGAGTACCCAAGTGTAAACTATAATATCACGTTTGTACGAAACACATCTTGACAAATTGTTCTAGAAACTGAAATCAGTTCACAAAACTGTCTCCTAGTTAACTAATGTTTTCACAATGAACAGGCAAAACACAGGAGATACAGAAAGAAATCAGATGATTGTATTTCAGGGGACGCAACTCCGATGTAAAATTGATGGACAATATCAGGCTGTTATTGACGCCTTTACATCACGCGTACTGGGCCACATGAACGCGCTAGTACCTCACGTGAAGAAACGGGTTCGAACTGGATCTTCAACGAAGCAACCCATGCATGTCGTAAAGAGACGACTTGACGGGGTCGGGTGGTTCAGGCTTGCTGGACTTGGTTCATACATGTCACCTATCCCAAATTGCGTAGATCGATGCTCATGATATGATCCTTACTGATTGTCTGGTCCAGAATGGATTATTTACAGACTGCTGGAATATTTGATAGAATTGGCGTTAAACGACAAACAGCTATAATAAAGTACTTCAGGGCATTCTCAAACATGTTCTAAAACATAACGATTACTGTGATGTATGTTGAACATTGACTAACAAACGTCAATATTTCATGGGTTTTTGTATACAGTAGGCTCCCTCCATTTACCCTCATACACGCGAGCCGCTATGCAGTGTGATTGTGACAGTATCATTGTTCAATAAAAAACGAATTGTGGCTTTATATACCTCCACGGAATCTATGGCTATCTTTGTGAAACCTAACGTTCCAAAACGCAGTATTAGTAGAGTGGAGGCTGCAACGCTTCTTGAGACATGCTCACGAGGAAATGTTGCCGGATGTAATCTGAACGATCAATGGTGCGGAGTACTCGCTGGGTTCCGTCTCGTTGGCACATGGTCGTAGCGGAGGTTCCTTTGGTTGATAATAGTCTTCAGTGACAAACGACCTGTGTATTTGTCGATTTATATGTGACGTTGGTCTGTATGTAAACAAATCCAATCTGGACCAGACAATTCGGTGACTGACATGAGCGGTGATCCGCCACTGTTGGGATACGAGTGTCCCATATCTACACCAAATCAACTCAACCTGATCGCGATCCCTTTAGTCGTCTTTTCATGACAAGCATGGTTGCTGAAGACCAATTGTAACCCGGATGTTGACCAGGGACTGTGTACTGATCGGCTGGTTGGAGAACGTAGTGTGCAAACCTTTGATGCAGTACACAGTATCTATAATACACACTCTACTGTATACCAATAAACACAAAAAATGGTTTCGTCTTCACATTGCCATACCGCCTATTGTGGTGTTCCCCTTTCTGTCGACATCACACCAGCACCGGGACATTGGAATGATGAACGATGTAGTCACTGACGACGCTGCCGAGGATCGTCCTCCGGAATTCTTCCGAGTCCCTCTCGTACCCGTGATGATCATTGCTGCCTTTTTCCTCTTTAGTGATGTTCACGATCACTTCTCAGGGCTTTCCCTGCTCCCGTTCCGGAACTTTCCGGAAATCTGAAAATATGTCAATAAGCAGTTGTGATAAATTGATTTCAAGTTCGGGAAAACTCGATAGATTCCATGAACCGGATTCCGCTCTTTCTCTGGGAATACAAATGACGGTGAGAAAGTGGTCAAATGTGACATATATTATATTTGGGATTACGCTGTAAGTCCCGATCTTGCATGTTATGTTGGGTGTCACATCTGGAATTCGAATCGAGCACTCTCAGAGTCAGGCAACCTAATTGCCAGCTTTTTTCTTGTTTTTTGAATAATAGTGTTTGAGATAAAAGAGTTCAAAATATGAACGATATTTGTTTTAAGCATTTTGCTGTTGCAGCCTACAAACAGAACGACTCCCATATCCCTCAACTATGAATATAACTGTTATCAATCATGGGCAGGAAGAATATTATATCACTCGTTAATGCTACTAAAATGGGAATTACTGAATAAATCCATGGAAAAACAACCAAAGAGCAAAAAGCCGCAATTTGAATCACAACAAACGCTGTCATAGCTTCTGGTATAGTTTCCCTGATGTATACCCTATTCAATGCATTATAAACGCAAGGCCCGTCGATTTGGTCAATCCGACGTCGGCTGGTATTACAACTCAGATCACACGTCGGCTCTTGTCTTAACCTCGAGAATTGAATACACACAGACATGTTTGTGAGCTTCTGAATAATGCGGTGGCGAGGGTTTGGCGGCCTGTTCTAAAGTTCAGTTTGGCTGTGAGCAGCTGCGAGAAATACTAAGGCGCTCTGGGACAACAGGCGCCTTTGTGATCTCATTTGCGGGAAGGAAGTGTGTTGCGAAGAAGAAGTAGTCGTGAGTACTGATAGGGGTAGTGTCAACTGCTTGATATGTGATTGCTTTTATTGTTACCATTTTGGCCTTTTAACATTTTGGATTATAACTGACATACATGGTCTTAAGTGCTGCGGAAATCACCGTGGAAGGTTACGTCCCTTGTGCTGTGATCACTCTGATGGGAGGTTCGAATCCCAAATTATATTTCGTGGTCTGTTAGTGTCAAAGTTATATAGCCAAGGATACTACCATAATCACGCTTTAAGCTCACACGCCCCAATACAGCTTACAGGAACAGACATTAAACTAATGCCAAAGTGACGCTCGAGGTCATCTATAGCCAATGCCGGGAGAGATTCGGGTTAAAACTGGTCTTCAGCCAAAATGGAGCAGCAGCTTACGGGATGGAGTGGTCAGTTTCGTTGAAACATGCCATCGTATCCCAGCTGCATAGATCGATGCTCGCTGACGTTCATCACTGGATTGACTTGATTATGTATATGTACAGATTGCACGCCGTATAACGGGAATATTGCTTGGATCGGCGTTAAAACAACAAATAATAATAAACAAAAATCCTCTGGGTCAGCTCCAGCCCCGACATCCGACTAAATACACGTCACGAAGGGTAGTTCCGCACCATGTTCCAGTGGTTCAATAATGGTTCTTTGATTTGGAACATGATTAAAATTGTCCTACCAGGTACTAAATCTTGTGTTTTGAATCTTTAATAATCAGTTGGTAGTAGTTTCTGTAGTTATTATTTAAGGCTACTAACCTTTTCGATACCGTCTGCCAAAGTCCAATTATCGTGTGTATACGTTCTTTAATTCCGGCAGTTTAGATGTAACATAAATGTTTTAAGTGGATGTTCGCTTCAAGGTGAAATAAATTTTCTTATATTATTATATAATTGGCGATGTAAAATTGCTGTGATACGTTTTCCCTGCGTCTCATTGTCCTTCACACCGGTTGCCAGAGGAAGACAGAATTATTGCATTAAATTTAGGAATATGCCGTATATATGTGCATTAAGCTCCATTTTATATATTATATAAATCGCACTACGCTTGTCTATACCTCACGCGTCTGCGAATTCTGTAAGGAAATAATCGACTTGTCACAAGAGACTGGACATCACTATGCTATTATATAAGCAATTCCAGACGTTATCGAATGATTACTAGCTCTGGAAACAGTACTGAAGGACGACGGAACCTTATTGGTAAAGATACAAAACGCCCCGTACGTGTATTGGGAATCGCAGTTAAAGAGAGAACCTGTCAATCACTTTATCTACTGCTTTAACCCAAGAATTTGAGAGAGAATTTGTTTCTGTCTCTCTTCTGAACCCAACAAGAGTGAGTGGAGTGAGTATGGTTTTACGCCGCTTTTGTGCAATATTCCAGTAATAAAATAGCGGGGACACTACAGAAATGGAGCTTCACACAGAACCCAGCAAGAAAGATTAGCCAAGATACAAAACGACTCATTCTGAAACCAACACCTGTATATTACTCGTTACCAGAAGCTGAATCGTGACTGAAAGATCTCGCATCCGCACCCACGGTCTACTGGCTTAGGACCAGTCAAGATCCGTCCAAGAATTGGTCTTTAGCAGCGGCATGCAGTATCGTAGAGGCCACTAACGGATCAGGTGGTTAGGCTCGCTGGACTTGGTTGACGCTATGTCATCGTATCCCAAC